>NC_140572.1:9440203-10640203 GCF_057381845.1 Rhamphochromis longiceps
CTCTCTCTCTCTGTCTATCACTCTCCCTCTCTCGCGGTCTCTCTCTATTTCTCTCGCTCTAGGTCTTACTCATATCTCTGTGTTTTGTCTCTCTTACCTGTTCCCATGTTCCTCTCTTTTTGTGTTTCGTCCTTGTCTCTCTAGTCTGTCATGTTGCAGTGTTCCCTAATCCCTGTCCTAGTGTGACGTTCATATGTTCGTGCTACTTGCTGTTTTATTTCGATACTCCTTGTCTCTCATTATATCTTATTTGTTTCTGCTGTGTTTCCCAGCTGTCTCCACTCGTCTATTCTTCCCCTTGTGTATAAATTTTCTCAGTGGCCTCTTGACCCTTGTCCGAGTCTCTTCTCATCAGTTTTTGTGTCTCTCAGGGTCCATGTCCCTAGTATTTTCCCAGTTTAGGTTATTTGTTTGTTTGTTTGTTTGGTTGGTTGGGGGATTTTTTTGTACCTTAATGTTCAGCCTAAATAAACAGCTCGCTTTTTGCTAAGTAGTTCCTTTTCTCCTGTGTTTGGGTCTTCTCACCACCTCACACATTCTGCAGCCACAGGTCCAGACAAATTAGTTAATCTGTGCTACATAGTAGAAGTGTGCTTAAATTAAAAACAGTAAACAGAAAAAAATTCCAATTAACCAATCACATCTTCATGGATAAACCAGCTGACATATAACAGGTTTGTACTGGTTAATTGGTTAAGTCACGCCCAAGTAAATAGGTCATTAATGGTGAAGACAGAGTGAGGACACATAATCCCCACCTGTCTTAAAATAATACATGCATGACATACATCAGATTACAAAGAAAAGCATTTAATGAAAAAGAAGTCAGTGCAGTCATTAGATTAAAAAGCAAGAGGACATCATCACATGGAAAAACATTTGTGGAAAGGTCCTCATTTATCAATGGAGAACTACGAAGTGTCAGTTTGCTTCCTTGCAGCAATGGTGGGATATTGGTAAAATAGAAATTCAGCAGTTCTGTGTTCAATACACATAAGTGAGATGGTAAAATCTATATAAAAAATTAGAGACTGATGTAGTGGATCTTCAAAATTTGAGTGAGTCCACAGGAGATCGAGACCATTTTCAGGCACTCAAAAGTAAAAACGCTGTTTTGGGTGATGTGCTAGGGTTTAGAGCACAGGCCGCCCTGGTCCATTCATGTTTTCAAATGTTGCTGAAATGGATGCTCCCTCAGAATTCTTCTTTAGTTTGGAAAAAAACAATGGACAGAATCGTCGTATTCACTGTATTCAATCTGAGGATGGGAAAGAGCTGACTGAACCCACTGAATTACAGAAAAAGGCTGCTGATTATTTTTCAAAGCTGTATGTCAGTGAGTTTAGAGAAGATTCCGTGGCTAGTGAAGAGTTTCTCAGTAACTTGCCAGAGGTCTCAGAGCAAGACAGTATCGTGTTGGAGCCTGCCTCAACTCTGCAAGAACTGCAGGAAGCTTTGTCGAGTATGGAAAATGGTAAAGCTCCTGGAATAAAGTTAAAAGGTAAAAATCATACGCCTTGGAGAGAACATTTTAAGGTTGGTTTTGATGTGACACCTGTATGGGGGATGCTGTACAAGCCACCATTGACTAAGAACACAGGTGATTTACAGTGGCGAATTTTACATGGTATCAGTGCGGTTAATGCTCTTATAATGATAATAATAATGGATTGCATTTATATAGTGCTTTTCGGGACCCCTCAAAGCGCTTTACAATACCACTATTCATTCACTCTCACATTCATACACTGGTGAAGGCAAGCTACAATTGCCTTCACCAGTTGCCTCTTGTGTCCATCATGGGGTTTCAGATAAATGTCCTTTTTGTTCAATGAGAGAAACTATTTTTCATTGTTTCGTACAGTGTTTCAGGTTAATGGATTCATTTTCAGTACTTAATGGTATTTGGAAATCCTTTGTAGAATTTAATTTTTTTTTACAAAAGAGTGGGGTTTTTTTTGGCTTTTCATATGACAAAAGGAAAAAGAAAAAGGGACGATGTATCATTTTTTTCTTGGGTCAAGCAAAGTTGGTAATTTACTTGAGTAGAAAATATAAGATTTATAATGGACGAAATATTGATTGTGTAGAGCTCTTCAAGAGTATGTTAAGAGCAAGAGTAATGTTAGAGTATAAATATTATTTCAAAATGGATGGCCTGGATGTTTTTCAAAATCTTTGGGACTATAAAGGTAGTCTCTTTACTTTAAATAACTCTGAACTTTTATTTAGCAATGTGTTGGTTTGAGCAGAATTTTTGTATGATTCACTATTAAGTGAATAAATGTGTTTTTGAAAATCAATCTCTCCTGCTTGCCTGGGCGCAGCTCATTGTGGGCTCTCCCTCTTGACCCATGCACCTGCGGTGATTGCCTCCATCTGTTGCTGATCTGCTGGAGCTCCGTATGAGTGTTCGGCACGAAGCAGTCTTCGCTGGAACATTGAATCACAGCTTGAGCAAACTCTCTCTGTGTATTTTGCCTGTTGGATCTAATCGTGCTCTCTGTGTACACATTTCCCCGGAGCTGGTGATGTACCCTTCCCTGTGATCCCTGAGTGTGGCAGCATGAGTAGCGGCGGTTATTGTGCTGAAGAGGAGAGCGCGTGTGTGGATTCCCGTTTTGTAAATAAACTGTCACCTTTTGCTTGCCAGAACTCCGGCTGCAGGTGTGTCCATTGGTTAGCCATGACAGCCCATACTTAATGTCAACACAAATAAGTAGAATAGGTTTAAAAATGATGTAGTGAACTGACAGTAGTCTCTTTTTACATAAGGTATAGCCTGTGGCTAAGGGATCAGAGGTAAGATAAAAACACATGAGAAGAAAAGTAAATTTAACAAATCAGTGATCTGTGAATTCATTTTTTTTTGTCTTTAAATTCAATAAAGCTGCTTTACACTTTTCATCTCCCAGCATTCAGCACTTCAGACACTCAACACCCCACCCAGACGACAGCCTTACCATGACCTGATGAGAAGGATGGATGACCAAAGGACAAACTGGAGAGTGGTGCTGTTTTCGAACTATGTAAGTTATCACCTCACATTGACTAAAAACTGTCTTGAAGACTAAATTCTTCCAGTAGTTGGTATAAATCATGGTTTGATGTCAGCAGCACTGTAGGTTTAAGTTTATTTATAGTTTTCATGTGTGTATGTTGGATTTAAATTGTGTTTAACAACATACTGCAACTACCAACAATGAAAATCTGTTTTGTGTTCAAATGACAACTTTCTTGTGTTATTGCTTTGCAGGGCAGTGTCTTTAGCAATCCTGGAACAGCTGAGAGTGGACAGAGCTGCACAGAGGACCAAAGATCCACTCTCAGCACTTTATATCTGACCGGCCCCAGCACCACCCCTCTTCACCCAACGTGAGGAGGGTCCTGACCCCGCCTGCACAGCGGGAGTTGTGGACATCCATTTCTATGTCAGTGAGTTTAGGAACCTCCTCACACACACACGGATGTACACCGTCACTAGAAGATGTCTCCATTGCATCAGCAGGATGTAAGCATTTATACAATACTGCAGTTTGTGATATTTCATACATGTTTTTATCTCTTCAGTTAAAACTAGGAGATATAAAATAAACCAATTTTCACAATATTTTCTGTGTATTTCTTTTACAAAAAGTTATTTGGAGCATCATTGCAACCTGTCAGATTTTTATCGAGGATTTAGAAAGTTGTTGGTGGCTTGAGTGTGTACAGTGGGGAGTTGTTTTTGTCACATGGTGAAAGTGACCTGATGGGGAGCAAAAAGGCAAACTGAACAATTTGGTCTTGCTCGAGCTACTGATGAATCTTTATCAATGATTGTTAAGTTTTCCAACCACATTTTATCCCGATGGTCAAAGGCTTACATCTTTATGGTCACCAACGTACTTCTGTAATTAATCAGTAACCAATTTATTACTTTAATTTACACTGGGGGCATTAATGAACATAAATCGGATTTAACCAGATTATGTGTTTAGGTCAAGAGACACAGAGTATCTTTAAGAGGCTCTTCTTGAATGTCTAATCACAATGTTTGTGTTTGACTGCAGCATCACTGCAGCAGAGTGGGTATAACACAAGGCCACAGTCATGTGGTACTAAGTGAATAAAATACCCTTAAACAAAGTAAGAGGGATGTGGCTGAGGTTATCAGGATGACTGCTCCATAGATTTCCTGCCTGATGCTCTTTTGCCTTCCAGATATCAGTACAATTTTTAAACCCAAATAGGTCACTTAAAGTATCTTAACCTGTGTGCAAACCTGGTAAAGACCTATAGTAAACGTTTGACCTCTGTTATTGCCAACAAAGGTTATGTTACAAACTATTGAGTTGTATTTTTGTTATTGACCAAATACTTATTTTCCACCCTGGGCCCTGTGCTTCGTACGTCGCTTACTACATCCAAGATCAAATGAAACATCCAAGACCAAATCATCGCGCTAACTCTGAGCTCGCTATTCCGGTTCCCCGAACACACCTGTTGTTGACGATTAGTATAGCTGGATGAAGTAATGTGAGATCACTGGGTGGCCCAACAGGGGCTACGCATCGATAGTAGAAACATTGATCGGCAACCCTTTGATTGGTCGGCGAAAATGTCGAAGGAGCGCGCTCGGTATTTTTCGGCAGCAGAGCAAGAACTCTTGAGTGAGGGATTTCAGGAGTTTCAGAGTTTAATTAAAACGCAAGGGAACACTGCAAAGGCTGCAAAAGCAAGGAGAGAGGGCTGGCAGAAAGTTGCTGACAAATCAAACTCGTAAGTAATTCAATAATAACAATAATAATGGAGTGGATTTATATAGCGCTTTTCAAGGCACCCAAAGCGCTTTACAATGCCACTATTCATTCACTCTCACATTCACACACTGGTGGAGGCAGCTACGGTTGTAGCCACAGCTGCCCTGGGGCAGACTGACAGAAGCCAGGCTGCCATATTGCGCCATCGGCCCCTCTGGCCAACACCAGTAGGCGGTAGGGTAGATTTATCATATCACACCATATTATCCAATATTATATTACATTATATTATATTATAATATGTTATATTATATCCCCTTTCACATTAGAGCCACAACAGGACCCACTAGAACATGGGAACAAGTAAAAGTGAAATATAAGAATATTCTACAGAATGGTAATATTTATCACTTATATTGCTTGTCGTCTCTTGGAAAGAGACCCTGGAATACTCTGTTTGTTTGTTCATAACAGCAACCAAGAAAAGGGCAGAGCAAAAAAAAAGACAGGTGGTGGTCCTGCACCCCCTCGTCAACAAGTTGGTTAAGTAAATAATACCCTCACGGGAAAATCGATATCTCTCTATGAGCACACTGTCGCGCTGAGCTAAAGGATCCTGTCTGTCCCGCAATATACGCTGAATTCTGAGGACTCTCCTTATCAATCTTGCACCTTCCGCAATGGGTTGCTCGCGTAAACGGACAGGACATGGCTGCGACAGGCTTCCCAAATCCACCTTCGCTTTTATAGCCGTGGTCTCTCATCTTGATTACACGAAGTAATTTACAATTACTACTCTGAAATCTGAATTACATCTGTAATAATCACATACATGTAATAGAATGTTAATAGTACATTTCCCTTTTTTAGGGAATGACCTGTATGTATCTGTGTGAAATCAATAAAAGGATCAAGTGCTGCATTATCTTTAGTTACATTGATGTTATTTATTTATGGTGAAACAGTAGTGGAATATCGCTGTTGCTTTCGTATGAATGACGCGGACATACCTGCGTGGCCGCGATCTAATCCTGTTTACATAAAGTAAACCTGCTCCCCAGCAGGTTTACGCTTACGGCTCTGTTGCTATGACAGCAAGTCCCGGATGGGCTTCGGGGAACCGAACGATCCAGGATCACGCGAAATCGTCAACAATCTCATCCAGCTAACTCACTTAGCGCGGTACGAAGAACAGGCCCCTGATTTACGAATAAATTCTTTACAAATCCTACCATGTGGATTCATGGATTTTTTTTCACATTCTGTCTCTCACAGTTGAAGTGTACCTCTGGTGCAAATTACTGACCTCTGTCATCATTTTAGGTGGGGGAAATTGCACAATCGGTGGCTGACTAAATACTTTTTTGCCCCACTGTATATCCTATTGTGTCATATCTCCAGTGTTTCCTCGGAGGGGGCTCTCTGCACCGGGTTTGTGATCGACCGTGGCTGCTGGGTCTCTGGGGGTCCTCTCAGCCTGGCTGGGGGGCTCCTTTGCCTCCCTCCTGCTGTGTGCCCAGCCTGGAGGCTGCGGTCTGTGACCGGCTCCCGGTGCAGACGGCTCCCTGTTATAGTGTTTCCTCACTTGGCTCATGCGAACCCAGCCCAATTTTTACTCTTTAAGTGTACGCGCGTGTGTGTGTGTGTGTGTGTGTGTGTGGGGGGGGGGATATGTGTGTATTCACATCATTTATTTTAATGAGAGCGTGGGGAGTGAGTTGGAAGGGGGGGTGGGCTGTTTTTAACTATGTAAAGCACTTTGTGCTACATTTTTTGTATGAAAAGTGTTTTATAAATAAAGACTGATTGATTGATTGATTGATTGATACCAAGCGTGTCAGTAAAGGTGAGTACATCGCCCTCTCAACCCCCCCCCCCTTCTCATGAAGAACTGGATGGTGATGCATGTCAGTGAAGTGGAAGGTGAGAACCCCCGCCCCCCGCACAAACACACACACACACACCCTCACCTCCCTTTCTTGCACTGAATTCTTCTTCTTGTAAATATCTTCTACTTGTTTTTACACCTTTTAATGTTAAAGTTGGACTTTGTCCTTGTCAGTGCTGGAAAGACACTTTGCTGTACTGAGGTCTGCTTATTGTCAATATCTTGTACTTGTTTTTATACTTTTTAATGTTAAAGTTTGCCGTTGTGGTTTTCAGTGTAGGAAACACACTTTGTTGCACTGAGGTCTGCTTATTTTCAATGTCTTGTACTTGTTTTTACACTTTTTAATGTTAAAGTTTGCCGTTGTGCTGTTCAGTGTTGGAAAGACACTTTGTTGCACTGAGGTCTGCTTATTTTCAATGTCTTGTACTTGTTTGAACACCTTTTAATGTTAAAGTTGGCCTTTGTGCTGTTCAGTGTTGGAAAGACACTTTGTTGCACTGATGTCTGCTTATTTTCAATGTCTTGTACTTGTTTTTACTCCTTTTAATGTTAAAGTTGGTCTTTGTCCTTGTCAGTGTAGGAAAGACACTTTGTTGCACTGATGTCTGCTTATTTTCAATGTCTTGTACTTGTTTTTACACCTTTTAATGTTAAAGTTAGCCTTTGCGTGTTTCATTGTTGGAAAGACACTTTCCTGCACTGAGGTCGTCTTATTGTAAATAACTTGTACTTGTTTGAACACCTTTTAATGTTAAAGTTTTCCTTTGTGCTTTTCAGTGTAGGAAACACTTTTTTGCACTGAGGTCTGCTTATTTTCAACATCTTGTACTTGTTTTTACACCTTTTAATGTTAAAGTTGGTCTTTGTCCTTGTCAGTGTTGGAATGACACTTTGTTGTACTGAGGTCTGCTTATTTGCAGTGTCTTGTACTTGTTTTTACACCTTTTAATGTTAAAGTTTGCCTTTGTGCTTTTCAGTTTAGAAAAGAGACTTTGTTGCACTGAGGTCTGCTTATTGTAAATATCTTGTACTTGTTTGAACACCTTTTAATGTTAAAGTTGGTCTTTGTGGTTGTCTTTGTTGGAAAGACACTTTGTTGCACTGAGGTCTGCTTATTGTAAATATCTTGTACTTGTTTGAACACCTTTTAATGTTAAAGTTTTCCTTTGTGCTTTTCAGTGTAGGAAACACTTTTTTGCACTGAGGTCTGCTTATTTTCAACATCTTGTACTTGTTTTTACACCTTTTAATGTTAAAGTTGGTCTTTGTGCTTGCCAGTGTTGGAAAGACATTTCGTTGCACTGAGGTCTGCTTATTTTCAATATCTTGTTTTTGTTTGCACAATTTGTAATTTGAACAACCCCTAACAAATACGGTGATGTTGACTTCTCTGACTCTTTTCTATGTTCTGAAGCTGTTCCTGAGAAAGCTGAACTGCCTGTGGAAAAAACTGAAAAATGTGTGTCTGATAGCCTGCCACCTGCTACACCTGACCTGTCTTTTCAGCCAAACAAAACAGATTTTTTTCCATGCGCAACAGAATGACCCAACTCTGGCCACAAAACTGGCCAGCGATCAGAATCCCCGTGTTTACAGCATTGAAAATGACATGTTAATGCCTAAATGGCATCCTCCCTCATCTAGTGATCTTGGCTGGACTTTGTACCGCAAAACCTTTGACCCCAAGTACTCAGTCTTGCACATGACAGTTTCTCTGTTACCATCGTATTCTGTATCACTTATTTTGGCCAGGGTTAAAAACTGATGTAACCAAGTATTGTCGTTCTTGCCACATTTGCCAGGTCAGTGGAAAACCCAACCAGGTTAATCTTCCCGCTCCATTGCATCCGATCCCGGCTTTAGGGGAACCATTTGCGTACAAAATCATTGATTTTGTAGGTCTTCTCCCAAAAACAAAGTCAGGAAATCAGTACATCTTGACTTTGATGTCCTGATGTACACGCTTCCCCGAGGATATTCCGCTACGCACTATCAAAGTCAAAGCCATTGTCAGAGCATTAGTAAACTTTTTCTCCACTTTCGGTTTGCCTAAATCTGTTCAAACGGACCAAGGGTTTAATTTTATGTCCAAAATATTTGCTCAGGTCTTAAAATCACTCTGCATCAAGCATCAAAAATCCAGTGCGTATCATCCCGAATCACAGGGTGTGTCAGGATCCTGGGTCTCCTTACCCAGCATTTTTAGTTCTTTGTGATTCTTGTATTTTGTACTCGTGTGATTTATTCTATGGTTTCTAGTTTTAATCCCTTGCCCTTCATGTTTCTCGGTGCCCCCTCTGTTCTGTGTACGTCTGTGTCTTTGCATGTTTGAGCTTCTTGTTTTCTGTCACTCTGTATTGTGAATTATGTTCTCATGGTGGGTCTTTTATTACTCCCTCAAGTCTAATTTCTTGTGTTCCAAGCTTAGTATTTCCCTCTGCATATTTTGGTTATTAGAGTCCTCTGCCTTATGGTTTATGTCTGTGTTTCTTAGTTGCTGTCTCCACCATGACAAGTTCGCGTCTCTGTGTTATACTTCCTGTTTCACTTTGAAGGTCTGTGTCTTATGTGAATGTGTCCTGCTTTGCTTCCTTGTCTCGTCAGTTCTGATTTCTCCCAGCTGTGCCCTCCTTCTGTGTCTCATTCCCCTCGTTACTTCCCAGTGTATTTAAACCCTGTGTTTCTCTGAGTCGCATCGTCCCTCATGCTGTGTGGATCTCCCTGTGAGTTTAGTTTGTCATTTTCCAGTTTAGTTTAGTTTGCTTTTGTATGCTTTTCCCGGCCAGCAAATAAAGCTGTGGTTCCTGAGTTCATTTGAGTTTAAGAGCCTGCATTTTGGGTTCAATTCCTGTTTGCCACACAGCGATTCATGACAGGGTGCGCTTGAGCGTTTCCACCAAACATTAAAAGCCATGATGAGGAAGTTCTGCCTTGAGTCAGGAAGAGAGTGGGACGAGGGTCTGCCACTTCTCCTTCTAGCGGTGAGAGAGAGAGTGTGCAGGAGTCCACGGGTTTCAGTCCCGCTGAGCTGGTGTTTGGACACACAATGCGTGGTCCCCTGCGGCTGCTTAAAGAGCAATATCTGTCCGACACAGCTATCCCTGAGCAGAACGTACTAGATTACCTAAGTTGTTTTAGGGAGCGTCTGCATAGACACTTACCTATCCCTGTTTGCTGACACTTACCCATCCCTGTTTGCTGACACTCCCTCTCGCACTACTATCCTCGAACATGACATGGATGTAGGTGACCACCCTCCGATCAAACAACACGCTTATCGTGTGAACCCTACCAAAATGCACTTTTTCAGCAAGAAGTTTCCTACTTGCTGGAAAATGGTCTTGCTGTCCCGAGTTCTCCCGAGAGCATGGAGTTCCCCATGCCTTTTTGTGCCGAAGGAAGACAAAACCCCACGTTTTTGTACTGATTTTCGAAAAGTGAACAGTGTGACCAAACCTGACTCCTATCCTCTTCCCCGCATGGAAGACTGTGTTGATAGGGTTTGCTCCGCAAAGTTTGTCACCAAGCCGGATTTATTAAAGGGTTATTGGAAAGTCCCCCTCACTCCATGTGCATCTGAAATTTCCACTTTTGTCACCCCTGATCACTTTCTCCAATACACTGTCATGCCGGTTGGCCTTCGAAATGCCCCTGCCACAATCCAACGCATTATGCACATTGTATTAGGTGGTGTCAAAAATTGTGAAGTGTACTTAGATGATGTCAAGGGTTGACAATTTGTTCAAACACAGTAAGAGAGAAATGAGACACTGGCAGACCGACTCAGAGTTTCAAAGACGTGCGCACGGGTGAGAGTCTCTGAGCAGACTAACACACCGAGCACCGTTTACTCGCTTTATTTATAAGGCAAAATGGGTTACATAATACTTCCTCTTTCAACTGAAGAGGGGAGAGCTCAGGCATTGTCTTAGCTATCTAACTTCTGCACACAAACTGAAAAACAACGACACAGCAGTATTCATGCTTATCTGACATCGCAGACACTGAAGTAAAGAATGCATGTATATGTCCTGTCTTTGTCAAACATCTCACACACTTAAGCAAGGAATACATTGTGTTCTTTTCAACAGTAAGCTTTACCGTGTGAAAATATATAAACACTTGATTATAAGGCATACTTGTTTCTACTTGATTATACTTTAATGATTTAATAAAAATTCTCTTAACATTCCCTCCTGATGTTAATATATTTCACATGTTTTACTCAATGCATAGTCACTTGTTAGTCACATTTTCAACTTGCACGTCATTCAGTGAAATAATTAAACAACAAGCTTGTCAAGATTGTCATAGAGATTTTCTTCTCTCTCTCCCACACTCAGCATACCATACTGACGATAGGGATCCTCCATAACTGACTGAGCCAAGACATGGTTTCCTAACATACGCTTGAACATGTTTGTCATTATGCTTCTCAGACATGGGATAATACAAGCAATGAAAAGGCAAAATAGTAACATCACACTGAAAAGGGCCAACAGGCCTTTAATCAGTAGAGATTTCCAAGAGCCGCTCAGCAGCCAGTCCCACCAACCTTGAGTATCGGTAACGTAGTCCTGCTGCTGAGCGTCTCTCAGTTGTTTCAAAACATTCAAAGCATTTGTCATGTTTAATGAATGGATGTTATCAGGTATGTAGGTACAACATGTAGTGTTAAACAATACGCAGAGACCACCTTTCTCTGCGAGAATGATGTCTAAAGCCACTCGGTGCTGCATGACAGTGATGCGAATTGCATCAATTTCTTCATTCTGTCCTTGATTAATGCGGGTTGAAGCATTTAAAAATAATCCAAAACGATAGTCCAGGGTTTCTATCCGTAGTGCGTGTTTCCCTACTCCTATCCATGGAAACAAAGCGTGTATTACCTTCTGGCTCTTGGTCCAGAGTTTGAAGTCATCTGGTACATCAGAACCAAGATATGGATCATGGGGCTTGAGGCCTGTGCTACGTTTAGCTCTGGTGTTGATGTTCACTGACATCTTAAAGGTGTGGTCAGATACCAGAACAGGGGCACAGAGTCCGGTGCTGTTTGGTGGCAGCATGAAATAGACTTTCAGGCCACACGCCCAAGCTGCGCCCTGTACCCAGTATGTACCTGTCGATGAGCCGATGCCATCCCAATCTGGTGCCGCCAGGATCATGGAGCAGTTTCGGTTTTGTCCTAATTTCTTCAGACCCTGGGGCGTACCTGTTTGTCCGGTTGCTCCTGTGAAGTTAAAGCACACTGGGTGTTGTATGTCAGGTGGCAAAACAACTGAGAATGATTTCAGTTTTCTATGGCTGACGTTTATATGCACCCAGTAGGCTTCATTGCAGGTGTAGTTTATATTTGGGTACTGGTGGGTGCAGTTTGTTATGTTGTAGATTAAAGACTTTACACTCTGTGGGACTATATATTGTGTAGTGTTGTGGCATGTGTTGCTGTTTTGGTCCTTTATGGATCCACCTATCACCATCACAGGTTTTCCTGGTGTTGAGCAGGTCCCGGTAATGGCTTTGTCATATATGCAGAGTGCTTCAGCCTTGGTTGGGGGTTTTCCATACACTGTGGCATGGAGTGCTGTCGTGGGCATATGTGAGCAGACATAGCAGTTTGCGGCATTGTCTTCTCTGTGCACTCTGTCATGGACATACCGGTACCATGCATTGTTCAGCCACGGGTGGTTGTGTTCTTTGTCTATCTCCTTCAGGTGCGAGTTGTCGTGGGTCCACCTCTTAGGTCGGAGAATAATTGGTACTGTCTTGTGGGTTCCACTGGGCATCAACCAAAAGAGTGTCGTCATCAGGAGGATAGCCATTAGACAGAATATGTAGCACATGAGTAGTTTTCGTTTGATGTCACAAGCGCCCAAGCACAACAGCTTTGGGGCTGGAACTGGTGCTAGCATTGATTCTGAAGCTGGTTCTTCTTCTGGATTTATCAGGTTGTTTTCCTCAGTCATCTTGTTGAGATTTTATTCAGGCGTCCCTGGTGTTATTATTGGTTCTGCTCTTCGGTGGGATAGGTCAGTCTGATCTTCAGGGCGACCAGGCACACCCGAGCTCCCACGTGAGTAGCACTGCCGAGGAAGCACAGGGCGGGAAACCCGTTCAGCCCTGTCCTCCAGCAGGGGTTCACGTAAGAGTCAGGGGAACCGGCGTCTTATTGTGGTGCAAACACTTTCTTCACGTGGGATTGATGAATCCACGAAACTCGTTCGGCTATCTTACACGCTGTGGGTGTGGTAAGTAGCACCTGGAAGGGACCTTCCCACTTTGGAGCACTCCAGTTTTTCCGCTGGAGGACTTTAATCAGAATCCAATCACCGGGGTTCAACCTGCAAGAAACTGAAGAAAAGTCACTCGGCAGTTGATTGCTTAATCTCACTTCTTTATTCTCAAATAGTTTTGTCATCCATTCTGCCATTGTTGTTTCTGCAATAGATTTATTAATTGGCTCACTCATTATGGGGAGTGGAAAATGTCTGCCATGTACGATTTCAAATGGCGTTAGACCACCTGTTCCTTGAGTTATTCTCATCCATAATTTAACCAAGCTTAGACATTCAGGCCAAGGTTTTTTAGTCTCTTCCATACATTTCCTCAACCTTTGTTTAATTGTGCCGTTAGTTCTCTCGACTAATCCTGCACTTTGTGGATGATAAGAACAGTGATGTTTTATGCTGAAGCCTAAAGCTTCAGAAACTTTACTTATTACTTCATTTACAAAATGTGTGCCATTGTCTGATCTTATCAGAGATGGAATACCGTACGTTGGAATAAAATGATTACATAGACATTTTGCTACTGATATTGCATCTGCTTTTTTCACTGGGTATATTTCTGGCCACTTGGAAAATACATCAATTATCACAAGTGCATATTTGGAGGATTGTGATTCATTTAATTCTATGAAATCCATGTGGACAGTGTGAAATGGATGCGGTGGTATAGGGAAATGCCCTCGCTTTGGACGTAGATTTCCCTGTGCGTTGTGTCTTTGGCAAATCATACATGTTCTGATAAACTCTTGTGCTGAACTTTCAAAATTTTTTGTATAGAATTGTTTATTAAGAATATTAATCATCCCTCCTGATGACACATGAGTTTTCCCATGTGTCACTAAAGCAGCAGTTCTATGCAAAGATTTTGGAAGCACTGGTTTGCCATTACACATCATAAGGTTGTCTTTTAATTCTGCTCCATCTTTCACCCAAGATTTTTGTTCACTCAGCGATGCTGTTTTCTGTGCATCTGCTAGTATTTCTAAAGGTATTAGATCTATGGTTTCTGTTGTTAAAACATCAATTTGTTTTTCTGCAGCTGCTTTTGCTGCTTTGTCAGCAAAGTTATTTCCTCTCGTAATTTCTGTGTCATCCTTTTGATGAGCTGCACATTTGCATAGTGCTAATTCTTTTGGCAACGTTATTACTTCTAATAGCTTTTTTAGAAGGTTTGCATGTTGAACTGTGTTGCCTGAGGAAGTTGTCATTCCTCTGTTATGCCATATTTTAGCGAAATGATGAACTGCTGAATAGACATATTGACTGTCTGTGTAAACATTAACACTTTGACCCTTATATAAAGTACATGCTCTGATGACTGCGGTTAGTTCTGCGCTTTGAGCAGAGTTTGAGGAGCTGAGAGCTTTTGCTTCTATCACTTTATCAACAGTTGTGACCGCATAACCCACACAATTTCTACCGTGAATGTCTTTTGACGCTGAGCCGTCCACAAAAACATTACTGAAACTGCTCTGGGGGGAGCTGTATATATCAGTGCGAGGTTTTGTATCTTCCTCTAATTTTTGAATGCAACAGTGTTGTTCTCCGTCCAGAGAAGTCGGCAAAAGTGTACTTGGGTTTAGCTGGCCACACTTCTCTATTTTTATGTGTGATTGTGTAAGTAGAATCCCCACATAAGAAAGTTGTCTTGCATGCGTGAGGAAAGAGAGGTTCGCTTGGAGCAAAATAGAGGTCACTGCATGTGGGACTTTGATGATCAATTTATGTCCTAGAACAATGTCTGCACATTTTTTAACTGCCTCTGCTGCTGCTGCGCATGCCTGAACACAGGTAGGTAATCCAGCAGCTACAGAGTCAAGTTTGCATGAGTAGAAAGCTAATGGACGTTGTTTTTCTCCAAAAGCTTGAGTTAAGACTGCTTTCATATACCCTCCTGCACCATCAACATGGAGAACGAAAGGTTTTCCATAGTCTGGTAATGCTAAGACGGTACATGTCTGCAGTGCTATTTTCAAATCAACGAAAGCTTTTTCTGCTTCTGGAGTCCATTGTACTTTGTCTTTTAATGCTAGATCTTTACCATAAATGAGGTTCTGTAGTGGTTGAGCTAGTAATGCGTATTCTGGAATCCAGCATCTACAGAAATTGCACAGTCCTAAAAAACTCATCATTTGTTGTTTAGTTACTGGTTTTGGGGCATTTTGGACTGCTATCTTTCTGCTCTCTAACAGCTGCCTGCCTTGTCCTGTCAATTTGTGGCCAAGGTATGTTACTTCCTGGCTCCACAATTGCAGTTTATGCTGTGACACTTTATGGCCTTGCTCTGCGAGATGTTGCAAAACTGTTAATGTGTTTTCTTTGCACTCATCTTTTGTATGGCCTGTGATCAATATATCATCTACATACAACAAGAACTGCCCTGGGGCAGGGAGCGTACAAGATGACATTGATTTTCTCAAAGCCTCTGCATACAGAGTTGGGCTATTCTGGAATCCCTGAGGCAACCTTGTATAAGTATACTTTTGATTGTCAAAGGTGAATCCGAATAACTTCTGTGAGTCAGGGTGCAGAGGTACGGAGAAGAAGGCATTGGACAAGTCTATTACAGAGAACCACCGTTCTTTTGGTGTTACTTGATTTAGAATTGTGTGTGGATTTGCAACCACTGGAGGTATCTGCTCTGTTACCTCATTTATTGCTCTTAGATCATGAACTAAGCGATATTTTCCTGTATTAGCCTTTTTTACTGGAAAAATTGGTGTATTACACGTGGCTTCATTAGTTTTCACGAGAATACCTGCTTTTTGCATCTCTGCTATGACTGGTCTGATACCTTCTTTTGCCTCTGCACTCAAGGGATATTGTGGTTTTACAGGCCTATATGAGGTTGTAGTTTTCACCACTACTGGATCTGCTCCTTTTATTAGGCCTACATCCGTGGGTCCTTGAGACCATAATGTTTGTGGCAGCTTCTCTAGTTCTGGATGTGCTTCAATTGTTAATACTTGTCATTCATCTTGCTCTGTTGTGGCTAAATGTGTGGCTGGTGTGGCTGTCACCGGCCAACACAGCGTTAGCCTCATGCACCCAGTTCTACGGCCTTTTTGCCAGTCCTCACACTCTATTTTGTCATATCTGTCCATTTCTACATTTCTCAGCACTGTGCCTAACTCAGACCAAGGCGTTTGGTCGTTGCGTGCAACAGATACATGAGGGTTGCATATCTTATTTAAGCGCTGCACTGCATCTGTCTGTAACACTGAGCATACTGCATTACCACTCTGTGTCACATACAGGTGTTGTAGGACTAGTTTTTGCGGTCCTAGTCTGTGCACTTGTTGATCATAAATTTTGTCTGGACCTGGGACATATTTATACCACAAGGTGTTGTGATATTTTGCTGGGTCCTGTCTATGTGAGTGCTCAGGTAAGTACATATTAGCTTTGGCCTCTAATGGTTCAAGTTTTGGTAAATCTAAGGCCCAGTAATAATTTGGCTCACCTAAACCTTCACAAACAAAAATATCTTCAGTTTGGCTCTGACTTTCAGAGAGTAGGAGTCTGGCTTTCATGCCACTTTCTTCAGGAAAAACTCCTATTTTTAATTTTGTTAAAGCATCTCTTCCTAACAAATTTAGTGGACAAGATGGATCATAGATGCACTGATTTTTGCAGGCACGGCCACTATCTCTATGTGACATAAAAAGGGGGTCGGTTAGATGCTGTTTTGTCACATGTCCTGAGGCTGATTTCACGATTAAGGTATCTTTTGAAGAGGTTAAATTTGGAACTTCTACTGTTAGGACAGTTTTACAAGCACCTGTGTCGCAAAGGAATTTTATTGGGACCCCGTTAACGTGCACTATAACGGTGGGCTTTGCTTCTGAGCCTAGCAGCAGTTGTTCAATGTTGTAAACTTCCCCTTCACTTGTTTCACTTCCCTTTTCTTGTGCTAGTCATTCATCACGGCGTCTGCGCCTGTCATCTCCACCTTCCTGTTCTTGGCTTACATTTCTACAGTTTCGAGCAAAGTGCCCGATTTTACCACAGTTATAACATCTCATATCTCTTCTATCTCTTCTTTGTCCTGCTTTTTGCTTTCCCCTACTTTGCTTAAAACCTGCCGTGTGTTGCTGTCCTGAGAAGGCTATAAAGCCTGTCTCTGGATCAATCATGAAAACTCCTTCTGTTTTTTCTTTTTGTTTTTGAATTTTGACTGCATGCTCAGCATATTGTAGGGCTTCAGGCAAGGTTCCTGTATTTTGAGTGACCCAGTGTTTGTCTACATGTGCTTTTATCTTAGGCAGTAGACCATTTAGGAAGGCATTTTTTAATTGTTGTTGAAAAGCAGACAGTGGATCGGCATCATAATTTAGCCCTGAGTTTTGTCTGAAAACTGGGCGTAGGCGATCCAAATAGTCTGATGCTGTCTCTCCTTCCTTTTGTTTGCACTCTCCTATCTTTCCATAATCTGGCCTTGGGGCTAAAATAACTTCTATTCTGCCATACAAGTTATTAAGCTCCTGTATTAATTGGGGAGTGTCTGGCCCCAACACGTCACCGTTTAAATCATTTCCTGTAAATTGACCTCTAGCTCTAGGAAGACTTAAACCTAATAAATCTTGAAAAACTTGATGAATCTCATGACCATTTAAACCCCACCCCTGACGGATCAATTCCACTGCATCTCGCCACGGCCGGAAGCCTTCTTTAAGGGGTGGCACATCTTTTAGTACATTCTCTCTGTCTTTATGAGACCAGGGTCGGAATGCATAAATTAAAGGCTCACCGTCTACTGGTATGACTCCTTGGGCGTCTGGGGGACCAGTGGGTTGACCGTACCTGGGGTTAGATAAGGCTACCATTGGAAACTGACCTACAATTTCTGTTTTTTTGGAATGACCATGCTTAGTCATAAGATCAAGTTGTTGTCTGGCCTCCATATAGGGATTTGAAACAAAAGGTTTGTGAGGAGAGCTTACAGGAAGTGCTGACGTAAGGTTAGGTGCAGTTGCTGCAGGCTGTGCAGGCTGAAGAGCATAAGGAGGGGGGTACGGTTTTTCTTCTCCTGCAGTTTTCTGTTTATCTTTAGTTTCCTGCTTTTGGGCACGTTTAGCAATGCGTTTATCGTTTTCTACCATCCACGCCTTGAAAAGGTGCCATTCTGCTAAGCGTTTTGCTTTTTTCTTTTGGCTCTTTTCCTCAAATAATTCTTTTTGTAAAGCAGCCTTTAAAGCAGTTATTGATTCTTGATTGCATTTGCCTTGCCAGGCTGGGCAATAAATTTTATGTGGATTTCTCCACCTATTTGCACTGACTCTTCCTGCATTTGGACAGTTTTTTTCCAACCATCCTTCATCTGCTGTTAATTTTACTTTAGTTTTAGAGTTACCCATTTTGAACTAATTACGTCAGAACTGTGACACCTTCTTTGGCATGAAAAAGTGAGAATGGGTTTTCGATAACAGCCTTCTACTCTCCCACTAATTGAGAGAGCGGTTATCAATTTTACGTGATGAAGCACAACCCTTTTTTCCACCTTTACCAATACGTGAGTGTACACAGGAAAACAGTTTGAGAAGTGGTTCGACCGCGTATTGGGTCGTAAAAACAACTCACTCCTCACAAACAAAGCGCGTTTCTATGATTTTTATTGAGATTTTCCGTAGGCCTATTTATTTGTGTAACACCTTCACCTTCAGCCACTCTTCTTGAGTGACCGGAAACCTGTTCCGTTGCAGCCACTCCCAGAGCGACCGGAACTTTTAATAGCGATTTTTCTAGAATTTCGCTCTTGCCTGTCGTCTTCTTAGTCCCGCATGGACACTGAGATCTGTCGGCGTACCTAGGTTTACACACTACTTAAAGGAAAATCTCAATATCAACGTATTTTAGCGCTTGGTGGAATGCGTGTCATATTCACCTCTACTGTGGCGCTGCGTTTTAAGATCCGGTGCTCATCGGGTCCTGGAGCCGTGAAGGCCGAACGCTGACCGGAGATCGAATTCACGTTCCCGGGTTTTTCGTTTTACTGATCAGATTTCTTCCAGCGCAGGCGTCACGACGTCAGGATCCGATAGAGACCGTCTGTGGAAAACTAGACGTTAAAATAACAGTCAGTTCTCCGGCTCGGAGGACCAATTAAATGTCAAGGGTTGACAATTTGTTCAAACACAGTAAGAGAGAAATGAGACACTGGCAGACCGACTCAGAGTTTCAAAGACGTGCGCACGGGTGAGAGTCTCTGAGCAGACTAACACACCGAGCACCGTTTACTCGCTTTATTTATAAGGCAAAATGGGTTACATAATACTTCCTCTTTCAACTGAAGAGGGGAGAGCTCAGGCATTGTCTTAGCTATCTAACTTCTGCACACAAACTGAAAAACAACGACACAGCAGTATTCATGCTTATCTGACATCGCAGACACTGAAGTAAAGAATGCATGTATATGTCCTGTCTTTGTCAAACATCTCACACACTTAAGCAAGGAATACATTGTGTTCTTTTCAACAGTAAGCTTTACCGTGTGAAAATATATAAACACTTGATTATAAGGCATACTTGTTTCTACTTGATTATACTTTAATGATTTAATAAAAATTCTCTTAACAGATGACATTGTAGCTTATTCAGAGACCTGATCAGAACACCTTGGAACACTCACTGAAATTTTTGGAAGGTAAAAAAGAGGGATCCCTTACCCTTAATCTTGCCAAATGTGACTTTGGTAAACCCACTGTGACTTATCTAGGGAAGCAGGTGGGCCAGGGTCAGGTGCACCCCCTTCTGGCCAAAATTCAGGCTATCCTAGATTTCCCTGTGCCTCGCATTAGACATGAGCTTCGCCGTTTCCTTGGAATGGCTGGCTATTATCGTGGCTTCTGCAAAAATTTTGCAGACGTAGTTGCACCTCTCACCAGTCTCACAAGTGTGTCAAAACCATTCGTGTGGTCACCCACATGCCAGAATGCTTTTGAGTCTGCCAAAGCTCTCCTCTGCAGCACACCGGTACTTGCCACTCCTGATTTCACACATCCTTTTAAGCTCGAGGTGGATGCCAGCACCAGCGGTGCAGGTGCGGTGCTGTTGCAGAAGGACAAGCATGGTGTCGATCACCCAATTGGTTATTTTTCAAAGAAGTTCAACATTCATCAGCAAAAATGCAGTATTATTGAAGAAGAAGCTCTTTCCCTGTTGCTTGCACTACAACATTTCGAAGTATATGTCGACTCTAGTTCATCACCTATCATTGTTTGCACCGATCACAACCCCCTCGTGTTTTTGACTAGGATGCAAAATTCTAATCAGAGGCTCATGAGATGGTCCCTCTTAGTGCAGGATTTTAATTTGGAGATCCAGCACAAAAAAGGAACCGAGAGTGTAATGGTAAATGTACATTTTCGCATGGTTTTCTCCATTCCTAAGTGCCAAACATCTATAGGGGAGATGTTTGGTCTTGGCAAAGGGGGTGTTACGGACCTGGCCATAATGTGTCTTGGTGGCTGTTTTTTGTTCTGCCTGTCTGTGTCTTTAAGAGTCTCTGCGGATGGATGAAAATAACAAAAGCAAGGACAGCACTAAACATAAAAAAGAGTTTTACAAAAGATAGACCAAGTTCAAGCACTGATAGTTGAGCGGGGGTCAAAGCAGTGTTACTCAAGATGACAACATCTGACTTCTTCCCCAGAATTGGGATCGTCCATGGACGGTTCAGTGAGTCTTTTCCTTTTTCCCCGCCATGTGCATTTGCATTTGGGCCTCTTCTGGATGGAGGTTCCACGGGGGGAAACTCTGTTTGGTCCAAAAAAGCATATTTGGACTGGTTGGGTAATTTGTGCTGTGGCTTTTTCTTATTTGTGGTAGTTGAAGGAAGTCTTGGTCTTGGATGTGTTTTCTTAAACCAAACTTTCTGTTGTTTGGCGTGGTTCAGTGGTTGTGGCAGCATTGATAACTGAGTTATGGGTATCTTTGGACCACGGGTATATGAATCCCTTTTTGTAGTCTCTCTCATCCTTTATTTCATTTTCATATTCCGCTAGTCTTAGATCAATTTCCTCCATTTGTTTCAGTACATCATTCTTGTCTCTTGCCATCACCTCGAGGTGCTGTTCAGTCTGTAATATTTCATTTTCCTCATTCAAATACCTAATAGTAATAGCCATCAACGCACAGAAGCATTAGTTGAGGACACTATTCCATGCAGTAGTGAAACCTGGATTGTCCTTACCAAAAGATGGCGGCTTGAGAATACGTAGTCCTCTTGGGATCCTTGCTGATGTAGTTTGATAAGGTGATGGCATGCCATTTGTTACTGAGTATCTGCGACGTAGAACTTCCTCGGGTGATCTGTTGATTCCTGATTGGTGTCTTGTTCAAAGAGTGAGGAATTCCTCAAAACTTCTATAAGATTGAAGCAACAGAAAGCTGATGCTCCTTGAATGTCATCGTCTCTTGTGGTCAAGTAGGACGTGGTGTAATTCTAATGTTGTTGCTCCATGGTGAGTGTGTCAGCTAAATGAGGACCTTTCCACAAATTTCTTTCCATGTGATGATGTCCTCTTGCTTTTTAATCTAATTGCTGCACTGCCTTCTTTTTTAATAAATGCTTCTCTTTGTAATCTTTTTTTTTTGTATATTTGTAATATTCTTTTTATGTATGTCATGCATGTATTATTTTAAGACAGGTGGGGATTATGTGTCCTTACCCATGTCTTCACCATTAATGACCTAGTCCAGTATTTACTTGGGCGTGACTTAACCAATTAACTAATACTAACCTGTTATATGTCAGCTGGTTTATCCATGAAGATGTGATTGGTTTGATTTGATTTTTTTCTGTTTCCTGTTTTTAATTTAAGCACACTTCTATGTATTACTATGACCGTGAAGAAGGCCACAAGCCGAAACGTGTTGGTCAGTCAATGAAGTTGTTCCTCTTCCCGTCAAGTGTTGCTGGAGTTCCTGCATTGTAATTTTTTTCATCCTCTTCACGCACCTTGGAAGTAGGTGAAGTCGTGCCAAAAATTTTTGTTGTGATTTTGTCTGGAAGTAGAAAAGAATAAATGTATGTATTTAAATTGTAGGGGTTTTTTTTTTTTTAGCATATCTGTCAAAAAAACTTCCCCAAGCTGCTCAAATATATTTTTTGTACCTTTGCTGCTGTGAGGTCAAATGGGTGCAAGCATTTTAAATGTTTTTATTTTAACAGAAGGAGTGAATGTAAAGACAAGAGATTTGCTACATAAAATGCCATTGCTTTAGCCTGTAGTGTTTCAGTAGTTCCACCCTTTTGCCTCATAAGTGAATTAAAAACATCAAACAAACTCGCCTAAATGTCAAAGAAAACAGACGTGTCAATAAGATACAAATTATTTTCCATAAAATAAAAGTATAATCAAGTATAAACTTCCAGAGGTGGTGCAAGAAGAAGACACAAATGCAATGACTCTAATGAGAACTTAAACGAGATATAGAATACAATTAAACCAGAAATGGTTGAATGCAGGAGTCCTTTGAGCAGCAAGAAACAAATCAAGTAAGAGGAAACAAATTCTTCAACATAAATCATGAACACACAAAAGGATGCAAACACACACTAAGAGAGAGCAAAGGAAGTTCAGAGCTATAAATGCACATATCAGTGGAAGTGAATGTAAAAAGGTAAGGAGACCAATGAGGATAATAATAATGGATACTTTATTGATCCCCATGGGGAAATTACTTGTTTTTCTCTGCATTTGACCCATTCACTCAGTGAAGCAGTGGGCAGCCCACTAAGCAGGCGCCCGGGGAGCAGTGTGTAGGGACGGTACCTTGCTCAGGGGTACCTCAGGGTAGCCGTTAAGTGGATTTGAACCGCCGACCTTCCGATCATGGGGCGACCACTTTACCTACTGAGCTATCCCTGCCTCATAATGAGGTAATGGAAGCAAAACAAAACACAGGAAACAAATGAGTATCAAACAACAAAATTAAAACTATCAAGTGACTATCAGTGGGAAACAATAACCCTGAATACGAGATGTATTACAAAAATTTTACACAGAGTCAAACACTGAGTAAAAAGCTGAATATGTTGTGGCGAATCCACTTAGCCAAAAAAATGGATCGTACATCAGTTGTAGAAACGATAGTCTTTATATAAGGCTTCAAAAAGGGGAATGTACAACAAATAAACTTCTCGACATCAGAGCAACATATAATGGCTTCCCGAAACTTTCTTTGCTAGCTAAAACCCAGAGTAACTTTCGTCTACCACAAAGGATTCTGGGAAACGCAGTTTTCTAATGAAAATACCTGTTAAATGCTCCCCTTTAGCAGAAAATTAAATCTATAATTAACAGCTCTCACTAAACATGTGACACTTAAATCACTTACAAAATAACCAAAATGCTCTTATCAAACAATAAACTGCAATAAAGTTACAACATCCTCCCCCCCGATGAACAATCTGTTCATCTAAAGCTCCAGGTTATACAACATCTGAATTGGTCTTCTTAACAGAGTCCCCGTTGTCGTGCGAACTAAGCAAGATCTAACAAGACCGTTTCGACCAGGAAACATTTCTTCAATTCTTCCAAGTTTCCACACTTGTCTGGGGAGGTTGTCATGCCCAATGAGCACAACATCCCCTAGTTTTAGGGGTGTAGGCTTTGAAGCGTCACAGCAATGAGTTGACTTCAGCTCCAACAGATAGTCCGTTCTCCAGGTGTTCCAGAAGTTGGTCATGAGTTTCTGCCGTTATCTCCATCTCCGAGTAATGTCCTCTTTGTTAGGTGTTGGATGGTGTGTGTCCTTCGGGATTGACTTGGGTGGTAGAGATGTCAATCGTTTGCCCACCAAAAAGTGGGCTGGAGTAAGTGGTTGCGGTTCATTTACCTCGTTGTGCACAAAGGTGAGAGGCGTAGAGTTCAGAGTTGCTTCGACTTCCGCCAACACAGTACACATGTCTTCAAAGTGGAGTGAAGAAACTCCACAGCTCCTTCAAATCTTGGTCTGCTCTCTTAAATGTTCTGGCATTGTCAGAATAGATAACTCTGCATAGCCCTCTCCTGGCAATGAATCTCTTCAACGCTAGCAAAAATGTCTCAGTTGACTGATCTGACACAAGCTCTAAATGGACCGCTTGTGTCACAGCACAGGTAAATAGGGCAATATAGGATCTTTTCACAAAATCCTATGTTTTCACATAGAGCGGCCCAGCAAAATCCACACCTGCAACTTCGAATGGTGGTGACTCGGATATTCTGTCCCTAGGCAAAGGTGCAGTTAGCTGATGCCCAGCCTTTGCCTTAAACCTCTTACACACAGTGCATCTGGTCACAATGCTCTTAACCAGCTGCCGTGCCCGGATGATCCAATATCTCTCTCTTATTTGTACAAGAGTGTCCCTCACTCCTGAATGCATCACCCTTTTGTGACAGTCCTGTATCAGCAGTTCTGAAAATCTGTGTTTGTTTGGCAGAATCCAAGGATGCTGCTCTCTGAATGTGAAGTCCGACTGCTGCAGCCTGCCTCCAACACTAAGCAGCTCATCTTCATCAAGGAATGGTTTCAGTTCCTGAATCTTACTGTCATTCATCATAGGTTTTCCTACCTTCAGTCTCTGGACCTCCTGGTGAAAACTATGATGTTGTGCAACCTTAATCCAGTACTTCTCAGCATCAAGAAGCTCATTGTCAGCTCACCTCGCATCTTTGGTTGCATCGTTGTTTTTGCATTAGCTATGAATCTCCTAATCCATGCTGTCACTCTGAGCACTCTCTTCAGTTTGCCGTAACTCTCAAGCTTCAGTATTGGTTCACAGATGTCAGTGTCATTAACAGCAAACTGCATGGCTATTTGATAACTGGATTTAAGTTCTACATTCATTTCGTCTGAAATGTTTTCATCTTCAGACTCATGTATCCGATCTTCTGATACAAGAAAACTGGGGCCATTCCACCATAGCTGGTTTTGTAGTAGGGCCTCCACTGATTGTCCTCTTGTGGGCAGGTCAGCGGGATTAGCCTTCCCTGGGATGTGTGACCATGAAGATGGACTCGTAAGAGTCTGGATCTCAGTCACTCGGTTTGCAACAAACGATTTCCACCTTTGTGCCGAACTGCAAATCCATTGCAAAATGATCATGGAGTCAGTCCACATTTTTATTTGGGCTTGCTCCATCTTCAGCGAGATGATCAAGTTGTTCGCCAATCTGGCCCCAATCACGGCTCCCATGAGTTCCAGACGTGGCAACGTCATTTTCTTTAGGGGAGCCACCCTGGCTTTAGATGCGACCAAGCTCATTGTCGTTTCTCCTTCTCGTGTTTTGCCTTGCAGATAGGCCACAGCACTGTATGCCCTTTCACTGGCATCACAAAACACATGTAATTCCAAGCCCTCTTTGCTTTCTTGTTGCATATTGATTTGGTACCACCTTGGTATGGCGAGCTGGTGTAACTGAGTAAGCTCTGAACACCACTGTTGCCATTCTTGTGCCAGATCTGGTGGCAATTCTTCATATCAGGAGAGCCCCATCTCCCACATTGCTTGGAACATGCACTTGACCCTAATGGTGAAGGGGTTCAGAAACCCAAGTGGGTCATAAATTCGTGCTGAGGACTGCAGCACGCTTCGTTTGGTTCCTTTCTTCTCTGTTAGAAGCCTCACTAGTGAACTAAGGTGAAATCATCAGGCTCTGGCCTCCACACTAATCCGAGCACCTTTAATGCTACTCCATTCGTCTCAGGTGCCATCATGTAGTTTGTGGAGCTCTTCTCCCATTTCTGCCCCATTTCTGCCTGAGTTTGTCATCCATTTGCAAAGCTCCATACCAGCACCAGTATTTCTTTGGCATTTGTTGTTATGTGATACGCCTCTTCCACTGAGCGTGTACTTGAAATGAAGTCATCTACGTAAAGTGACTCCCTTATTGTATTCACCACTTGTGGTTGGCTTGTTTCATATTGTTTTAGATGTCTTTGAATTGTCGCTGCAAGCAGAAACGGGCTTGGCGTAACTCCAAACACCACTCTCGTCATCCTCAGAATGCGCAGGTGGTCATTCACTTCTCCATTCGGTGCACCTGAGAACCACAGGAACCTGACTGCATCTCTGTCCCTTTCTGCAAGACGTATTTGCAGGAATGCTTGTTTTATGTCCGCCAGAAAGGCGACTTTGTGTTCCCTAAATCTAAGGAGAACACTGAGTAGATCTGGATTCAAATTTGGCCTCGTAAATAAGCAGTCATTCAGCGACAGACAGCCTTCTTCATGGGACGATGCATCAAAGACCGATCTTAATTTTGTAGTTGCTTTGTCCTCTCTCAGCACTGCATGGTGAGGCATATAATACATTAGAGTCTGTGCTGCGGTTTGGTGCCACTTCCTCTGCAATGTTCTGGTCCAAGTAGTCCTCCACCACTTGATTATACCTGCTGAAGAGTGTGACATCCTTCTTAAATCTTTTACTCAGACCTTCCAGCCGTTTTTTGGCAACTCTGTAGTTGTCTGAGAGCTCTACCTTTTCTGGCTTCCATGGCAACTCCACCTGATATCGTCCATCTTTAAACATAGTCGTTCTCTCAAACATCTGCAGAGCCTCATCATCTTCTGGGTTCTTTGTTGTCTCATTTGTAATACCCAGAGACTCTATTTCCCAGAATGCTTTCAGTTGCTTGGAAAGGAGTTTCTCTTCCTCACACGGAATGAACATGCAGGCTGCCTCTGTAACAGTTGATGCAGAGACTGGACCCTGAACAGACCATCCGAAGGTGCTCTCCAGTGCCACCAATGTTTCTGTAAGTCTTTCCACCCTTCCTGTCACGATCTGCCAATAGTAGTCAGCTCCTATGAGGACAGCAAGCTCTGGTTCCTCATTGGATCCTGGGAAGTCAGCCAGTTGTAGTACTCTTTTCTTAAGCTCATGCTGGATCTGTTCACCAGGAACCTTCATTATTGCCGAGCACACTTGTGGGGTCTCCACAGCTTCTATTACAATACTCTGGCTAGGATCCCAGATATTTTGTAGCATAACTTTCACTATGCCGCGCTGTGATCTTGTGGGAAAGGAGGACCCAAATGTGTGTAGTGTCAATGTCTCTTGCCTTATTACTGGTAAATTTAGGCTCTTCACCAACGTTTCATGTATGAAGCTTCTTTGGCTGCCTCCATCTAATAAGCAACGAGCTACCCTTCTGCCTGACGGGTCTTCAATCCACACCTTTGCAGTCTTTAGGAACACAGTGTTCTGTTCACCTGGTTTCACTCTTACTGAATGAGGGAGCACGGAGAAGACCACTGCTTCTGGGATGGGGCCTGTACATCCACCCTTTCACCACCGCACACAGCAACGTGATGTCTCCGTCCACATTTCTCACAGGACACATTCTTGGTCTTACAGAATCTTGCAATGTGTTTCTGTCCCAAACACACAAAACATCTCCCCATTCTCTTTAACTTGCCCTTTCTTTGAAGCGTGTCATTATTTGGGCAGTTTTCCGATTTGTGATCGGCACACTCACAGAATATACAGGTGTTTTGTTTCTGGCTGGCTGAGACTGTAAGCTAAGTGGAAGGAAGGAGCTGAGGACTAGTGAGTATCAGAACCACAATCCAGGATGAGTCAATGCTCATCCATGAGTACATATGGAAGATGGCCATGTGTGCTTAGTGAATACGTCAGGCAGCCAAACCTTAGAAAGAAGAGGAGCAAGGAGATGAACCATCATGGAAGGACAGATCCCCATACAGTATGGACCACCAGCAGATAGAAAACATGGCTGACATCCAGAAATCCTACCAGTGGCTGGACAAGGCTGAACCGAAAGACAAAACACAGAGGCATGAATCATGGCAGCACAAGAACAAGCTCTAAGCATAAGATCCTTAGAGGCTGCTACCCCAGGCAAAACCCCCAGACTGTGCAAAGATGCCCCTGAAAAAATCCAGTACATAACAGCAGGTGCAGGTTGGCTGGAAGTATATCAATTAACATTTGTGCAGCAATGTCCTGGAAATCCAGAGGTCAAAATGGGATACATCCCCCAAGGTAGCTGAAAATGACCAAGCTAAGTCTGGGGCTTCCTGATATAACAGACAAACTGGTGATATCTATCCAACCAGACGCAATAGTGGTGGACAAGCAGAGGGAGATGACTGTAGTGATAGATATAGCTATATCAAGTGTTAACAACATGAGGATGAAGGAACACAATATGCTTGAGACTTATCATAGGCTGAGAAGAGAGCTTGAGAAAATGTTGAGCGTGAAGGCAGTAGTGGTTTCCGTGGCTTTTTTGCTTTTATACTAAGCCTATACTAGTTCCGCAAATTTTTAAAAAAAATGCATGGGCAAACAAAATGAAGGGCATAGGACTATAAACGTCAATTCGTCAGATTCCCTGAAGTTGTTTACATGTTAGTGGAGAACTTAATGAGTCCCATAGAGGATGGAAGGTTTTCTGATAAAACAAAGCCACAGAGTCAGTCACTTACCTTCTCAGTTCGGTGCAGGAAATATATTAATACAGTACTTTAAGGCTTATCTTTTGGTTTGTTATTCTTGAATACCATTTATGCAATCAAATTCTATAGTCAGTAACATTTTTTAATCAATGGATGTTAAATTAAATGTAACATTGTTAACTCTTGGTGGGTTTGCAGAATTGCACAAATACAGATACCTTTATTTTGTGGTTATATTCACGTTATATATTCTGATACTCTGCTTTAATTCCACTATAGTGTACCTTATTTGGACTCACAAAAACCTTCATGAGCCAATGTATATTTTTATTGCAGCTTTGTTAATCAACTCTGTTCTTTACAGCATGATTATCTATCCGAAGCTCTTATCTGATGTTTTGTCTGAAAAACAAACTATATCGTATCCACTCTGTCTTTTCCAAGGATTTTCGTATTACACCTCAGCTGGGTCAGAGTTTTTACTGTTGGCAGCAATGGCATATGACAGGTATGTGTCTATATGCAAACCCCTGCAATATCCAGTTATTATGAATAGAATAACTATAAATGTGTTTCTGATTTTAGCTTGGCTTATACCTGCTTTTGAGATTGCAGTGTCATTTGTGCTTTATTTTAATATAAAACTCTGTAGTTTTACTCTGACAGGAATTTTTTGTAACAATTCAATTTACAGGCTTCAGTGTGTGCCGTCAGTCACAATATCTATATATGGTGTGGTCACGTTGATAAATATTGCCCTTCTACCAATGCTTTTCATACTTTTTACATATATAAGGATTCTTAGAATATCTTACAATTGTTGTAGAGAAACAAGGAGAAAAGCTCTAAAGACATGTTTACCCCACTTGCTGGTGTTAATCAACTTTTCATGTTTTATTGTTTTTGATTCAGTTATAATTAGACTGGATTCCGAAAACTCTTCGCTTGACATTGACGTTTCAGTCAATTTTATTCCATCCTCTTTTAAATCCAATCATATATGGACTCAAAATGAATGAGATTTTTAGACATATCAAGTCATTGTTGTGTCAAGTTTAATAAAACTGGTATTACTGCATTGGTATTATCAAATGAATGGCATTTCAGATAATGGAGTACTTTAGCTCTGATTTCACATGCAAGATTGATAGCGAACATAATGGTCATTATACAAAGATAAACAATTTATTAAACTGTTGCTGGTAATCTTTGAAGTCTAAATAGTTCATATGCCCGCGTTTCACATTTTCCTGTCTGTTTTGTCACAGATTCTAATTTACTATTGTGTAAATGAATAAATATAATTTAGTAAAATGAATCAATTGCTACCAGTCTATTATGCTGACAAGCATTTTTTGTATTGTAACTGACATATCAATATCAATGAAAGAAAAAACAAAGTTTCAAAGTTTTTCAAATTCTATAAATTATAACAAAATATTACATATACATATAGCTCAGGTCCTCTACCAGAGGTCTGGGAGCTTGAGGATTCTGCGCAGTATCCTTTCTGTTCCTTGGATTGCACTCTTCTGGACAGAGATCTTGGATCTCCAAGTGCTCTAATTACTACTGGAACCACTGTTACCTTCACCCTCCACATCTTCTCGAGCTCTTCTCTGAGCCTTTGGTACTTCTTCATCTTCTTGTGTTCCTTCTTTCTGATGTTACTGTCATTCGGTGCCGCCACATCTATCACTACAGCCCCCTTCCGCTGCTTGTCCACCACAATGTCCAGTTGGTTAGCCATCACTATTTTGTCCGTCTGTTTCTGGAAGTCCCACAAGATCTTAGCTTGGCTAATTCTTGACCACCCTAGGGGGAGTCTTTTTATTTTTGACGTCGGGACTTCCAGGCCATACACGGCACAGACATTTCTGTATAATATGCCGGCCACTTGGTTATGGCATGATATGTATGCCCTGCCTGCTAGCATTTTGCACCTTCCTGTTATGTGTTGGATTGTCTCAGGTGCATCTTTGCACACCCTGCACCACGGGTCTTGCCTAGGGTGGTAGGCACACAATTCATAACAGCACTTTTACATATGCCTAAGTGCTTTCTAACATTTAGACACACTAATATGGGTTTTTTTTATTATCATTTGCCTGAGTTTCATTGATATTTTATTTGTATAATTGTTCCAGGATTCAAAAAAGATTTTCAAAATGATTATGGGGTAAACAGTCTTGGATTTTGAAATCCCTTGTCAACAAATCATTTTGCTGCTAGGAATTTTTCACCTATACCTTAACAAATTTCACTTAATAACTCCAAATCTGAAAATCATTTTCATATAAGTATGTCCTGTTTATTGCTTGTGATGTTACAAGTATTGGACAACTATGATGACAGGACAGGATTTGTGATGCATTTTCAGCAGTTAATAAATGTTGTGGGTGAGCTCCTTAGAAGAATGAAAAAAATAATAACTGTGTGATGGTATAAAAAGTAAACTGACAGCCCACAGGTGATATAAGGATTCTGTAATGAGTGTCATTAGTGAGCATGCATTGGTGCCACCTGCGCTGTGTAAAACAACAGGCCAAGCCTCAGAGGAGTGGCCTGACTACAGCCAGTCTCTAAACAGCTAATTGCTAAGTTAAGACTGTCAAAATGGTCAACAGGTTATTATGTCTTTGGCCCTAGAGAGCAATTAAACTTCAGCTTGGGTACCCTTCAACAACAACAATAAAATTAGTGTCTATAATATCTGTTTACTTTGACTATGTGGCTCATTAAAACAAGTACTAATAAAAAAGTATAAAAAGTTTAAATAATCAAGTAAATCTTACTGCTGTCATCATTGGTCATATAATGTCATTAAATATTATGACAATATTATAAACCTAAAAACCTAAAACAAGCAGTGGAAAGGAGCAGAGTTTAAAACCATTGTGTATATTTGTATTGCTAGAGGAAAAGTGGCCTAACTGCATAATTTTGCACTGAGGCAGCAAACCAAAACATGCTGTTTTGGTAAATCTGTCTATAAACAACTGAAAATAATTCATCACATATTCTTCTACATGCACATATTTTTTTTAAAAAAAATACAGTTAATTCAATTTAAACATGAATAAAAATGGTTTTAGTCTTAGCAGTAGCTAGCACTGTGCCATGTGCAGATTTGGCACATTACCCCTGGTCAAAGGTCAAATCATCTGCTACTCCTCATTTTACTCAACACTGAGGTATTTTGTGTCACAAAATAAGTAAATACTTAATAAAGGGACAGTGTAATAACCAAAAATTTGGTTCGCTGCCTAAGAGCAACACCATGCCAACAGTTGACTGTGGAGAATTTGGTAGTGACAAAACTTCATGACTGGACGTGTTGCACAGGTTTCATTCTATCAGCCATGTTGACATTCCATGAGCTCCTGCTACTGCCCGTGCCTGGCTGTTTGATTTTATACACCTGTGGACATGGAAGTGACTGGAACACCTGAATTCAATGATATGGATGGGTGAGATAATTATTTTGGCAATATAGTGTTTACACTACAAAAACAAAAGACAAAGGAAAAGAAATCATGCTGGATCTCTGTACTGATATGGACTGGGTAATGTTTTAGGAAAAGAACACATTCGGTGGAAATTAAAATTATCAATATACAAAGGGCTGAATGCAGACTAATCCATTTTGTCCATTTTGAAAGTTCATTGGAACATTGTAGTAACTCAGGCATGTATACAACTACCACTTGCATGCATGCCTGATAATGTTGACATATACACATAATGAGAGGAGGTTTGGTGTCCTGTGGGAAGGAGGTGAGATCTCCTTCCATATCTCACCAGGCCACACGCCTCTCACACGCCTGGACAGTCTAAGGTTCAACCTGGTGGCATGGGAAGGACTGAAACATAATCTCCCAGAGAGAGGCCTACTGGATTTAGGTCATGTGAGCGAGGGGGACAGCCAGTTATATCAATTCCTTTATCGTCGGGGAACTGCATGAATACCCTCGCCACATGAGGCCAGACACTGTTGTTCACCCATAGGAACCCAGGATCCACTGCAACAGTGTAGGGTTTGACAGTGGGTCCCAGGATTTGATCCCAAAACCTAATGTTAGTTGGTGTGCTGTTGCCAAACCTGTAAAGGTCAGTGAGTACCCCTGTGTATTTACTTCCCCAGACTATCACTGACCCACCACAAAAACAGTCATGCTGAATGATGTTACAGGCAGCATAACATTCTCTATGGTTTTTCCAGAACCTTGCGTGCCTGTCATACGTACTTAAGGTGAACCTGCTCTCATCTGTGAAAAGTCCAGGGCTTTTGTCTCATTGTTGCACTTCTAATAACTGCTAACAGTATTAACATCAAAGAAGCTGAAATTGATTAACAACCTCCTCTGCTACTTAACTGACTAGATCAATATACAAAAAATTTAAATGACTTGATATTTTACTCTGATTAAAAAGTATTTCAGAAATTGAGCAGTCTATTATATATTATTCTTATTACTATATTATAATGTATTAGAATATAATTATAATGTACTCTTCATAAGCAGATGAGGTCACAATTATGTCTCCATTTTAAAGTTAAGGTTTTATAAATTTTCCTAGTGCTTTTTTAAAAGAGCAAACATTTTTCAAAGAAACATTTCTAAACCTGAAGGTTTTCTTTAGAAAGCACAAATTATTATTTTTATTTGTGCACAATAACAGAATTATTTCAGACCAGCATGCGGACCGATAAAAACTCGGTGAAGCCAGTCTGACGTATGCTAAAGACAACCTGGAGAAAAGTTATTCATACTGGAGAGGTGTACAACCCAAAAAGAACACCATCCCCACACTAAAAAAGTGGAGTGAGTATTATGCTGTTTGGTTGATTCAGTGCATCTGGAACTGGGAATCTCATCAAGGTGGAACTAATCATGAAGAAAGAAAGAAATGTGAAAATCTGGAGCAGGCGACAGCTGGGTCGTCGCATTGTCTTCCAACATGAAACAATCCAAACGTACATCAATCCTGGTGAGTTACTACCTGAATGATGAATGCTTTAGCATTCAGGTATTGAATTGACCGGCACTGACTGGCTGCAGAAATCCCTGAGTTGAATCCCATTGAAAATCTGTGGGATGATCTAAAGGGCTAATGATGCTTACCCTAGCAGTTTCTGAGTTTTGTGAAATATTTTGTGTCTGCATGCCAAGTAAAATAATGTAAGCATCCAAAATAAAATAATGACATCTAGAAAAGTTATGTTAAATATTCCCTGGTCTGTTTAGCAGCACTTGGTGTTACAAATACACTCAAGAGGTTTTTGTGAGATGTGGTTTGCTAAGTAAGAACCACTCCATTTACATGCAGGTGACCACAATGCATTAAGACTGGAGACATGCACTGTCAGTTAGCTACATTTAAAAAGTACCAACAACTCAAAGTTTAAATATTATACTGGATATTATACTGTTATGTCAGTTGTCAGCAGAAGTGTATGTTGAAAACGCAGAACTTTACAACCTGAAGTCTGTCGGGATAAGAAAGGATCAGATTTTTTCTGGTTTGAGATAAACTTGACAGCTGTTTGTAATGATTCTTTTCTCTTTGTGAATATAGGCGCTACTCTCAGATTCAGACCTCAGCACCACCCAGTGACAAAAGACTGGGTGGTGCTATATGTCCACTCTTTATGTCAAATGCACATTTTTGTAAAATATTTGAATACTTTTGTAATAACCCTAAAATTAACCAGTGAAAGAGTGCAAAAGCTATGCTATTCTGCACATATGCTGTAGCTGTTTTACTGAGAAAATTGAAGACAAAAAAATCAAAAGAGATCATACAATCATGTAACTGGTATTTTCTGTACAGTAATTAACCATGACACAGAGTAACCAAAGAGGGTAATATATATTTTAAATATACACAGGCTTTAAACAGAGTAAAATATTATTTTAATTCACTGAAGTTTGAAAGGTCTTTTTGGTCTTTTTTGATTGCCTGATTGAAGGACATTGTGATATAGTCTGGCCTGCTGAAACTGAAATAAAGGAATGTTTTTATTTATCTTGCTGATGTGTGAAAATCTTAAACTGACCTGCTGTGCTGTGTTGTGTCATTCAGGGCCTTGGGGCATATTGAGCCGAAAGGTAAACTGCAGATACAGCTGAATACCTTAAGATCTTTCAGACTTCCAGAACTCATGTAGAGGGTTTTAAAAGCAGAAACGGATGTATGACAGCACTTTAGAAAACTCTGCTCATACTGATGTGACAATAACTTTAATTTGTATTTTCTGTTAAAATCACTAGGGCAATTGGTGGTCTCCATCAGTGACATCTGATCACAGGGACCACACCTCCAAACATGCTCCTTCCGGCTGTCATCAATTTAGGTTCCCCCGTTCTGCAAGCTGATCATTCTTGTTTACGTGCCCCACCCTCCCTCCCTCCTTGTTCTCTATTCTTTAACTTCTTCACTTCTATTTAGTACACGGGGATCTGCCAGGCCCGGGAGCCATTGCCAGTCCCCTTCGAGGCCTTCCCCGAACCGCAGCTCAATTCATGTCAAAGCATTCACTTTTACCTACTAAAATGCTGTTAAATCTAAATTGAGGATGTGGGCCCAGCTAGTGAAATGTTAAAGTGATACAGAGTGCTACAACAGGGTCTATCTGTATGTGCTTTTGCTAATAGTAGATCATCTTTTTATTCAAAAATACATAGTATAAGTCTAATTAGTATGTTGAATAAGAAATGCAGAGTAAATTAAATTATTCTAATGTCTAGATTTTATGTGTGTATACATGATTCAGCTTCCACCTTGGCTGATAAGTGTCATGATGAGCTACCTGTGTTTTTCCACTGTTTCCCAGTGTATCCACCTCTGGGTGGAGCCCTCATCAGTCCACCTGCTCAGCTCACCCGATAGAGATCAGCACAGTAGTATTTAGGACCAAGTCTTCTCCACCAGTTTGTCAGCTAACCTCACATTACTAACAGGCTGCCTTTGCTTCATACTCTTTGTTTCTGTGTTGTGCCTCTAGTCATCTCTTGAAGCCATCATCACACTTAGCTAAGGCTTACATTCTAAGGATGTTGGTCACTACGTTAAGACTCTCAATTCTTTACACCTGTCTGCCCCCTGTCCTTGCACCTCTCTGGATAAACCAGGTTGGACTCTCTCCAATCACCCACCTTCCAGGATGCTCACTTGGCCATTACCTCGCCACCCTGACCGACACACACTCCACCTGCCAAGTAAGATGCAAACACACAGTTGTATTCTGTGTAGCAGTATTTGGGTGGAGTTACTTGGGTCGAATTCTTGCCCACACACCAAACTGACGTACCTGTGATCACACCTGCATAGACTTTTTATACTTTCCCTTTCTGCTCCAGTTTTAATGATTGTTGTTGGTGATTTTACTGTTACTGACTGATCATTAAATTAAGATAAATGCACTCATATCACTATATTTACAAATACTGGAAGTCGCCAGTACTACCCCTTAGCCTCCTACTAGATGTACCTATATTAAGACTGGAAACATGCAGAGTCACCCAGAGCATGGGTGACTCTTAGCTAAGCCACAGACCATGATGGAGTATGGTCTGTGGCTTAGCTGCAGGGTAGGGGTGATGCAGTGCATTCAGGCAGCAGTGCCAGGGGTAGATCATCTTCGGATCATGCCCCCCTGTAATTGTGCCAGGATCTGGAGAAGGAGGAAGCTGAGATTGGAGAGCTGCGTGTGGTGACACAGAATGTTGAAATTAAATAAATTACCGAACACTGAAATACTATGGGTGGGTGCATTGTGCTGGGCAGAATGAACACCAGTTTGCGTTACAGGATAAATTTGAAAAAGTAAAAAAAAAAAAAAAAGAATTCTGACCTTGAGGGCAAGGGTCACAGAGATTCAAACTTGTCAGAGACTTTTAAAGTCATTTGTATGTTCTTATATTATTGTGATTACAAGACTTTTAGAAAAATTTGATCCTGACTTTGGGCTCCCTCATGTCAAGGCCACTGAAATTCAAACATGTGCACGATTTTTAGTAAATACTTAATGCACCAAAATTGAAAATTATAGGTGACTTTTTTCTTCGTCTGTTCTCAAGGTGTTCAGAAAGAAACTTTTATTCACGGCTTTAAGACAAATGACCTGTGATGACATCCACACAGATCTTTATGCCTGCATATATCCCCCTGTTATTACAGCCATCTCTTAGTTAGTTGCTCTTCATTGAGCCAAGCTGCAAGGCATGGAAATCTTGTGTTTAACATTGTTCCTCTCCTGCAGGGAATACAAGTTATAGAGAAAACTGTTTGTTCCCTTTCAGATGATTCACTCGGTGCAACACATATATATGGGACATATATACACATCCCATAGAGCAACCACCAAACGGAAGTTGGACCACCAGCACCTTAGAGTGTGGTAGAACCAGCAGAGAGGACAGCATGAGTTGTAACATCCAAACAATAGAGCTGAACAAAAATGTACGGTCATGTCCAACTGCAGCACAAATATCACCTATGGGGACCCATTTAATAAGAGTTCATGAGGTTGTCATTCCTCTGGTGAAATGAATTCTCACCCCCCTGGGGCAAAGCAAGACCCCTGGTGCTGTACGCCAGTGAGATAGCTTCTATAATCCAGTGGGGCAGCCTCTGTTTAGACAGAGCTTCATCTCTGGCTGGATTAGCGAAGCAGACAAACAACTTGTCACATAAGCACACATTCTGAGTGTGCTCAGCGTAGTTACGTAGAACACAGAGAATGCAGCCTCCTCTCCTCCACACAACACTTGAAAGGAGGGGAGCAAAAGCTCAGCAGCTCAAATTCCACCACTGCAGGAATGACTTTGGGTAAATAAGCAGTACAGAAATTTCATATCCACATACTTAACAGTTGGGGCCAAACCCTTAGCTATCAAATGTGGCCTCTCAGCAGGTAAACATGAAGGCACCACAGATCTGTGCATGGATGAATCACTTCTCCTCCTATCTGAAGAGGGAGGCAAAAAGATCCCAAATCTGGGCCACTATCAAAGGGTGCAACCTCCATTCCCTCTACTCCCAGGTTCAGATGGCCCAGAGCATGGGTGACTCTTAGAGACACCCATGCACCATAACAGGTTTCTTCTCTGCCTGTTTATGTAAAAGATCACTGTTGAATTGTTGGTCCTGACTAGGAAATGCTGGCCCTTCAGTACCAGACAAAAAAGCTTGAGGGCTAAGAACACCGCTGTGGCAGCACAAGAACAAGTTCTGAGCACAAGATCCATCGGGCTGGGGTCTACTGCACAAGGTAAGACCTCAGATGCAGAAAGTGTAAAGATGCCCCTGAGACAATCTAGCACATAGGTGTCAAACTCTGGCCTGCGGGCCAAATGTAATTTGGCCGGGCAGGGCATATATGGACCGCCATAACAAAGTGGCTGGCATAGTAAACAGAAACATCTGTGCCAAATATGACGTCGAAGTCCCGAGGTCAAAATGTGAGACGCCCCCTGGGGTGTTGGAGAATGATCAAGCTAAGATCCTGTGGGATTTCCAGATACAGACGGACAAAATGGTGATGGCTAACCAACCAGACATAGAGGTGGTAGAAAAGCAGAAGAAAATAGGCGTAGTGATAGTCGAAATGATAACAAATGACAGCAACATTAGGAAAAAGGAACACAAGAAGCTTGAGAAGTACCAAGGGCTCAGAGAGTTTAAGAAGATGTGGAGGGTGAATGTAACAGTAGTGCCAGTAGTAATCAGAGCACTCAATGCAGTGACTCCCAAGCTAGGCGAGCGGCTCCAGCAGATCCTGGGAACATCATCTGAGATCTCTGTCAGATGCTGTTCCTAGGAGTGCAATCATAGGAACAGCAAAGATATTGTGCAGGACCCTGAAGCTTCCAGGCCTCTTGTAGAAGACCCGAGTTTGAAGGGGGCCACCTATATTTAGGAAACTTCCCTTTTTGTTTATCTGTGTTATCTTTGTCTAATATTAACATTTGGTTTGATGACCTGAAATATTTAGGTGTGACAAAAATACAAAAAATGGGAAATCAAGAAGGGCCAAACACTTTTTACACCACTATAGTTGCCTGCAAATAGACTTACTGATTCTAATCTCCTAAGTCCTGCCATTTTCCATTGTGCAGTCTGCTTTCCTTGCCTGTTTCCTAGTTAACTTTCAAAACTTTTTGCTTGCCCATCTGAACTTTGTCCTGTGTTCCTGTAAGGAGTTCAGAATTGACAGGCGGTCACTCACTTCCCTAGAATCGTCTCATTTCCATTTAATTCAGATTTTGCCAATATTAACAGTTGCCCCATAATGCTTTATATTGTAAGGTAAAGATAATACAATACAACAATACACACAAACAATCAGGTGACCCCTATGCGCAAGCACCTGGTGACAGGAAGAAAATAAACCCCCTTTAAACAAGAAGAATCAGGCTTACGTAGGGGCAACCATCTACCCATTACCGGTTGGGGTGAGGGGAGGAAGACAGTACAAAAGTCATTCTGTAGAAGAGAGACAGAGATTAATAATAACTCTTTAAATGCAGAGTGATGTACAAGCACATAGTGAGTGAAAAGAGGTGAGTAAAGGAAAAGTGCATTATGGAAAGCCCCCAAGATTCTAGGCCTACTGCAGCATAACAAAGGGAGGATGTTGTATTACCTGATCCAGCCCTAACTGTATGCTTTGTTCTGTAAGAACTACTCCAATGTTTAACATTGGTATATGCTAAAGTCATGTGTGGTAGATTGTCGAAAAACAAGTGTAGCAGCTTACATAGACAGAAATCTATCTGTCTTCTCTTTTTGGACAGAGAAGACATATGGTTTGAAAGAGTAGTGAAAGAAGCCATTTATGTCCACTATGAGCGACCATCTTTGAACAGAGGCGGTGGCTTACGACACCAACTGTCTGCCATCTATAATCCAGTTTTGATTTACTGTGACCTTCACAGTACAATTCCCTGGTGGACAAAGCAACCTAATAAAACCTTTCACAGAGTAAGATGATTCACTGTGCACATTTGACTGATGAATGTACTCCAAGATATATTTCAAGTTCAAATACCTGTAAATGAATGAAGGAAAGACAACATAGGTTGCATATTGGTGCAGTTTTGTTTTGTTATTTGTTATTCTTCATTAACACTGCTGGTTTTATAATTTTTTTTCAAAGTATTAATGGATGAGGTGTTAAATGCTACATATTTAACTCTAGATGGGTATGTTGAAGTTAACAAGTACAGATATGTTTATTTTTTCATTTTCTTTATATTATATAGTTTAATAATCTGCAGTAATTCTACTATTGTGTACATAATCTGGATTCATAAAAACCTTCATGAGCCGATGTACACTTTCATTGCTGCTTTGCTGCTGAACTGTGTTCTTTACAGCACAACTGTTTACCCCAAACTGCTGATTGACTTTTTATCTGAAAAACAAGTCACAACATATTCAGCCTGTCTCTTTCAGTTTTTTATGTTTTACACTTTAGGCAGTTCAGAGTTCTTTCTCTTGGCAGCCATGGCCTATGACAGATATGTGGCTATTTGTAAACCTCTGCAATATCAAACTATCATGAGTAAAACCACTGTGAGTATTTTCTTGGCTGTAGCATGGCTTGTACCTGTTTGTCACATTGCAGTCTTAACAGCTGGGAGTGCTGAAGCAACATTGTGTAACTTTAACTTAAAAGGAATATTTTGTAATAATGCAGTTTACACTCTTCAGTGTGTCAAGTCACGATTAATTACTGTATTTGGAGTAGTTGCTTTAATAGATCTTGTAATATTACCTATGCTCTTCATAGTTTTTACATACTCAAACATTTTTATCCTCACTTATCAAAGCTGTAAAGACGTGAGGAAGAAAGCTTTGGAGACCTGTTTACCCCATTTGTTAGTTTTATTTAGCTTCTCCTGTTTAAGTATCTATGATGTAAGCATAGCTCGAGTAGAATCAGATTTTCCCAAAACTGCGCGATTAATAATGACATTACAAATAGTGCTCTATCATCCATTGCTTAATCCATTCATTTATGGGCTCAAAATGAAGGAAATTTCTAAACAGCTAAAAAGATTTTTCTATCATGCTAAAATCATTTCATGTATTAACTCTGAATGCTAAGGTGCCACAATTTGTTTTGTAATAATTTTCTTGCCATCATTGAAAATGCTTTTCATTTAATAAAGTAATTCAAACTATTATTCAGAGAAGTACAGGAAAAAATAAACCATGCCGTGTTCATCTGTATTTGTAAATAAATTGAACATAATATTATTATTAAAGTGTATTGAAGTCTGTTGTTATGCTCAGTAAAATGCTCATGTGAATAGGGTTTAAGACCTATGGTTAATTTACATTAACAGCTTTTGGTGACGTATTTAAATACAAATATAAATTGCCTTCTTTTATGAAAGGTTCACCAATTCCAAGATAGGTAAGAGGATAAGTAATCAAATAAACTATCAGATTAATTTTGTCAGACTTTCATATTTTATTTTGGATTTTTATAACATTATTGGTGGTTCTTATATATGCTGTGTAATAGAGATTTTCCACTAAAGGAATGGGTGGTAACACTTTATAAAACTGTGATAGCCGCAATAGCTTTATAATAACTACATCTTCCTCCCTTGTCACAAATCATGGGCCAGTGTAATTTATTGCCGTCTATCTTGAATGTGCATAAAACATTTGAAAAAGTACAATCCTAATTCCAAAAAAGTTGTCATATAAGAAAAGAATCCAATAATTTGCAGATTATTTACCACCGATTAATTATTCATAGATCACAGTAACAAACGTGTAAAATGCTTAACATGAGATTACTACTTATTTTACAATATATTAGCTCATCCTAAAAAAAGATAGGATGTGAGCAAAAAAATGGCTGGAAAAGCAATCCACCATCCATCCATTTTCTTCAACTTATCGATGGCAGAGTGATGGGGGCAGCAGCCTAAAAAGAGAAGCCCATACCCTCCTGTCCCCAGCCACCCCCAGCTTGTCTGGGGGAAAAGCAAGGCATTCCCTGGACAGCCGAGAAATATAATCTCTCCAGCATGTCTGCCCCAGGGCCTCCTCCCAGTGGGACATGCCTGGAACACCTCACCCAGGAAGCATCTAGGAGGCATCCTTGTCAGATACCTGAACCACCTCAGTTGGTTCCTTTCAATGTGAAGGAGCAGCGACTCTACTCTGTGCCCCTCCCAAGATGCTTAAACTCCCCCACTTAAAGCAGGAACTTGTCCCTGGCACATAGTGGGCACTCCAACCTTTCCTGGCTAAGGGTCATGGCCTCAGATTTGGAAGTGCTGATTGTTATTCCCACCGCTCCACACTCGGCTGCCAACCATTCCAGTGTGAGCTGGAGGCCATCACCTGATGAAGCAAACAGAACCACATCATCTGCAAAAAGCAGAATTGAGATTCTGAGACCACCCAAGTGGGAGCCACTTGGCTATGCCTAGAAATACTGTCCATAAAAATTATGAACAGAAAAAGGGCAAAGGGCAGCCCTGGCGAAGTGCAACACCCAGGAGAAATTAATGCAAGTTATTGCCATCTATGGGGACCAAGCTCTTGCAACAGGTGTATAAGGATCAAATGGCCTGTAGCATTGGGCCAGATACCCCATACTCCCTAAGCACCTCCAACAGTATACCAAAATGCCTTTTCCAAATCCAAAAACACATATAGTCTGGTTGGGCAGATTCCTATGCACCCTCATGTATCCTCGAGAGGTTAAGCTTGTCCAAGGTTCCAGGACTGGGACAAAAACTGCATTGTTTCTCCTGCATTCGAGGTTTGCCTAATGAACCGACTCTCCTTTCCAGCACCCTGGAGTTAGACTAGACTTTCCCGGGGAGGCAGAGAAGTGTGATCCTCCTATAGTTGGAGCATGCCCTCTGGTCCCCCTTCTTGAACATTTGAACCACCATCCCGGTTTGCCAATCCAGAGGCCCCTTGAACCAAGACAGCCCTACAATACTGAGAGCCTTCAGGAACTCAGGGTAACCCCAAGGGGCCTTCCACCAAGGAGTTTTTTAACTGCCTTCGTGACCTCTTTCCTGGACATAGACAAGGCATCCCCCTTGTACCTAAAGTCTCAGTGGGATTAAGGAGGTCTTTGAAGTACTCCTTCCACTGCCCGACAATATCCTCAGTCGAAGTCAGCACCTCCACCCCTACACAGTGCAAGTAGAGCACCGCTTTTGCCTCCTGAGCTGCTGTTGGTTAGCCAAAATCTCTTCAAGGCAGTCTGAAAGTCTGTTTCCATGGCCTCTCCGAACTCTCTCGCACCCAGTTTTGCTTCAGCCACTGCCCAAGCCACGTTCCGCTTGGCCCGTCAGTACCTATCAGCTGCCTCTGAAGTCCCACAGGCTAACTAAGCCCAAGAGGACTCCTTCTTCAGCCTCATGGTTCCCTTTACCTCTGGTGCCTGCCATCTGGTCCAGGGGTTACCACCACGACAGGCACCAACCACCTTGTGGTCGCAGCTCAGTACAGCAGCTTCAGTAATGGAGGTGCTGAACATTGTCCGTTTGGACTCAATGTCTCCAACCTCCCTAGGAATGCTGTTGAAGCTCTGCCAGAGTGAGAGTTGAGGGTCTCTGCCCCTGGCTGCTGCCCAGCACACATTGCACCTGACCCCTATGGCACCTACTGCGCGTGGTGGGACTACAGGAGACGGCACCTCCTGCATGTGATGAGCTTACAGGCCACCACCCACAGGAGTGGTGCTAAAAAGAAAGCGCTCAAAGAACTCTAAAGGAACATTTTGCTATTTAATTTAATCAAAGATTTTGAAAACAATTTTTGGAAAACATCAAGACAATGGTCAAGCCAAGGTGGATGTTGCACTAGGGATCACCTCTGAGCCACTTTCTTGTTAACAAGAATAGGTAGGTTGGTAAATGGGGCAAGGCAGGATGAACTACAATGTTCGCAAATGACATTGTGATGTGTAGTGAGAATAACTGGAAGACAGTCTGGAGAGATGGCGGTATAGACTGGTTAGAAGAGGAATGAAAGTCGGTAGAAAAAAGTCAGAATACATGTGTGTAAATAAGAGAGAGAAAGGTGAACATGTAAGAAATCACAAGGATAAATAAGTTAAATACAGGGGATCAACCATTCAAAGCAATGGGCACTACCCAAGACAGGTGAGAAGAGAGTGCAGAGTTGATGTATGTTTTGGGGATGGTGGCTCTGATAAAAAAGACAGAAGGTGAAATGGTAGAGTTGAAGATGCTAAGATTTCCACTGGGAATGACCAGGAGCAACAAAATTAGAAATGAGTATCTTAGAAGGACAGGTCAAGTTAAGCAGTTCGGAGGCAAAGCTAGAGATTCAAGATTGAGATGATCTGCACATGTGATGAGGAGGGATAGTGGATATAAAAGGATGGAAAGGGGATGTTGAATGTGGAGCTAACAGCCAGAACACAAAAATGAAGTTCACAGAGAAGGATCTTGGATATAGTGAAGGAGGATATGTGGAGGGTTGGTGTGACAGAGGATCCTGCTCGAAATGAAGTGAGGTGGAGACAGATAATCGACACTAGCAGCCCCAAAATGGAGTAGCCCAGAGAAGACAAAGATCCTACGTGATGTACTGTATTTCAAATTATGATTCATCAGTCCATAATTCCTTCTTCCAGTCTTCAGTAGTCTGCTTCATGGCCCAGGCAAGCCTCTTTGTCTTATTCTGATGTCTTAGCAATGGCTTTTTGGCTGCAGCTAGTCCTGTCAAACCTGCAGCTCGAAGTCCTCTCTTCACAGTTGAAATGGAGACATGCTTACTATTACAGCTTACTACTAAGCTGTGCTTGAAGCTATTGTCCATTGAACCACTTATCATGCAAGCTGTTAACTCTAGGGAACTTGTCCTCTGATTCAGTTGTGGTTTGGGGTCTGCTTGACCTCTTCCTGTCAGAGTTTGCCCCAAATTTCTGAGTGCCTTTTGATGGTGAAGGGAACCGTACTTACTGACACCTTGACTTTCTTTGCAATTTCTTTGTAGGAAAGACCTAAATTTTTAAGTGTTATGCTGGTCTGTCTCTCTTCCACTGTTAATTGCTTTTTTCTCACCTTTTTTGTGCAACACACTACTTTCTGCAACACAGGATTTTGGGAAACCCTACCTTTTTTTTAACCTCTTGGAGTTCATCACTTACCTTTGTAACCTTTCAAGCTATTTATTGGACTTGAAAGACTTGAATTGGAATAAATAATTGAAAAAATTGGTGTGTTCTAAAAAGAACCCTCACTGTTCTATAAATTTGTCAATTAATTATATTCTCTAAAGTAAATTTGTGTAAATTATGGAATTGTTACAGTGGCCCTGAGAGGCCAAACGGACTGCAACTTAAGAAAACACCAGCAATAAGAAAAACGCTGTAAAAGCACACAAAACACAATGGAAATAGGAAAAAAGAAAACAGAAACAGAAATTATCTTAAAGTGCATTAACTATTTTTTCTCCCCACATTGCATTGCAGTGTGCATGATGTCGATCTACATGAAATTCTCTTAGCCTGAACAGAATTACATATTTAAATATAGGACTATATTTGCTGTTATTTTATTATCATTTCTGCCGGTCAACTAATTTTTTCTTCTTTAAAATTTGTTTTTCAATTAATACCCACGTATGTATGTAGTAAAAGAGGAGGAGCCAGAAAATGTACCCGTGTAAGTAAGGGCTAACCACTGTCGGCTTATGTCTCCAGAGGTTGAACATGGTAATAGGTCTTTGTGGAGAGTTGAATGAGATATATGGAGCTTGAAGTTTCATTTCATCACATATTTGGTCTGATTTGAACAGTTCACTTTCTAAAGATGAACACACACCAAGTTTAGGTATCTATGAATAATAATATTTTATATGTACTAGTTTTAAACATTCTGCCTGTTTAAAATTTTAGTTTGTAATATCTGATTTTCATGAATGCTGAAATGAATATAACATATATAACTTTTGGTGGTCATGTGGAAGTGGAGAAATACAGATATATTTATTTTGTAATTATGTTTATGGTATACGGTCTAATAATTTGCAGCAATTCCACTATTGTGTGGGTCATCATAGTTCAAAAAAGCCTTCATGAGCCTATGTACATTTTCATTGCTGCTTTGTTAGTGAATTCTGTTGTTTTGAGCACTGTCATCTACCCGAAGCTTTTGATTGACTTCTTATCTGAAAAACAGATTATTTTGTATCACGCCTGTCTTTTTCAAGTATTCATGTTTTATGTTTTAAGCAGTTCAGAATTCTTACTGCTGTCAGCTATGGCTTATGACAGATATGTGTCTATATGTAAACCTCTGCAATATCCAACTATCATGAGAAGAACAAGAGTCAGTATTTTCCTGATAATGTCCTGGTTTTTACCTGCTATTCAGATTGTAGTGCCAGTACTAAGAAATTCTATTACACCACTCTGTAACTTTACTTTGAAAGGTATATTTTGTAACAATTCTGTAAATCATCTTTATTGTGTAACTTCAAAAGAACTATCTATATATGGTATGGTTGTTCTATTTAATGGTGCACTTTTCCCCATGCTTTTTATACTTTTTACATACATAAAGATAATTATAGTTGCCTGTCAGAGTTGTGGAAATGTCAGAAAAAAAGCTGCACAAACCTGTTTGCCTCATGTGCTAGTTCTAATTAACTATTCTTGTTTGGTTAATTATGATATGGTTATAGTTAGACTGGAATCAGAGTTTCCTAAAACTGCACGTTTTATAATGACATTGCAATTTATAACATATAACCCTCTTTGCAATCCAATAATATATGGACTAAAAATGAAAGAAATCTCTAAAAACCTCAAAAGGTTGTTCTCTTGAACTAATGTAAACTATTGTAGACTTTTATAGTCTTTTGTTAAAAATTGTTTTTTAGTGTTTATTTAAGAGGTGTTAAATGATATCTGATCTTTGGTAGGTCTTTAATAAGACCTATCATTTCTGAGACATTTTCTTTTCAGTGTAAAAACTGATAAACTTCTCCAGCTATTCAAAGCATGTGATTCTGTTCAGTAATTTTTGGATCATTCATTAAAAAATATTACTATCATTACTCCTATTCATAATATTGTTTCTTCATATACAGTTTAAGGACATTTGAAATGATTGATTGAATGAAAACCAAAAATATATAGCTTTTTCTCTTTTGTATTATAATATCACAGATTTCTGTGGTCATAGTGTGAGATTCAAAAACTGGGCCTTTTCCTTGTGCAACAGAGAGCGGATCATTGTTTAAAATTCTAAATGAAAGTAAGAAAATAGCAAGATCCTACCTGTCTGATATCACTTTTCCCATATAGATTTCTGAATAAAGAAATGTGTTCATAATTTTATACTGTGATTTCATATTTATTGGTTCTCACAATCAAATCCAAAAGCTGAGACTATGTATGAAGATAACTGAAAATATGGAGGAAGTAGTTTGACATGAGGACAAGTACATAAGGAAGCGAGAGAATTAACATGCCGAGGTTTTTTTTTATCTGTATTGCAGCCCTCTGTAAATGAAATAGGGTTCAGAATGCATATTGAAAACATATGGATTGACATCACCAAAAAATTGTAGGTCTGACTAAAGTATATATTTTCCGTTTGATTTATATGTAGGTTTATGTGATTCTGAATTTCATTATGTGGTGTGACTATTGCGAAATGAGCAGTTTTTTTATGGAGATATAATGGTCAAATCTTGTAACTCTTCAGAGTAGTTTAAAGGATTTTGTTTTAATTACCTCACATGAAAGTAAACATTTGAATTAAATACATTTTATAATATAGCCAGTAAATATATTTTACTGAATTTCTAAATTCACATAATCAAATACAGGAAAAAACAGTCTAAAAATAACTATAATAAAAAGAAGTTTCTAAATGAATGTTAGATATATTTCAGTATTACACTATTAATCGGTTGTGTACCACAGACCTCTAAGCTGGAAGTAGTACTTAGAAGACCATCTCTTCACTTAGATGTTTTAGCTAATAATAGACTAATAGGCAACCTTACTGTTATCTCAAAAATTGTCGTAATTGTAAAAAATAGTTGTAAAATATGTAACTGTTAATCGTCAGAGAAATTGTTTATTTGAACAGTTTCAGTCATGTTTCAGAGCTCATCACAAGACAGAAACAGCTTTGGTGAAGGTTACAAATTATTTTCTAATGGCCTCTGACAGTCAACTCATCTCTGTGGTTGTCCTGCTTTACCTCAATGCAGTAAATTTAAATTTCACACACTAAGGTTATCACTCATAATACTCATAATATACTCATCACCAAATAATTTTCCAATATTAAATGGACGCTCTTTCGATCAGTGCTCTTTTTATGTAATTGGTTTACAACTAGTTTCATTTTTTTATTTTTTTCCACTGATGAATTGATGATTTTTTTAGATTTATTCCTGTAGGGCTATAAAATTTTGGAGCCAAACAAAGGTTATATATTCTTATGTAAGGTTATATTGTGTGCGCTTGTGGTTTGTGTGTGTGTGTGTGTGTGTGTGTGTGTGTGTGTGTGTGAGTGCGTCTATGTGGTATGGATTGACATTTGACCTGCGCTGTACCTGGGCTCCGGGGACATTTCGACTTTTTGCTGTGTATTCATGTGTCCCCCTAAAACATGACTTGTAAATGCATTTTTAAGTGTCTAAATAATAATTTTTTCTACTTCTTATGAGGTCATTATTTATCTTTTGACCTGTATTTGCTTAAACTGTAGTGTAAATTCATTTATTAAACTATAATTAAAAGATTTTCTGATTTTCTTAAAAGTCCACCTATACCCCTCACCTGATTTTTGTGTATTCCAGTGTATTGCACAGCGACGTTTCGAGTTAGAGTGGATGTGTGTAGGTACTGCAATTTAATACACATTTTCAATACACACGGCCGGAAGTCATTGTGATTGGTAGGCTATATATATAGGCGGTACCTACAGGAAACGGCGCCACAACTTTCGCGCGCGTGCCCTTTAACAAGTGTATGTCGACGGCAATACGAAGACGGATTAAAAACACAAAGGTAAGCCTTTTTTAATGTAAAATGCACCATGACTTTAATACTATATGAAATTATAGGTGCACAGGCCTATATTAAACTGGTTTAATTTATGCTTTATGGACTGTTAGTGAGTCTTTGAAGAAGTAAAACGGCCCCAGCGTTTGTCATTGAGTAAATAAAATAGGGCTGACGACTAACCGCGTCAAAAGCGGGCTAACCCGTGTTAGGATTTACTCGGTGTTAAAGCATTATTGTGGCTTAAACGTGTTAATGCCGACATCGCGACTAACGCGATTAACAATTAAACCAGCGCAGTCTGAGTCAAAATCCCTGATGTCGCTGTTAGCTAATTTCGGGCAGTTTGTCCAATGTCTGTCCATTCTGCTGACAGCCCTAAAATAAAAGCAAGGGTATAAGTGTATTTAGTCGTGTATTTATTTATATGCCTGAAGAAAAAACTTCTTACAGTTTTGATGCCTAAGCTTTCTCAGTACTTGTATCACTCTCTGCAGTCGCCATTACAGAAATGTCACATGTCGCCATTTTGAGTACTAGGCCTTTAACATTTTAAAAGAAGGCATAAATTAGGACTATGAATAAGTCAGCTGTGTTTATGCTGTAAACTACACTACTGCTAGTTCTGCTACTACTGATGATGATGACAATGATGACGATAATCGTAATACTTTATATGCTTTGGTAATGCAGCCAATCAAAACGTACAGGAGAACATGCGAAGGAGACGCATTCCTCCACGGGAGGATGCAGTCTGTCATGTTTCTGCTGGAAGGGACAAACTGGGACTTGATATCCACTACATAAATGCCTTCAAAGGTAAGTTGGTCTTTAGTTTGGATTAGATTTGGAGTTTGTCACTTTGTCTTTTGTCACTCACTTGGTATGCCTCTGCAATTCAGGTCGGGGCATTTTCACGACTGTTCCATTCCAAAAAGGAGACTTCCTTTTGGAATACAGAGGTAAACTCATAACAAAAGAAGAATGTGAGCGGAGACCCAGAGTTTATCATGACAGCCTGAAGGTGTTCATGTTTGAATTCAAGTTTGATGGAAAACTCTGGTGGTGCGTATTATATCAGTGTAGTTTGATTAAGATTAAATTACACATTGCTTTTGATTTATGAAAAAAAAAGCTTCCTAACTAACTAGTTAAGCTAATACTTTTTTGCCTAACCCCACAGTGTGGATGCATCTCAAGAAGATGGGTCATTAGGCAGACTTGTCAACGACAACCACATCAGTCCAAGTGCTAAGATGAAAATATTAAATATCAATGGAAAGCCCCATCTATGCTTATTTGCAAGCAGAGACATAAGTCCAGGCGAAGAAATAGACTATAATTATGGTGACTCGGATTGGCTCTGGAGATGCAAGGTATTTCTACAATTGTACTTTTTGGAACTGATAAATTGCATACCGTAAGCCATTTTTACATTTGTACCTACTCAAATTGGCTTAACGTGACTTAGGGCATCTAGTTTTTCACTGAAATTGAGTATCACCTACTGTGCCTGGGGTCACTATAGCAATGCAGCCGAGCATCCAGTGATATAAATGCCACAGCAAGCATGGACGTCAAGGTGACAAAATGCCTGCTCAGTCTATACTTTAGTGTTCAATTCAGGGATCACGCTGTTAATTTTGGTCGCTATTTCAAACATTTCAGAGTTTCAAAAATGATGGCTTGGATTTTCACGAAGGAGGCGCACTCATAACTTATCGAGTGACACCATTGACCAGCCACCTGGTGGCATTCAGTCTATGTCAAATTTTCTGATCACTTTGGATCACTTGGAACCTTGGTGCAGTAGTTACTGAAAAACTACATGGTACTATAACCTACTGGAAAAACAGGGGTAGGTACTAATGGAAAACAGGCAATTGTGATGGCTGCCACATCAAAGCCCTCTAAAAGCATTAAAAAAATATCAGCAGGTATGCAGAAATAAAAAATGGCTTTTGGTTTCTAAATTTTAACAGTGATTGATGTTTAATGTGATTCTACACAGCAAAATCTCCAGTGTTAAATTAACACTGGAGAGTGTCTATAAGGGTCCACACCTCTGAGTGTTAAATACAACACTGTTGAGTGTTAAATTAACACTTTTGACAGTGTTATATGTTTAAAAGTAACCTAGTCAGTTTTGAAGATTAACAATGGCTAACACTGAGCAGTGCTGATTTTCTAACACTGGAAAATAACTCAAAATGTTAGAAATATTCCAGTGTTAGAAAATCAGCACTGCTCAGTGTTAGCCACTGTTAATCTTCAAAACTGACTAGGTTACTTTTAAACATATAACACTGTCAAAAGTGTTCATTTAACACTCAACAGTGTTGTGTGGACCCATATAGACACTCTCTAGTGTTAATTTAACACTGGAGATTTTGCTGTGTAGCCTCTTTAGTTAGATTCATTTTAAATTTTGGCCCTCGAAGATAAATGGGCCCTAGTGACAGTTCGTTGCTGCTACAGGTGATTGTTTTACTCCTTTAGCAATGGCTTAAAAAATAAAGAAATCACACTGACTATTTGTCTCTTAATCATAGGGCCTTAAATTCTCTATACATGACAGTGAATATTTTAAAGACATTAGCTTGAAACTTATCTTTCTCATACAGTTTATTTAATGTTTCAAAAGCGTCTTCAAAAATGCACTGTATATTCATTTTCTATCTGTTACACACGAAGACTGAGACCAGCCAGATTCAGAAGACTGTGAGCTGCCTAAAGCCGCAACCAAACAGCTTTCCAAACAATGATCTGGACCTGAAACATCCAGAGCCTGAAAGGGTAAATATAATCCAGTGTACCACTTAATGAACTAATAATTTAATCTATCATCATTCTTTATGGATGCTGTGTGTGTGTGTGTTTGGCAGTCACCTGGGTGTGATGTGATTTACATGGACCGTGGCTTGTAGGTCCTTTTCATTGTTTCAAAGTGCAAGTCTGGATAACATCTGAGTGTGTGTGTGTTAACCACCCAAATGTGACTTAGGAGGACCACACTGTTATTGGGGGACTCTGTCAAAGTTTGCTTCATGGTGACATCACTCTGGTTTTAGGAGGGGTCTTCTCGTATTTTTTGACAGTTTGACCTACAGCATGCAGAACTGACTACATGTGCTTTGTTTCTATGTTGAAATTTTTTGAAACTCAGGCTTGAACATTAAGATAGATAGTACTATACAACTTCTTAACTTGTTTTAGGCACTTTTTACTGCTGTAGTGCATGGGTTCTCTCTGGCTGTGTACTCTGGCTTCTTCCCACAGTCCAAAGATGTAGCTTATGGGGTTAGGTTAACTGGTGATTTAAAACTGCCCTTTGGTGTGAATGCAAATGCTTGTCCTTCCATGTTAGACTGGTGATCTGTCCAGGTTGTACTGCCCTATGGTAGCTGGTATAGGCCCCAAACCTGCTACCCCACAATCCTGATAAGGATAAGTGGAAGAGGATGGATGATTGCAAAGGAATCAGTTGTTAATTATTGTAGCCAGTATTTTTTTCAGAAGAAAACATTTCTTGAGTGGAAAGCCCCCCCCCCCACGCGCACACACACACATGCAAATTAAAAACAGAAGCACAGGCCTGCCCAGTACAGTTGCAAGAAGAGCACTTGGTCTAATCTTTGTGCCATCTTTTCTTTGTTGCAGGATCTTGATGAAGAAATGCCTCAGCAAGGCTCAGAAGCCATGCATTCTTCTTCAGTGCAAGATTTTGAAGAGGTAACATTGACCTAGGACAGATTTTAATGAATGTTTCTCATGCACGATGTGTACCTTACGCTATTTGCCGATAGTGAAATGGTTTATTCATCCTCTTGAGTGATGCATTTTTAGTAACTGTCAGATTACTGTTCTTTTGTCTTCATTTTCTATCTGTTACACACGAAGACTGAGACCAGCCAGATTCAGAAGACTGAGCTGCCTAAAGCCGCAACCAAACAGCTTTCCAAACAATGATCTGGACCTGAAACATCCAGAGCCTGAAAGGGTAAATATAATCCAGTGTACCACTTAATGAACTAATAATTTAATCTATCATCATTCTTTATGGATGCTGTGTGTGTGTGTTTGGCAGTCACCTGGGTGTGATGTGATTTACATGGACGAAGTTTATTAGTTGATATCTGCAACTGAATTGAAAACACCTCACCTTTCCAACTGTCCAAAACAAATAAATGTTGCAATATTTTGCTAACAGTTTCACAATCATCGTCTGGTGTGCACAACAATATCATCTTTGGACAAGTGCATTCAGTGTGTGGGACCGGTTTCCTCCCTCAAGTGGCTTGGCTATAAGTGCAAAGGTGAGACATTTAGTGAATAGGTACAGTGTATAGTAAAAAGCATTAATAGAGTTCAACAAGTTAAGACTAGCTGAAATGAACACTGCTCCCTTTTTAATTAATGGGTGGTCACGTCTAATTAAAGAAATGTAGTATTACCTCATTGGTGCAGGACCTTGTAAAAATGGTATACTTGGGATTGTCCTCAATTCCCCATTCCATAACATAAACTGCTCAAAATAATAAAGGGAACACTTAAACAATGCGATGTTACTCCAAGTCAGAACACACTTCTGTGAAATCAAACTGTTCACTTAGGAAGTAACACTGACAACCAGTTTCACATGCTGTTTTGCAAATAGAGTAGACAACAAGTGGAAATTATAGTCAATTCACCATAATAAAGGACTGGTTCTGCAGGTGGTGACCACAGACCACTTCTCAGTACCTATGCTTTCTGGCTGATGTTATGGTCACTTTTGAATGCTGGCCGTGATTTCATTTTAGTGGTAGCATGAGACGGTCTACAACCCACACAAGTGGCTCAGGTAGTGCAGCTCATCTAGCGTAGCACATCAATGTGAGCTGTGGCAAGAAGGTTTGCTGTGTCTGTTAGTGTAGTGTCCAGAGCATGGAGGTGCTACCTGGATGTGGAGTAGGCCAAAGGAGGGCAACAACCCAGCAGCAGGACCGCTACCTCCACCTTTGTGCAAGGAGGAACAAGAGGAGCCCTGCAAAATGACCTCAAACAGGCCACAAATGTGCATCTGTCTGCTCAAATGGTCAGAAACTGACTTCATGAGGGTGGCTTGAGGGTCCAGCGTCCACAGGTGGGGATTGAGCTTGCAGCCCAACACCATGCAGGATGCTTGGCATTTGCCAGAAAACACAAAGTTTGGCAACTTCAGCACGGGCACCCTATGCTCCTCACAGCTGAAAGGAGGTTCAAACTGAGCACGTGACAGTCTGGAGATGCCGTGGGGAACGTTCTGCTGCCTGCAACATCCTCCAGCATGATCATATTGGCAGTGGGTCAGTAATGGTGAGGGGTGGCATTTCTGTACCTGCCAGAGAGCCTGACTGTCATTGGGTAACAAGATGAGGTCCTCGGACCCTTTGTGAGACCACATGCTGGTGCGTTTGACCCTGGGGTCCACCTAATGCGAGACGACACTGGACCTCATGTGGCTGGAGTATGTCAGCAGTTCCTCCATGACAAAGGCATTGATGCTATGGACTGGCCCGCCTGTTCCCCAGACCTGAATCCAATTGAGCACATCTGGGACATCATGTCTCACTCCATCCACCACAAACTGTCCAGGGGTTGGCAGATGCTTTAGTCCAGGTCTTGGAGGAGATCCTTCAGGAGACCATCCGCCACCTCATCCCGAGCATGCCCAGGCATTGTAGGGAAGTCATACAGGCATCTGGAGGCCACACACATTCAACTACACACTTTCATGCCATTCAACTACCTAAAGAACAAAGTATTTAATAAGAATAATTCCTTCATTCACATCTGGGATGTCCTTTTTTTTTTGGGGGGGGGGATTAGCAGTGTATGTGTAGTCATTAAAATATCCTTAAGTGTGAACAGTTTGGTTTTTTTTTTTTTTTCAGCATTTGACATTACTGCAATGCTTTGACAAAAAACTACTTCACTTAAATAGAACTGCAAAGCTAAATTAAGTCTATCAAAATGTGTTTCAGTTTGTTTAGGGGTCTGGCACAAATCTTGCCTTGCAAAATTGGCAAATCAGAATTGCCACCAGTCAACACAGGTGTGTATCCCATTCATATTTGGCTTGACTTTGTTTTTCAGTTTATTTTTTACCTGTCTAAAGTATTGATCAATTAAAATAACTTTTGTTCTTACATTCCAGAAAGAAGAAATTTCTGAATATTCAGGGGAGGATGGATTGCCACATTCAGTTCAGGATCAAATATCAAGCGATGATGATGGCAACCACAGCATATCAGAAGAAGAATATGTGCCAGATTCAGAGTCATATGATGAAGATTCAGATGAAGACATCTCATTATTGCCAAGCACATCAAAAGGTCTGCTATGCCAAAATGACATCTCCAAAGCGCATGAACAATCAGATTCAATGAATTTAATCCACAACTTGACAAAGGACAAGCCACAAGATAAAAGTGAGCTTTGCGAAACTGAATCAGAAAAAATGACTTTAAGTAAAAGAAATTACTGCTATTTTTGTGGCAAACCACAAGCTAAAATTTCCCGCCACCTGAAAACGCACAAAACGGCTCCTGATGTTGTGCATGCATTTTCCCTGCCTAGAGACTCAAACGAGCGTAAAAGTCTGTTAGAGAAATTGAGAAATAAGGGAAATTTTAAGCATAATGCTGCAGTTTTGCATGGTGGAGTGGGACCACTGAAAGTGAAGAGAAGACCCAAGATTAAAGCAGTAGAGGGAAAGTTCGCTCATTGCTTTTATTGTCAAGGGATGTATGTTCGCAAGGATCTTTGGAGACATGTCCGCAGATGTCCGAACAAACCAAAAGATGACACGGATAAAGAACCTGGAAGAACCAAAGTACTCGGCCTGGCTTTAACTCTGGAGTCTCAGTGTTATCCGCAGGTGTCAAGTGGAGTCTGGAAGGTTCTTGCTGTTATGAAACAAGATGAGATTGCCTCAGCTGTGCGAAATGACTTTACTGTTATTCACTTTGCCCAGTCCCTCTACAATAAACATGGACAAGACCCTACAAAGTATGATTATATACGACAGAAGCTTCGTGAAGCGGGACGTTTGTTGTTGTGTCTGCGCACAGAATTCTCAGTGCATAACATGGAAGAAGCTATTAAGCCTGCTAATTTCCAGAGAGTTGTGCAAGCAGTAAAGAAAGTTTCAGGTTTTGATGAAGAGACACTGTCATACAAAACTCCAAGCCTTGCGCTGAAACTGGGACATACACTGCATAAAATGTCTGACATTATCCATTGTCGTGCCCTCATGACAGAGGATGAAGCCCTAATCAAGTCCACTGATGCGTTCAAGAAGTTGTATGTCTCCAAATGGTCCGAGATGGTGTCTCACCGTGCCTTGAACACATTGAGTGAGGCAAAGTTTAACAAGCCATCAACATTGCCCTTTACAGAAGATGTTCGGATTCTCCATCACTACCTTCAAAAATCTGCAGAAAGTGCCTTTTGCAGCTTGGAGAATGAAGCCACAGCTCAGAATTATGCCCAACTTGCACAAGTTACACTCTCACAAATCATTGTGTTCAACCGAAGACGTTCTGGAGAGGTTTCAAAGATGCGCCTCAAAAGTTTTCTTGAAAGAGACAAAACAGCACTCCACACAGATGTTGCCATGGGGCTCTCAGAAATGGAACAGAGACTCTGTAACTATTTCTGTAGAATAGAAATAATGGGGAAAAGGGACAGAAATGTTCCGGTTCTGCTAACACCAAGCATGCTGGATGCTCTGTCACTACTGGTTAGTAGGAGGCCTGACTGTGGTATTTGTGCCACTAATATCTACCTCTTTGCAAGACCCCGATCAATGAGTCATTACAGAGGAATGGACTCCTTGCGTGTTCATGCACACCAGTGTGGAGCAAAGCAGCCTGAGTATCTAAGATCGACACAGCTCAGAAAACATGTTGCCACACTCTCACAAGTCCTTAATTTGAAAAACAACGAACTTGATCAGGTTGCAGATTTCCTGGGTCATGATATCCGCGTTCACCGCGAATTCTACAGATTACCAGTTCCCACAACACAGCTGGCCAAGATTTCCAAACTGCTTTTAACACTGGAAAAAGGACATCTTTCCCAGATCCAGGGGAAATCACTGGATGAGATCAAAATAGGTTTGTATTGAAAGGAGCAAATATTAGGGCAGTAGTTGAATATTATGCTTTATCAACAGAATTAAAACCTAAAAGCACAGACCATTCTGTTAAATGTCCATGATTTAAGGTTCTTGAAGTCTATTGTTTCATCACTTTGCAACATTTGGCAAACTGCAGAGTGGTGGCCTTAAATAGTAAAACTATGTACTATAATTTCCAGTATTTGTTCTGTATTTTGTCATATCTCGTTGTTAATGTGAGGTTTTTGGGGGGGTTGTGTTTGTTTGTTTTTTTGTTTTGTTTCCCCCCCCCCCCCCCCCCCCCCACAATTTCTCAGATGAAATTGCATTAAGTGATGCTGAAACAAAGGACAGTGAGAGTGAATCAGATGATGATGACACAGCACTCACAATGTCGGCGTGTGGCACCAGTGAGCCTGTACATGCAGTAGCTGATTCCACAAACACAGCGCAGCTCCAAGACACTGTAGATTGTGGTAAGTTACCACTAGCTTGGTTTCTGTGGATAAAATGTTTGTTACAAATATTAAAACTTAATCAAATTGTGTAATCAGCAGATGAAGGACCACTCACAATGCCTGCAGCAAGTGAGACTGCTGCTCCCTCTGAAGGTAAGGGGTGCAGTTGGTTCTCTAAGCGTATTATTGTTTCATCACTTTGCAACATATGGCAAACTGCAGAGTGGTGGCAAAAAGTCACTTGGATGAGTGACAAAATGTTTCTCCCACTGAAAACGCTACGTCCAGATTAACAGAATCAACGTTTTGGGATTTACTTACCTGGATGATTGAGCATGCATCAAGAGACTTTTATTCAACTTTTTATTTAGTCTTTTATTCACAGCGGAACACTAAATGTTGTCTCATTTTAGAAATTTGATAAATTTTCAAAGAGAATTTTAGCTCGTTTTGATATTGATGGTAGCAACACATTTCAGAAGTTAATACAGGGTAGCATCCATTCTTTTAACAAGCAAATGTTTTTTGTTTTTTTTGTTTGGTTTTTTGTTTGTTTTAACTACTACTACTTTATATATCTTCCAGAGAAAAATGCTGCTCAATCCCACAATTCATTTCATTTCATTTCATTTATTTATTCATTTTCAGGCACAACAAATACCTATATTGAACATAAAATACACAAAACAAAAAACAAAACTTGCCTGAAAAAGGAGTGGGACGAAGAAAACTTATTAAATCCCACCCCTATACTCACTCATCAACAAAAAAAAAACAATAAACTTCCCGCAGCTACGCCCATCATTGCATACAGACCCATCAACAGCCCCGGGCAGATACAAGCATCTAAGCGGCAGCTCGCAACCAACAATTAGAGCCTTCATAACTGAATACAGAATATATAAATTATAAATTGCATTACCACAGGTAACAGGCAGTAATAACTACAAGTAACAGACACACATACATATACGTACATATATATCTACACACACAAGTACATATATGTACATACATACGCACACTTTATTTTTTTATTTTTTATTTTGGAATCCATATCAGCAATGGTAAGAGGACAGACATTACAGAGCACACTAAAACCCATCATTGAGTATACTGTGACCAGACCAACTGTTTGTAGAGAAATTTAAATCTATGAATATTTTTGCATTGTTTCAATTGTAAACTCAGACTGTTCCAGATTTTCACACCACATACAGACACACAAAAGCCTTTACGGGTTGTTCGAGTTCTGGGTAATTTGAATTCTCCAAAGCCTCTCACATTATAAACCTTTTCTCGAATTTCAAATCTAGTTTGTAAATTTGCCGGTAAAAGTTTAGTAAAAGCTTTATACAAAATTGTGGATGTATTGTAATTAACCAGATCCTGGAATTTAAGTAACTTTGCCTGAAGAAAGAATTTGTGAGTATGATCTAGATAACCAGCCTTGTGAATAATACGCAGTGCTCGTTTCTGTACTGTGACTAATGGATTAGTTGTATTTTTATATGTATTTCCCCACACTTCCACACAATATGTAAGATATGGAAGAACCAGGGTACAGTACAGAGTACGAAGTGCATCTTTATCAAGGAATTGTTTCACTTTGTTCAAAACTGCGAGGCTTCTGGAAATTTTGGTTTTTATGTGTCTGACGTGGGGTTTCCATGAAATTTTGTTATCAATTATAACTCCCAAAAATTTGTTTTCACTCACATTATCAATTGGTACACCTTCAATGATAATTGGTAATTCTATATTATATTTTAAATTACCAAAAAACATTGCTTTAGTTTTATTTATATTTAATGATAATTTATTTATGTCCATCCATTTTTTTATTAATTTTAGCTCCCTGTTTACAGTCATTACAAGATCAGTATAATCATCGCTACTGAAAAATATGTTGGTGTCATCTGTGAACAGTATGAGTTTAAGTACTTGAGAAACATCAAACAACAACGTGCAACAACAATTCCCGAAGAGCTCCCAAAAACATGTGGTCCAAGGCTGAGGTTGCTGCAGTGATGAGGCATTTTAAAGACCACATAAACGAAGGGAAACTAGCCACCAAAAATGAATGCAGTCATTGCAAATTGGTAGAAGATCCGGTGTTGGCAGGAAGAACAGTTCAAAACATAAGAGATTTTGTAAGAAACAGAGGATTAACTGCAAAAAGGCAGAAAAAAAATGAACTAAAATAACTGTTTAGCCAGATGTGGTTTTACATCTTGGTCAGATTGCCAATTGTTGTTAACACTGATGTTCTGTTTAAAGAAAAAAAAAAAGTTCTTGTTAAATACAGAAGCAGTTTGTATTTCATAATTTTTACATTTAATTTATTTAGGGTTTTTTTTTTGACGGGTTATATTTAAAATAAAAAATTATAAATGCATATTTTCTCCCCTTAATATTTACCTTTAAACTATTAAAATTCATTTTAAATGTTTTTAATTTTTCTGTTTTCTATATTTTTATATTTCTGTGGGAAGCGTGGGCATTTTTGTCCATAGATTTCTTTTTTTATTTATGGTTAAAATTAATGTTCAGATCCAAGAACACTAATAAAATGATGTTCCAGTAATCCTGTGTCCTGTCAGATGTGTATTTATGGTAATGATGAGCTATTTAAATATTACATCATTGTCCCTTTAAAGATCCAATATTGTTTTTTTGGACCTCATAAAACACATTGTTGTCAAGTGGACAATGTCTCCAGAAAACACAATAGAGTCTGGTTGGTGTGTATCAGTGTATCTAGACTTCTATAGGGAGTGTATGAGGTCTGAAGTGACCCAAATTTTTTTCAGATTTTTTCGAACACTTTAACCTCACTCCCTTGGCTCTAAGTCCTTTGAAAAGGGTAGTCCACTTAAACCACCACCGGGCGGATTGACGTAGGATAGTCCCTCCATACCACATAGACCCGTGTGTGTGTGTGTGTGTGTGTGTGGTCTTAGAAGAAAAAAGTAAGTTCCAACTGTATGTTTATGCAATTTTACTTCAGGATTAGGTGACAGAAATTAAGTTGACAGTCCATAGGTGATATAAGGTTACTGTAATGAGTATCATTAGTGAGCTTGCATCCCACCTGCACTGTGTAAAACAACAGGCCAAGCCTCAGAGGAGTGGCCTGACTACAGCCAGTCTCTAAACAACTAATTATCTCACAGTAGCTACTATGAAGGACTTTTGGGATGTTTTCCCATGTATCACTGTCATTAGCAGGATCCGTGAACCTGATCTAATGTAGTATATCACAACAAACATCCAGTACCTTTGGGTCTTCACACCAGAGAGAAGAGAGAGGAGGAGAGAATTTATTATTTCAATGGCCTCCACAATGTGTCACTAAGTTGTAACTATCACAGACGTAACTGTCAAAAGGATAAAGTGGTCAACAAGCCATTTTGTCTTTTGGCCTAAGAGAGCAATTAAACTTGCCTTGTATTAAAAAGTTTGGTATTAATTATCAGAAATAGGAGATTTAAAGAGTAGCCTTCAAAGCGTACCTGACTATGGTGTAAACTAGTATAATGGATTTTCAATAAACAAGATGTGATTCAAGCACAGATTTTGAACAAGTTTTACCTTCTGAAGTCAAAGTTATCACATGTGCTAACCAGTGGCGGGGTGGCTTACTGGGCTTAAGCCCGGGTTGTTTTTTCAGAAGCTCAGGGTCTTTTGGAGTGTAATTTTTTCATAGTTAGATGCCTGGCTGACAACTGTATAAAACAAAAACTACACACAATATTTGAAGCACATAGTGCACACTGGCAGGGCCTGGCAGGGCCTGGCAGGGCGAAGGACGCGGTCTCAGCTGAACTATGGACACGCACACACATACATATACTGATACTGATAAGCACTCGCTGACACATCACCCTCCCTACCCCGGATCCAACGCCACCTCCAACGCTTACCTCCCCTCTGATGTGGACATCGGGTCAGCTGGAGGCGCAGTCGAAGATTGCAGCGGTCCCAGATCAGATGTACACACTGGAACACTTTCCCGTGTTGCTTGTCTGTGTTTATTGTGCTATGGTGTGTTAATATCTGTGCATTCCTGTATTATCCTTTTGTGTTACGCATTTTGATGTTTTTTTCCTTGCTACCTAGCCTGACCTGTCTCCCCAATGTGATGTTTGTGTATTGTATGTACGGTCGGCAAGGTCTGTCATCTCGGTTGTGGGGAGCTGCTGCCTGCGAGTTTGCTGTTGGAGAAGTGGAGCCAGGCAGACAGAGGAGAACTGAAGTTTGACCAGGTACCAAAGCAAATCATTCATACTGTACAAACAATGTAAATATGACAGTGTATCACGAAAGATTGATATCAAACTGATCACTTGACCCATATTACATTACTTGTTCTTCAAGTGAATCAACAAATGGCGAAATGAAAAGCCGAACAACAACAATGTTGTTTCTTTAGAGAGTCTTAGCTTACATTTGTGTTTATTTCATATTTTCAGTTGTTACCCTCCACGGCTAAATAAATTGGTTTCAGAATACAAGAATGGACATAAGGGGCTTCTTTCAAAGAAAACACTCAGGTAGATGTTATTTTATATATTATGCTTTGTATGTTGTTCAGTATATTTCTATGCAAAACAAGAGGAATTTCAATACACAGCAGGATATTCACAGTTGAAACCAGATATTTACATACACTTTATGGAAAACATAAAACAAGAACATTTTTTTACTGTACAACATCAATTTAGAGTAAACTTGTTTTGTTTTGGATAAATAAATATTGAAATATCTTTTGAATTAGTTACATGTCAGAATAAAGAGAGCTGTCTATGTTTTTTATCACTTTCATCAAATTTAGGAGTATACACTAAGTTTATTGTTAATTAATAAGAAAACTCCAGACGATTCCATTCTGAGCTGAAGAAGCTTCTGATAGGTTAGTAGAGTCCATGTGAGTAAACTGGTGGCACACCCGTGGATGCATATAAGGCAAAACACAGAGCCTGTTTCTTTGACATAGGAAAATCAAGAGATATCAACCAAAACACCAGGAAAAGAACTGTGGAGCTCCATAAGTGTGGCTCAATTTTGAATACAATTTGGTGCCATTTACAATTAAGAAATACAGATAGTTTCTCTCTTTACTCTTAAAGTTAACAAATGTGCTTTTTATATTTATCAACCTAAAAAAAATAAACATTTAGCCTGATTTTATGTTACAATTAAAAAAGTGTTTGTGTTTTTATCTGAAGAGTTTGTAAATATCTGGTTTCAACTGTATACACAGCAAATTCAAAAGTGTTAAATGTTTTGGTGTTAAGAGTCTTCTTGCAAAAGTAGAGTTAATTTTACTCTAAGTAGAGTCACATTCTTTTAATGTAACTCTGAGGTGTAAAATGATAGTAGTTAAAATCGAGTGTTAAAAATGAGCGTTTCTCTGTCAAATCTGGAGGTGTTACAATGGAAACATTAACTCTTGACCTCTTAACTCTGAACTCCTACAGGGGCTATGACACCAATAGAGTAAATTGACAGACTCCGCCCCCAGCACGGCTCCAATCGAAGCTGAAGTGAAGCCGTTTCAGAACATTTTGCTCTACATATTTGAGTTGTTTGCCATGCTTGGTAAGTCATTTTTTCAAAGATTGTTTCAATTATTATTATTAGCTTTTACTTCTGTGGCTCTTTGGAGTTGAGACAAAGCTGTGTGAAAGGCATTAGCCATGTTGCTCGGTGATAGCATAATATTCTGTTTTAGCTAGCTGAAAGGTATTGTTTGCGGGCAAATACCACAGCCTTGAAAAAAAGCTTGGATGTGAATTTTCAGTCAAACTTTTGGTCAAATACACCTAAAACAATGTCTAGAATGTGAAATGTTGGTATAATGGTGCTGCTTGAAGCCTGAAAACGATCTCCCATAAAAAAAAAAACGAGCAAACAGCAGTAGCAGGCATCCTGACTGGATTCTACGTTAGCATAGATCCCTCCAGAGTTTTGTGCACACGGTTTAGGTAAAAATTAAAAAGGTTGAGGTTTTACATTTAGTTCAGTATTACCTGTTGCCTGTGTCCTTGTCTTTTGGGAAAAATACTTTACACAAGTAATGTCTCAAAGAGGATTCCTTTTTTTTTTTTTTTACTGTGCTGCAATTGTTTACTGGATTATTTGTGCCATTAATTAGTGTCAACTAATTGTTATTCAATCTCCGCACAGGATATGCCTGTAAAGATGGAATATGGGGGAGAGCAAAAGTGCGTTGAAGTTCCACAAAGGATGAATGAAGGACATGTATATTGTATTGAAGAAATAAGTGATGAGAATGCTGTTATTTGCATTTACCATGTCAGACCTTTTGATAAACAAAATTCTAATGAAAGTGAGAATATGTACACTGTTACATCTTTCAGAAAATGTTTTGAAATTGTGGTGCACAGTTCAGAATAAATGTTTTTCAAAAACCATTGCGTCTTTTTAGTAAATGTTTATTTCCAAAAGAAATTTCTAGAAGTTCAGAACAGTAAAATTCCCGCTTTTTAGAATGAATTAGAAGATAACTCTTACGTAGTTAAACTAAAATACTCTTTGAGAGTTAATATATAAACTCTTAACACCAAGTGTTAAATTATCAACTCCAGACAGATTTGGTGTTTAACACTAAATCAGAGTTAACGTACCAACCCTCCAAAAAGAGTTAAATTAACACTCTCTGGTGTGGACCCATATAGACACTTTAATAGTGTTGAAATCAAATCCGACAGTGTTAATTTGGACATGCTGGATTTGCTGTGTATTTGATGATGTTGGTGTTTGGCTTGATTGTCAGCACAAAGAGGGAGAGAGAGGGAGATGGAGAACGAGGACAGAACAGAGAGGGAACAAGAGCCAGGTGAGACAGACATGTTAGTCAAATGGTTGTTTACCAAAAGTATCACCGTATCATAGGTACTCATGTATCTCGTACCTAGTGTTTCTTTTTAGGTTTGTTATTTTTCAAATTCCATATTTATTAAGTTATGCAGGCTTGTTTGCACAACAAGCCTGCATAACTTTTGCATAACTTTTGAACAAAACTCAAAACAGAGCCTATTATTCTTTCAGTCATTTCTAACACCACAGATCTGTGCATGGATGAATCACTTCTCCTCCTACCTGAAGAGGGAGGCAAAAAGATCCCAAATCTGGGCCACTATCAAAGGGTGCAACCTCCATTCCCTCTACTCCCAGGTTCAGATGGCCCAGAGCATGGGTGACTCTTAGAGACACCCATGCACCATAACAGGTTTCTTCTCTGCCTGTTTATGTAAAAGATCACTGTTGAATTGTTGGTCCTGACTAGGAAATGCTGGCCCTTCAGTACCAGACAAAAAAGCTTGAGGGCTAAGAACACCGCTGTGGCAGCACAAGAACAAGTTCTGAGCACAAGATCCATCGGGCTGGGGTCTACTGCACAAGGTAAGACCTCAGATGCAGAAAGTGTAAAGATGCCCCTGAGACAATCTAGCACATAGGTGTCAAACTCTGGCCTGCGGGCCAAATGTAATTTGGCCGGGCAGGGCATATATGGACCGCCATAACAAAGTGGCTGGCATAGTAAACAGAAACATCTGTGCCAAATATGACGTCGAAGTCCCGAGGTCAAAATGTGAGACGCCCCCTGGGGTGTTGGAGAATGACCAAGCTAAGATCCTGTGGGATTTCCAGATACAGACGGACAAAATGGTGATGGCTAACCAACCAGACATAGAGGTGGTAGAAAAGCAGAAGAAAATAGGCGTAGTGATAGTCGAAATGATAACAAATGACAGCAACATTAGGAAAAAGGAACACAAGAAGCTTGAGAAGTACCAAGGGCTCAGAGAGTTTAAGAAGATGTGGAGGGTGAATGTAACAGTAGTGCCAGTAGTAATCAGAGCACTCAATGCAGTGACTCCCAAGCTAGGCGAGCGGCTCCAGCAGATCCTGGGAACATCATCTGAGATCTCTGTCAGATGCTGTTCCTAGGAGTGCAATCATAGGAACAGCAAAGATATTGTGCAGGACCCTGAAGCTTCCAGGCCTCTTGTAGAAGACCCGAGTTTGAAGGGGGCCACCTATATTTAGGAAACTTCCCTTTTTGTTTATCTGTGTTATCTTTGTCTAATATTAACATTTGGTTTGATGACCTGAAATATTTAGGTGTGACAAAAATACAAAAAATGGGAAATCAAGAAGGGCCAAACACTTTTTACACCACTATAGTTGCCTGCAAATAGACTTACTGATTCTAATCTCCTAAGTCCTGCCATTTTCCATTGTGCAGTCTGCTTTCCTTGCCTGTTTCCTAGTTAACTTTCAAAACTTTTTGCTTGCCCATCTGAACTTTGTCCTGTGTTCCTGTAAGGAGTTCAGAATTGACAGGCGGTCACTCACTTCCCTAGAATCGTCTCATTTCCATTTAATTCAGATTTTGCCAATATTAACAGTTGCCCCATAATGCTTTATATTGTAAGGTAAAGATAATACAATACAACAATACACACAAACAATCAGGTGACCCCTATGCGCAAGCACCTGGTGACAGGAAGAAAATAAACCCCCTTTAAACAAGAAGAATCAGGCTTACGTAGGGGCAACCATCTACCCATTACCGGTTGGGGTGAGGGGAGGAAGACAGTACAAAAGTCATTCTGTAGAAGAGAGACAGAGATTAATAATAACTCTTTAAATGCAGAGTGATGTACAAGCACATAGTGAGTGAAAAGAGGTGAGTAAAGGAAAAGTGCATTATGGAAAGCCCCCAAGATTCTAGGCCTACTGCAGCATAACAAAGGGAGGATGTTGTATTACCTGATCCAGCCCTAACTGTATGCTTTGTTCTGTAAGAACTACTCCAATGTTTAACATTGGTATATGCTAAAGTCATGTGTGGTAGATTGTCGAAAAACAAGTGTAGCAGCTTACATAGACAGAAATCTATCTGTCTTCTCTTTTTGGACAGAGAAGACATATGGTTTGAAAGAGTAGTGAAAGAAGCCATTTATGTCCACTATGAGCGACCATCTTTGAACAGAGGCGGTGGCTTACGACACCAACTGTCTGCCATCTATAATCCAGTTTTGATTTACTGTGACCTTCACAGTACAATTCCCTGGTGGACAAAGCAACCTAATAAAACCTTTCACAGAGTAAGATGATTCACTGTGCACATTTGACTGATGAATGTACTCCAAGATATATTTCAAGTTCAAATACCTGTAAATGAATGAAGGAAAGACAACATAGGTTGCATATTGGTGCAGTTTTGTTTTGTTATTTGTTATTCTTCATTAACACTGCTGGTTTTATAATTTTTTTTCAAAGTATTAATGGATGAGGTGTTAAATGCTACATATTTAACTCTAGATGGGTATGTTGAAGTTAACAAGTACAGATATGTTTATTTTTTCATTTTCTTTATATTATATAGTTTAATAATCTGCAGTAATTCTACTATTGTGTACATAATCTGGATTCATAAAAACCTTCATGAGCCGATGTACACTTTCATTGCTGCTTTGCTGCTGAACTGTGTTCTTTACAGCACAACTGTTTACCCCAAACTGCTGATTGACTTTTTATCTGAAAAACAAGTCACAACATATTCAGCCTGTCTCTTTCAGTTTTTTATGTTTTACACTTTAGGCAGTTCAGAGTTCTTTCTCTTGGCAGCCATGGCCTATGACAGATATGTGGCTATTTGTAAACCTCTGCAATATCAAACTATCATGAGTAAAACCACTGTGAGTATTTTCTTGGCTGTAGCATGGCTTGTACCTGTTTGTCACATTGCAGTCTTAACAGCTGGGAGTGCTGAAGCAACATTGTGTAACTTTAACTTAAAAGGAATATTTTGTAATAATGCAGTTTACACTCTTCAGTGTGTCAAGTCACGATTAATTACTGTATTTGGAGTAGTTGCTTTAATAGATCTTGTAATATTACCTATGCTCTTCATAGTTTTTACATACTCAAACATTTTTATCCTCACTTATCAAAGCTGTAAAGACGTGAGGAAGAAAGCTTTGGAGACCTGTTTACCCCATTTGTTAGTTTTATTTAGCTTCTCCTGTTTAAGTATCTATGATGTAAGCATAGCTCGAGTAGAATCAGATTTTCCCAAAACTGCGCGATTAATAATGACATTACAAATAGTGCTCTATCATCCATTGCTTAATCCATTCATTTATGGGCTCAAAATGAAGGAAATTTCTAAACAGCTAAAAAGATTTTTCTATCATGCTAAAATCATTTCATGTATTAACTCTGAATGCTAAGGTGCCACAATTTGTTTTGTAATAATTTTCTTGCCATCATTGAAAATGCTTTTCATTTAATAAAGTAATTCAAACTATTATTCAGAAAAGTACAGGAAAAAATAAACCATGCCGTGTTCATCTGTATTTGTAAATAAATTGAACATAATATTATTATTAAAGTGTATTGAAGTCTGTTGTTATGCTCAGTAAAATGCTCATGTGAATAGGGTTTAAGACCTATGGTTAATTTACATTAACAGCTTTTGGTGACGTATTTAAATACAAATATAAATTGCCTTCTTTTATGAAAGGTTCACCAATTCCAAGATAGGTAAGAGGATAAGTAATCAAATAAACTATCAGATTAATTTTGTCAGACTTTCATATTTTATTTTGGATTTTTATAACATTATTGGTGGTTCTTATATATGCTGTGTAATAGAGATTTTCCACTAAAGGAATGGGTGGTAACACTTTATAAAACTGTGATAGCCGCAATAGCTTTATAATAACTACATCTTCCTCCCTTGTCACAAATCATGGGCCAGTGTAATTTATTGCCGTCTATCTTGAATGTGCATAAAACATTTGAAAAAGTACAATCCTAATTCCAAAAAAGTTGTCATATAAGAAAAGAATCCAATAATTTGCAGATTATTTACCACCGATTAATTATTCATAGATCACAGTAACAAACGTGTAAAATGCTTAACATGAGATTACTACTTATTTTACAATATATTAGCTCATCCTAAAAAAAGATAGGATGTGAGCAAAAAAATGGCTGGAAAAGCAATCCACCATCCATCCATTTTCTTCAACTTATCGATGGCAGAGTGATGGGGGCAGCAGCCTAAAAAGAGAAGCCCATACCCTCCTGTCCCCAGCCACCCCCAGCTTGTCTGGGGGAAAAGCAAGGCATTCCCTGGACAGCCGAGAAATATAATCTCTCCAGCATGTCTGCCCCAGGGCCTCCTCCCAGTGGGACATGCCTGGAACACCTCACCCAGGAAGCATCTAGGAGGCATCCTTGTCAGATACCTGAACCACCTCAGTTGGTTCCTTTCAATGTGAAGGAGCAGCGACTCTACTCTGTGCCCCTCCCAAGATGCTTAAACTCCCCCACTTAAAGCAGGAACTTGTCCCTGGCACATAGTGGGCACTCCAACCTTTCCTGGCTAAGGGTCATGGCCTCAGATTTGGAAGTGCTGATTGTTATTCCCACCGCTCCACACTCGGCTGCCAACCATTCCAGTGTGAGCTGGAGGCCATCACCTGATGAAGCAAACAGAACCACATCATCTGCAAAAAGCAGAATTGAGATTCTGAGACCACCCAAGTGGGAGCCACTTGGCTATGCCTAGAAATACTGTCCATAAAAATTATGAACAGAAAAAGGGCAAAGGGCAGCCCTGGCGAAGTGCAACACCCAGGAGAAATTAATGCAAGTTATTGCCATCTATGGGGACCAAGCTCTTGCAACAGGTGTATAAGGATCAAATGGCCTGTAGCATTGGGCCAGATACCCCATACTCCCTAAGCACCTCCAACAGTATACCAAAATGCCTTTTCCAAATCCAAAAACACATATAGTCTGGTTGGGCAGATTCCTATGCACCCTCATGTATCCTCGAGAGGTTAAGCTTGTCCAAGGTTCCAGGACTGGGACAAAAACTGCATTGTTTCTCCTGCATTCGAGGTTTGCCTAATGAACCGACTCTCCTTTCCAGCACCCTGGAGTTAGACTAGACTTTCCCGGGGAGGCAGAGAAGTGTGATCCTCCTATAGTTGGAGCATGCCCTCTGGTCCCCCTTCTTGAACATTTGAACCACCATCCCGGTTTGCCAATCCAGAGGCCCCTTGAACCAAGACAGCCCTACAATACTGAGAGCCTTCAGGAACTCAGGGTAACCCCAAGGGGCCTTCCACCAAGGAGTTTTTTAACTGCCTTCGTGACCTCTTTCCTGGACATAGACAAGGCATCCCCCTTGTACCTAAAGTCTCAGTGGGATTAAGGAGGTCTTTGAAGTACTCCTTCCACTGCCCGACAATATCCTCAGTCGAAGTCAGCACCTCCACCCCTACACAGTGCAAGTAGAGCACCGCTTTTGCCTCCTGAGCTGCTGTTGGTTAGCCAAAATCTCTTCAAGGCAGTCTGAAAGTCTGTTTCCATGGCCTCTCCGAACTCTCTCGCACCCAGTTTTGCTTCAGCCACTGCCCAAGCCACGTTCCGCTTGGCCCGTCAGTACCTATCAGCTGCCTCTGAAGTCCCACAGGCTAACTAAGCCCAAGAGGACTCCTTCTTCAGCCTCATGGTTCCCTTTACCTCTGGTGCCTGCCATCTGGTCCAGGGGTTACCACCACGACAGGCACCAACCACCTTGTGGTCGCAGCTCAGTACAGCAGCTTCAGTAATGGAGGTGCTGAACATTGTCCGTTTGGACTCAATGTCTCCAACCTCCCTAGGAATGCTGTTGAAGCTCTGCCAGAGTGAGAGTTGAGGGTCTCTGCCCCTGGCTGCTGCCCAGCACACATTGCACCTGACCCCTATGGCACCTACTGCGCGTGGTGGGACTACAGGAGACGGCACCTCCTGCATGTGATGAGCTTACAGGCCACCACCCACAGGAGTGGTGCTAAAAAGAAAGCGCTCAAAGAACTCTAAAGGAACATTTTGCTATTTAATTTAATCAAAGATTTTGAAAACAATTTTTGGAAAACATCAAGACAATGGTCAAGCCAAGGTGGATGTTGCACTAGGGATCACCTCTGAGCCACTTTCTTGTTAACAAGAATAGGTAGGTTGGTAAATGGGGCAAGGCAGGATGAACTACAATGTTCGCAAATGACATTGTGATGTGTAGTGAGAATAACTGGAAGACAGTCTGGAGAGATGGCGGTATAGACTGGTTAGAAGAGGAATGAAAGTCGGTAGAAAAAAGTCAGAATACATGTGTGTAAATAAGAGAGAGAAAGGTGAACATGTAAGAAATCACAAGGATAAATAAGTTAAATACAGGGGATCAACCATTCAAAGCAATGGGCACTACCCAAGACAGGTGAGAAGAGAGTGCAGAGTTGATGTATGTTTTGGGGATGGTGGCTCTGATAAAAAAGACAGAAGGTGAAATGGTAGAGTTGAAGATGCTAAGATTTCCACTGGGAATGACCAGGAGCAACAAAATTAGAAATGAGTATCTTAGAAGGACAGGTCAAGTTAAGCAGTTCGGAGGCAAAGCTAGAGATTCAAGATTGAGATGATCTGCACATGTGATGAGGAGGGATAGTGGATATAAAAGGATGGAAAGGGGATGTTGAATGTGGAGCTAACAGCCAGAACACAAAAATGAAGTTCACAGAGAAGGATCTTGGATATGGTGAAGGAGGATATGTGGAGGGTTGGTGTGACAGAGGATCTTGCTCGAAATGAAGTGAGGTGGAGACAGATAATCGACACTGGCAGCCCCAAAATGGAGTAGCCCAGAGAAGACAAAGATCCTACGTGATGTACTGTATTTCAAATTATGATTCATCAGTCCATAATTCCTTCTTCCAGTCTTCAGTAGTCTGCTTCATGGCCCAGGCAAGCCTCTTTGTCTTATTCTGATGTCTTAGCAATGGCTTTTTGGCTGCAGCTAGTCCTGTCAAACCTGCAGCTCGAAGTCCTCTCTTCACAGTTGAAATGGAGACATGCTTACTATTACAGCTTACTACTAAGCTGTGCTTGAAGCTATTGTCCATTGAACCACTTATCATGCAAGCTGTTAACTCTAGGGAACTTGTCCTCTGATTCAGTTGTGGTTTGGGGTCTGCTTGACCTCTTCCTGTCAGAGTTTGCCCCAAATTTCTGAGTGCCTTTTGATGGTGAAGGGAACCGTACTTACTGACACCTTGACTTTCTTTGCAATTTCTTTGTAGGAAAGACCTAAATTTTTAAGTGTTATGCTGGTCTGTCTCTCTTCCACTGTTAATTGCTTTTTTCTCACCTTTTTTGTGCAACACACTACTTTCTGCAACACAGGATTTTGGGAAACCCTACCTTTTTTTTAACCTCTTGGAGTTCATCACTTACCTTTGTAACCTTTCAAGCTATTTATTGGACTTGAAAGACTTGAATTGGAATAAATAATTGAAAAAAATTGGTGTGTTCTAAAAAGAACCCTCACTGTTCTATAAATTTGTCAATTAATTATATTCTCTAAAGTAAATTTGTGTAAATTATGGAATTGTTACGGTGGCCCTGAGAGGCCAAACGGACTGCAACTTAAGAAAACACCAGCAATAAGAAAAACGCTGTAAAAGCACACAAAACACAATGGAAATAGGAAAAAAGAAAACAGAAACAGAAATTATCTTAAAGTGCATTAACTATTTTTTCTCCCCACATTGCATTGCAGTGTGCATGATGTCGATCTACATGAAATTCTCTTAGCCTGAACAGAATTACATATTTAAATATAGGACTATATTTGCTGTTATTTTATTATCATTTCTGCCGGTCAACTAATTTTTTCTTCTTTAAAATTTGTTTTTCAATTAATACCCACGTATGTATGTAGTAAAAGAGGAGGAGCCAGAAAATGTACCCGTGTAAGTAAGGGCTAACCACTGTCGGCTTATGTCTCCAGAGGTTGAACATGGTAATAGGTCTTTGTGGAGAGTTGAATGAGATATATGGAGCTTGAAGTTTCATTTCATCACATATTTGGTCTGATTTGAACAGTTCACTTTCTAAAGATGAACACACACCAAGTTTAGGTATCTATGAATAATAATATTTTATATGTACTAGTTTTAAACATTCTGCCTGTTTAAAATTTTAGTTTGTAATATCTGATTTTCATGAATGCTGAAATGAATATAACATATATAACTTTTGGTGGTCATGTGGAAGTGGAGAAATACAGATATATTTATTTTGTAATTATGTTTATGGTATACGGTCTAATAATTTGCAGCAATTCCACTATTGTGTGGGTCATCATAGTTCAAAAAAGCCTTCATGAGCCTATGTACATTTTCATTGCTGCTTTGTTAGTGAATTCTGTTGTTTTGAGCACTGTCATCTACCCGAAGCTTTTGATTGACTTCTTATCTGAAAAACAGATTATTTTGTATCACGCCTGTCTTTTTCAAGTATTCATGTTTTATGTTTTAAGCAGTTCAGAATTCTTACTGCTGTCAGCCATGGCTTATGACAGATATGTGTCTATATGTAAACCTCTGCAATATCCAACTATCATGAGAAGAACAAGAGTCAGTATTTTCCTGATAATGTCCTGGTTTTTACCTGCTATTCAGATTGTAGTGCCAGTACTAAGAAATTCTATTACACCACTCTGTAACTTTACTTTGAAAGGTATATTTTGTAACAATTCTGTAAATCATCTTTATTGTGTAACTTCAAAAGAACTATCTATATATGGTATGGTTGTTCTATTTAATGGTGTACTTTTCCCCATGCTTTTTATACTTTTTACATACATAAAGATAATTATAGTTGCCTGTCAGAGTTGTGGAAATGTCAGAAAAAAAGCTGCACAAACCTGTTTGCCTCATGTGCTAGTTCTAATTAACTATTCTTGTTTGGTTACTTATGATATGGTTATAGTTAGACTGGAATCAGAGTTTCCTAAAACTGCACGTTTTATAATGACATTGCAATTTATAACATATAACCCTCTTTGCAATCCAATAATATATGGACTAAAAATGAAAGAAATCTCTAAAAACCTCAAAAGGTTGTTCTCTTGAACTAATGTAAACTATTGTAGACTTTTATAGTCTTTTGTTAAAAATTGTTTTTTAGTGTTTATTTAAGAGGTGTTAAATGATATCTGATCTTTGGTAGGTCTTTAATAAGACCTATCATTTCTGAGACATTTTCTTTTCAGTGTAAAAACTGATAAACTTCTCCAGCTATTCAAAGCATGTGATTCTGTTCAGTAATTTTTGGATTATTCATTAAAAAATATTACTATCATTACTCCTATTCATAATATTGTTTCTTCATATACAGTTTAAGGACATTTGAAATGATTGATTGAATGAAAACCAAAAATATATAGCTTTTTCTCTTTTGTATTATAATATCACAGATTTCTGTGGTCATAGTGTGAGATTCAAAAACTGGGCCTTTTCCTTGTGCAACAGAGAGCGGATCATTATTTAAAATTCTAAATGAAAGTAAGAAAATAGCAAGATCCTACCTGTCTGATATCACTTTTCCCATATAGATTTCTGAATAAAGAAATGTGTTCATAATTTTATACTGTGATTTCATATTTATTGGTTCTCACAATCAAATCCAAAAGCTGAGACTATGTATGAAGATAACTGAAAATATGGAGGAAGTAGTTTGACATGAGGACAAGTACATAAGGAAGCGAGAGAATTAACATGCCGAGGTATTTTTTATCTGTATTGCAGCCCTCTGTAAATGAAATAGGGTTCAGAATGCATATTGAAAACATATGGATTGACATCACCAAAAAATTGTAGGTCTGCCTAAAGTATATATTTTCCGTTTGATTTATATGTAGGTTTATGTGATTCTGAATTTCATTATGTGGTGTGACTATTGCGAAATGAGCAGTTTTTTTATGGAGATATAATGGTCAAATCTTGTAACTCTTCAGAGTAGTTTAAAGGATTTTGTTTTAATTACCTCACATGAAAGTAAACATTTGAATTAAATACATTTTATAATATAGCCAGTAAATATATTTTACTGAATTTCTAAATTCACATAATCAAATACAGGAAAAAACAGTCTAAAAATAACTATAATAAAAAGAAGTTTCTAAATGAATGTTAGATATATTTCAGTATTACACTATTAATCGGTTGTGTACCACAGACCTCTAAGCTGGAAGTAGTACTTAGAAGACCATCTCTTCACTTAGATGTTTTAGCTAATAGACTAATAGGCAACCTTACTGTTATCTCAAAAATTGTCGTAATTGTAAAAAATAGTTGTAAAATATGTAACTGTTAATCGTCAGAGAAATTGTTTATTTGAACAGTTTCAGTCATGTTTCAGAGCTCATCACAAGACAGAAACAGCTTTGGTGAAGGTTACAAATTATTTTCTAATGGCCTCTGACAGTCAACTCATCTCTGTGGTTGTCCTGCTTTACCTCAATGCAGTAAATTTAAATTTCACACACTAAGGTTATCACTCATAATACTCATAATATACTCATCACCAAATAATTTTCCAATATTAAATGGACGCTCTTTCGATCAGTGCTCTTTTTATGTAATTGGTTTACAACTAGTTTCATTTTTTTATTTTTTTCCACTGATGAATTGATGATTTTTTTAGATTTATTCCTGTAGGGCTGTAAAATTTTGGAGCCAAACAAAGGTTATATATTCTTATGTAAGGTTATATTGTGTGCGCTTGTGGTGTGTGTGTGTGTGTGTGTGTGTGTGTGTGTGTGTGTGTGTGTGTGTGTGTGTGTGTGTGTGTGTGTGTGTGTGTGAGTGCGTCTATGTGGTATGGATTGACATTTGACCTGCGCTGTACCTGGGCTCCGGGGACATTTCGACTTTTTGCTGTGTATTCATGTGTCCCCCTAAAACATGACTTGTAAATGCATTTTTAAGTGTCTAAATAATAATTTTTTCTACTTCTTATGAGGTCATTATTTATCTTTTGACCTGTATTTGCTTAAACTGTAGTGTAAATTCATTTATTAAACTATAATTAAAAGATTTTCTGATTTTCTTAAAAGTCCACCTATACCCCTCACCTGATTTTTGTGTATTCCAGTGTATTGCACAGCGACGTTTCGAGTTAGAGTGGATGTGTGTAGGTACTGCAATTTAATACACATTTTCAATACACACGGCCGGAAGTCATTGTGATTGGTAGGCTATATATATAGGCGGTACCTACAGGAAACGGCGCCACAACTTTCGCGCGCGTGCCCTTTAACAAGTGTATGTCGACGGCAATACGAAGACGGATTAAAAACACAAAGGTAAGCCTTTTTTAATGTAAAATGCACCATGACTTTAATACTATATGAAATTATAGGTGCACAGGCCTATATTAAACTGGTTTAATTTATGCTTTATGGACTGTTAGTGAGTCTTTGAAGAAGTAAAACGGCCCCAGCGTTTGTCATTGAGTAAATAAAATAGGGCTGACGACTAACCGCGTCAACGCGATAAAGCGGGCTAACCCGTGTTAGGATTTACTCGGTGTTAAAGCATTATTGTGGCTTAAACGTGTTAATGCCGACATCGCGACTAACGCGATTAACAATTAAACCAGCGCAGTCTGAGTCAAAATCCCTGATGTCGCTGTTAGCTAATTTCGGGCAGTTTGTCCAATGTCTGTCCATTCTGCTGACAGCCCTAAAATAAAAGCAAGGGTATAAGTGTATTTAGTCGTGTATTTATTTATATGCCTGAAGAAAAAACTTCTTACAGTTTTGATGCCTAAGCTTTCTCAGTACTTGTATCACTCTCTGCAGTCGCCATTACAGAAATGTCACATGTCGCCATTTTGAGTACTAGGCCTTTAACATTTTAAAAGAAGGCATAAATTAGGACTATGAATAAGTCAGCTGTGTTTATGCTGTAAACTACACTACTGCTAGTTCTGCTACTACTGATGATGATGACAATGATGACGATAATCGTAATACTTTATATGCTTTGGTAATGCAGCCAATCAAAACGTACAGGAGAACATGCGAAGGAGACGCATTCCTCCACGGGAGGATGCAGTCTGTCATGTTTCTGCTGGAAGGGACAAACTGGGACTTGATATCCACTACATAAATGCCTTCAAAGGTAAGTTGGTCTTTAGTTTGGATTAGATTTGGAGTTTGTCACTTTGTCTTTTGTCACTCACTTGGTATGCCTCTGCAATTCAGGTCGGGGCATTTTCACGACTGTTCCATTCCAAAAAGGAGACTTCCTTTTGGAATACAGAGGTAAACTCATAACAAAAGAAGAATGTGAGCGGAGACCCAGAGTTTATCATGACAGCCTGAAGGTGTTCATGTTTGAATTCAAGTTTGATGGAAAACTCTGGTGGTGCGTATTATATCAGTGTAGTTTGATTAAGATTAAATTACACATTGCTTTTGATTTATGAAAAAAAAAGCTTCCTAACTAACTAGTTAAGCTAATACTTTTTTGCCTAACCCCACAGTGTGGATGCATCTCAAGAAGATGGGTCATTAGGCAGACTTGTCAACGACAACCACATCAGTCCAAGTGCTAAGATGAAAATATTAAATATCAATGGAAAGCCCCATCTATGCTTATTTGCAAGCAGAGACATAAGTCCAGGCGAAGAAATAGACTATAATTATGGTGACTCGGATTGGCTCTGGAGATGCAAGGTATTTCTACAATTGTACTTTTTGGAACTGATAAATTGCATACCGTAAGCCATTTTTACATTTGTACCTACTCAAATTGGCTTAACGTGACTTAGGGCATCTAGTTTTTCACTGAAATTGAGTATCACCTACTGTGCCTGGGGTCACTATAGCAATGCAGCCGAGCATCCAGTGATATAAATGCCACAGCAAGCATGGACGTCAAGGTGACAAAATGCCTGCTCAGTCTATACTTTAGTGTTCAATTCAGGGATCACGCTGTTAATTTTGGTCGCTATTTCAAACATTTCAGAGTTTCAAAAATGATGGCTTGGATTTTCACGAAGGAGGCGCACTCATAACTTATCGAGTGACACCATTGACCAGCCACCTGGTGGCATTCAGTCTATGTCAAATTTTCTGATCACTTTGGATCACTTGGAACCTTGGTGCAGTAGTTACTGAAAAACTACATGGTACTATAACCTACTGGAAAAACAGGGGTAGGTACTAATGGAAAACAGGCAATTGTGATGGCTGCCACATCAAAGCCCTCTAAAAGCATTAAAAAAATATCAGCAGGTATGCAGAAATAAAAAATGGCTTTTGGTTTCTAAATTTTAACAGTGATTGATGTTTAATGTGATTCTACACAGCAAAATCTCCAGTGTTAAATTAACACTGGAGAGTGTCTATAAGGGTCCACACCTCTGAGTGTTAAATACAACACTGTTGAGTGTTAAATTAACACTTTTGACAGTGTTATATGTTTAAAAGTAACCTAGTCAGTTTTGAAGATTAACAATGGCTAACACTGAGCAGTGCTGATTTTCTAACACTGGAAAATAACTCAAAATGTTAGAAATATTCCAGTGTTAGAAAATCAGCACTGCTCAGTGTTAGCCACTGTTAATCTTCAAAACTGACTAGGTTACTTTTAAACATATAACACTGTCAAAAGTGTTCATTTAACACTCAACAGTGTTGTGTGGACCCATATAGACACTCTCTAGTGTTAATTTAACACTGGAGATTTTGCTGTGTAGCCTCTTTAGTTAGATTCATTTTAAATTTTGGCCCTCGAAGATAAATGGGCCCTAGTGACAGTTCGTTGCTGCTACAGGTGATTGTTTTACTCCTTTAGCAATGGCTTAAAAAATAAAGAAATCACACTGACTATTTGTCTCTTAATCATAGGGCCTTAAATTCTCTATACATGACAGTGAATATTTTAAAGACATTAGCTTGAAACTTATCTTTCTCATACAGTTTATTTAATGTTTCAAAAGCGTCTTCAAAAATGCACTGTATATTCATTTTCTATCTGTTACACACGAAGACTGAGACCAGCCAGATTCAGAAGACTGTGAGCTGCCTAAAGCCGCAACCAAACAGCTTTCCAAACAATGATCTGGACCTGAAACATCCAGAGCCTGAAAGGGTAAATATAATCCAGTGTACCACTTAATGAACTAATAATTTAATCTATCATCATTCTTTATGGATGCTGTGTGTGTGTGTGTTTGGCAGTCACCTGGGTGTGATGTGATTTACATGGACCGTGGCTTGTAGGTCCTTTTCATTGTTTCAAAGTGCAAGTCTGGATAACATCTGAGTGTGTGTGTGTTAACCACCCAAATGTGACTTAGGAGGACCACACTGTTATTGGGGGACTCTGTCAAAGTTTGCTTCATGGTGACATCACTCTGGTTTTAGGAGGGGTCTTCTCGTATTTTTTGACAGTTTGACCTACAGCATGCAGAACTGACTACATGTGCTTTGTTTCTATGTTGAAATTTTTTGAAACTCAGGCTTGAACATTAAGATAGATAGTACTATACAACTTCTTAACTTGTTTTAGGCACTTTTTACTGCTGTAGTGCATGGGTTCTCTCTGGCTGTGTACTCTGGCTTCTTCCCACAGTCCAAAGATGTAGCTTATGGGGTTAGGTTAACTGGTGATTTAAAACTGCCCTTTGGTGTGAATGCAAATGCTTGTCCTTCCATGTTAGACTGGTGATCTGTCCAGGTTGTACTGCCCTATGGTAGCTGGTATAGGCCCCAAACCTGCTACCCCACAATCCTGATAAGGATAAGTGGAAGAGGATGGATGATTGCAAAGGAATCAGTTGTTAATTATTGTAGCCAGTATTTTTTTCAGAAGAAAACATTTCTTGAGTGGAAAGCCCCCCCCCCCACGCGCACACACACACATGCAAATTAAAAACAGAAGCACAGGCCTGCCCAGTACAGTTGCAAGAAGAGCACTTGGTCTAATCTTTGTGCCATCTTTTCTTTGTTGCAGGATCTTGATGAAGAAATGCCTCAGCAAGGCTCAGAAGCCATGCATTCTTCTTCAGTGCAAGATTTTGAAGAGGTAACATTGACCTAGGACAGATTTTAATGAATGTTTCTCATGCACGATGTGTACCTTACGCTATTTGCCGATAGTGAAATGGTTTATTCATCCTCTTGAGTGATGCATTTTTAGTAACTGTCAGATTACTGTTCTTTTGTCTTCATTTTCTATCTGTTACACACGAAGACTGAGACCAGCCAGATTCAGAAGACTGAGCTGCCTAAAGCCGCAACCAAACAGCTTTCCAAACAATGATCTGGACCTGAAACATCCAGAGCCTGAAAGGGTAAATATAATCCAGTGTACCACTTAATGAACTAATAATTTAATCTATCATCATTCTTTATGGATGCTGTGTGTGTGTGTTTGGCAGTCACCTGGGTGTGATGTGATTTACATGGACGAAGTTTATTAGTTGATATCTGCAACTGAATTGAAAACACCTCACCTTTCCAACTGTCCAAAACAAATAAATGTTGCAATATTTTGCTAACAGTTTCACAATCATCGTCTGGTGTGCACAACAATATCATCTTTGGACAAGTGCATTCAGTGTGTGGGACCGGTTTCCTCCCTCAAGTGGCTTGGCTATAAGTGCAAAGGTGAGACATTTAGTGAATAGGTACAGTGTATAGTAAAAAGCATTAATAGAGTTCAACAAGTTAAGACTAGCTGAAATGAACACTGCTCCCTTTTTAATTAATGGGTGGTCACGTCTAATTAAAGAAATGTAGTATTACCTCATTGGTGCAGGACCTTGTAAAAATGGTATACTTGGGATTGTCCTCAATTCCCCATTCCATAACATAAACTGCTCAAAATAATAAAGGGAACACTTAAACAATGCGATGTTACTCCAAGTCAGAACACACTTCTGTGAAATCAAACTGTTCACTTAGGAAGTAACACTGACAACCAGTTTCACATGCTGTTTTGCAAATAGAGTAGACAACAAGTGGAAATTATAGTCAATTCACCATAATAAAGGACTGGTTCTGCAGGTGGTGACCACAGACCACTTCTCAGTACCTATGCTTTCTGGCTGATGTTATGGTCACTTTTGAATGCTGGCCGTGATTTCATTTTAGTGGTAGCATGAGACGGTCTACAACCCACACAAGTGGCTCAGGTAGTGCAGCTCATCTAGCGTAGCACATCAATGTGAGCTGTGGCAAGAAGGTTTGCTGTGTCTGTTAGTGTAGTGTCCAGAGCATGGAGGTGCTACCTGGATGTGGAGTAGGCCAAAGGAGGGCAACAACCCAGCAGCAGGACCGCTACCTCCACCTTTGTGCAAGGAGGAACAAGAGGAGCCCTGCAAAATGACCTCAAACAGGCCACAAATGTGCATCTGTCTGCTCAAATGGTCAGAAACTGACTTCATGAGGGTGGCTTGAGGGTCCAGCGTCCACAGGTGGGGATTGAGCTTGCAGCCCAACACCATGCAGGATGCTTGGCATTTGCCAGAAAACACAAAGTTTGGCAACTTCAGCACGGGCACCCTATGCTCCTCACAGCTGAAAGGAGGTTCAAACTGAGCACGTGACAGTCTGGAGATGCCGTGGGGAACGTTCTGCTGCCTGCAACATCCTCCAGCATGATCATATTGGCAGTGGGTCAGTAATGGTGAGGGGTGGCATTTCTGTACCTGCCAGAGAGCCTGACTGTCATTGGGTAACAAGATGAGGTCCTCGGACCCTTTGTGAGACCACATGCTGGTGCGTTTGACCCTGGGGTCCACCTAATGCGAGACGACACTGGACCTCATGTGGCTGGAGTATGTCAGCAGTTCCTCCATGACAAAGGCATTGATGCTATGGACTGGCCCGCCTGTTCCCCAGACCTGAATCCAATTGAGCACATCTGGGACATCATGTCTCACTCCATCCACCACAAACTGTCCAGGGGTTGGCAGATGCTTTAGTCCAGGTCTTGGAGGAGATCCTTCAGGAGACCATCCGCCACCTCATCCCGAGCATGCCCAGGCATTGTAGGGAAGTCATACAGGCATCTGGAGGCCACACACATTCAACTACACACTTTCATGCCATTCAACTACCTAAAGAACAAAGTATTTAATAAGAATAATTCCTTCATTCACATCTGGGATGTCCTTTTTTTTTTGGGGGGGGGGATTAGCAGTGTATGTGTAGTCATTAAAATATCCTTAAGTGTGAACAGTTTGGTTTTTTTTTTTTTTTCAGCATTTGACATTACTGCAATGCTTTGACAAAAAACTACTTCACTTAAATAGAACTGCAAAGCTAAATTAAGTCTATCAAAATGTGTTTCAGTTTGTTTAGGGGTCTGGCACAAATCTTGCCTTGCAAAATTGGCAAATCAGAATTGCCACCAGTCAACACAGGTGTGTATCCCATTCATATTTGGCTTGACTTTGTTTTTCAGTTTATTTTTTACCTGTCTAAAGTATTGATCAATTAAAATAACTTTTGTTCTTACATTCCAGAAAGAAGAAATTTCTGAATATTCAGGGGAGGATGGATTGCCACATTCAGTTCAGGATCAAATATCAAGCGATGATGATGGCAACCACAGCATATCAGAAGAAGAATATGTGCCAGATTCAGAGTCATATGATGAAGATTCAGATGAAGACATCTCATTATTGCCAAGCACATCAAAAGGTCTGCTATGCCAAAATGACATCTCCAAAGCGCATGAACAATCAGATTCAATGAATTTAATCCACAACTTGACAAAGGACAAGCCACAAGATAAAAGTGAGCTTTGCGAAACTGAATCAGAAAAAATGACTTTAAGTAAAAGAAATTACTGCTATTTTTGTGGCAAACCACAAGCTAAAATTTCCCGCCACCTGAAAACGCACAAAACGGCTCCTGATGTTGTGCATGCATTTTCCCTGCCTAGAGACTCAAACGAGCGTAAAAGTCTGTTAGAGAAATTGAGAAATAAGGGAAATTTTAAGCATAATGCTGCAGTTTTGCATGGTGGAGTGGGACCACTGAAAGTGAAGAGAAGACCCAAGATTAAAGCAGTAGAGGGAAAGTTCGCTCATTGCTTTTATTGTCAAGGGATGTATGTTCGCAAGGATCTTTGGAGACATGTCCGCAGATGTCCGAACAAACCAAAAGATGACACGGATAAAGAACCTGGAAGAACCAAAGTACTCGGCCTGGCTTTAACTCTGGAGTCTCAGTGTTATCCGCAGGTGTCAAGTGGAGTCTGGAAGGTTCTTGCTGTTATGAAACAAGATGAGATTGCCTCAGCTGTGCGAAATGACTTTACTGTTATTCACTTTGCCCAGTCCCTCTACAATAAACATGGACAAGACCCTACAAAGTATGATTATATACGACAGAAGCTTCGTGAAGCGGGACGTTTGTTGTTGTGTCTGCGCACAGAATTCTCAGTGCATAACATGGAAGAAGCTATTAAGCCTGCTAATTTCCAGAGAGTTGTGCAAGCAGTAAAGAAAGTTTCAGGTTTTGATGAAGAGACACTGTCATACAAAACTCCAAGCCTTGCGCTGAAACTGGGACATACACTGCATAAAATGTCTGACATTATCCATTGTCGTGCCCTCATGACAGAGGATGAAGCCCTAATCAAGTCCACTGATGCGTTCAAGAAGTTGTATGTCTCCAAATGGTCCGAGATGGTGTCTCACCGTGCCTTGAACACATTGAGTGAGGCAAAGTTTAACAAGCCATCAACATTGCCCTTTACAGAAGATGTTCGGATTCTCCATCACTACCTTCAAAAATCTGCAGAAAGTGCCTTTTGCAGCTTGGAGAATGAAGCCACAGCTCAGAATTATGCCCAACTTGCACAAGTTACACTCTCACAAATCATTGTGTTCAACCGAAGACGTTCTGGAGAGGTTTCAAAGATGCGCCTCAAAAGTTTTCTTGAAAGAGACAAAACAGCACTCCACACAGATGTTGCCATGGGGCTCTCAGAAATGGAACAGAGACTCTGTAACTATTTCTGTAGAATAGAAATAATGGGGAAAAGGGACAGAAATGTTCCGGTTCTGCTAACACCAAGCATGCTGGATGCTCTGTCACTACTGGTTAGTAGGAGGCCTGACTGTGGTATTTGTGCCACTAATATCTACCTCTTTGCAAGACCCCGATCAATGAGTCATTACAGAGGAATGGACTCCTTGCGTGTTCATGCACACCAGTGTGGAGCAAAGCAGCCTGAGTATCTAAGATCGACACAGCTCAGAAAACATGTTGCCACACTCTCACAAGTCCTTAATTTGAAAAACAACGAACTTGATCAGGTTGCAGATTTCCTGGGTCATGATATCCGCGTTCACCGCGAATTCTACAGATTACCAGTTCCCACAACACAGCTGGCCAAGATTTCCAAACTGCTTTTAACACTGGAAAAAGGACATCTTTCCCAGATCCAGGGGAAATCACTGGATGAGATCAAAATAGGTTTGTATTGAAAGGAGCAAATATTAGGGCAGTAGTTGAATATTATGCTTTATCAACAGAATTAAAACCTAAAAGCACAGACCATTCTGTTAAATGTCCATGATTTAAGGTTCTTGAAGTCTATTGTTTCATCACTTTGCAACATTTGGCAAACTGCAGAGTGGTGGCCTTAAATAGTAAAACTATGTACTATAATTTCCAGTATTTGTTCTGTATTTTGTCATATCTCGTTGTTAATGTGAGGTTTTTGGGGGGGTTGTGTTTGTTTGTTTTTTTGTTTTGTTTCCCCCCCCCCCCCCCCCCCCCCACAATTTCTCAGATGAAATTGCATTAAGTGATGCTGAAACAAAGGACAGTGAGAGTGAATCAGATGATGATGACACAGCACTCACAATGTCGGCGTGTGGCACCAGTGAGCCTGTACATGCAGTAGCTGATTCCACAAACACAGCGCAGCTCCAAGACACTGTAGATTGTGGTAAGTTACCACTAGCTTGGTTTCTGTGGATAAAATGTTTGTTACAAATATTAAAACTTAATCAAATTGTGTAATCAGCAGATGAAGGACCACTCACAATGCCTGCAGCAAGTGAGACTGCTGCTCCCTCTGAAGGTAAGGGGTGCAGTTGGTTCTCTAAGCGTATTATTGTTTCATCACTTTGCAACATATGGCAAACTGCAGAGTGGTGGCAAAAAGTCACTTGGATGAGTGACAAAATGTTTCTCCCACTGAAAACGCTACGTCCAGATTAACAGAATCAACGTTTTGGGATTTACTTACCTGGATGATTGAGCATGCATCAAGAGACTTTTATTCAACTTTTTATTTAGTCTTTTATTCACAGCGGAACACTAAATGTTGTCTCATTTTAGAAATTTGATAAATTTTCAAAGAGAATTTTAGCTCGTTTTGATATTGATGGTAGCAACACATTTCAGAAGTTAATACAGGGTAGCATCCATTCTTTTAACAAGCAAATGTTTTTTGTTTTTTTTGTTTGGTTTTTTGTTTGTTTTAACTACTACTACTTTATATATCTTCCAGAGAAAAATGCTGCTCAATCCCACAATTCATTTCATTTCATTTCATTTATTTATTCATTTTCAGGCACAACAAATACCTATATTGAACATAAAATACACAAAACAAAAAACAAAACTTGCCTGAAAAAGGAGTGGGACGAAGAAAACTTATTAAATCCCACCCCTATACTCACTCATCAACAAAAAAAAAAACAATAAACTTCCCGCAGCTACGCCCATCATTGCATACAGACCCATCAACAGCCCCGGGCAGATACAAGCATCTAAGCGGCAGCTCGCAACCAACAATTAGAGCCTTCATAACTGAATACAGAATATATAAATTATAAATTGCATTACCACAGGTAACAGGCAGTAATAACTACAAGTAACAGACACACATACATATACGTACATATATATCTACACACACAAGTACATATATGTACATACATACGCACACTTTATTTTTTTATTTTTTATTTTGGAATCCATATCAGCAATGGTAAGAGGACAGACATTACAGAGCACACTAAAACCCATCATTGAGTATACTGTGACCAGACCAACTGTTTGTAGAGAAATTTAAATCTATGAATATTTTTGCATTGTTTCAATTGTAAACTCAGACTGTTCCAGATTTTCACACCACATACAGACACACAAAAGCCTTTACGGGTTGTTCGAGTTCTGGGTAATTTGAATTCTCCAAAGCCTCTCACATTATAAACCTTTTCTCGAATTTCAAATCTAGTTTGTAAATTTGCCGGTAAAAGTTTAGTAAAAGCTTTATACAAAATTGTGGATGTATTGTAATTAACCAGATCCTGGAATTTAAGTAACTTTGCCTGAAGAAAGAATTTGTGAGTATGATCTAGATAACCAGCCTTGTGAATAATACGCAGTGCTCGTTTCTGTACTGTGACTAATGGATTAGTTGTATTTTTATATGTATTTCCCCACACTTCCACACAATATGTAAGATATGGAAGAACCAGGGTACAGTACAGAGTACGAAGTGCATCTTTATCAAGGAATTGTTTCACTTTGTTCAAAACTGCGAGGCTTCTGGAAATTTTGGTTTTTATGTGTCTGACGTGGGGTTTCCATGAAATTTTGTTATCAATTATAACTCCCAAAAATTTGTTTTCACTCACATTATCAATTGGTACACCTTCAATGATAATTGGTAATTCTATATTATATTTTAAATTACCAAAAAACATTGCTTTAGTTTTATTTATATTTAATGATAATTTATTTATGTCCATCCATTTTTTTATTAATTTTAGCTCCCTGTTTACAGTCATTACAAGATCAGTATAATCATCGCTACTGAAAAATATGTTGGTGTCATCTGTGAACAGTATGAGTTTAAGTACTTGAGAAACATCAAACAACAACGTGCAACAACAATTCCCGAAGAGCTCCCAAAAACATGTGGTCCAAGGCTGAGGTTGCTGCAGTGATGAGGCATTTTAAAGACCACATAAACGAAGGGAAACTAGCCACCAAAAATGAATGCAGTCATTGCAAATTGGTAGAAGATCCGGTGTTGGCAGGAAGAACAGTTCAAAACATAAGAGATTTTGTAAGAAACAGAGGATTAACTGCAAAAAGGCAGAAAAAAAATGAACTAAAATAACTGTTTAGCCAGATGTGGTTTTACATCTTGGTCAGATTGCCAATTGTTGTTAACACTGATGTTCTGTTTAAAGAAAAAAAAAAAGTTCTTGTTAAATACAGAAGCAGTTTGTATTTCATAATTTTTACATTTAATTTATTTAGGGTTTTTTTTTTGACGGGTTATATTTAAAATAAAAAATTATAAATGCATATTTTCTCCCCTTAATATTTACCTTTAAACTATTAAAATTCATTTTAAATGTTTTTAATTTTTCTGTTTTCTATATTTTTATATTTCTGTGGGAAGCGTGGGCATTTTTGTCCATAGATTTCTTTTTTTATTTATGGTTAAAATTAATGTTCAGATCCAAGAACACTAATAAAATGATGTTCCAGTAATCCTGTGTCCTGTCAGATGTGTATTTATGGTAATGATGAGCTATTTAAATATTACATCATTGTCCCTTTAAAGACCCAATATTGTTTTTTTGGACCTCATAAAACACATTGTTGTCAAGTGGACAATGTCTCCAGAAAACACAATAGAGTCTGGTTGGTGTGTATCAGTGTATCTAGACTTCTATAGGGAGTGTATGAGGTCTGAAGTGACCCAAATTTTTTTCAGATTTTTTCGAACACTTTAACCTCACTCCCTTGGCTCTAAGTCCTTTGAAAAGGGTAGTCCACTTAAACCACCACCGGGCGGATTGACGTAGGATAGTCCCTCCATACCACATAGACCCGTGTGTGTGTGTGTGTGTGTGTGTGGTCTTAGAAGAAAAAAGTAAGTTCCAACTGTATGTTTATGCAATTTTACTTCAGGATTAGGTGACAGAAATTAAGTTGACAGTCCATAGGTGATATAAGGTTACTGTAATGAGTATCATTAGTGAGCTTGCATCCCACCTGCACTGTGTAAAACAACAGGCCAAGCCTCAGAGGAGTGGCCTGACTACAGCCAGTCTCTAAACAACTAATTATCTCACAGTAGCTACTATGAAGGACTTTTGGGATGTTTTCCCATGTATCACTGTCATTAGCAGGATCCGTGAACCTGATCTAATGTAGTATATCACAACAAACATCCAGTACCTTTGGGTCTTCACACCAGAGAGAAGAGAGAGGAGGAGAGAATTTATTATTTCAATGGCCTCCACAATGTGTCACTAAGTTGTAACTATCACAGACGTAACTGTCAAAAGGATAAAGTGGTCAACAAGCCATTTTGTCTTTTGGCCTAAGAGAGCAATTAAACTTGCCTTGTATTAAAAAGTTTGGTATTAATTATCAGAAATAGGAGATTTAAAGAGTAGCCTTCAAAGCGTACCTGACTATGGTGTAAACTAGTATAATGGATTTTCAATAAACAAGATGTGATTCAAGCACAGATTTTGAACAAGTTTTACCTTCTGAAGTCAAAGTTATCACATGTGCTAACCAGTGGCGGGGTGGCTTACTGGGCTTAAGCCCGGGTTGTTTTTTCAGAAGCTCAGGGTCTTTTGGAGTGTAATTTTTTCATAGTTAGATGCCTGGCTGACAACTGTATAAAACAAAAACTACACACAATATTTGAAGCACATAGTGCACACTGGCAGGGCCTGGCAGGGCCTGGCAGGGCGAAGGACGCGGTCTCAGCTGAACTATGGACACGCACACACATACATATACTGATACTGATAAGCACTCGCTGACACATCACCCTCCCTACCCCGGATCCAACGCCACCTCCAACGCTTACCTCCCCTCTGATGTGGACATCGGGTCAGCTGGAGGCGCAGTCGAAGATTGCAGCGGTCCCAGATCAGATGTACACACTGGAACACTTTCCCGTGTTGCTTGTCTGTGTTTATTGTGCTATGGTGTGTTAATATCTGTGCATTCCTGTATTATCCTTTTGTGTTACGCATTTTGATGTTTTTTTCCTTGCTACCTAGCCTGACCTGTCTCCCCAATGTGATGTTTGTGTATTGTATGTACGGTCGGCAAGGTCTGTCATCTCGGTTGTGGGGAGCTGCTGCCTGCGAGTTTGCTGTTGGAGAAGTGGAGCCAGGCAGACAGAGGAGAACTGAAGTTTGACCAGGTACCAAAGCAAATCATTCATACTGTACAAACAATGTAAATATGACAGTGTATCACGAAAGATTGATATCAAACTGATCACTTGACCCATATTACATTACTTGTTCTTCAAGTGAATCAACAAATGGCGAAATGAAAAGCCGAACAACAACAATGTTGTTTCTTTAGAGAGTCTTAGCTTACATTTGTGTTTATTTCATATTTTCAGTTGTTACCCTCCACGGCTAAATAAATTGGTTTCAGAATACAAGAATGGACATAAGGGGCTTCTTTCAAAGAAAACACTCAGGTAGATGTTATTTTATATATTATGCTTTGTATGTTGTTCAGTATATTTCTATGCAAAACAAGAGGAATTTCAATACACAGCAGGATATTCACAGTTGAAACCAGATATTTACATACACTTTATGGAAAACATAAAACAAGAACATTTTTTTACTGTACAACATCAATTTAGAGTAAACTTGTTTTGTTTTGGATAAATAAATATTGAAATATCTTTTGAATTAGTTACATGTCAGAATAAAGAGAGCTGTCTATGTTTTTTATCACTTTCATCAAATTTAGGAGTATACACTAAGTTTATTGTTAATTAATAAGAAAACTCCAGACGATTCCATTCTGAGCTGAAGAAGCTTCTGATAGGTTAGTAGAGTCCATGTGAGTAAACTGGTGGCACACCCGTGGATGCATATAAGGCAAAACACAGAGCCTGTTTCTTTGACATTGTCATGGTCCTGGGCCATGTGGGCCCAGTATTCTTAGTTTTCATGTATTTTTGTATTTTGTTCTTTATTTAGGCCATGCTTCCTGGGTTGATCTGTTACGTTGTTCCTTATGTGTTTTCCCTTCGTGACTCTTACCCCCTGTGTGCCCCTCTGTGTATTTATGAGCCCTCGTCTCTCTTTGTGCTTTATTCTATGTTTTTCCCCAGCCCGTTATGTCTGCGTTCTCCCCGTGCTCTCTCTCCTCCTGTTTGAACCTCTGTGTACTTCCTGCTTTACTTTGCCCATCTCCCATCAGTGTTACGTTCACTCCTGCCATGTCTTGTTATGATTATCAGTGTCACCTGTGTTCCCCGTGTGCATCCACTTCCCCTGATCATCCCTCATGTGTATTTAGTCTCTGTGTTTCGTACAGTCTGTGTCGCGTCGTCTGTGTTCCCACCCTCCGTGTTTCCATGCCCGGTCTATTATATTCCAAGTCATAGCCTTACCTTAGTTTATTCCCAGTTTAGGTTTCTGTTTAGTTATTGCTCTTGTGCTGCCCTTATTCTGGTTTGCTTCTGTTGTATTCATCAGCCACAATAAAAGGCTCGCTTTTGTTTAAGTCCACTTCCTTATCACTCGTGTCTGCACCTGAGTCCTCCACGCACTTTCCACTCGGTCCGTCACAGCGGACCGTGACAGACATAGGAAAATCAAGAGATATCAACCAAAACACCAGGAAAAGAACTGTGGAGCTCCATAAGTGTGGCTCAATTTTGAATACAATTTGGTGCCATTTACAATTAAGAAATACAGATAGTTTCTCTCTTTACTCTTAAAGTTAACAAATGTGCTTTTTATATTTATCAACCTAAAAAAAATAAACATTTAGCCTGATTTTATGTTACAATTAAAAAAGTGTCTGTGTTTTTATCTGAAGAGTTTGTAAATATCTGGTTTCAACTGATGTTGGTGTTTGGCTTGATTGTCAGCACAAAGAGGGAGAGAGAGGAACAGAGAGGGAGAGAGAGGGAGATGGAGAACGAGGACAGAACAGAGAGGGAACAAGAGCCAGGTGAGACAGACATGTTAGTCAAATGGTTGTTTACCAAAAGTATCACCGTATCATAGGTACTCATGTATCTCGTACCTAGTGTTTCTTTTTAGGTTTGTTATTTTTCAAATTCCATATTTATTAAGTTATGCAGGCTTGTTTGCACAACAAGCCTGCATAACTTTTGCATAACTTTTGAACAAAACTCAAAACAGAGCCTATTATTCTTTCAGTCATTTCTAACACCCCCCCCCCCCCCCCCCCCCCCACCAATCCCACATGCATACTACCCTAACCCTCCCCCATACCCAGCAACAATCATTGCTAGCAGACTGTGCTCTGCAATAGCCAACTAAAATGAATACTTGAATCCCGAATATGTATTGAGATGACACTCAGTACACTCAAATATAACACTAAATGTGAATAGGAACAATTTTGCTTTTATATTATTCTGCTTAGTTTAAAAGTGTCATTATCACATAATGATACAATATATAAAAAATCTTAGTGTTATTTACAGTAAGATGTGTCCACGACATGTTTTGATGCCTCATTATGTTGGCTTCAATCTATTAATTTGGTGGAGTTAATCAAACTGTCAAAGTTACTGACAGCGGAGAATCAGCGAGGTTCCTGCTTTCTACTTGTTCATCTTAAATTGGCCATGCGATTATCAGATATTATCCCAGAGGGTAAATGAGTATTGTGCTGTTTGTCAATTACACCCATTGTTTTTACACAGTGCACTATTTTCACAGAGCCAAAAATTATTTGGAGAAACAGTCCTGTCCTGTCCAGTGTTTTTGAGTTTTCTTATATTTTGACATTCATTGTTTATGTTTAAGTATCATTTAGATTTCCTGATTCTCACTATTGATGCTTCACGCTCGGCTGCAAACCGCTCCAGTGCAAGCTGGAGGCCATTACCTGATAAAGCAAACAGAACCACATCATCTCAAAAGGGTAAAGAGCTGGTCCGTGACCGGGATGAGTTTCCTGGGGAGGCTAAGGAGTGTGATCCCCCTATTGTTGGAGCACACCCTCCTGGGGTTGCGGGCTATGGCCCCTGTGGAGATCAGGGAAATATTTTACTGCTACTATTCATAACCATCATCATTACCATTACATTAATTACCATTTCATCAAAGCATTTATTCAATAGATTACACATGTTCTTAGTTACGATTATTACACCTATCACAGAGAGCTTCTGTCTGGTAAAAGGTTAGAAGCATCAACGGGCGGGGTGAGGCTGAGTGCGTTGGAGGTCGAGACATACACACACAAACAGTAGTTAGACTCATGTTTAGGTAAGAGTTCAAATAATAGTTTGCAAAAGTTTGTGACTGCAAATTTGTGTTTGCCTAAGGGACAGTTTGTTCCAGGAGATAAGCGAGAGCTAGAAGATTAATAGGAAGCACCTGGCCTCGAGACGGAGAAGATGTCCTTTGAAATGTGTCAAAAGTTGTCAACAGAACATTTGTGGTTTTGAAACTTATGCATGTATTGTATCTGTCATGGTCCTGGGTCGGTGACCCAGCGCTTTTAGTTTATTATCATTTGTTATCATTATCATCACGGCATCCGTGCCACCCTCATGGGAAGGGCTGAGGATCCCCAGACGAGGCGTCACCCAGTAGCCACCGAGCAGAAGCTAGAGGGGGCTGCACCGGCGTGCCCGCCAGCTCTGCCGGCAGCCAGCTGTGCCAGAGTGAACCGAGCCGCAGGCCCAGAGGCCGGAGGCCCGAGGGCCCCCCACACCCCAGAGGAGGCCTGACCGAGCAACAGGTGCCAGGCCCCGCCAGGTAGCCACCGGGAGTGAGCTGGTACATACCTGAGTGCCCAGCCCCGGACACCAAGAACCACCAATGCACCGACCCCTGAGGGCATCAGTCACCGGCAGGGAGTGTGGTGAGGGGAGATAGGCCTTGTATCTGCTTTGAAGCATGAGGGGGCGTCATAAATAATACCCTGATGTTATAAAAACAACTGCTTGTGTATCATTTGGCGGAGATCGATGCTGGTGTGTGCAGTGTTCATCTCTCCATGCGTGTGTTCATTAAAAATCATCGTTTGACTTAACTCTTCTGTTGTTTTTGTGCTCACCCTCAATATTTGAACCTGTAACACTCCCCACACCCTCTATCAAATAGTTGTAATAACTAAAAGTTAAAATGAATAAATATCAAGTTGACCAGTTTGGCAAAGCCATAATGATCCACTTGGAAAAATATATCCATAACCAAATGGGACAGGCAAAAAAAAAAAAAAAAGGAATAATATATCCATTGGGCATCTTTCTTGGCCTTCAGACAACAATTCTGATTGCTTCAGTGCTGAACGGGACAGGCAAAAAATAAAAAATAAAAAAGAGCAACATACCGTTGTGTTGACAAGGCATAAAACAAGACATAGTTCCTGGGTGGAAACTCAAGGCAGTGTTGTCTATGCAGAAACATGACAATAAAAGTAAGATTCTAATTAAAAAATTTTTCCATGTTTATTATGTAATCTTCCTAACCTTTCCTGTGCTAAACTTTGTCTCCCTGTGTCTGTTTCGCTGTGTCCCTGCCCCTATCCCCTATCCCTGAGATCACTGTCTTCAATAAACGTTTCACTGTTTGGAATTTTCAGTCTATTGTGTCTGCTTTTGGGTCCAACCTGCACACTTGGCTGCACAGCCTTGATAATATAATCTGGCAAGGGATAAACCAAGCGGACCCAACACGTACCATAATTTTTAAACAGGCTCTCCAGGTCCTAGATAAGAAATGGCAAACTATCATTGATAAGCAGGAGGAACTACCCGCTTTAGTTCAAGAGATGTATTCTAGTGTAACCCCTTGCCTCTGCATAGGATCCACCAGCTATGGCCCAATCCCAGTCTGACTCACGTAAAGCCACCACCCAGTTATTTCCCAATGCGAACTTCATGGTTTCTGGCACAGTATTATGTGACACTATTTTTCACACACCCGAAACATTCTCCTGTAAGTCAGGACAATGTTTCCCCAGTGATGCCACTCAGCTGTTCCATGTAAGCAATTTATTAAGGGAAAGAGCACTGTCATGGGCCGAGGCTTGTTAAGGTTTTGTTCATTTCTACCTCTCCATATGATGTTTTCCTGAAGCGCATTTGCTCATCCTGTGTCTGAGATTCAGTTCAGCCAAAAAAATTGCTTAATCTCCACCAGGGAAACTGCTGAGTAGGTGAGTTTTAAGTTGAGTTTCACACCAATGCCACTGAGGCAGGCTGGCCAGATTATGCTTTACACAGTATTTCTCCAGGCTTTATATTTGAGGAGCTAATCTCTCTCCCATCACAATCAACAACTGGCTGGGAGACAGGGAGGCAGAAAAGAGTTCTAAGACCTTGGTAGAATTCTTTTAGCCCGTCTGCCCCAACTATCTCATCTCCAGCTATTGTTTCAGTTTCAGTGTCCTCCTGTTCCTCTTCAGAGCTGCAGCACATGCAAATCGAGCATTTGTGCTTGACTCCAGAGGAGAGAGAGGATTTCCATGCTTGGGGTTGTTTCTGCTCTCCTTGATCCCGTGCTGAACAGAACCTCATTGATTACAAATTACTCAACCATGTAGGCCTCTGACTCCATGGAACCTCCCATTCCTACCACTGCACAAACTGGTGTTTGCCAATATTATGCAGCAGTCCGCTGCATAATATTGGCCCATTTGTTTAGTCTCGTCTGCCACTGTGAATCCATCTCCTTCTTCACCTTCTTCTCGCCTGACAAACCCCTCATCTTAGGTTATTCCTGGCTGGAAAAACATAACCTCCATATGGTCTGATCTGGCAATAAAATAAGTAGCTGGAGTCTGTTTTGTTTGGCCAACTCTGTACAATCTGCACTACCCTCCAGCTCTAAGGGCTCCGGTTTGATTCACTTCCCCCACGCTGATTGGCTGAGGAAGAAGTAGCCATGGTAAACCAATCATATGACCAATTTAAGATCATATAGCAACACAATGCTATGTCAACTACAGGGAGTGCAGAATTATTAGGCAAGTTGTATTTTTGAGGAATAATTGTATTATTGAACAACAACCATGTTCTCAATGAACCCAAAAAACTCATTAATATCAAAGCTCAATGTTTTTGGAAGTAGTTTTTAGTTTTCAAAGGAGCTTGCAAAGAAAAGCGTCTGGACTTCTTTAAAACAAACTAGTTTTTAGTTTGTTTTTAGTTTTAGCTATTTTAGGGGGATACCAGCAACCCCCGGTGGTACCTCGTCTCTCCACGCTGGTCCTCGGGGATTCCATCGTCAGGAACGTGCGGATGAGGGGGGCGCTCACGCTGTCGTTCCCGGGAGCCACTGTTGTTGACATAGTGGACAGAATTCCCAACATTCTGGCATCCCACCCACAGGTTAACCGGCTCATCATCCACATCGGCACCAATGACATCCCCGAACAGCAATCTGAGCTGCTGAAGTTGGACTTCCTCCAACTCTTCAGCCTCCTTGGTCAGTTGCAGGTGAGTGCTTTTATCTCCGGGCCCACCCACACCTGTGGCAGAGGGATAGGCCGTTTCAGCCGGCTGCTCAGCCTTAACACCTGGCTTTCCTCCGCCTGTGTCTCCCACGGAGTGGGTTTTATTAACAATTTTGATGCCTTCTGGGAGAGGAGGCATCTTTTTGGGGCAGACGGGCTCCACCTCAACGCCTGAGGACGCCATTTGCTGTCCGCCAATTTGGCATTTGGCGTACAGCACTCCCGCACATCGCCCTGTCACTACCCCAAATTGACATTACCTGCAGATCTGTCTGCCACTGACTGATGTTCCCATGGTCCCAGCTCCTATATTTGTTCCACTTTTAACAGTAATACACAAAACTCTGGACTCGGACCTCTCTTTCCCACAGTCAACACAATACCCGTCATAATCACAAACAGAGAGCAACAGAATTATCATAAATCCAGTAACTCCAAAGACATTAATAACCTCCGGCCTCTTCAAAAATATCAACATCCATTCAACTCTATTGTCAAAAATCCACCAGTCTCAATCAGTATGGCACTTTTAAATGTCCGCTCTCTGTTGAACAAGTCTTTTATTATTAATGATTTAATTTTAGATAATAAACTTGACTGTTTATTTTTAACTGAAACATGGCTGGGTTCGGATGCACCAGTTGTTCTCACTGAGGCCTCCCCACCACATTTTAATTTCTCTTTTTCTATTAGAAGTGGTAAGAGAGGTGGTGGGACTGCATCTTTAGCCAACAACACACTCACCTCCAAACAAATTTTATTTGATCATTTTACCACTTTTGAATTCCATGCTATTGTTTTCAGCAGCCCTCCAGTTTTATCTGTCACAATTTATAGACCACCTAAAGACAGCGCTGCTTTTATCAAGGAATTCTCAGAATTTTTAACAAACATACATTCAAAATATAATATGATAATTTTAACCGGTGATTTTAACCTGCACATAGATAATCCTTCTGACCCTGCATCAAAAGAATTCTTAAACATTCTTCACTGTTTGGATTTTACCCAGCACGTCACACAGCCGACTCACAACAGAGGACACACTCTGGACCTGGTCATCACCCATGGGCTGTCCACCAGCGTGTCCTCTGTTGTTGACTGGGCTGTCTCTGACCACTACTGTGTGTTTTTTAACATCACCGGTTTTATTCAGCGGGAGACCTCGGTGCGAACTGTGAGGCGGCGCTATCTAGCCTCTGAAGTGGCTGCAAATTTTACCAGGGCTTTAGACGAATGCCCCCCTGTGATTTTACCTGCACCCTGTGATTTGATTTTTAATCATTTCAACAGCAAACTGAAGAAAAGCCTTGACTCCGTTGCTCCACTCACCACCAAACAGATTAACGTAAAACATGTATCACCCTGGAGAAACGAAGAAGTCAAAAAACTCAAAAGAAATTGCAGGGCAGCAGAAAGGAGATGGAGGAAAAATAAAAATACTATCAACCATCAAATATTTTCCGAGCAACTTAAAATGTACAATAATACATTAAGGAATTCAAGAAATTCATACTTCGCCAAAATAATCAGTAATAACAAAAATAATCCCAAGGTCCTCTTTTCCACCATGGATCATTTATTTAACCCTGATTTTAACAGCTCCCAAAGAACCCCCACAGACTCGCTCTGTGAGCAGTTTGCAGACCACTTCAGGGGAAAAATCAGCGCCACCAGATCTGATATTTTATCTAATCGCGATATGTTTGTAAACACATCTGAGGGCTCGATTGTAGCTGAGGAGACACTGGACAGCTTTGTCCTGGTTAATGCTGAGAACCTTCAGAAAGTTTTCTCCACAGTGAGACCCACCACATGTCTTTTAGATCCAATCCTTTCTTCACTCTTTAAAACACTTTATGGATTTTTTGAGGCTGAGCTTTTATACATGATGAATTGCTCTCTTCAGTTGGGTGCCTTCCCTGCTGCCTTTAAAACGGCGGCGGTGAGGCCCCTTCTGAAGAAGAGCAATTTGGATTGTAATGATTTTAATAACTACAGACCTGTATCCAACTTACCATTTTTAAGTAAAATCTTAGAAAAACTTGTTTTTACTCAGATTAATGACTTTTTGAATGATAGACAGATCCTGGAGATATTCCAGTCTGGATTTAGGGTGAACCACAGCACAAAGACTGCTCTCCTAAAGGTTTTAAATGATCTTAGATGTAACTGGGACGCCCAAAAGCTCTACTACTGGATCTAAGCACAGCCTTTGATACAGTAGACCACGCTATTCTTTTAAACAGACTGAAACACATGGTGGGCCTCTCTGGTGCTGTACACAACTGGTTCACTTCCTATCTCTCTGACAGAACTTTTATGGTGAGTATGGATACAAATCAAATCAAATCACTTTTATTGTCACATCACATGTGCAGGTACATTGGTACAGTACATGTGAGTGAAATTCTTGTGTGCGAGCTTCACAAGCAACAGAGTTGTGCAAAATACAAGAATGTAAACAAGCAAAATACAAGAATGGCTACATCTGAAACTAATAAATATATGTACAATATATAATAGTATATGCATTCCTGGATGTGTATACTAAATATTTTTCTGTGTGTGTGTGTGTGTGTACACATATTTTACAAGTTAAATAGAGTAAACAATAAATAAAATATATAAAAATATACAGAGTTGAGACATGTGCAAAACAGTGGCATTACTGTACAGTATGGAGTGCATAATGTTAAAGTTCCAGTAGTGAAGGTGAGGTGTCTATGAAGTGTTCAGCAGTCTGATGGCCTGGTGGAAGAAGCTGTCTCTCAGTCTGCTGGTACGGGACCGGATGCTGCAGAACCTCCTTCCTGATGGAAGTAGTCTGAACAGTTTATGGCTGGGGTGACTGGAGTCCTTGATGATCCTCCCCGCTTTCCTCAGGCACCGCTTCCTGTAGATGTCTTGGAGGGAGGGAAGCACACCTCCAATTATCCGTTCAGAGCACCGCACTACTCGCTGGAGAGCTTTGCAGTTGTAGGCGGTGCTGTTGCCATACCAGGTGGTGATGCATCCAGTGAGGATGCTCTCAATGGCACAGTGATAGAAGGTCCTGAGGATGCGGGGGCTCATGCCGAATCTTTTCAGTCTCCTGAGAAAGAAGAGGCGCTGCTGCGCCTTCTTCACTGTTTTGTTTGTGTGTACTGACCACGTAAGATCCTCAGCCAGATGTACACCAAGGAACCGGAAGCTGCTCACTCTCTCCACAGCAGCGCCGTTGATGGTGATGAGGGTGTGTACTTCTCTGCACCTCCGGAAGTCCACTATCAACTCCTTTGTCTTTGCGACGTTGAGGGTGAGATGGTTGTCTTGACACCAGTGGGTCAGGGCGCTGACCTCCTCCCTGTAAGCCGTCTCATCACCATTGGTGATAAGACCCACCACTGTAGTGTCGTCCGCAAACTTCACAATGATGTTGGAGTTGTTAGTGGCTGTGCAGTTGTAGGTGTAGAGTGAGTATAGGAGAGGCCTCAGTACACACCCCTGTGGAGCACCAGTGTTCAGTGTGATGGAGGATGAGGTGATGCTGCCCAGTCTGACCACTTGGCATCTGTCAGACAGGAAGCTAAGGATCCAGCTGCAGAGGAAGCTGCTCAGTCCTAGATCCTGCAGTTTCCTGTCCAGCTTCGAGGGAACGATGGTATTGAATGCTGAGCTGTAATCTACAAACAGCATTCTCACATACGTGTCTCTCTTCTCCAGGTGTGACAGGGCAGTATGTAGTGTCAGGGCTATGGCATCATCAGTGGACCTGTTGTGGCGGTATGCGAACTGTAGAGGGTCCAGTGAGTCGGGTAGTGCAGAGCGGATGAAGTCCCTGACCAGCTTCTCGAAGCATTTGCTCACGATGGGGGTCAGGGCTACAGGTCGCCAGTCGTTCAATGAGGAGATGGTGGAGGACTTGGGTACAGGGACGATGGTGGCCATTTTGAAGCAGGCTGGGACTACAGACAGAGAGAGGGAAAGGTTGAAGATGTGTGTGAACACTCCAGCCAGCTGAGCCGCGCATGACTTGAGGACGCGGCCGGGAATCCCGTCCAGACCAGTAGCTTTGCGTGCGTTCACCTTCCTGAAGCACTTCCGCACATCCTCCTCAGACACAGTGTGCGCACTGACGTCATCCGTGGTGCGCACACTGTCCGGTCTCATGGTGTTCGCTGTGTCGAATCTAGCGTAGAATACGTTTAGATCCTCACACAGAGAGGCCGTGGTCTGCGGTGTGCTGGGTTTCCCTCTAAAGTCTGTGATCGTGTTTAGTCCCTGCCACATACTCCGAGGGTTGTCAAACTGTTGCTCCACCCTGTCCCTGTACTCACGTTTGGCTGCTTTGATCGTCTTCCGGAGTTGGTAATGTGCGTGTTTGTAGTCCGATGTGTTTATGGAGGCAAAGGCGGTGCTCCGTGCCGCGCGAACATCTCCGTTAATCCAGGGTTTTTGATTTGGGAAGGATTTAACTGTTCTGGATGGGACGACATCTTCCACGAATTTCCTGATAAATCCGCAGACTGAGTCTGTGTACTCATCAATGTCCCTAGCAGCCACGTGAAACATTTCCCAGTCCGCGTGATCAAAACAGTTCCGCAGCGCAGACTCAGATTGGTCCGTCCAACAGTGCACCGCCCTCCGGGTTGGAGCTTCCTGTTTCAGCTTCTGCCTGTAGGCGGGCAGGAGCAGGATGGAGCGGTGATCTGATTGGCCGAATGGGGCGCGGGGGAGGGCTTTGTACGCATCCCGGAAAGAGGTGTAGCAGTGGTCAAGTAGCCGGTCTCCACGAGTGTTGAAGTGGATGTGTTGGTGGAGTTTTGGTGAGACTTTCTTCAGGTTTCCCTTATTAAAGTCCCCGGTCGTGATAAACGCTGCCTCTGGGTGTGCGGTTTCCTCGCTGCTGATCGCGCTGTACAGTTCCCTGAGTGCTCGGTCAGTGTCGGCTTGTGGGGGAATGTAAACAGCCGTAATAATCACTGCTGTAAATTCCCTCGGTAGCCAGAATGGCCGGCACTTAACCATCAGGTACTCCAGGTCCGGTGAGCAGAAAGATTTGACCGGGTGCATGTTCGCATAATCACATGCTCCTCTAAGATCCATAAAATGACATGTGGTGTGCCTCAAGGGTCAGTTTTAGGCCCTGTACTTTTTAATTTATATATGCTCCCTCTCGGCAGTGTCATCAGGAGGCATGGAGTGAACTTTCACAGTTACGCTGATGACACGCAGCTGTACATCTCTATGTCTCCTGATGACACCAGACCAATGGATGCCCTTTTTAACTGTATTTTAGATATAAGATCTTGGATGGCAGAAAACTTTTTACAGCTTAACCAGGACAAAACTGAAGTTTTAATCGTCGGTCCCGAGGCTCAGAGAGAGAAACTGTTGTCTAAATTAGAGGCATTTTCACTATGTCCTTCGCTACAAGTGAAAAACCTGGGTGTTATTTTTGACTCTGAGCTTGGTTTTATCCCACATATTAAACATGTAACCAAAATTGGATTTTATCATCTAAAAAATATAGCCAGAGTCCGCCCTATTCTCTCTTGGGCCAACACAGAGATGCTGATGCATGCTTTTATTACCAGTCGCATTGATTACTGTAATGCCCTGCTCTCTGGTCTTCCTAAGAAGAATATTTCAACTTTACAACTTTTGCAAAACTCGGCAGCTCGTGTGCTGACGAAGACCAGAGGGCGGGCCCACATTACACCGGTTTTAGAATCGCTGCATTGGCTCCCCGTGTGTTTCAGGATCTTTTATTGGTTTTTAAATGTCTTAATGGTCTTGGGCCTTCTTATCTCTCAGATCTGCTTTTACCATATGAACCCTCGCAGACCCTGAGGTCCTCTGGTGCTGGCCTTTTGATTGTCCCTAAAGAACACATACTCACGGAGAGGCAGCTTTTCAGTGGTATGGTCCTCGTCTGTGGAACAGCCTGCCGGAGGACCTCAGGGCTGCAGAGAACGTACATGTTTTTAAGAACAGGCTCAAGACCCACCTTTTTAATTTAGCTTTTACTTAGCGTTTATTAATTTTATGCTTATTTATTCTATCCTGTTATTCTATTATTAATTTAGGCTTTACCTAATATTTATTGATTTTATTGTTATTAATTTTTTAATCTTCTTACTCTATTTATATTTATATTTATATTTATATTTATATTGTATCCCGTTCTTATTTATTTTATCATTTTACCCTGTATACATCGTATTGTGTCATATCTCCAGTGTTTCCTCGGAGGGGGCTTTCTGCACCGGGACTGTGATCGACCGTGGCTGCTGGGTCTCTGGGGGTCCTCTCAGCCTGGCTGGGGGGCTCCTTTGCCTCCCTCCTGCTGTGTGCCCAGCCTGGAGGCTGTGGTCTGTGACCGGCTCCCAGTGCAGACGGCTCCCTGTTATAGTGTTTCCTCACTTGGCTCATGCGAGCCCAGCCCAATTTTTACTCTTTAAGTGTGCGCACGTGTGTGTGTGTGTGTGTGTGTGGGGGGGATATGTGTGTATTCACATCATTTATGTTAATGAGAGTGTGGGGAGTGAGTTGGAGGGTGGGGTGGGCTGTTTTCAACTATGTAAAGCACTTTGTGCTACATTTTTTGTATGAAAAGTGCTTTATGAATAAAGACTGATTGATTGATCTGTGTGTGCAGGTGACTATTACTGTGCATAATTATTAGGCAACTTAACAAAAAACAAATATATACCCATTTCAATTATTTTTTTTTACCAGTGAAACCAATATAACATCTCCACATTCACAAATATACATTTCTGACATTCAAAAACAAAACAAAAACAAATCAGCGACCAATATAGCCACCTTTCTTTGCAAGGACTCTCAAAAGCCTGCCATCCATGGATTCTGTCAGTGTTTTGATCTGTTCACCATCAACATTGCGTGCAGCAGCAACCACAGCCTCCCAGACACTGTTCAGAGAGGTGTACTGTTTTCCCTCCTTGTAAATCTCACATTTGATGATGGACCACAGGTTCTCAATGGGGTTCAGATCAGGTGAATGAGGTGGCCATGTCATTAGTTTTTCTTCTTTTATACCCTTTCTTGCCAGCCACGCTGTGGAGTACTTGGACGCGTGTGATGGAGCATTGTCCTGCATGAAAATCATGTTTTTCCTTGAAGGATGCAGACTTCTTCCTGTACCACTGCTTGAAGAAGGTGTCTTCCAGAAACTGGCAGTAGGACTGGGAGTTGAGCTTGACTCCATCCTCAACCCGAAAAGGCCCCACAAGCTCATCTTTGATGATACCAGCCCAAACCAGTACTCCACCTCCACCTTGCTGGCGTCTGAGTCGGACTGGAGCTCTCTGCCCTTTACCAGTCCAGCCACGGGCCCATCCATCTGGCCCATCAAGACTCACTCTCATTTCATCAGTCCATAAAACCTTAGAAAAATCAGTCTCGAGATATTTCTTGGCCCAGTCTTGACGTTTCAGCTTGTGTGTCTTGTTCAGTGGTGGTCGTCTTTCAGCCTTTCTTACCTTGGCCATGTCTCTGAGTATTGCACACCTTGTGCTTTTGGGCACTCCAGTGATGTTGCAGCTCTGAAATATGGCCAAACTGGTGGCAAGTGGCATCTTGGCAGCTGCACGCTTGACTTTTCTCAGTTCATGGGCAGTTATTTTGCGCCTTGGTTTTTCCACACGCTTCTTGCGACCCTGTTGACTATTTTGAATGAAACGCTTGATTGTTCGATGATCACGCTTCAGAAGCTTTGCAATTTTGAGACTGCTGCATCCCTCTGCAAGATATCTCACTATTTTTGACTTTTCTGAGCCTGTCAATTCCTTCTTTTGACCCATTTTGCCAAAGGAAAGGACGTTGCCTAATAATTATGCACACCTGATATAGGGTGTTGATGTCATTAGACCACACCCTTTCTCATTACAGAGATGCACATCACCTAATATGCTTAATTGGTAGTAGGCTTTCGAGCCTATACAGCTTGGAGTAAGACAACATGGATGAAGAGGATGATGTGGACAAAATACTAATTTGCCTAATAATTCTGCACTCCCTGTATATACCTGTTTTTAAATTACGTTGATAGGCCACGTAAAACCAGAGTTATGATTAAAAAATTATACACAATGTTTTTTCCTGAATACTATCGCTATGTCTACTGCAGGAAGAAACTGTGAAAACAGCATTTTCTAAGGAAAGCACTTTAAACCACTCTCTGCTTGCAAGAAAAACACAAAAACCCACCAGTTCCTATTGGTGTAAAGATTTACAATGCCAAACAATCAAAAAATGGTATGGCAACATGTGGCATTTCATTGAAGAGGGGGAAGTTTTTGGAGTAATGAGAGATGGAGATGTGAGAGATTTGTGACTTTTAGCTTGTTTGGAGTGTGTAGCTAGTGTGTTGTATAGTTAGTGTGTAGTGTAACCAATAGTTTTGTTTTGTTTTTTTGTATGTTAGAACAATGAGGCAACTGCTGAATGTCGCACTTGCTGCCAAAAAGCCACCAAAGACAGACTGCAGTGATACACCATCTACAGGTATTAGGCTAGTGATGGCTCCTTTATCTTATAGTGAACAGAAATAATTTTTTGGAGTGAAACAAATAATTTGTGTGGCATCTTATTTGATGCAGAATGTCTGACTGTTCTGTAAATAGTTTGAAATGGTGATTTAAAAAAATGCCTTGGCTGCATTTTTAGGTACATAGCTACAAATAACTTTGTGGTTTGCAAGACTTGTGCATACGTTTTAAAAATTTACCATTTATATTTGCATTTCAGGTTATGAAAATGTTTTGTTAATGTTTGTGTTTGTTACAGTGAAAAATATAACTTTTTTCTTTTTTCTTTATTTATTAACCTTTATTTAACCAGGAAAAGTCCCATTGAGATTAAAAACCTCTTTTTCAAGGGAGTCCTGGCCAAGAGGCGACAACATGTTGAAATTACAAAGTTACATACATATTATAAGTAACAATTACATTTTAAAAACATTTTTCTCTGGCTCTCTCAATCTGGACTTAAAAGCATTTAATGAAATAAGATCTGCTATCTTCCAGTCTTTTTGCATCATGTTCCATGTGAAAGGGGCAGCATAAGTAAAAGCCCTCTTTCCCAGTTCAGTTCTGACAAATGGAACATTGAGCAAAAAAAGATCACTTGAACGCAGGCTGTAAGAAACAGTACTTCTCCGTGTGAGCAGATCGCAAATGTAGGTGGGCATTTGTCCAAGCAGGGCCTTATAAATAAAGATGCACCAGTGAACAAACCTCCTGGAGGACAACGAAGGCCATCCCACTCGAGCGTACAGATCACAACAATGGGTCAAGGCCCTACAGTTTGTAATAAACCGTAAAGAGGCATGATATACTGAGTCAATCTTATGAAGACACTGGGCGGAAGCATTCATGTACAGCAGATCACCATAATCTAAAACAGATAAAAAATGTGGCATTTACAAGACGCTTTTTTGTCTCAAAAGAAAAGCAAAATTTGTTTCGAAAGAAAAATCCCAATTTTAGTTTGAGTTTTTTCACAAGATTGTCTATGTGAGATTTAAAGGTCAGAGAATCATCAATTAAAAAGCCAAGATATTTATACGTATGCACCACTTCTATGAGGTTTCCCTCAAGAGTGGACACCAAAGGGACAGTTTGAGGAAATCTCTTCATGTTTGAAAACAACATTAGCTTTGTCTTTTCAGCATTGAGAACCAATTTCAGCTCTAGAAGTGTGTGCTGAACCACGTCAAAAGCTTTCTGCAAAGATTCTATTGCCTTTTCAAGGTTTGAGCCAAAGGAATAAATAACTGTGTCATCAGCATAAAAATGCATACTAGCATTGGACACATTTTGTCCCAAATCATTTATATACATGATGAACAACAGAGGTCCTAAAATTGAACCCTGTGGCACCTCAGTATGAATATTCAAAAGTTCTGAGCACAGATTTTCACATTTAATGCATTGAGTCCTGTCACTCAAATAGTTAGTGAACCAGGAGACGACATGTCTAGACAGCCCCAAAGAAAGAAGCCTGTGCTTTAAAATGGCGTGATCCACAGTGTCGAAAGCTTTTGACAGGTCGATAAAGAGAGAAGCACAGTGCTGTTTTTTATCAAGAGCAACAAGTATGTCATTTATCACTTTTGTGGCAGCCGTAACAGCACTATGCTGTTTTCTGAACCCAGATTGCAGTTTTGAGAGAACTTCATTAGAGTACAAGAACTCTTTTAATTGCTCACTGACGAGAGACTCGAGGACTTTTGCCAAGACACACAAGTTTGATATTGGCCTGTAATTAGTCAGAATGGCTGGGTCGCCTCCTTTTAATATTGGCGTAACAAAAGCAGACTTCCAAACAAGTGGAATTTCTTTATTTTGGATTGAAAGATTAAAAACGATCGTAAGAGGTTGTGCAATGTAATCAGCTGCTATTTTCAGAAAATAGGGCTCTATTAAGTCTGGCCCTGGGGGTTTCCTGTGATCTAAGGCTTTAAGAGCTTTATGCACTTCCTGGACAGAAAAAGGAGAAAAATCAAAAAGCTCCCCAAAATATGTTTGGGGTTCTGTGCAGGGAATCATGGGGGCTGCTCCAACAGAGTTAAATAAAAAACCAGTAGCTACGAAGTGCTTGTTAAAGCTATTTAAGACCTCAGTTCTGTCATAAACAGAGATGGGCAGTAACGGTAATTAGATTACCGTTACTTTGCCGTAGGCACGCTGCGTTACTGCGTTACTAAAACCGTGATTTTTTTGCGAGAATGTCTCATGACAGTGATGTAATGCTGGGCTTACACTGTGCGATTTTTGGCCCATTTTGAGCCGATTTTTGAGTCGTGCGACCGTTTTGGCGATCGGCCCAATTTTGGCCTTCGTCGTGCATCGTGTAGTATACGTGGGGTAACGAGACGCGATTAACACCTCACGACGAGCTCCCGATCATCAATCGCTCACGACGGTCGCGAGGATTTCAAACAGGTTTGAAATCCTCGCGACCGTCGTGAGGGTGTCACCGCAGTTTGTCACCGCAGTTTGTCACACTGCGCACGCGCAAACACAAATGTCAGTGAAAAAGACGGCGCAGCACGGCAGTGCAGCGTGTGATCTGGACACAAGCGATGGAGGTACAACTTGTAGAACTTTGGAAAGCTCATCCGAGCCTTTTCGATGTGGCCTCACAAAATTATCACGACACAACAACCTTGAAAATAGTTGGATCTACACTGCTGCTCAATGTTTTTCATTAGCAATTTAGCAAAGTTGATGGTGGTGGTGTGTCTGTGTGAGTGAAAGACAGAGAGGGAGAGCGAGCGACAGAATTTCTGTTATAACCTTCATTTTATGGACGCACAGTGTGAGCACTCAGGTCGCATCAGAGCATCGGGCCGTATAGTGTGAGACCCTGCATCGTGACCTATGAACTTCTAACTCCTGCGAGTCAATCGTACAGTTTGAGCAGGAGCTGAATCGCGCGACTGAAAAAAATCGCACAGTGTCTGCCCAGCATAAGCAAGTGCCACGTTCGTGACAACAGCTGTGTGCAGATCAACAGTGGATCATATATCGAGCGTGGGAGAGAGTATGAAAGCGTGGAAGTACTGACCGTACTTTGAGTTTGATTCCATAAAAAGTGACAAAAACATTAGCGTCCATTAGCATTGTGCGTGGGAAGAAAACTTCTTTCTACTGCGAAAAAAACCCCCCTAAACGTCCAAGCAAGCACCGAGTACGCTACGACGTAATGGGAAACTCACAGGGAAACTCGCGGATTCTTTAACTGACTGCTGCGGCACACCTGCACCAGGATAAACCTCCGCCTACCCCGCTCCTGCTTTACAGGTGAAAATAGAGCAAAAGGACCGCTAGTCTTTGACTTTATTTATTTTCTGTTGTGTTTTACTTGCATCTATTTGAAAGAGTGAGTGTAAACACACAAAAAAAATTATTTTATGTGCTGGAATGTGCAGAAAATAGGTTTAAATATTAAACAAATTTCTTCCAGTCAGAGAATGTTGCATATAATAAAATTTTTGCTTGATGCATAAAGTTAAAAGATTAAAACTAATAAAACAAGTTTTAAAAAGGGACTTTTCCATTTGATTACATTTTGTGTGATGGATTATGCAGAAAAAGTAGAATTGGGCTGAAAGATCTATCGCTTTATCACCTATTCAGGTTGTAAATCGTGTTTTTAAAAAGTAACTAAGTAATTAATTACTTTTGAAAATAAGTAATCAGTAAAGTAACTGGATTACTTTTTGGGGGAAGTAATCAGTAATTAGTTACTGATTACTTTTTTCAAGTAACTTGACCAACACTGGTCATAAACTGGGACAGAATCTTTTAAAATGAATTTTGGAAGAGCCTGTGATATTTTATTTATAGATAAGGACTTAATTACTTTCCAAAATTTCTGAGGGTTATTGAGGTTTTCTGTAGTAACAGATAAATAATATTCTGACTTAGCCTTCTTGATAAGTGTCGTGCATTTGTTTCTTAATTTCCTGAAATCTAACCAGTCAGTCAGGGAATCGTTTTTCCTAGCTTTTGCCCATGCCACATTGCGCTGATGGATGGACTCTGATAATTCCGATGAAAACCAAGGGTTCTCCCGTCCCTTGACCCTAAATTTTCTGGCAGGTGCATGCTTATTTAAAATCTTCATAAAAATTTCTTTAAAATAAGCCCAAGCCAGATGGATGTCTGGTATCAGACTCAAATTTTCTCAATTTACCATGGACAAATCATAATGAAACGCTTGCTCATTAAATATTTTAAAATTTCTTTTACAGATGATACACGGTTTACATTTAGGGATTTTAGTGTTCCTACAGGTAGCAACTACACAATGATCGCTTAAATCATTACAGAACACGCCTAGAGACAGGAACTTATGAGGGACATTTGTTAGAATTAGGTCAATCAAAGTAAATTTGTCAGGACTCTTTATATTTGGCCTTGTAGGTAGGTTGACCAACTGGCTAAGATTAACAGAGTCACAGAAGGATTTAAATTCATCAGAAGCTATATTCAGCCAGTCCCAGTTCAAGTCTCCGGCCAATAGAAGTTCGTTATAATTTAATTTGGACAGAAGATACTTTAGAGATAATAAAGTTTCCTTTACAGCAGATGGAGGCCTATAGCACCCAACAACTGTTATAGAGAGAGACTTTACTATTTTAATATTCAAAGCCAAGAATTCCATTTGTTTAGGAATAGATTCAGATAATGGCAATGGATACTTCATATCTTGATTTAACATAAATTGCTACGCCTCCACCTTTCCTAGGCCTATCTGTACAATAAAGATTGTATCCCGTTATGTTGATGTCATCATCTGTAATAGATTTGGACAACCAAGTTTCGGAGATAATCACAATATCCGCGTTTGTCGATTTCGCCCAAATTCTGACCAAGTCCACCTTGTGTAATAAACTGCGTACGTTTAGATGAACACATTTTAACCCTGGCTGAGATTTAAAATCGGCAGGGGTCTGGACACTTTTCAACTCAGGTCCAGGATTTGGTTGCACATCTCCGGATATAAGTAAAAGTAAAACAATCATCATTAACCTTCGTTTCATATTACATTTAAAAGCATTTTCGTACTTTGCAGATGTTAACGACAAATACTGCTTTTTCTTAAGTGAACATGAAAGATTATACAGAACAAGGGAACCTTGTAATTTGGGTAATACTTCATATCGATTTAAGCTAACAACCAGAGCCAAATGAATCGTTGGTGACTCCAGGTGCACTGCTACAGTTGACCTAGTGCCACTAAAATAAGTTTCACCCATACTCAGCTCATATTTTGCAGTTCTCACCCAAGGAGCACCGCAATCAGAATCAGAATCAGAATCAGAATACTTTATTGATCCCTGGGGGAAATTATTTTTTGTTACAGTGCTCCATTTTAAACCAACATTAAGACAAGACAGACAATACGCTAACTAAGAATAGTAATATATACATACATACATACATACATACATACATACATACATACATAAGTCACTCATAAATAAATAGCTGAAAAAGAAACATGTGTAGTTGTAGCAGCAAACAGTGTGTTAAGTGGATGCGTTGTACAGGGAGATGGCCACAGGCAGGAATGATTTCCTGTGTCGTTCAGTGGTGCTTTTCGGTAATCTCAGTCTCTCACTGAACGAGCTCCTGTGACTGACCAACATGTCATGGAGTGGGTGGGAGGTGTTATCCAACATTGTCTTTATCTTGGACAGCATCCGCCTCTCCGACACCACCTTGAGGGAGTCCAGCTCCATCCCCACAACATTGCTGGCCTTACGGATCAGTTTATTAAGTCTGTTGGCATCTGCGACCCTCAGCCTGCTCCCCCAGCATGCAACAGCATAGAGGATCGCACTGGCCACCACAGACTCATAGAAAATCCTCAGCATTTTCTGGCAGATGTTGAAGGACCTCAGTCGCCTCAAAAAATAGAGACGACTCTGGCCCTTCCTGTAAAGTGCTGTGGTGTTTTTAGCCCAGTCCAGTTTATTTTCAATGTGTACTCCAAGGTATTTATAGTCCTCCACAATGTCAACACTGACCCCCTGGATTGAAACAGGGGTCAAGTGTTTCCTGGTCTTCCTGAAGTCCACAATCAGTTCCTTGGTCTTTGCCACGTTGAGCTGCAGATGATTCTGCTCACACCACGTGACAAAGGAGTCGACCACAGCCCGGTACTCTGTCTCATCATCCCTGCTGATGCATCCAACCACCGCAGAGTCATCAGAAAACTTCTGAAGATGGCAGGTCTCTGTGCAGTGGCTGAAGTCTGTGGTGTAGAGGGTGAAGAGGAAGGGGGAGAGGACAGTCCCCTGTGGTGCCCCTGTGTTGCTAATCACCTTGTCAGACACACACTGTGGGAGACGTACATATTGTGGTCTTCCTGTCAGGTAATCAACAATCCAGGACACCAGAGAAGCATCCACCTGCATCGCTGCTAACTTATCACCCAGGAGGGTCGGCCTGATGGTGTTGAAAGCACTGGAAAAGTCAAAAAACATGACCCTCACAGTGCTCGCCGGCTGGTCCAGATGGGTGTAGACACGATTGAGCAGGTAGATGATGGCGTCCTCTGTTCCGAGACGAGGCTGATAAGCGAACTGAAGGGGATCCAGATGTGGTCTTACTATGGGTCGCAGCTGGTCCAGGATGAGCCTTTCCAGGGTCTTCATGATGTGGGAGGTCAGTGCCACGGGCCTGTAATCCTGGGGGCCACAATGTCCCAAGTCCCAAACCACGAATACACACAATAAAGCTTCGATAAGTGTCCTTGTCTTCATAATGATAGCCCAGGGTCCAAAATGGGGGTGAATACAAAAGGCTCCAACCTATTAGCTCCGAATCCGAGCGGAGGTGGACTAAGCAATCCGGGGATCAGATGGAGGTGCGTCGTAGCAGGCTCCAGCCCGGCCTGTTAGCTGCGTGTCCGGACGGTGTAGCAGTCTCCGGCCTGTTAACTCTGCGTCCAGGCAGTATAGCAGGCTCCGTCCTGTTAGCTCCGAGTCCGGGCGGTGTAGCAGACTCTGGCTTCGTTAGCTTCGAAATACGGACAATGTAGCCGGCTCCGGCCTGCCAGCTCCGAGTCCGGGGAATGCAGCGGGCTCCGGCCTGATTAGCTCCGAGTCTGGGGGACGCAACAGGCCCCGGCCTGCTAGCTCCAAGTCCGAGCGGGGGAGGACAAGGAGGACAGGGCAGGGCCCAGCCTGCCCTCCCGGGAATCTAGTAGACGCAGTAGGCACCGGCAGGCTCCGGCCCGTCAATCCAAAGTCCAGGTGGAGGCGGACATGGTAGACTCAGGTTTGCCTACCCAGAGTCAGTATTTAGACCGGCCCGCTTTTGTCCAAAGCCCTATTTCAGTCCAGAGGGAGACGCTACGCCGAGAGTTTACGTGTCGCCATCTTGGGTTTTTCTACTCTGGATTTATGTTTTTTGTCTGATTTTTGATTTTATCTTAATATAGTATGTTAAAATAAAAAATAAAGTCAATTCAAACATGTGAGGTTGTAAAGAATGATACCAAACAAGGCAAGGTAAATAGTTTTTTCAAGGCGAAATGTAGAGGTAAAACCAAAAGTAGTCAATAATGGCCAATTATACCTCAGTTACTAACTCCATCCATCCATTCGCTTATGCTTATCCTTTTCAGGGTCGCGGGGGGCGCTGGAGCCTATCCCAGCTGTCATAGGGCGAGAGGCGGGGTACACCCTGGAGAGGTCGCCAGTCTGTCGCACGGCTAACACACAGAGACAGACAACCATTCGCACTCACATTCACTCCCGCATTCACACCTATGGGCAATTTGGATTAATCAATTACCCTAACCCCACAAACTGCTGTGGTTAGCACTGTGGCCTCACAGCAAGATGGTTCTGAGTTCAATTCCACCATCAGGCGGGGTCTTTCTGTGTGGAGTTTGCATGTTCTCCCCGTGTTTGCGTGGGTTCCCTCCGGGTACTCCGGCTTTCTCCCACAGTCCCAAGACATGCAGTTACTAACTCAATTACTTTATTCAAGAAGTAACTAGTTACTATAACTAGTTGTTTTTTCAAAGTAACTTGCCCAACACTACCCCTAGGTCACTTCAGGTATTAGTGACACCCTAATGCTCCGAATGTCTTGAAGGCTCTAATTAATGATGTATTAAGAGACTTAAAAATTTATATTTTTTTTATCAATATTTTGCTTACCTGCATGACATATTTTTTTCAAGTTCCCTGAATAGCATGTCATCCATGTCTGCAGTATTCTGCAATAGCTTCTGGAGAACAGGTTGGGTTTAAAGGCTGAAAAATGTGAATTACATTCTTCCTCTGTCACTTTCTCGGACTGGCAAAGACGGCAAGTGAAGACTGATCCAGTGAATGTGCGGGTTATGACCCAGTGGCCTACTCCCAGCCTAGTCGACAACTGTTGCAGTACATCCTTGGCTTCCTTAGTTTCTACTATAGGTTCATTTACAACTATAGCCAGGTAACTGCACCCTTTACACCACTCACTTCCAGTAGAGTCCCCTTTGTCTGGTCCGCAGAAGCACCAGTAGCCTTTAGCAAGCCTAAGGAGCACCTGACACTAAACTACAATTTGAATTTAATTTATTTAAATTCAGTTTCTGATGACACAAAGTTCTGCCCATAGTTAGTATCTTGCCCAAGGATATTTGACATGCAGACTGGAGAAGCCAGAGCAGAGATAAGCCTGAGATAAGCTCAGGTTTATCTCTGTTTGAGGCTTCTGTAATATCACCCATCAATTTTGATTGGCGATGAGGCCTTGCTCAAGGGCACTGAACAGAATACACCCCGGTCAGATAAAGAAATTCCTGTAAAGTCCTTGTCTTGCAAGCTTGCTCCTACATCAGATCTTATGAAATCAACTCTGTGATTAGCGCTTCAGCACTTAAGTTACCTGCCACTCTTTGCATCCATCCTAAATTCCATTTCTCAAGTTAAACCAGTTCAATCTAGTCCATTGTGTAAGATTTCATATCTCAGCTAAAAAAAATTTGTGTTGAAGTTGTGCAGTGCTAAGCAAAAGAGAATGAAAAGGGTGAGATGAACCTCCAGTGTTCAGCTCCTTGAGGCTTAATTTGTCTGATAAAAACCTTCCACAGACTGTAACTGCTCACTGTTTGCATGATGGTGCATTTTTCAATATTTTCCATTTATTCACCTTGCGCAATTTGTTTAATGAAACATTTTGTAGTTTTTTAAAACATTAATGGATGAAGAATTAAATGTTACCTATATAAGTTTTGATAGACATGTGGAAATTAATACAGATATTTTTATTTTTTTATTATGTTCACATTATATATTCTAATAACTTGCAGTAACTCTATTATTATATACCTCATTTTGATCCACAAAAATCTCCACAAACCTATGTACACTTTTATTGCAGCATTGCTACTGAACGTTGTTATTTACGCCACAACTATTTACCCAAAACTCCTGATTGACTTTTTATCTAAAAAACAAATCATATCATATTCAGCATGTCTCTTTCAGTTTTCCATAATTTATTCTCTGGGTTCTTCAGAGTTTGTTCTCTTGGCAGCCATTGCCTATGACAGATATATGGCTATATGCAAACCTCTACAATATCCAACCATCATGAGAAAAAGCACTGTGAGTATTTTCCTGGTCATAGCTTGGCTTGTACCTGTATTTGTCACGGTTCGGCATGGCAAACCGTGGGGGGTGTGGGGAAGGAGGACCCAGGCGCGGTGCTCTATGTACAAGCAGTGCGTTTATTTACAGTGGTGGAACAAAACAACAATAAATCCCCGTGCTTTCCCTGACTCCAGTGTCGTGTCTCTCCGTGAATAGTTCGTGCCTCAGTGCTCTCCGCTCCCGTGTCTCAGCACTCCTCGTGCTGGCTGCCGTCTGGCGCTCCACACTTCTCCTGGGGACACAATAGACGCAGCTGTCAGGACACATACAGTATAACCGCGGGCATACACACACTAACCTAGCTCAACAGGATGACTAACATGAAGTCTCACGGAATGATCCCGCGTCGGTGGGAGCTCCAAGACTCTCCTAAGTAGCTCCCCCAACGAGGCCTGATCAGCAGCAGGTGTGTGGCTTCAGGTGTGGCCAGACCGTCAGCAGGGCCACACCCACCAGGCCTGAAGGCGCCCGCCGAAACACATACACACACGCAAACAGGGAGAAAGACAGCAACACCAAATATACATACAATAATAATAATATAATACATAACTGCTCAGGGATCCTGGGTCGCTCAGACCCAGGACCCTGACAGTATTGCAGTCCAAGCAATAGGAATGGCTAAAAGTAAACTGTGTTCCTTTCATTTAAAATCAATATTTTGTAACAATGCAATTTACACTCTTCAGTGTGTAAGATCAAGGTTAGTTACTGTATTTGGTATAATTTGTTATTTTGATTTTGTGATACTTCCTCTTCTTTTTATAGTTTTCACATACACAAAAATCTTTATGGTCTCTTAAAACAGTCGTAAAGTAATCAAGAAAAAAGCTGCAGAGACCTGTTTACCCCACATACTGGTTTTAGTGAGCTTTTCCTGTTTAGGTGTCTATGATGTAACCATATCTCGAGTGGAATCAGATTTCCCTAAAACTGCACGCTTTATAGTGTCATTACAGCTAGCTTTGTATCAACCTTTATTTAATCCATTAATATACGGGCTTAAAATGAAGGAAATTTCTAAACATCTAAAAAGGTTGTTTTGTCCAACAAAAATTATTTGATGCGTCAATAAATTCCTCATTTCAGAAAATGTACTTATTAAATATTATAAACTCATGAAATTGATTTGGTCCACATATTTTACACCTTTTTTTGAATAAATTAATCAGTGAATTTAAAATGTTTTTACTGTTTATGATTGCTCAGGGTGCATGTCTATTGTAACATAAATGTTATAGTTTAAATGTTATAGTTACAGTTAAAATACTGGTTTTTAGACTGCTGCACAGCACAAGAACTCAAGAGTAAAACATTTACAAATTCCAGCAAAATGAATTAAACTAATGCTGACATATACTATGTTCAGAGAGTTTTCTTCATCCGTTAATTTTATACAGTGTTAATTTTTACTTTTCTTTAAATAAATTTGCAAAATGTATAACATTTACAGCTGTACTTCTGTGAAAACAAAATTAAATCTTTCCTCTCTGAGCTTTTATTTTTAGAAATTGTATACTGAGTAGGGACAAATGTTGTGTGGTCTATGACACAATTTGCAAATAACAAAATAAACCGTTTTATTGTTAAACATACATAGCTTTGTGAAGAAATCAAACAAATCAAACAAGCCTGCCTGAGGCCTGTTTGAAACTAGAACCTTGATGCTGTGACAGTGATAACATTACACCAGTAGTACACTAGTAATGCAGGGGAGTGTAAAAGAAGAGGGCGACCTGATTGCATTTCATAAAAATATTCCTTTTTTTCTCAAATATGTGTACGAGAGGTGATGAAGACTAAATCGATGAATATGTAACTGTTCTTGAGGTCTGTTAGATCAGACCTTATTGTATGAATTCTTATCTGAATATCTTACAAACTAGAGAGATTACATTGGAATTACTGTTTTATGAAGCAATATGGTCTGAACTGTGAGAAAGTCTAAAGGTGGAGAAAAAGAAAACTCCCCTTTGTTCTGAAAAGGGAGTATCACAAAATGGTAACAATACAAGAATACACTGTTAGACAAAATGCGCAAAATCCCTACCCTCACCTATGGCCACGAGCTGTGGGTAGTGACCGAAAGAACGAGATCGCGGATACAAGCGGCAGAAACGAGCTTCCTCCGAAGGGTGGCTGGCCTCTCCCTTAGAGATAGGGTGAGAAGTTCGGCCATCCAGGAGGGGCTCAGAGTAGAGCCGCTGCTGCTCCACATCGAAAGGAGCCAGCTGAGGTGGTTCGGGCATCTGACAAGGATGCCCCCTGGGCACCTCCTGGGTGAGGTGTTCCAGGCATGTCCCACCGGGAGGAGGCCCCGGGGCAGACCCAGGACACGCTGGAGAGATTATATCTCTCGGCTGGCCTGGGAATGCTTTGGTGTTCCCCCGGATAAGCTGGAGGAGGTGGCTGGGGAGAGGGAGGTCTGGGCCTCTTTGCTTAGGCTGCTGCCCCCGCGACCCGGCCTCGGATAAAGCGGATGAAGATGGATGGATGGATGGATGTTAGACAAAATAAAATAAACTGCTATCAAGCTGGCCACACTTAAGCAGTCAGTGGGTTACTGTTCTTTCTATCTTTCCTTCTTTCTTTTCCCTTTAATCTTTCTTTCCTTTTACTTCTTTGTTTCCTCTGGGCCCAAGGCTTAGTGACTGATGTGTGTTTATAGCTCTTTAAAGAAATGAGGAGTGGTGTGTGTGCAATAGGTTTCCTTTCTTCTCTACTTTTGTCCTATTCCTTGTCTCCCATGCATAAAATTGCTGTTCACATTCACACACATGCACACACGATCATAGACAGTAGGCACATTTTATCTAATCAGTTTCCTGTAGATAAATCAAAGAGCGCCTTCTACATTTATAAAAGAGAGAGAGAGAGAGAAGGTCTGTGCTACTTTTTGACTGAAGGTTCCTCTGATATATATGTTTTATTTCTGTGATGTCTTTCTGTCTCCCTGCAGACAAGTATAAAGGAGGGTGTTAAAAGTCCGCTTGTTCACTGTAGCTGTTTTATACTACGTTACCCATGATGCACCTCGGTATCCGTACTTCCGGTTGGGAACGTGTTCAGCGCAGTTCTGCACAGATGAGAGGTGTGTCGGAGGAGTAACGTATTTACTTGCATTCCTGTGTGAGTTAATACTGTGTGCGTACTTACCATGTGAGTATTGTAAGATGAGAGTGATGCTTGTTTGACTTTATCTGTGTATTTTGCTACGTAAGAAGCTAGTCCCGTTGCTATCGCTAAGATGCGTTTTTTTGGCCTACTACAGGCAGCCTTGTGTTCAGCCCATATTTCATTCCATATACGACTTACTGTCAAGCATTGTGGTTGTAGGTGGATGTAACTATTTACTATGTTTATTCTCTGAAGCGTTGTAATCTGCAGAGGTCTGGTTTGCCAATGTATATACGAGCCAGAAATTCACGGGGGCAGCAACCCAAGCAGAGATCCCTCTCCCCAGCCACCTCCTTCAGCTTGTCCGGGGGAACACCAAGGTGTTCCCACGCCAGAAAGAGATATAATCTCTCCAGTGTGTCCTGGGTCTGCCCCGCAGCCTCCTCTCGGTGAGACATGCCCGGAAATCCTTACCCAGGAGGCATCCTTGTCACCTTGTCTACTCTGAGCCCCTCCTGAATAGCCCAACTTCTCACCCTATCTCTAAGGGAGAGGCAAGCCACCCTTTGGAGGAATCCCATTTCCGCCGCTTGTGTCTGCGATCTCATTCTTTTGGTCACTACCCACAGCTCGTGACCATAAGTGAGGTAGGGACGTAGATCGACCGGTAAATTGAGAGCTTTGCTTTTACACTTAGCTCTCGCTTCATCACAGGGGCCGCATCACTGCGGCAGCTGCACCGTCTGTCTGTCGATCTCCCGTCCCCTTCTCCCGTCACTCGTGAACAAGACCCGTTGCTATCGTTACACTCGCTACACTCCTCCACTTGGGGCAGGAACTCGTCCCTGACCCGGAGTGGGCACTCCACCCTTTCCCGGCTGAGGACCATGGCCTCTGATTTGGAGGTGCTGATTCTCATTCCCACGGCTTCACACTCGGCTACAAACCGTTCCAAGGGGAGCTGGAGGCCATCACCCGATGAAGCCAACAGAACCACATCATCAGCAAAAAGCATAAATGCGATCCTGGGACCACCCAAGTGAAAGCCTTCCGCCACTTGGCTATGCCTAGAAATTCTGTCGATAAAAATTATGAACAGAATCGGTGACAAAGGGCAGCACTGGCGGAGCCCATCACCTACCAGGATCGAGTCCGACTTATTGCTGGCTATGCGGCCCAAGCTCTTGCAACGGTTGTTTAATGGACTGAATGGCCGCCCGTAGCAATGAGCCAGATACCCCATGCTCCCGGAGCACCCCCCACCCCACTGGACCCTTGAGGGACACGGTTGAATGCTTTCTCCAAGACCACAAGACACATGTACTGTAGACTGATTGAGCAAACACCCATACACCCCACAAGTATCCTTGAGAGGATAAAGAGCTGATCCAGTGTTCCACAACCAGACGAAAACCGCATTGTTCCTCCTGTATCCGAGGTTCAACTAATGGATGGCCTCTCCTCTCCAGTACCCTGGCATAGACTTTCCCAGGGAGGCTGAAGAGTGTGATTCCCCTGTAGTTGGAACACACCCTCCATTCCTCTTTCTTAAAGATGGGGACCACCACCCCGGTCTGCCAGTCCAGGGGTACTGGCCCTGATCTCCACGCATCATTGTAGAGACATGTCAACCAAGACAGCCCTACAACATCCAGAGCCTTCAGGAACTCGGGGCGGACCTCGTCCACCCCAGGGGCTCTATCACCAAGGAGTTGTTGAACTGCCTCAGTGACCTCGCCCCCAGAGATTGGCGGGTCATCCCCTTCGTCCCCAGACTCTGCCTCCGCCACAGAAGACGTGCCAGTGGGATTGAGGAGGTCATTGAAGTATTCTTTTCACCGCCCGACAATTTTCTCAGTCGAAGGCAGCAGCACTTCACCCGCACTATACACAGTGCAGGTAGAACACAGCTTTCCCCTCCTGAGCCGCCTGACGGTTTGCCAGAATCTCTTCGAGGCAGTTCAAAAGTTTTTTTCCATGGCCTCTCCGAACTCCTCAAACACCCAAGTTTTTGCTTCAGCCACCACCCGCGCCACATTCCGCATTGGCCTGTCGGTACCTATCAGCTGCCTCCGGAGTCCCACAGGCTAAACAAGCCCAGTAGGACTCCTTCAGCTTGTTGGCTCCCCTCACCTCTGGTGTCCACCATTTGGTTCAGGGATTACCACCACAAAAGGCACCAACTAGCTTGCGGCCGCAGCTCACTGCAGCGACTTCGGCAATGGAGGTGCTGAACATGGTCCATTGGGACTCAATGTTCCCAGTCTCCCTCGGAATGCTGTTGAAGCTCTGCCGGAGGTGTGATTTGAAGAATTTCCGGACCGGGGCCTCTGCTAGGCATTCCCAGCACACCCTCACTGTACTTTTAGGCGCCTCCCACGCCACCTGATCCAACTCACCACCAGGTGGTGATCAGTTGACAGCTCAGTCCCTATCTTTACCCGAGTGTCTAAAACAAATGGCCTCAGGGTTTACAAAATCGATCATCGACCCGTGGCCTAGAGTGTCCTGGTGCCACGTGCACTTATGGACACTCTTGTGTTTGAACATGGTGTTTGTTATGGCCAAACTGTGGTTTGCACAGAAGTCCAATAACAAAACACCACTTGGGTTCAGATCCGGGAGGCCGTTCCTCCCATTCACGCCCCTCCAGGTCTTGCTGTCATTGCCCACGTGAGCACTGAAGTCTCCCAGTAGGACAACAGAGTCCCCAGGATGAGCACCCTCCAGTACCCCACCCAGGGACTCCAAGAAGGCTGGGTACTCTGAATTGCCGCTCGGCACATCAGCGCAGACAACGGTCAGAACCCGTTCCCTGACCCGAAGGCGAAGGGAACAAACCCTCTCGTCCACTGGGAGAAACCCCAACATACCAGCATCAAGCTGAGGGGATACCAAGATACCCACCCCAGTCTGCCGCCTCTCACCGGGGGCAACTCCAGACTGAGACAGAGTCCAGCCCCTCTCCAGGAGGCTGTTCCAGAGCCCAAGCCATGCTTTGACATGAGCCCGACTATATCTAGCTGGTACCTCTCAACCTCACCCACTAACTCAGGCTCCTTCCTCACCAGAGAGGTGACATTCCATGTCCCAATTGCCAGTCTTGGTAGCCGGGGATCAGTCCACCAGGTCCTCCGCTACTGGCCACCGCCCGACTCACATTGAACCCGACCCCTACGGTGCCTCCTGCGGATGGTGGGCCTGCAGGAAGATGGGCCCATGTCCCTTTTTTAGTCCACGGTGCCCGACTAAGGCCCGGCCACCAGATGCTCGCCCTCGGGCACCCTCACCAGGCCTGGCTCCAGGGTGGGGCCCCGGTAACCCTTTCCTGGGCAGGGTGAACTGTTCCCTTGATGGTCTTGTTATAGGGGTTTTCTAAATTGCTCTATGTCTGGTCCCTCATCCAAGACCAATTTGCCATGGGATACCGTACCAGGGGACAAAAGCCTCCAGACAACATAGCCCCTGGGATCTCTGGGACACACAAACACCTCCACCACGACAAGGTGGTGATTTTTTCACTAGTTTTGATTTTGCCTACAGGCAGTATCACTACTGGTAGCATTAGACAATACCTGGAAACTAGTTGCACATGTAGTTCAATACCTCCAGCAGGACTGGTATCTGCTCCATTGTACTAGAAGGAACAGGATTATGGAATTATTTTTCTATTATAAGTCACACACTAGAAAAAACTTAATCCAAGCAAATAATTTAATTTTACAGGAGCAATTAAATTCCTTGTGAGTAAATGCTATAAATTCAATAACCTGTGTGTGTAGAATTTAGCAGAGATAAGAGCTTTTGTTAATAGTGTGAACATATCAATCCGGGACCATCCAGTCTGGTAGTGCGTACTGTCCAGTTCGCAGACCATATTTCTCTGCTATTAGTTCTTCTTAACTGGCTCCCAGTCAAATCCAGAATTTAATTTAAAATAATTTCCTTCACATACAAACTCTGAGCACTTCCCTTTCAGACTGCAGGCTTACATGTGGTTCCTGGAGTCTTTAAAAGTAGAATAGGAGGCCAAGTCTTCAGTTCTATGGCCCATCTTGTATGGATCCAGCTTCCAGTTTGGATTTGTGAAAGACACACTCTGTACATTTAATATTAGAATAATATCATGCATAAGAAGCTTTAAAATAGACCTCATGGGTTAACAGCTGAGTTACACTGGAGACATTGTAACTGTATCATAAGTACTGCTTTAACCTCAATAACTTCAGGGTGACACTGGATACATTGCAGCTGTGGGGTTGTCACAGGAAATCATGTTTCACTAAATAAATTAATCTTCTCTGTAGTCTTGTTCTTTTTTTGTCCTGTTTGTCTCCTCAATATTCAACATTGTAGTTATATCATGTTTTATAACTTGTCAGTAAAATGACCAAAGTGAGATTTTTCAGCACATCTCTATGCACTGCACATAAATTGGTTTGTTTTAGCCCTATTTATGGTGTTCCTAAAAACTAAATTCAGACAGTGCAGTTAAATATTTTAACAGGTTTTTTTTAAGACTTGGAGCCAGCTGAATTTAGCTGTTGAACACTGGGGCTACCCTTCCGTGAATTGGCTACAGACGTTATCTTGGTGGAGGGGTTTGTGTGTCCCAGGGATCCCAGGGGCTATGTTGTTGGGGGGCTTTTGGCCCCTGGTAGGGTCTCCCATGGCAAATCGGTCCTGGATGAGGGACCAGACAACTAGCAATTCAAAGGACCCCTATGAGTAGAAAATTAAGGCAACAGTTCATCCTGCCCGGGACAGAGTTACCGGGGCCCTGCTCTGGAGCCATGTCTGGCCCATGCCTGAGGGCAAGCATCTCGTGGCTGGGCCTTAGTCCATGGGGACCGGCCGGGCACAGCCCAAAAAAGGGACATGGGCCCATCCTTCTGTAGGCCCACCACTGGCAGGAGGCACTGTAGGGGTTGTGTGCAATGTCTGCCTGATGGCAGCCAGGAGCAGAGGGCCTTGCGGACCGATTCCCGGCTACCTAGACTAGCAATTGGGACATGGACTGTCACCTCTCTGGTGGGGAAAGAGCCTGACTTAGTGCATGAGTTTGAGAGGTACTGGCTAGATATAGTGTGGGTCACCTCAACGCATGGCTTGTGCTCTGGAACCAGTCCCCTGAAGAGGACCTCTGTCACAGGCTGCAGTTGCCATGGGTGAGAGGCGGCAGGCTGGGGTCGGTATCCTTGTTTCCCTTTGGCTTGCTGCCTCAAAGTTGGGGTTTCATTCTGTCTTCTCGCTTCCTGATTTTTCTGTTTTACGTCACAATTAAACCTGGGTTTTCGGTTGCGGAACATATGCACTGTCCTGGGAGGGGCGTCTATGGACATGCACCAGCTAATGTAGTCACTCACAGTCTCTGTGTATTCATAGTTTTTGCCTGTGGGGCCTCTTTGAAAGTGCTCCAGTCTGTGGCCTCTAAGCGTCCCTGCAGGCTAGCTTTCACACTTTCAGTTCAGGTAGGGCTTTGTCTTTAGCCTTTTGTTGTAAACTGGTTTGACCCGGATTACTGTGATCAGACTTTCCAAAGTGGGATTTTGGTTCAGCTGAAAAGCGATTTCTGATGTTGCTGTAGCAGTCATCCAATGTTTTATTTCCCCTGATGGGGAAAGTCATAAACTGATGGAATTTAGGCCTATTTTTCCAGAGATTGTAATGGTTGCGTAACAGACGCAAATGGTGCAAAAAAAGGTGCTCTTTACTCTACAGCTGTTTACCCTAAATATCTCAATGACTTTTTATCTGAAAAACAGGTCATATCCTATTCGGCATGTCTTTTTCAGTATTTTCTGTTTTACAGTCTAGCTTGCTCAGAGTTTTTTCTCTTGGCAGCCATGGCCTATGACAGATATGTGGCTATATGCAAATCTCTTCAATATCCAACCATCATGAGAAAAAAAGACTGTGAGTATTTTCCTGTTCATAGCTTTGCTTGTGCCTGCTTTTATATGACAATCCAAGCAATAGGGAGTGCTAAAGCTAAATTGTGTTCCTTTTATTTAAATGAAACATTTTGTAACAACAGAATTTATACTTTTCAGTGTGTAAGATCAGAATTATTTGCTGCCTTTGCTTTGGTTTGTTTGCTAGATCTTGGAATACTCCCTCTGTTATTCATACTTTACACATACACAAAAATATTCTTAATGTCTTATCGAAGTTGTAAAGAAATTAGGAAGAAAGCTGCAGAGACCTGTTTACCCCACCTTACAGTTTTAATTACCTTTTCCTGTTTAGGTTGCTATGATGTCGTTATAGCCCGAGTGGAATCAGATTTTCCAAAAACTGTACGCTTAATAATGACATTACAACTAGCTTTGTATCATCCTTTGTTCAATCCATTTGTATATGGGCTTAAAATGAAGGAAATTTTTAAACACCTGAAAAGCTTGCTTTCTCCACCCCCTGCCAAAAAAAAGAAAAAATTTGATGCATTAATTCTGAATTGTTAAGATTCTTAAGCTATTTTAAAAATAGTTTTGTTAAATATTAAAGTCTTGAAATTGATTTATTCTGCGTTTTTTGCATCATTGTTATAAATTTAATCTGCAGAATTTAAACCTGTTTTTCCCTGTTTTTTGATCACGATTTCTCTGGTACATGTTTATTGTAACATAAATATGTTATGCTTTATATTTTGAATTACAAGAACTCAAGAGTAAAAAATCTACTAACTCCAGTAGTATAAATTAAAGTGACAGGTATTATGTTAAACCTCCAAGAGAATTTTCTTTATCAGTTAACTGTATACAGCAATATTCTTACTGTAACTCAAACTAAATAAGCATTGTGTGGAGTTTCAAGTTTTTGTGGAGGAAATATACTACCACTAAATAAGAACTGTTTTATGTTTATTTATGTTTTATTTACAAATAACAAAAGTTATTTCTTCATGATACTTTCAGTGTTTTTACCTGCTATTTAGTAATCAATAGTTTCAGCATCCGTAGAGCACAAACATTTTCTTGCAGGTTAATTTTGATTTAAGATTCCTTAAGAGTAAAGAGCATTAGCCATAGAGGCCCATGTGAATAAGCCAAACTAAGTTTGGCATTTCACTCCCACCTCTTCATCTTCAGCCAATTAAGAATTAACCTTTAACTTAGCCTAACTTGTACTGTATTTTGGACTTACAGGCCACACAGGCCTCATGTAGGTTTGAAACCAAAATCTTGATGCTTTGACAGTGTTAACAATGCACTAGAAGTACACTAGTAGAATAAGGGGAATGCAGAAATTAAAGAGTAATCTCCCTTAGTAAGGCCAAGGCCTCCAGTAGTAAGGCCAAAATGATTTCATGACCTAATACTGAATACTAAGGTGCACTGATTTGATTGAATACACTACAAAGACATGATATCTAATGTTAAAACTGATAAACTTCATTGTAGTTTTGCAAATCTTCTTTCACAGTTAGTGGAGAAGATGACTGTGTAGAAGTGAGAAGGAGGACCCAAGTGCTGACACAGAAAGAGTAAACATTATTCTAGGGTGATAAAACAGTTTTAAAAAGGCAAATGCCAAACTAAACCATAACCTAAACTAGGAGAGCTAAGTCTAAACATAAAAAACCCCTGCAATGTGAACGTGAACATAGAAACCTGACATGAGAAACTTGAAACACGAAAACCTGCCATGAATTTATAAACCTGGAAATATGGCAAGACATGGATACAAACCAGAAAAACAGATAAGGAATGAATGAAAACGCACAGACAAAATACACATAGGAGGAGATGAGGGGAAGTGGAAACACGTGGAAAACAGCTGATACAAATGAACATAATAACACCACAGGGGACGTGAAACTAAACACAATGCACATGGAAACACCAGAGTCTTTATAATATAGCCGGCACAACCCTGCTCATGGCCGGCTGGGGCCGTCATCCGTCGCTCTGGAGCAGCTCGCGCCTTGACCTTGGACCCAGGTCGAGCAGGCTCCCCTGGCACAGGGACCTCTGTCTCCCCACACGGTTCCTCCACTGCTCCCGGCTGGAGCAGCCTTTCATATGGCGGCTCATCCCCCTCCAACAGGCACGGGCCCTCTTGCCCCTCGTTCACTTCTGGTTGGAGCTTCTCCTCCACCACTCCACTGCTCCCGACAGAAGTAGCCCTTCAGCCGGCTGTTCCCCCTCCTCTGGCTAGCGTGCACCCCCATGCGCCTCATCCACCACCTCTGGCTGCCGAAGTGCCCCACACGGCTCCTCCACCGCTTCCCCACCACCAGGTTCCACCTGTGGGGTTAGCGGCAGCAGTGTGGACCACGCCTGGAGCATCATTGCAGCTCTGCGATTTGCCCCAGATGGCGGTCAGCCTGGTCCCGCAACTATTCCTGCTGGCGCCGTGCCTCCGTCACCTGCTCCAGCTGGGTGGCTGCCATTTCGGCCACCATTTGGGCCAGCTCCCCCCTTTCCTGGCTCTGGTTTGTTCCCCATCGTACCGCGTCCCGGGATTTTGGCACCACTGTGGTGTGGTTGAGACACGACAGGTCCACAGGTTGTTATTCAGAGCCATCCTTATTCATTCCGCGGCTGCAGCTCTCGGCTGGCATTTGCATATACATCACACCACAATACACAATCAATCAATCAATCAATCTTTATTTATAAAGCACTTTTCATACAGAAAAAATGTAGCACAAAGTGCTTTACATAGTTAAAAGCAGCCCACCCCACCCTCCAACTCACTCCCCACACTCTCAATACACATATATCCCCCCACCCCCACCCACACACACATACACACACGCGCACACTTAAAGAGTAAAAATTGGGCTGGGCTCGCATGAGCCAAGTGAGGAAACATAACAGAGAGCCGTCTGCACCGGGAGCCGGTCACAGACCGCAGCCTCCAGGCTGGGCACACAGCCGGAGGGAGGCAAAGGAGCCCCCCAACCAGGCTGAGAGGACCCCCAGAAACCCAGCAGCCACGGTCAATAACAGCCCCGGTGCAGAGAGCGCCCTCCGAGGAAACACTGGAGATATGACGCAATACGATGTATACAGGGTAAAATGATAAAATAAATAAGAACAGGATACAATATAAATATAAATATAAATTGTCACGGTCCGGGGCAGCGGCCGTGTGGAGAGTGGAAGGAGGACCCAAAACGCAGCACTTATTCAGATGTGAGGGTGATTTATTGTTAATAACAAACACAAAGTGGAGATGGCAAACAGAACTAAGGACGAAACTAAACTGGGATAAACTACACAGAGGAGTGGCAAACCTGAACATGAAGGGAGAACAGCAGGGAGAACACGCAGAGGATTACACCAGGTAGGAACACAGACGACGCGACGAGGAGCAGAGGAAATCACACGCTATAAATACACAAAGAGACACTGGGAAATCACACACAGATGGGGGAAACAGCTGGACCTGATTAACCTGACGAGACAGGGGAACACTAACACCAGGGACCAACAGAGGGAGCACAAACCCAGAACCCAGTGTCTAAAATCCCAAACACAAACCATCCCAAAACAGCCATGAATAATAATGAAAGTAATAACAATAAGAACATAAACATAAAGTCACTGAGTCATGGTCGCAGGACCATGACATAAATAGAGTAAGAAGATTAAAAAATGAATAAGAATAAAATCAAGAAATATTAGGTAAATCCTAAATTAATAATAGAATAACAGGATAGAATAAATAAGCATAAAAAATAAATAAACGCTAAGTAAAAGCTAAATTAAAAAGGTGGGTCTTGAGCCTGTTCTTAAAAACATGTACGTTCTCTGCGGCCCTGAGCTCCTCCGGCAGGCTGTTCCACAGACGAGGACCATACCACTGAAAAGCTGCCTCTCCGTGAGTATGTGTCCTGACTTTAGGGACAATCAAAAGGCCAGTACCAGAGGACCTCAGGGTCCGCGAGGGTTCGTATGGTAAAAGCAGATCTGAGAGATAAGAAGGCCCAAGACCATTAAGACATTTAAAAACCAAAAAAAGAACTTTAAAATCGATCCTGAAACACACGGGGAGCCAGTGCAGCGATTCTAAAACCGGTGTAATGTGGGCCCGCCCTCTGGTCTTCGTCAGCACACGAGCTGCCGAGTTTTGCAAGAGTTGTAAAGTTGAAATATTCTTCTTAGGAAGACCAGAGAGCAGGGCATTACAGTAATCAATGCGACTGGTAATAAAAGCATGCATCAGCATCTCCGTGTTGGCCCGAGAGAGAATAGGGCGGACTCTGGCTATATTTTTTAGATGATAAAATCCAATTTTGGTTACATGTTTAACATGTGGGATAAAACCAAGCTCAGAGTCAAAAATAACACCCAGGTTTTTCACTTGTAGCGAAGGACATAGTGAAAATGCCTCTAATTTAGACAAGAGTTTCTCTCTCTGAGCCTCAGGACCGACAATTAAAACTTCAGTTTTGTCCTGGTTAAGCTGTAAAAAGTTTTCTGCCATCCAAGATCTTATATCCAAGATACAGTTAAAAAGGGCATCCATTGGTCTGGTGTCATCAGGAGACACGGAGATGTACAGCTGCGTGTCATCAGCGTAACTGTGGAAGTTCACTCCATGCCTCCTGATGACACTGCCGAGAGGCAACATATACAAATTAAAAAGTACAGGGCCTAGAACCGACCCTTGAGGCACACCACATGTCATTTTATGGATCTTAGAGGAGCATGTATCCATACTCACCATAAAAGTTCTGTCAGAGAGATAGGAAGTGAACCAGTTATGTACAGCACCAGAGAGGCCCACCATGTGTTTCAGTCTGTTTAAAAGAATAGCGTGGTCTACTGTATCAAAGGCTGCGCTTAGATCCAGTAGCACCAGGACTGAGAGCTTTTGGGAGTCCCAGTTACATCTAAGATCATTTAGAACCTTTAGGAGAGCAGTCTCTGTGCTGTGGTTCACCCTAAATCCAGACTGGAATATCTCCAGGATCTGTCTATCATTGAGAAAATCAGTAATCTGAGTAAAAAGAAGTTTTTCTAAGACTTTACTTAAAAATGGTAAGTTGGATACAGGTCTGTAGTTATTAAAATCATTACAATCCAAATTGCTCTTCTTCAGAAGGGGCCTCACCACCGCCGTTTTAAAGGCAGCAGGGAAGACACCCAACTGAAGAGAGCAATTCATCATGTATAAAAGCTCAGCCTCAAAAAATCCATAAAGTGTTTTAAAGAGTGAAGAAGGAATTGGATCTAAAAGATATGTGGTGGGTCTCACTGTGGAGAAAACCTTCTGAAAGTTCTCAGCATTAACCAGGACAAAGCTGTCCAGTGTCTCCTCAGGTACAATCGAGCCCTCAGATGTGTTTACAATCATATTGCGATTAGATAAAATATCAGATCTGATGGCGCTGATCTTTCCCCTGAAGTGGTCTGCAAACTGCTCACAGAGCGAGTCTGTGGGGGTTCTTTTGGAGCTTTTAAAATCAGGGTTAAATAAATGATCTATGGTGGAAAAGAGGACCTTGGGATTATTTTTGTTAATACTGATTATTTTGGCGAAGTATGAATTTCTTGACTTCCTTAATGTATTATTGTACATTTTAAGTTGCTCGCTAAATATTTGATGGTTGATATTATTTTTATTTTTCCTCCATCTCCTTTCTGCTGCCCTGCAATTTCTTTTGAGTTTTTTGACTTCTTCGTTTCTCCAGGGTGATGCATGTTTTACGTTAATCTTTTTGGTGGTGAGTGGAGCAACGGAGTCAAGGCTTTTCTTCAGTTTGCTGTTAAAATAACTAAAAATCAAATCGCAGGGTGCAGGTAAAATCACAGGGGGGCATTCGTCTAAAACCCTGGTAAAATTTGCAGCCACTACAGAGGTTAGATAGCGCCTCCTCACAGTTCGCACCGAGGTCTTCCGCTGAATAAAACCGGTGATGTTAAAAAACACACAGTAGTGGTCAGAGACAGCCAAGTCAACAACAGAGGACACGCTGGTGGACAGCCCATGGGTGATGACCAGGTCCAGAGTGTGTCCTCTGTTGTGAGTCGGCTGCGTGACGTGCTGGATAAAATCCAAACAGTGAAGAATGTTTAAGAATTATTTTGTTGCAGGGTCAGAAGGATTATCTATGGTTGCCACTGGTTGCCACTCTGCCCAACCCCTAATTCCCCAACATATGCTCCCATCCAAGTAAGGTCTATTTCAGGGACGTCCTTGCTTACTTCAGAAGGACATTCTGCATGTGTTACAATACGATAACTGAGACCCCGGACTGTTGAGCAACTGAAATTGTACATCAAGCAAGAATGGGAAAAAATTCCACCTATGCAGCTTCAACAATTAGTGTCCTCTGTTCCCAAACGCTTATTGGTGTTGTTAAAAGGAAAGGTAACATAATACAGTGGTAAACATGCCCCTGTCGCAGCTTTTTTGGAATGTGTTGAAGGCATCAAATTCAAAATGAGTGAAGATTTTCAAAACAACAATAAAGTGTATCAGGTTGAACATCAGATAATTAGTCTTTGTAGTGTATTCATCTGAATATACTCGAGGTTGAAAAGGATTTGCAAATCATTATATTCTGTTTTTATTTAAGTTTTACACAACATCCCAACTTCATTGGAATTGGCATTGTACAGGGTGGGCCATTTATATGGATACACCATAATAACATGGGAATGGTTGGTGATATTAAAGTCCTGTTTGTGGCACATTAGTATATGTGAGGGGGGAAACTCGGCAAGGTGGGTGGTGACCATGGTGGCCATTTCATCAGTGGCTGTCCTAGCTTCATTTAGCAAGAGCCCACAGCGTAGCACTCGCCGCATGTCACTGGAGAGTGGCATTGTCGAACATCCCTTCGGTGGATATTAGCTACTCACAAATGGCACCCTTACAAACTCCAGCTACTGCAGCATCTCAACGAGGATGACCCAGATCGGCGCACAGAATTTACAGAATGGGCAAAGCAAAAATTGGAACAGGAACCTCAGTTCACGCAGAAGAGTTTGTTCAGTGATGAGGCAAACTTTTATGTGAATGGTGAAGTTAACAAACAAAACCACCGCTATTGGTCTGACACTAACCCACATTGGATGGATCCCTCCAAGACTGTTGGACCAACAAAAGAGATGGTTTGGTGTGGTATATGGAATACAACGATAGTGGGTCCATTCTTCATCAATGGTAACCTCAAGGCCACTGGATATTTGAAATTGCTACATGATGATGTGTTTCCCTCTTTATGCACTGAAGCTGGCACGTTCCCTGAGTTTTTCCAGCAAGATGGCGCACCACCACATTATGGGTGCCAGGTCCGAGCATTCCTAGATGAACAGTTTCCTGGAAAGTAGATTGGTCGTCATAGGCCAGTTGAATGGCCCCCAAGGTCTCCCGATCTGACCCCCTTAGACTTTTGTCTTTGGGGTCATCTGAAGGCAATTGTCTATGGTGTGAAGATACGAAATGTGCAGCACCTGAAACTACGGATACTGGATGCCTGTGCTGGCATTTCTCCTGCGGTGTTGCTATAAGTATGTGAAGAGTGGGAGAAGAGGTTTGCATTGACAATCCAACACAATAGGCAGCACATTGAACACATTTTATAAGTGGTCAGAAACTTGTAAATAACTCATGAAAGAATAAAGTTACGTTGAAACCAAGCACACCGTTGTTTTTCTTGTGACATTACCAGTAAGTTTGATGTGTCACATGGCCCTCTTCCTATTGAAAAAAAACAAAAGTTGTATTCAAGATGGCCGGCTTCTAAACGGCCACCATCGTCACCATCCATCTTGAGGAGTTTGCCCCCTCACATATACTAATGTGCCACAAACAGAACTTTAATATCACCAACCATATAACCCATGTTATTACGGTGTATCCATATAAATGGCCCACGCTGTACATCCCCAGAGGTTATTGAGAATGTCCAAGCTAAGATCCTGAAGGAACTGCAAATAGAAACAGACAAACTATTGGCTTTTAACCAACGGACATAGTAATCTTCTCGTCGTGTTCGGGTCAAACCTGACCGATTTAAGACTTAACACACTCATAAATATTGTCTCAAGGCCTTATTGTCTCAAAGCTTTATGATATCCTCCACACTATGCACTTGAACATATAAAAGTGATGAATACCTCTTTCACTGAATTTTGAGTGTTTTATTCAACCTTGTTACACCTGTGGTGTTCCCAGTCAAACGTGACCACCATAGAATATGAATGGGAATGCATGCATTCACTCACTCACTGACTGAACGACCCACTGAGTGACCCACCGAACAACCAAATGAAAGACCCACTGAACAACCCACTGAACAACCCACTGAATTACCCACTAAACAACCACTGAACGACTACTAAGGAACCCACTGAACAACCCAGTGAGCGACCCACTGAACTGAATTTGGTGGTTAAAAATGTTTTTTGTGTTAATTTAAGAGCAGCTAAAACGGACCAGTCGAATTTTGACCGGGAACACTAAAGTAAGGGGCAGGAGGTGAACATGACCGGAGGGTGGAAAGGCAAAGTAAAAAGCCTTTAGTGACAGATGTAGCTATACCAAGTGATATCAACATCAGGAAAAAGGAAGACTAAAGCTTGAGAAATACTAAAGGCAGAGCTGGAAAAGATAGGGAGAGTGAAAGCAGCTATTATAAAAGCTGGAGCTCCACAGGCTAGAGTGCAATGGGAACAGTAGTAAGCAGCATTTTAAACAATGAGCCAACCCTGGCAGAAAAGAGCAGTGAAACTGAACTAGATTACGCCTAGTGATCTATAATAGCAAGTGCACTTTCTGAGCTGAGGATGAAGACTGTGCCTAGACTCAAGATAACGATAAACCAAGATGCTATTTTCCCACCTTTGCAGATGTGAAAAGTGCTCTATGTATCATCTCTACTGCCAGTGTCACTAAACCAATGAGCTCATATTCGTCACTTTCACAGTAATCCTAGAAGCACTCGGGTCAAGCATGCACGTAGAGTAAGCCCCCCATGGAGAAGAAGGCTGTAAGCTAAAATCAGGGAATCCTAGATGGATGTTCACTAGTTAACTCAGGTACAGAAAGCAGGTCATGAGAGACAGATCCGGGATCAAAAAGAGGTACAACAAGATGTTCATAACTGAGTCTCTTGAAACCACCAAATAATGGTTCACAGCTCGTTCTGCTAGGGTGAAGAGAAACTCCAGCAAAGCAGAGACAGGCTACAAGAAAGCCTATGGCTCAATTTCCCAAACATACTGGATACTGGAATGCTTGGCAATGTACAAGACTAATAGTGGACTAATTGCATTGATCAGTAACTTAGGCACGCAAGAGAATAGTCCTCCACAGTGAATTCAAAACTTTGTAAAAGATTTTGAAAATTGTAGTTAGTGATCTGGAACGTCATGCTGTTTAGGTGGACAATGTACTTGCACAATCATTCTTTTATTGAACATCTCTTTGTAGACTGACTGGCCATTAACTTAACAAAATGTGGGTTTACCTGTGTAAAAGCAACACACATTGGACATTTGTGGACCAGAGTCAGATGCAGCCAGTACAAGCAAAAGTGCTGAGTATGGAACTCTTCACTGTGACAAAAAACATAAAAGTAGCTGATGCATTTCCAAGGTATGTGTGGTCAGTACAGCACTGAAATAAAACACAAGGTAGAGCAGATAATCCTAAATGCCCACAGTGAACTCATTGGCTGGACACATTAATTGTACACACCGTGTACAGTCAACTATAAGAGGCTGAGCAATGCCATTTTAGACCTCCTCCTCTCTGGAGAATGAATCAACCTGATAAAAACCTTCTCAAGACTCACATGATTCATTATGTATATGTGGTTCATGAATGATAAAGATATAATTCAAGTTCAGATATCTTTATGAACAGGACACACAACACAGGGTTTATGTTACTGTAATTTTGTTTAGTTTGGTTTGGTTTTTTAAATTGTTTTATGTAGTCTGGTTATTCAGTTTATTTTTTTTATTAAATAGTTTTTGAAGACAATAATGGATCAAGAGTTAAATTTTACATATGTAACTCTGGACTGGTATGTGGACATTAACAAGTACAGATATGTTTTCTTTTTTATTATGTTTGCATTATATAGTCTAATAATCTGCACTAATTCTACTATTATGTACATAATCTGCATTCATAAAAACCTTCATGAGCCTATGTACATTTTCATTGCAGCTTTATTACTGAACTCTGTTCTTTACAGTACAACTATTTACCCAAAACTCCTGATTGACTTTTTATCTGAAAAACAAGTCACAACATATTCAGCCTGTCTCTTTCAGTTTTTTATGTTTTACACTCTAGGTGGTTCAGAGTTCTTTCTCTTGGCTGCCATGGCCTATGACAGATATGTGGCAATATGTAAACCTCTGCAATATCATATTATCATGAGAAAAACCACTATGAGTATTTTTCTGATCATAGCTTGGCTTGTACCTGCTTGTCATATTGCAGTCCAAGCAATAGGGAGTGCTAACATTAAACTGTGTGACTTTAATATAAAGGGAATATTTTGTAACAATGCAGTTTACACTCTTCTGTGTGAAAGATCAAGATTAATTACCATCTTTGGTGTGGTTGCTTTACTAGATCTTGCAGTACTTCCTATGCTCTTTATAGTTTTCACTTATACAAAAATATTTATAGTCTCTTATCAAAGATGTAAAGAAATTCAGAAGAAAGCTGCAGAGACTTGTTTACCCCATCTTTTAGTTTTAATCAGTGCTTCTGTGTTTTTTGTGTATGATGTAAGCATAGCTCGGGTGGAAACAAATTTTCCAAAAACTGTACGGATAGTAATGACATTACAAGTAGTTCTGTATCATCCTATTTTTAATCCATTCATCTATGGACTCAAAATGAAAAAAATTTCAAAACACCTGAAAAGGTTCTTTTCCAGGCCACAATCAATCCTTGTATTAAAAGTAAATGCCTAGTACAACATTGCTGTTATTTTTTGGCTGCAGTTACTTAAAAGACTTTTCATATGACAACATGAAATCATCCAAACTATCATGTTTATATATTTTATGTATGAACAAGAAATGCAAGAAAATGTAAAGTTTAAAACATATCACTGTTGTGTTTTTGAAGAAGGGTATTGTAGTTACACCATTCTTTCAGACAGTGGACCTCATCTCTGTAGGCAGTGTCGTCATCGTCGGTGATGAGCCCCATCAGAGTGGTATAATCTGCAAATTTGATGGTGATGTTGCAGGGATGTCAGGGGGTGCAGTCTCTGGTGTAGATGTAAGTGTACTGTTAATGTTCATGGCGTCAGTTACACGATGGACCCATAGCCAACATAACAGAGCCAGCAGTGCACGGGCAGGAATTCATTTCTTACTTAGAAATTCAGACACCTCTTGATATTTAAAGAAGAAAGGGATGGGCGAAATCTGATTGTTTAACACAAACTCTGTTTGCCAGCAACCAAGCTGCTCTCAGCATCAAAAGACTCCACCTCCAACCTAAAGAAATATCAGGAAGTAAGTTCACTTTTAAAAACTAAAGTTAGCCTACTACAGTTACTTTGTTTTAGTTGTTATAGCATGAACAACCTGCTAGCTGCAAATAATTATTTGCAGTTCTGTAAGGACTAACCTCAGCTAACACCAGCTAACAATGTTAGCTCAGTGGTGAGCAGTCTTCAGTAATAGTAATAAATCACACAACAATAGTATGTAGTTGTAAAAAGCATGACAATATATTAAGTAATCCAAAGTATTCAGAATGCACACACATTGTGTAACTTAACCCTTTAGAGCCGATCGGAGCGGGAACGCTCTGTTATGCGTAACTATTTTTAAATCCCGGTAGCACTGCAACCACGTAAGCTAGCGCAAAAAATTTTTTTGCATATGAAACCGGAGGAGTTGTACTTACATATTGTGCCATCAGCTTGTCCTAGGTCACGGTTTCCTTCCACATAAAGCTTTGCAAAAACTGCATAAAAAGCGCTTGCAGGAACAAAAACATAATATTCCAGAAACACGCTTTGCCGGTCCGATCAGCTGTTCAAAACACTTCCTACGTTGGAATAGACGTCAGCGCGAACTTTTGCATTTCCGCCATTACCTGGCCGAAACCGGAAGTGACGTCATTTTCGCGGAAATGTAGTCTTTTTTGCGATCAGGGCCTCAGGGCCTATACTGCTCTTTTTAAAAGTTATCTTTGACTTTATGACTTTCTGTGTCGTTTCTGGGATGCTTAGGACTCATATTGCACTGCTGGAAATAGTTTATTTTGATGCATATGCTGCTTTTTTGCAAATTTGCAGTATAATATTTATTTTCGTTTTTCCTGCAGTGTATAAAAATTGGTGTATTTCAAAAATAAAACTATGAAGACACTCAAAATAAATTTCCTGTGGTGGGAAACTATTTTGTGCAACTTTTTTGTATTTACAGTTTTGAGGGATAAGCCTCTTAAATTTCTCTAACTACAAATATATGTTAAAAAATCAAAAACGATTTTCAATTTTTTTGTAGTTTATTGCACTTTTTTGCAATTTATGTAATTACTATGCACTTAATGAATACATATTATTAAAATCTGGGCTATAATGGTTGTATTGATGTATAGCAACTTGAAATGCTCCCAAAAATGGCTCCACAGCATGTAAAAATATAATATAAGCTCTGGCGGACTTGGTTCTATGGTAGGTCTTAAAGGGTTAATGGAATACGCTACTGTTACGTCCCTCTGCAGCCCCTAATCATCTCAATGTTTTCAGCTGGTGCTAATTGGCCACACCTAGTCAGGTGTGGATAAAAGCATACCTGAGGCGAGCTTCCCGGGGAGCTCACTTGTCTTTGCCTTGGTGGCACCAGCCATTTTAGCCAACCTGGTATTCCATTTTAAGACAAAACCTCTTCTCACTAACACTCTGGTATTCATCTTTTATTTTATGTTGTGGCTTTTGAGCCTGGTTGTAACATAAGTGGGGGCTCGTCCAGTAGTGATGGGCAGATGAAGCTGGGCAGATGAAGCTTCAGTGCGCATGCGCCAACCAGCGTGCAGCCTGTTACAGTCGCTCCTGCGACATTGAACTGTGTGCTGTTGGACTCAGGCCGTATTATTTACCCAGGGAATTCTCTCATGTCATCATGGTGGCTGTTTATGTTCCTCCATCTGCTAACCCCACAGCTGCATGTGACACTATCCACTCTGTCATAGCCCGGTTAGAGACTCAGCACCCGAGTGCCTTTATTGTAATTTCGGGTGACTTCAACCATGTATCACTGGACAATACGCTACCAACATTCAGACAATATGTGGACTGTCCGACCAGGAGAGAAAAAATTCTAGACCTACTGTATGCTAATGTCAAGGATGCATACAGCTCCTCCTCCCTCCCCCCACTTGGTAGGTCAGATCATAACCTGATTCACCTCACCCCCCGCTATGTGCCAATTGTGAGGAGGGAACCTGTGACCACGAGGAGCATTAGGAGGTGGTCAGAGGAGGCCTTAGCGGAACTACAGGGCTTTTTTGAGGTGACCAACTGAGAAACACTCCGTGAGCCTCACGCCGAGGACATCAATGGGCTTACTGATCGTATCACAGACTACATAACTTTCTGCACCGACTCCATTGTTCCAGCTCAGACTGTTCATTGTTACCCAAATAACAAGCCATGGGTCATCAAGGTTCAAGGTTCTAGGTTCTTTCAAGGTTCTTTATCATTTGTCACATGCATAGTTATACAAGTATAACACACAGTGAAATGTAGCCTGACACGCTCCTCGACATGTGCAAAAATTGGGGGGGGGGGGGTGTAGAGGAAGAACATCAAAGGACATCAAAGCCCTCCTCAACAACAAGAAGAGGGCTTTCAGAGGGGGCAATGAAGAGGAGGTGAGGAAGGTCCAGGTGTTACTAAATGACAAAATCAGAGAGGCTAAGGACAATTACAGGAGGAAGCTGGAGTGGAAACTCCAGCAGAACACCCCTCCACACATGAGAGGTGTGGAGGGGCATGAAGACCATCACTGGATTCAGGCCAACCAACAGCAGTGGAGCTGAGGGAGGTGAGGATAGAGCTAACGAGTTGAATCTGTTTTTCAATAGATTCGACACTACAGTGTCTGCTCCCACCCCCACAACCTCACCTGTAGTCAGCCTGGAATCCAGAGCCACACCACTGTGCCAGCCTCTCTCTTCACATGGCGCTGTTGCCTCCTGTATTTTTCCTGACACCCCTCCCCCACCCATCACCTTCACTCAATACCAGATTGAGATGCAAATGAGGAGACTTCACTCAAGCAAGTCTGCTGGACCAGACGGAGTGAGTCCCCTCATCCTCAAGACCTGTGCCCCCCAGCTGTGTGGAGTCTTTCATAAACTGTTTATGCTGAGTCTGAGTCTGCAGAGGGTACCAGTGATGTGGAAGACATCATGCTTCGTCCCTGTACCAAAGATGCCACGTCCCAGTGGCCCCCAGGATTACAGGCCCGTGGCACTGACCTCCCACATCATGAAGACCCTGGAAAGGCTCATCCTGGACCAGCTGCGACCCATAGTAAGACCACATCTGGATCCCCTTCAGTTCACTTATCAGCCTCGTCTCGGAACTGAGGACGGCATCATCTACCGGCTCAATCGTGTCTACACCCATCTGGACCAGCCGGCGAGCACTGTGAGCGTCATGTTTTTTGACTTTTCTAGTGCTTTCAATACCATCAGGCCGACCCTCCTGGGTGATAAGTTAGCAGCGATGCAGGTGGATGCTTCTCTGGTGTCCTGGATTGTTAATTACCTGACAGGAAGACCACAATATGTACGTCTCCGACAGTGTGTGTCTGACAAAGTAATCAGCAACACAGGGGCACCACAGAGGACTGTCCTCTCCCCCTTCCTCTTCACCCTCTACACCACAGACTTCAGCCACTGCACAGAGACCTGCCATCTTCAGAAGTTTTCTGATGACTAACGTTGAGGTATGGACAGCTACACACTGAGGCTTTGAGCCTCAGTCCTGCCCACATTGTATTCTGTAAAAATTAAATTTTGACTGCTTTTATGACCTTTGTAGTGGGGAGAACATAGCTAGGATTTAACGATTTAACAAATCTTTTAAATCCTTTGTCCTCCACAATGCTAAATGGCTGGGAGTCCTCAATCACCATGCTAACCAGGTCTTCATCTATTTGAGATTATTCTCCTGAGGAAAGACAACAAAAACAAAGCACAAATATAAATATCACACACGTAACTTATAACAGCTGTATAATATTGTTATATCATATAGTAACATTACTGCATGCTATATTATCATGGCATTTGATGGCTCACCTGGTCTTGCTCCACAATCGGTGTTCCCCCTATTCTCATGCAAAGCTCTGTAGTGCCTAAGCATGGATGAGGTGTTGTTGTTATATCCCAGCTCCCTGGCACATAGCAAACACTTCGCCTTGTACAAAAGTAAAGACAGCTTAACATAAATTGTATTGCATCATCAGTATTATGAAAATACATCTTCTGTAGAAATTTACATACCTTGTTGGGAGGAATAAAATCAAAATGTTCACACACAGGGGAGGAAATACTCCTCTTCTTAGCTGGCTCCATTCTCTCCTGACTTTCTCTCCTCACTCTCATAAACCTCCAAACTGTCTCCAAACTGTCTCCAAACTCTCACTAACTGCAACTCTCCATCAAACACCCACATTTCTGAATGAAGTCTGAGGGGTTTATATTGCTGTCATAGCTCGCGGCAAAGTTCGAACCACTTCATGAACCAGTCACGTGGCAGAGCCGGGCAGCGAGGCTTCGGACGTCATCATTTTCAGCTCCTCCCATAAATGAAGCAAGCCTCGATACGCGCATCGCGGAAACGCCCCTCAATTACTCGACACAAGCTTCGAAGCCTCGATACAGAACGTCACATCACTATAGTCCAGGATCTTTGGACATTTTAGTGGAAACTGAATATTAGTTTGTTTTACTTTTAAGTGGGTGAGTGAAGGTGTTCACTGTGATTGAGCAACGTCCCTTTAGTAAGTGTGTTTCAGCTGGGTGGCTGTGCTGCCCCTCCATCGAAGCACTTGGTTGTTGTTTTGCTTTATTGTTTTAGTTTATTGTGTTTGGTGGTTATCCTGGGTGGGGGTACGCTTCAGAGTTTGGTAGGAGATTATATCCCTGGTCTGCTGCCTACCCTTGAGATTGCGTTTAAAGTTGCCTTGAGATCATTGTCTGGTGAGTTTTTTGTGCTGTGACCTTTAGTGTTGTGGGGAATATGGCTACTTTTGTTGGATCACTTGTGAGTGTTGTTGGCCAGGTGATGGCAATAACACTGTGAGGTGATGAGTAGGGATGGGTACCGGTATCCGGTGCCATCATGGCACCGGTTCTGACATAAACGGTAGTAACCAGACCGAAAAGCAATGCACATTTCGGTGCTTTATTTCGGTGCTTTATTTCAGTGCTTTTTTTCCTGTCCTGTGCTGTGATACACTTTAGATTCTAGCCAATCATTTTACATTTCCGAGGATAGTAGGCGGGTCCAGGTACATACGTTCTTTTAGAGCAGAGCTACAGATTAAAAATGCCCAAGGCGAAGCGGTCAAAAGTCTGGCTGTACTTCACAGCAAAAGATGCAAACTCAGCAGCCTGCAACAAGTGCTTTAAGCTGATACTGTGATACTGTGCAAAGGAGGTAACACCTCAAATCCGATGAAACACCTGGCGACGCATAGCGTTTTTTTAAAAGCTGAGAAATGCGCCGTATTTGATGCTGCAACACCTCACACCGTGCACATCTACTGCGGGTATGGTGCCTGTTATTGGACCCGGAGTTAGAAACAATCCCCAAAAACCTGAAGAGGAGAGTCCTGGCCCCTAGCCCTGCCAGTTTAGCAGAAATGATGATGGCAGCAGCAGCTGTTCTTCTCTGTGTGAGTAGCTTAATGTTATTCGTGTGTAATTTACGTTGAGTAGGCTAACCACACTATTACACTAATGCATGTAAGGTGAACTAGCAAACACCGTCGTAGTTACATGCGGCTGTCTTCTTGTTTGATGGCAGATACTCCCTTGGACAAAGTTTGTGTTTTTTCCATTGTTTAAGCACTGCTTCCAGCCAAGAGTGATACCATATATGCCCCATAGCTGCAGAAAAGGCTAACATTGTTATCTTTTTACAAAGAAACCAGCTGAACATGAGAGGTTTTTGGACAAAGTTGGTGTTCTCCATTCTTTAAGCACCGGTTTGAGCACCGTTTAAGCACCGGCACCGTTTCAAAAGTACCGGTTTGGCACGGGTATTGGATAAAACCTAACGATACCCATCCCTAGTGATGAGCCACCCTTGTTGTGATCATTGTGTGGCCATAGCTCTCCGTTTGTGGTTGGTCACTAGCATGCTTGCTTTACTGAACTTTGGAGTTTAAAGTAACTTGTTGTGGTATGAGGCCACTTGTATGTGACCATTTGTGTGGTGGAGACAACAGATCACTTGGTTGTGGTTATTTGCTACTATTTTTGGTTTTGTGTTGTAGCAGGTCAAGTAATCATTTTGAGTTGTACTGTTGTACAGTGTTGGTCACATGTTACTTTTTGTGTGTTCAGTGTGGCAACTTCAAAATCCTCATGTAGGGGCATCCATGCTTAAAGATGCCAACTATAATGTGAACACCGTGCTTCTGTTGGCTTTTACTTTTTTTTTCAGGTTTGTGGGTCAAGGACCTGAAGGTTTCAGAGAGGCTTTTAATAAATTTAGGGGTCCTAGAGGAACCCTTTTGAGGGAGGAGGTGTTACGTCCCTCTGCAGCCCCTAATCATCTCAATGTGTTCAGCTGGTGCTAATTGGCCACACCTAGTCAGGTGTGGATAAAAGGACCTGAAAGCAAGCTTCCAAGAAGCTAACTTGTCTTTGCCTGGGTGGCACCAGCCATTTTGGCCGGCCTGTGATGCCATTGTAAGATTAAAACCTCTTACTATTTACACTCTGGTATTCGTCTCCTTTTTTATGTTGCGGCCTTGAGCCGGATCGTAACAGTTACAAACTACATTTTGGGGCATGTATTCTGTAATACGTAGTGGAATACATTTTAAAAGTAACCTTCTCAACACTGAACATAAATGTAAAGTAATTTTCTAGCCTGCATTACTACAATGCTAAAACCTTGATGTTAAAACAAAGAAGCTTTCTGAAAAATGTGCGTCACTATTTCCAGTTATTTATTGGTATATTTACATCTTAAAGGAACACTTAGGTAAAAAGTTATGTTATATGCTGATACAGTTTGCTTTTCAATCCATCCATTCATTCATTCATCTTCTTCCAATTAGCTGGGTCATGGGGAAAGCAGCCTAAGCAAAGAAGCCCAGAGCTCCTTCTACCCGGCCACGTCCTCCAGCTTGTCCAGAGAAACCACAAGGCGTTCCCTGGACAGCCAAGAGACAAAATCACTCCAGCATGTCCTGGGTCTACCACAGGGCCTCCTCCTCCTAGTGGGACATGCCTATCACAGTTCGCGCTGGCAAACCGCTCCCTCATGCCTGTGTACTCCGTGCCTGCCGCTCTCTCATTCCTGCAGCCCTCCTGGGAAAACAGAGGCAGCCGTTAGTACCATTAATTTCACTGGTAAGCTCACACTCACAAACTGACAAGCTGGAGAAATGATGGGAAGTCTTATGCAATGATCCAGCTTCAGAGAGAGCTCCACCATACTCCTAAGTAGCTCCTCTGACTAGGCTTGATCAGCTGCAGGTGTGATCATTTCCTCAGGTGTGGCCAGCCTCTAGACGGGACACACCCACCAGGCCTGCCTGAAACTAGGGCTGGGTATCGTCACTGATTTCTAGAATCGATTCAATTCCGATTCCCATGGTCCCGAATCGATTCGATCCACGATTCGATTCGATTTGAATCTGGGAAATTTTGACAGTCAGAAATATTATAATTCAGATCAGTACATTTACATATTTTTGTATCTATAAAAAGGAAGCTGACACACGCAAGACTTTATCAAAGGTGTGAGCATCACAGGAGATGCCTTTGTGTCAAAGTAGCTGAAACTAAAACACAGAAAAACATGAAGGTGATTTTTCCTGGCCGGGGATTTTATAAAAATATTCTGCAGTACATCAAAAACGAAAGAAAACCATTAATCAACATATGAAAATCACCTCTGAAGTTACAGAGGTTTTATTAGAGACACGGCTAAGCATTTTGCATTTTGCATAATTTTAAAAAGTTTAAATTTGTTCAGTATTGAACAGCAGAAATGAGGCTTTCTTTTCGGAAGTAAGTGAAAGGAAACAAACAGCGTCCGACAGGCTGTAAACAACGGTAGACTTGTGCGTAACAAGCAAGCGAATAATGCAGAAAACAGATTTTTAGACGGGAAACTGTTCTTGAAGTACAGAGAGAGAGAGAGAGAGAGAGAGAGAGAGAGAGAGAGCTGTGTATGAAGTGTGATTTTTATCGAGGTGGAAGCAAAACAGGAAAAGTCAGAGGAAATTCATGACGATGTTAATTTGAAGCACAGTTTGGATCTTCTTTTGCTGCTGGTTCGGTCAATATTGTTTGGAGAGAGATGAAACTAACAGCTTTAGAATCAGCGCAAAAGGGGTGTGAACACAAAGTGCGGACCCGCCGACAGATCAGAATCAGCGAGCTGTCGGCTTTCAGCCCCGACCGTGTCCGTGCCGTCGGGTGAGAAAGGCGACATCTCACTGATTCTGCGCTGTGTGTTTACGTCTTTGTGCAGAATCTGTGTTTCTGCTCTCATTTACTGTCTTAACTGTTTGGTGGTTGTTGAAATTTTGTGAGGTTTGAGTTATAGTAACTGACGGTAAAAATTCACCACAATGAAAATAAACTACACCTAAACTTGGTTTATACCTGCCCCTGATAGACTGCAGGTCATAACTTCTTCAATCAATCAATCAATCTTTATTTATAAAGCACTTTTCATACAAAAAAAATGTAGCACAAAGTGCTTTACATAGTTAAAAGCAGCCCACCCCACCCTCCAAATCACTCCCCACACTCTCATTAACATAAATGATGTGAATACACACATATCGCGCCCCCCCACACACACACACACATACGCACATGCGCACGCTTAAAGAGTAAAAATTGGGCTGGGCTCGCATGAGCCAAGTGAGGAAACACTATAACAGGGAGCCGTCTGCACCGGGAGCCGGTCACAGACCGCAGCCTCCAGGCTGGGCAGGAGCAGGAGGAGGGAGGCCAAGGAGCCCCCCAGCCAGGCTGAGAGGACCCCCAGAAACCCAGCAGCCACAGTCGATCACAGCCCCGGTGCAGAGAGCGCCCTCTGAGGAAACACTGGAGATATGACACAATAGGATATATACAGGGTAAAATGATAAAATAAATAAGAACAGGATACAATATAAATATAAATATAAATAGAGTAAGAAGATTAAAAAATGAATAAGAATAAAATCAAGAAATATTAGGTAAATCCTAAATTAATAATAGAATAACAGGATAGAATAAATAAGCATAAAAAATAAATAAACGCTAAGTAAAAGCTAAATTAAAAAGGTGGGTCTTGAGCCTGTTCTTAAAAACATGTACGTTCTCTGCGGCCCTGAGCTCCTCCGGCAGGCTGTTCCACAGACGAGGACCATACCACTGAAAAGCTGCCTCTCCGTGAGTATGTGTCCTGACTTTAGGGAAATTCAAAAGGCCAGTACCAGAGGACCTCAGGGTCCGCGAGGGTTCGTATGGTAAAAGCAGATCTGAGAGATAAGAAGGTCCAAGACCATTAAGACATTTAAAAACCAATAAAAGATCCTGAAACACATGGGGAGCCAGTGCAGCGATTCTAAAACCGGTGTAATGTGGGCCCGCCCTCTGGTCTTCGTCAGCACACGAGCTGCCGAGTTTTGCAAGAGTTGTAAAGTTGAAATATTCTTCTTAGGAAGACCAGAGAGCAGGGCATTACAGTAATCAATGCGACTGGTAATAAAAGCATGCATCAGCATCTCTGTGTTGGCCCGGGAGAGAATAGGGCGAACTCTGGCTATATTTTTTAGATGATAAAATCCAATTTTGGTTACATGTTTAACATGTGGGATAAAACCAAGCTCAGAGTCAAAAATAACACCCAGGTTTTTCACTTGTAGCGAAGGACATAGTGTAAATGCCTCTAATTTAGACAAGAGTTTCTCTCTCTGAGCCTCAGGACCGAAGATTAAAACTTCAGTCTTGTCCTGGTTAAGCTGTAAAAAGTTTTCTGCCATCCAAGATCGTATATCTAAGATACAGTTAAAAAGGGCATCCATTGGTCTGGTGTCATCAGGAGACACGGAGATGTACAGCTGCGTGTCATCAGCGTAACTGTGGAAGTTCACTCCATGGCTCCTGATGATACTGCCGAGAGGGAGCATATACAAATTAAAAAGTACAGGGCCTAGAACCGACCCTTGGGGCACACCACATGTCATTTTATGGATCTTAGAGGAGCATGTATCCATACTCACCATAAAAGTTCTGTCAGAGAGATAGGAAGTGAACCAGTTATGTACAGCACCAGAGAGGCCCACCATGTGTTTCAGTCTGTTTAAAAGAATAGCATGGTCTACTGTATCAAAGGCTGCGCTTAGATCCAGTAGCACCAGGACTGAGAGCTTTTGGGAGTCCCAGTTACATCTAAGATCATTTAAAACCTTTAGGAGAGCCGTCTCTGTGCTGTGGTTCACCCTAAATCCAGACTGGAATATCTCCAGGATCTGTCTATCATTGAGGAAATCAGTAATCTGAGTAAAAACAAGTTTTTCTAAGATTTTACTTAAAAATGGTAAGTTGGATACAGGTCTGTAGTTATTAAAATCATTACAATCCAAATTGCTCTTCTTCAGAAGGGGCCTCACCACCGCCGTTTTAAAGGCAGCAGGGAAGACACCCAACTGAAGAGAGCAATTCATCATGTATAAAAGCTCAGCCTCAAAAAATCCATAAAGTGTTTTAAAGAGTGAAGAAGGGATTGGATCTAAAAGACATGTGGTGGGTCTCACTGTGGAGAAAACTTTCTGAAGGTTCTCAGCATTTACCAGGACAAAGCTGTCCAGTGTCTCCTCAGGTACAATCGAGCCCTCAGATGTGTTTACAAACATATCGCGATTAGATAAAATATCAGATCTGATGGCGCTGATCTTTCCCCTGAAGTGGTCTGCAAACTGCTCACAGAGTGAGTCTGTGGGGGTTCTTTGGGAGCTGTTAAAATCAGGGTTAAATAAATGATCTATGGTGGAAAAGAGGACCTTGGGATTATTTTTGTTATTACTGATTATTTTGGCGAAGTATGAATTTCTTGAGTTCCTTAATGTATTATTGTACATTTTAAGTTGCTCGCTAAATATTTGATGGTTGATAGTATTTTTATTTTTCCTCCATCTCCTTTCTGCTGCCCTGCAATTTCTTTTGAGTTTTTTGACTTCTTCGTTTCTCCAGGGTGATGCATGTTTTACGTTAATCTTTTTGGTGGTGAGTGGAGCAACGGAGTCAAGGCTTTTCTTCAGTTTGCTGTTGAAATGATTAAAAATCAAATCGCAGGGTGCAGGTAAAATCACAGGGGGGCATTCGTCTAAAACCCTGGTAAAATTTGCAGCCACTTCAGAGGTTAGATAGCGCCTCCTCACAGTTCGCACCGAGGTCTCCCGCTGAATAAAACCGGTGATGTTAAAAAACACACAGTAGTGGTCAGAGACAGCCCAGTCAACAACAGAGGACACGCTGGTGGACAGCCCATGGGTGATGACCAGGTCCAGAATGTGTCCTCTGTTGTGAGTCGGCTGCGTGACGTGCTGGATAAAATCCAAACAGTGAAGAATGTTTAAGAATTCTTTTGCTGCAGGATCAGAAGGATTATCTATGTGCAGGTTAAAATCACCGGTTAAAATTATCATATTATAGTTTGAATGTATGTTTGTTAAAAATTCTGAGAATTCCTTGATAAAAGCAGCGCTGTCTTTAGGTGGTCTATAAATTGTGACAGATAAAACTGGAGGGCTGCTGAAAACAATAGCATGGAATTCAAAAGTGGTAAAATGATCAAATAAAATTTGTTTGGTGGTGATTGTGTTGTTGGCTAAAGATTCAGTCCCACCACCTCTCTTACCACTTCTAATAGAAAAAGAGAAATTAAAATTTGGTGGGGAGGCCTCAGTGAGAACAACTCGTGCATCCGAACCCAGCCATGTTTCAGTTAAAAATAAACAGTCAAGTTTATTATCTAAAATTAAATCATTAATAATAAAAGACTTGTTCGACAGAGAGCGTACATTTAAAAGTGCCATACTGATTGAGACTGGTGGATTTTTGACAATAGAGTTGAATGGATGTTGATATTTTTGAAGAGGCCGGAGGTTATTAATGTTTTTGGAGTTACTGGATTTATGATAATTCTGTTGCTCTCTGTTTGTGATTATGACGGGTATTGTGTTGACTGTGGGAGAGAGAGGTCCTAGTCCAGAGTTTTGTGTATTACTGTTAAAAGTGGAACAAATATAGGAGCTGGGACCATGGGAACATCAGTCAGTGGCAGACGGATCAGCAGGTAATGTCAGTTTGGGGTAGTGACAGGGCGATGTGCGGGAGTGCTGTACGCCAAATGCCAAATTGGCGGACAGCAAACGGCGTCCCCAGGCGTTGAGGTGGAGCCCGTCTGCCCCAAAAAGATGCCTCCTCTCCCAGAAGGCATCAAAGTTGTTAATAAAACCCAAGCCGTGGGAGACACAGGCGGAGGAAAGCCAGGTGTTAAGGCTGAGCAGCCGGCTGAAACGGCCTATCCCTCTGCCACAGGTGGGGGTGGGCCCGGAGATAAAAGCACTCACCTGCAACTGACCAAGGAGGCTGAAGAGTTGGAGGAAGTCCAACTCTTCAGCAGCTCAGATTGCTGTTTGGGGATGTCATTGGTGCCGATGTGGATGATGAGCCGGTTAACCTGTGGGTGGGATGCCAGAATGTTGGGAATTCTGTCCACTATGTCAACAACAGTGGCTCCCGGGAACGACAGCGTGAGCGCCCCCCTCATCCGCACGTTCCTGACGATGGAATCCCCGAGGACCAGCGTGGAGAGAGGAGGTGCCACCGGGGGCTGTTGGCCATCTGAGACGCCCGCGCCGCGACACTGGGGGTGTTCAGATGGAGATGCGCCAGCCGGACTGCGTGAGTGACTCCCAGGTAGCCGCTCCGTGGGTCCTCTTCTCCGAGGAGCCGGGGTAAAGCACAGCTCTCCGCGGTGAGTTTGCACCACAGCGTCGGGTTGCCCGCCGCGGCTCCGGGGGCGTAGTGGTGGAGATGGCGCAGACCTCAGCGACACAGCGGGATGGCGAGGGCTAGCGGTCAGAGGAGGAAAGTCCACAGGATCCAGGACATTGAATTTATTCTCCAGAGGGGTGAGGGTGCGAGAGACGGATCCTCCTGCCCCCTCTGCAGCCACCACGCGTCTCAACCACGGTCCATGGCGCTGGTTGGAGTGGAGTGGAGCTGACCAGAGCCTTGTGTCTGGCCCCTAGCTGAAACCAGGAGTTCTCGTCCTTGGCAGAAGCACCAGCGACGCAAGTTGAGAGCCTGTGTTGACTGTTGGCGGGATCTTGGGACACAGCAGCTGGATGGTGCACTGTGTCAGCGCTAGTAGCGGTGGTTTGAGCTTTGCCAAGGAGGATCGTGTCAAGTTCGCATTCAGCCCCCTGGATTTGGTATAGCGTGGATATCCTTTGTTCCAGCTCGATCACTTTTTGGCTCAGGTTGATGCAGCTTTCACAGCTGGATGTTGAGGTAAGTGGTGCCATTCCGGAATCTCGTACCGGCGACAGCGTCAAAAACAAAAATAGAAACTGCCACTTTAGCTTACGTTAGCTAAAAAGTCAGTCGTGACGCAGCAAGAAAAGAGTTTCAGATCAGTATCCAGCAAAGGCAAAACCAAGCTTCCAAAACTTTTCGATGCACGAGCGCCTTCAAACTTCAGGCCTCAACAGGCCTGAATCCTTCCTTCTTACCTGAAGTTCACCTGACACTCGGACCAGCGACCGCCTCTGGTCTCTCCTCCTCCTGTCTCCCCTTTCCCTCATCCACCTGCTGGCCTTTATGGAAGCTCTGCCATAGCCACCATCAAACAACTGAGTTATTTGTACACATTGGCCAGCATCTGGCCACCACCTTTCATCGTTCATACCGTTACACCCCCCCCCCCCCCCAAAAAAAAAAAAGAAAAAGAAAAAAAGAAATTGGCCTCCACCCATAAAAAAAAGAGAAATCAGTATCGGCCCACGGGGCAAATGCCCGGTATGCCCGATGGCCAGTCCAGCTATGTCTAATAGTGTCTTAGCAATATAGATAAAAAAGTCTCTGTCTGGCTCATTTGGAAAGTATTCGGATACAAATGCTAGTTTGTGATTTAAAATACTGCCAGTGATAAGTGCCAGCCAGCCATTTTCATCATTTGTGCTATACCTGATGGCCAAGTCAAATTTCCTCTTCAGCAAGATACAAACATCCTTGGGTTTATTTGTTGCACAGGATGAAATATATAGCACTAATAAGACATGATAATCTGCAAAACATATCCCTCTTTAGCTATAACTGTTACTGCTTTACTGCTTTCAGGGAGTAGAGGCTGTGTGTGTTCCAGGGAAGAACTGAGGTATAAACCACCAACACCTTATATGGAAATGAGAAGTTGTGCTACAAGTTATGAGAGTTGTGTGTCTGTGTGCCTGACTGCAGCGTAAATAAAACTCACTTCAAAAACACTCATCAAGTGTTTGTATTTTTTTTTTTAAATTCCACGACAAGATATAGGTGAATATTCATATCTGTGCATTCCCAGGTGCTGCCAGCTAAATCTAGTTTTTATCACTCCCACTTTTCCATTCAAGCACTCTTCATCTCCACCACCAGGGACCGTACTACTTGACAAGCTGTTGTTAGAATTAATTTAATATTACTTTCTAGTATCAGCTGATGTTTACTGGAGCCACAGCCGTAAAAGCTGTTTGTCATGATGTCGGTTTGGATATCTGGTGAGAGGGAAACACGAAGGTGAAATCAAGAGATGTCCTTAAGTGGTCATATGATGTAAACTGTTTAGAACTTATGCATATATACCAACAAGACAGTGTACATCACTGTCACAACAGCGTTTGTTATCATCCAAAGGCTTTATGGTTTCTCCTATAATACCTGGTGGGCTTGTCTCTAGTCAAAATGCCCAGACTGACTTTTTTCTCCCACTCCAGCTGACCAGGTGGTCAAGATGCAGACTCAAGGCACATCGTTTTTGACCCCCCCCCAACCCCTTTGCAGTCTTTTGCTACTCGGGTTAAACATGATATATAAGTCACTTAGATAACTTCTAAATGTCAATGTTTGGTTTATTTCAGTGTTTGATTTGTTCCTGAGTAAAACTTCATAACTAGACCGTTTTATTTAATACTGAAGTCTTACTTGGAGAGCTGTCAGTATATTTTGAATTTCACCTGTCAGATTATGAAAATGTTTCCTCCTGAATTTAACTATTTTTTAATATTATACTTAATTCAAAGTCAGCTGTTTAAATAAGAACAGAACATTTTACATCAGGGGATACGACAGGTGAAATTCAAAAAAATAATTGTCTGATTTCCTGCATAAGAGAGTAGAACCGCTGCAGTGCAGACCTCCAACTGAGCCATCTTACATCATTGTATTACACAACATCTCCGTATTCTGGATGTTGAGTAGAAGCTGTTCAAACTGGCGGTGGCACAAGGCTTTGGAGAGAATATAATTAATAGCCTTTATCACCGGTTACATAACATGGCCATATTTTAAATGTTTAGCACAGAGTGCTTGTTGGTGAATAATACAGTGGAGTTTTATAGCTTTACGTCCTTCTTTGCTGACTTTGTTACAGACTAGGGTTGTTAATTCCTTAGTGAGTATTTCAGGCAGCAGAAACCCAAGAAAGAAGAGGAGCAAGGAGAAGAACCATCATGGAAGGATAGGCCCCTGCATGGTATGTACCAGTAGCAGATAGACTTGGCTAACATTCAAAACAATCCAACCAGTAGCTGGACAAAGCTGGACTGAGAGACAGCACTGAGTCATGAATCATGGCATCACAGGAACAAGCTCTGAGCACAAAATTCATAGAGGCTTGGGTCTACCAACCCAGGAGAGACCCCATGTGCAGACTGTGCAAAGATGCCCCTGAGACAATTCAGCACATAACAGCTTGGTGCAAGATGCTAGCAGGCAGGGCATACATGGAATGCCATAACCAGATGGCAGACATAATATACATGAACAGCTGTAGTGATAGATTTCTCTATACAAAGTGATAACAATATCAGGAAGAAGAAACATGATAAGCTTGAGAGTAAAAAACTGAGAAAGTAACTTGAGAAGATGTAGCGGTTGAAAGCCACAGTTGTTTCTGTGATGATCAGAAATACTGCATGGTACCCTTAAGTTCCCAGGTCTCAGCTTGAGGGGACTCGCAGGTTGAATAGAGCTAGAGGTCCAACCCGCAGCTATAAGACTTTGATCATCCTCATTCACATATCGAAACAAGAAAAAAAAAGACCTTCTTATTCAAGGTGTTTCTTTAGCCTTTTTGTCATAATGCCGACCTTTTGCCTATGTTACTAAGCCTTTACTAGTCCCATAGATTGAAAAAAAATGTGTGAGAAAACACAATGAAGGACATAGGACTATAAATGTCAACTGGTGTCATGGTCCTGGGTCATTTTGACCAGGACCTGGTCCAGCTTCAGCTTCGCCTGGTCCAGCTTCAGCTTCAGCTTCGCCTGGTCCCTCCTCGCCTGGCCCTGCCTTGCCTGGTCCTGCCTCGCCTGGGCCTGCGGTTGCTACGCCACCATCCAATGTACGTCCAGCCCCTCAACATCGCCGGCCACCTTCCAGGCCACTGGCTGGGTGTCGCCGCCGTCGTGGGCGGCCTCCGGTCCAGCTCTGTTGTCGCTGCCACTGCCTTCCGCACGGCCGGCCTCCGGACCAGCTCTGTCGTCGCCGCCGCTGCCTTCCGCGCGGCCGGCCTCTGGACCTCCATCGTCTGCGTCGCCGCTGCCACTGCCTTTCACGTGGCCGGCCCCCTGAGTACCCTGTGTTTGACTTTTGTGCTGTCGGCCTCCGGGTCGGCTTCCTGAACTTTTTGATTAGTGGACTCATGATTGACCCAGTGGGATTTGTTTTGAGTTATTCCTGTATCTCTGTTCTTGGGCTCCTTGTGTTTTGTTTTGTTTCTCTCATCCAAGAAGCTTCTTCAGTTCTAAGGTCAAATGGTGGGGAGTCCCAGATATAAACCTAGTGGGAGTATCCCCCTACAGAGGGACAAAAGGACCCCCTGATGATCCTCTAATCGCCTGAGCCAAGGTGTGAAACTGGGTGTGGGTCCCAATCAGTCAGAGTTTCGGGTGAGTTCATTGTGAAACCTGGCCCCACCTTATCATGTGAAGGTGACCTTAGAACTGAAGAAGCTTCTTGGATGAGAGGTGAAACGTCTTCAAGTAACTTAAAGAAGTCAAGACACTTTTCTTTGCAAGCTCCTTTGACTACGATGACCTGGATGACTGAGAACCTTCACAGACATTTCTTGTTTCCCATTTTATTGTGAAAGGTTTTGCCTCATCTCAGTGTGTCTAGCTTTGCTCCCCATGTATTATTAGCACGAACCCTCCCAGCTGTGTCTCCCTCCTGTTTTCCATTCCCTGATTACTCCCCTGTGTATATAAGCCCTGTGTTTTCCTGTGTTCCCTGCCGCATCGTACCCTCAACTAGCTGTGTGTTCTGCTTCCGTGTTTCTAGTGTTTCTAGTGTTTAGTCATCTGCTCCAGTTTAGTATTTCTTTTCCAGTGTTTCCGTCCTCAGTTCCTCTGTTCAGACTTTTGTTGGTCTTTTGGTGAGTTTAGTTAGTACAAGGTTTTTCCCAGCAATAAAGCTGCGCTTTAATTTTCACTTCTGTGTCTGAGTCCTGCATTTTGGGTCCACCACTCCTGCTTGCCTGCCTGCCACACAACCAATCATGACAACTGGTTAGATTTCCTGAAGTCGTTTACATGTTAGTGGAGAACTTAATGAGTCCCACAGAGGATGGAAGGTTTTCTGATAAAACAAAGCCACATAGTCACTTACCTTCTTAGTTTAATGTTAGAAATATATTACTCCAACACTTGTCTTTTCATTTGTTATTCATGAATACAGTTTATGTAATCTAGTTCCATGGTCAATAACATTTTTGTTCATTCAATGGATGTTGAATTAAATGTAACATTGTTAACTCTTGGTGGGTTTGCAGAATTGCACAAATACAGGTATCTCTATTTTGTGATACTCTGCTTTAATTCGACTATAGTGTGCCTTATTTGGACTTGCAAAAACCTTCACGAGCCAATGTACATTTTTATTGCAGCTTTGTTAATCAACTCTGTTCTTTACAGCATGATTATCTATCCGAAGATTTTATCTGATGTTTTGTCTGAAAAACAGATTATATCGTATACGCTTTGTCTTTTCCAAGGATTTTTATATTACACCTCAGCTGGGTCAGAGTTTTTACTGTTGGCAGCAATGGCATATGACAGGTATGTGTCTATATGCAAACCCCTGCAATATCCAGTTATAATGAATAGAATAACTATATATGTCTCTCTAGTTTTAGCTTGGCTTATACCTGCTTTTGAGACAGCAGTGTCAGTTGTGTTGTATTCTGAAGTAAAACTCTGTAGCTTTACTCTGACAGGAATTTTTTGTAACAATTCAGGATACAAGCTTCAGTGTGTGACCTCAGTGGCAATATCTGTATATGGTGTGGTCATGTTGATAAATATTGCCCTTCTACCTTTGCTTTTCATACTTTTTACATACATCAGGATTGTTAGAGTATCTTACCAAAGTTGCAGAGAAGTGAGGAAAAAAGCTGTAAAGACATGTTTACCCCACTTGCTGGTGTTAATCAACTTTTCCTGTTTTATTGTTTTTGATGTAATTATAGTTCGACTAGAATCTGATCTATCAAAAACTCTTCGCTTAATACTGACTTTTCAGTCAATTTTATTCCATCCTCTTTTAAATCCAATTATATATGGACTCAAAATGAATGAAATTTTTAAAAACCTCAAGATATTGTTTTGTCATGTTAAATAACACTGGTATTGCTGCCCTATTATCAAATGTATGAGATTTCATCGGCAATTGTAATGCAAGTTAGATAATGGATAATTATGCCATGGCATTTATATAAATGTTAATGCCTGCTATTCTAGCGATGACATAAGTGATGGTCATAAAGCAAAGATAAACATTTTCTTAAACTGTTGCTGGTAAAATTTGATGTCTAAACAGCTTATTTGCCTGCATTTCACATTTTCCTTTTTTTTGGTTAGAGATTATTATTTACTATTGTTGGTTGTAAATGCTCAAAAACAGTTTATTAAAATAAATCAAATTCTACCAGTCTCTCAGTGATGCAGAACGCCCTCTTTAGTATTGTCACTGACATATCAATGTCAATGAAAGGGAGAAAAAAATTCTTTTTTTTTCAAATTCAAATTATGGTAGCACTTTCTATGCAATTACCGAAGTAATAACCACTTAATATCAAGCATCATATCCGCAAAGATGAACAGGCACATGCGCGGGGCACAGAAAAGAATTGGCAAGAATACCAGAAGCACAAAACACTATCTCCTGGTAGACCGTGTAGTCACCCCAGACTGCAAGGCCAGATTGGTTAATCTGTGCACCGCTTGGATTAATACAAGAAGGCCCATGACTCGATGCCCATATGCAGATCAACTGGATGCTAAGAGCCTTCATCAAGAACTCAAACTCAATGGGGATGTGGCGTACAACACTTGAGGCCAACTTCAAGCAATAATCAGCCATCTCATCTACAAGATGACATCAAGCTGTAAATGGACTGATTCTTATATAGCACTTTTCTACTCCCTCGGAGTACTCAAAGCACCGTATACAACATGCCTCATTCACACCCACTCGTACAAGCTCTTCTAAACACAAGTGCAAACTAACCTACATTCACACTCCCAATAAACGCATCAGAGGGCAAGTTGGGGTTAGTATCTTGCCCAAGGATATTTGACATGCAGACTGGGGAAGCCAAGGATCGAACCACCAACCTTCCAATCAGTAGCTGATCTGCTCTACCATCTGAACCACAGCCACCCCTTGTATTCCAAGAGTCATTGATTCACTAATCCACACCATCAGGATATACATTGGAATGTTGTTCAGACTAGAGAAGTGTAGTCGGATGGTTTACCCAGTATTTTTCTTGCTAATGTCCGTTCTCTGGCAAACAAAATGGATGAGATACGGCTCTCCATCACTAACAACAGACGGATTATGGACTCAAATGTCATGTTTTTCACCAAAACATGGTTGAACAACAGCTGCCCGGACAATGCTATCGAGTTAGCAGGACGCCACACACACCGAGCCGACAGGCTAGCAGATGACTCCGGCAAGACCAGAGGTGGAGGTTTGTGCATTTATATTAACAATGCTTGGTGCATGAACTCCACTACTACTGAGAGTCACTGCTCACCTAATGCGGAGTTTTTAATGGTCAAATGCAGACCTTTTTATCTCCCCAGAGAACTCACTTCGATCATACTCACTGCCGTGTATATACCCCCCGACGCTAATGCTAGGTTGGCCATGAAAGAACTTTCTGCAGCCATTAACAAACACCAGAATAAACACCCCGAGGCTGCTTTTATTGTTGCTGGCGACTTCAACCACACCAACTTAAAGACAGTCCTCCCCAGATTCCACCAACATGTCTCCTGCCACACCAGAGGAGACAAGACTTTAGACCATGTGTATTCCAACCTGGCTGGAGCCTACAAAGCCACACCCCTCCCCCACATTGGACAATCGGACCATCTCTCCCTGTTCCTCACACCTAGGTATTCACCACTCATCCAACGTGTGAAACCTGCTGTGAGGACAATTAAAGTGTGGCCAGAGGGGACAGACGCAGTGCTCCAGGACAGATTTAAAAACACAGACTGGAATATGTTCACCCACACAGACCTGGACCAGTACGCCTCATCTGTACTGGATTACATCTCCAAAACCACAGACAGTGTCACCACCCAGAAACGGATTACCATGTACCCCAACCAGAAGCCTTGGATGAACCAGGATGTTCATCTCCTCCTGAAGGCCCGCAACACCGCCTTTAGGTCAGGAGATGCACACGCCTACAGCACAGCCAGGGCTAATCTAAAGAAGGGCATCAAAAAAGCCAAACACCATTACAAAAAGAAGGTAGAAGAACACTTCTCCAACTCCAACCCCCGACGCATGTGGCAAGGACTCCAGACCATCACAGACTACAGGACCACCAAACCCTCCCCCGCATCCTCTGATGTCTCCTTCCTCAACGAGCTCAACAACTTTTATGCTCGTTTTGAGCGAGGGAACCCCACAACCGCAACCAAAGCAGACATGACGCCAGACCACCAACCTCTGACTCTCTCCCCCACTGATGTAGGAGCGGTGCTGAGCAGGATCAATGTCCACAAGGCTGCAGGCCCTGATGGCATCCCCGGGCGTGTTCTCAGAGCGTGTTCTGGGGAGCTTGCAGGAGTGCTCACAGACATATTCAATCTGTCCTTGGCCCACGCTGTGGTACCGCCCTGCTTCAAATCCACCTCCATCGTCCCGATACCCAAAAACTCCAACCCATCTTGCCTCAATGATTACCGCCCAGTAGCACTCACCCCCATCATCACTAAGTGCTTAGAGCAGCTGGTCCTAGCACACTTCAAATCCTGTCTCCCCCCCACCCTGGACCCCCACCAATTCGCATACCGCCAGAACAGGAGCACAGAGGATGCAGTCTCCATCGCACTGCACTCTCTCCTCTCACACCTGGACAACAACAACACCTACGCCAGAATGCTGTTTATAGACTTCAGTTCAGCATTCAATACAATCCACCCCTCACAACTCATCAGGAAACTGACAGACCTGGGCATCAGTTCCCTCATCTGCAAATGGTTACTGGACTTCCTGACCAACCGCCCCCAACATGTCCGGCTGGATAACCGATGCTCATCTACAATCACGATGAACACTGGTGTACCACAAGGCTGTGTGATGAGCCCTTTCCTCTACTCCCTCTTCATCCACGACTGCAGACCTGCTGATGGTTCCAACACCATCATTAAGTTTGCAGATGACACCACGGTGATTGGCCTCATCAGTGACAACGATGAGGCCGCCTACAGGGAGGAGGTGGATCGTCTGGCTGAGTGGTGCGACAGAAACAACCTGCTGCTTAACACCGAGAAGACCAAGGAGCTCATCGTGGACTACAGGAGGAATGCTGACCCACATCCACCATCCACATTAAGGGGACGGCTGTGGAGCGTGTGAGCAGCTTCAAGTTCCTGGGAGTCCACATCACCGAGGATCTCATCTGGACGACCAACTGCTCCAAGCTGGTCAAGAAGGCTCACCAGCGCCTCTTCTTCTTGAGGACTCTGAGGAAGAACCACCTGTCCTCAGACATCCTGGTGAACTTTTTTTTTTTTTTTTTTTTAAGTTAAAAAAAAAAAAAAAAAAAAATCCTGGTGAACTTCTATCGTTGCACCATCGAGAGCATCCTGACCAACTGTATAACAGTCTGGTATGGGAACTGCTCTGCCTCGGACCGGAAGGCGTTGCAGAGGGTCGTGAAAACTGCCCAGCGCATCGCCGGAGCACCACTTCCTGCCATAAAAGACATCTACAGGAAGCGGTGTCTGAAAAGGGCTGGCCAGTTCTGAGACTGAGATGCACTCCAGGGCCTCCCCAGAGGCTGGGTTTCAGCCCCCATCAGACTCTGGACCCCTGGAGTTTAAGAAGCCAGCTGAGGACTGCACCCGGCTGTCGCTGCCTGAGCAGGGTCAATGCTCTGCGCAGCTGCAGGCCGCTATGTGTTTGCCAGAGGCCCGTGTGCCTGCTGGTTCTGTTGCGTTCCTGCCAGAGGCCCGTGTGCCTGCTGGTTCTGTTGCGTTCCTGCCAGAGGTCTCCACACCTGCTGGTTCTGTTCTGTGTGTGCCAGGGGCTCCAGTGCCCACTGGTTCTGTGACTGTTTTTGCCGGGGGGCCGGAGGAGCCCGTCCAGCCTTCTGCCTCGTCAGCCGGGGGGCTCAGACACGGGTCGACCCAGCATTTTGAGTTTCTTATGTTTTGGTTTATTTTTGCATTATGGATTGGTTATTCTCTGGTGATACTGTTTTGATTACAATTATATTCTGATTCTTTAGTTATCTGATGATGATGTTGATGACGATGATGATTATGTCTGGTTTAGGTTTTGTTATCTTGCCCTTATGTTTGGTTTAGGTTGCCTGTGCTTGGTCTTCTCTGCCCGTATGTCCCTCTGTTTGTCCATGACGTCATTATGCCTGTTTACGAGTCTGTCTCTGTCTGGCGTGTGCTTCCTGTCTTATTTTGTAGGTCTGTGTCCTTTGTCAGTGCGTTCAGCTTTGTGCTCTCCCTGTCTCGTCAGTGTAATCAACGTCAGCCGTGTCTCCCAGCTGTTTCCTCTTTGCTCCGTTCACCTCTTGTATTTAGTGTCTGTGTCTTCCCCTACTCGGTGTCGCATCGTTAACGTCTGTTCACCCTCACTTGCTGCGTGTTTAGGATTTCCAGTCCTCCTGCATCTCTGTTTAGAGTTTTGTTTGCTTTTGTGAGTTTTATTTTATCTTGATGTTCTGCTCCAGCAATAAAGCTGCATTTTCTGTCTAAACCTCGTGTCCTGAGAATCCTGCATTTTGGGTCCACCACTCCTGCCTGCCTGCCACACAGCCGACCATGACACTCACTTATCTTAACTGCACTACTGTATAGCTCTGTGTAAATAATCATTCTGTACATTCGAAAATCTTTAATCCTACAACTTTTTACAACTTGCATAGTTCCCATTTCTGTATATCTCAGATTCTGTAAAGTTATTTATTTCATATTCTGTATAGTTTTTCATATTTATATCCTGTTCATAGCCTGTACATAGCTTGTACTCACTACAGCCTGTACATACTTATAGTTATAGAATATTCACAACATACTTCATACCGTGTACATTATAACATACCATAATAGACCCATTTCTGTAATATACTCACATATCTATATTATTGCTAATATATATTGTAATATATCTATATCACTAAAGCACTTCTGGATGGATGCAAACTGCATTTCGTTGCCCTGTACCTGTGCATGTGCAATGACAATAAAGTTGAATTCTATTCTATTCTATTCTAACAAAGGGAGGGAAGGTAGCCAGAAGCAAGGGAATCGCACTATTAGAAGGCAACATTGCAAACATTGAGGAGAGCTAAAAGTAACTGCCAAATCCCACAGGCAAATGCGAACCATGAAGAGCCCGCTAGGAAAGCTGCAGCCAACAAGTATCTACAGAGGGTCAGGCAAGTTCTGAGGAGTCATCTGACAGTTAAGAACAAGATCTATCAACACCTACACCGTGATCAGGTACCCTGCTGAGATAAGAAGCTGGCCAAAGGAGACAATAGAAGCCACTAACATCAAGACGAGGAAGCTCCTTACCATGCATGGAGGGTTTCACCCCAAGTCCAGCACCCTGAGGCTGTATGCTAAGCGGAAGGAAGGAGGCAGAGACTAGTGAGTTTCAGCACTACAGTCCAGGATGAGACAACAAACATCCACAAATACATCAGAAAGATGGCCATGACAAATCACCTTCTCAGGGAATACTTCAGGTGGCAGAAACCCAAGAAAGAGGAGGAAGAAGAACCATCATGGAAGGATAGGCCCCTCTACAGTATGTACCACCGGCAGATAGAGGAAGTGGGTGACATCCAAAAATCCTACCAGTTGCTGGACAAAGCTAGAATGAGAGACAGCAAAGAGGCATGAATCATGGCATCACAGGAACAAGCTCTGTGCACAAGATTGATAGAGGCTTGGGTCTATCACACCAGGCAAGACCCCATGTGCAGGCTGTGTAAAGATGCCCTGAAACAATCCAGCACATAACAGCAGGGTGTAAGAGGCTGGCAGGCAGGGCATCCATGGAGCGCAATAACCAAGTGGCCAGCATAGTATACAGCTACACAGCAAAATCTCCAGTGTTAAATTAACACTAGAGAGTGTCTATATGGGTCCACACCTCTGAGTGTTAAATACAACACTGTTGAGTGTTAAATTAACACTTTTGACAGTGTTATATATTTAAAAGTAACCTAGTCAGTTTTGAAGATTAACAATGGCTAACACTGAGCAGTGCTGATTTTCTAACACTGGAAAATAACTCAAAATGTTAGAAATATTCCAGTGTTAGAAAATCAGCACTGCTCAGTGTTAGCCATTGTTAACCCTTTAGAACCGAGCAGAGCGGCCCCGCTCCGATTTGCCTAACTATTTTTAAATCCCAGTAGAACTGCAACCACGTAAGCTAGCGCAATAATTTTTTTTGCATATGAAACTGGAGAAGTTGTACTTACATATCACACATGCAGATTTTCCCAGAGAGATGTTTCCTTCCTCTAATATGTTTGCAGAAATCATGTAAAAAGCGAACAAATAAAAAAAACCATAATCCTCAACCAGACTCTTTATCGATCTGATCAGCTGTTCACATCACTTCCTACTTTGATTATGTCTCGTCACGTTGTCACCGTGACCTATCACGTGGACCTGTACAACAACAACAGGAAGTGACGTCATTTTCCCCGGGAAATTTAGTTTTTTCTCTCGCTCGTGTATATTGTCGCTTTTTCTAGAAACATACACTCGTACAAAACACAGAATACACACTTTTTACACACTCAAACACATCCACCCATTACATTATTATGCAGCAACAATCCAGACACACCAAATACTTCACATTGCGCGACGCTTTGGATCTGATTACCGCCCCTCCTGAATACGGAGCTTCTGGCCATTTGTCGGATCCTGATTCTGCCGACAGTAAGTAAGTAAGTAAGTAAGTAAACTTTATTTATTAAGCGCTTTTCGCAGACAGGCAATCACAAAGCGCTGTACACAAATATTAAAATAAACAATAAAATCAATAGACATTATATACAATGTAAAAGAGCAAATGTAAATAATGTAAAAAAAATAAAATAAGTAGATCAACAAAAGGCTTGTTTGAACAGAAGAGGATGAGGCCGACTTCGTTGAAGGGATTGACCCTTGCCAAGACAAGTATGTATATTGTTTGAAATAAAATGTTTTTTATGGAAGAGAAACGTAGGAAAAATTACGTTTGCAGTGCAAAAGAGGAATTTCGCACCGCGACACAATTTTGCCCAAATTACGCACCATTATATAACTCTCGTGCTATACAAATTGAACAGATGGTATAATTTCTTTTGTGTATAGTGTTGATAATGTTGAAGAGGAGGGAACTGAAGTCTCCTGCTCAACTGAAGCAGCCCCTACTCTGGAGGGAAGCAGAGGGAGGGGAAGGAGTCGGATGACTTGTCCTCCGGCAAAAAGAGGCAAGCGCTCCAGGTCACTTTCCGGTGATGCAGCTGCCTGGATGAGTGAAAAGGACCCTGACAGCTTGCCTCATTCTCTACCGAATTTCTGTCCAAAAAGAAAGCCAGGTGTGCAGCTGCCATTTTCAGAATGTGTGGACCGTCCATCGCCATCTGTGTCACGGCTGCCGAGGCGAGCCGTGTGGAATAAATGAGGATCCAAGCGCAGGCAGTCGTAGAGGAGTGAAGGTGATTTATTGAACACAAAAGAATGTGGACAAACAGCAAACGGGGCTCGAACTAAACTAAACTGGGAAACAACTAAACTACAGAGCACAAACCTGAATGAAACCGAGCAGAGGAGGATGACGATGAACAGCAGGGAGAAGACACGGTGGATACACAGACTGACACTGAGTAATACAGACGAACCGGCAACAGGCAGGAGAACACACAGGGCTTAAATACACACACACCAGTAATCAGGGGATGAGAGACAGGAGGGCAACACAGCTGGGAGGAATCTGGGCTGACGGGACAGGGGAAACGTAAACTGATCACACTCACATACGACACGGACCTTCACAATAAAACAGGAAACTCAGATACATGGAACCAGACAAGACATTGAACTAAACAGACAGATTCACAAACAGATGGGGAGACACCATAGACAGACAGGTACAGACGCAGACTTAGAGGCAGATCGAAAATAACACAGAACTTAAACAATCATCATCTAGAAAATGATAACAAACTAAAAGCGCTGGGTCACCGACCCAGGACCATGACAGTACCCCCCCCTCAAGGGCTGGCACCAGACAGCCCAGCAGAAACGAAAAAACGGACCAAAACAAAACAGAAAACAACCTGACCAGGGCGGGCGGAGGGGGCCCAGGACGGAGGGACAGAGTCCAAAAAAGGCCCAGATGGTCAAGTTCAGGAGGCCGACCATGCGAATGGCAACGGGGCAGGTCCGGATGCCGGCCGCGCAGTAGGCAGTGGCGTGGAAACAGTTCTGGGGGCCAACCGTGCGGACGGCAACGGCGGCGTGGAAACAGTTCTGGGGGCCGACCGTGCGGGCGGCAACGGCGGCGTGGAAACAAGTCCGGGGGCCGACCGTGCGGGCGGCAACGGCGGCGTGGAAACAAGTCCGGGGGCCGACCGTGCGGGCGGCAACGGCGGCGTGGAAACAAGTCCGGAGGCCGGCCGTGCGGAAGGCAGTGGCGGCGTCCAGGAGGGCGTCCACGGTGGCGGAGATGCCCAACAAGCGGCCTGGCAGATGACCGACGATGTGGAGGTGGTAGTAGGGGACCTGAAGGCTGCGTGGCCCCTGCAGCCCCAGGCGAGGCGGAAGCTGAGGCTGGACCAGGCGAGGCGGAAGCTGAGGCTGAAGAGGAGGCCACTGCAGGTGATGCTGGAGCCGGACCAGACGAGGCGGATGAAGACGAGGATGCTGGAGCCGGACCAGACGGCGGTGATGAGACTGCAGCTGGTGATGAGACTGCAGCTGGTGATGAGACTGCAGCTGATAGCTGGACGGGCTCCTCGGGCCCTCCGGCTGACGAGGCAGGGCGCTGGACGGGCTTCTCGGGCCCTCCGGCTGACGAGGCAGAAGGCCGGACGGGCTCCTCGGGCCCCCCGGCTGACGAGGCAGGACGCTGGACGGGCTCCTCGGGCCCCCCGGCTGACGAGGCAGAAGGCTGGACGGGCTCCTCCGGCCCCCCGGCAAAAACAGTCACAGAACCAGTGGGCACTGGAGCCCCTGGCACACACAGAACAGAACCAGCAGGTGTGGAGACCTCTGGCAGGAACGCAACAGAACCAGCAGGCACACGGGCCTCTGGCAGGAACGCAACAGAACCAGCAGGCACACGGGCCTCTGGCAAACACATAGCGGCCTGCAGCTGCGCAGAGCATTGACCCTGCTCAGGCAGCGACAGCCGGGTGCAGTCCTCAGCTGGCTTCTTAAACTCCAGGGGTCCAGAGTCTGATGGGGGCTGAAACCCAGCCTCTGGGGAGGCCCTGGAGTGCATCTCAGTCTCAGAACTGGCCAGCCTTTGAGGAATGTTGACATTATCATTAGGTTTGACGCTCTGCTTAGAACAAACGGATGAAACCCAGTTCCTTTTAGATTGATTTGACTGGGCTTGTTGTACCGGAGTAGCAAGTGACACAGGGTGCAGGGCTAGTGGCTGCTGAACAGGAGGCTGAACTGAGGGTGACTGAAACAATGGTTGGGATGACGGCGGTGGTGGAATTGGAGACTGAGCTTGAGGCCGGGCGGCTAACTGAGCTTGAGGCCGGGCGGCTAACTGAGCTTGAGGCCGGGCGGCTAACTGAGCTTGAGGCCGGGCGGCTAACTGAGCTTGAGGCCGGGCGGCTAACTGAGCATCCGGTTGCAGTTCAAAAGAATAAACAGTCCTGGTATTATCAGAGCTGGTGTTAATTGTCTCTGGGATATATGCCACAGTTTTAGCAGACCCTGGGTTAGCTGACATGGGTTTAACAGGTTCAGAAGAACAACAGCCCTTTGCTTTCGCTGAAGTCTTAAAAATGCCAACCTGGGAGAGATCAGTTATCACGAAGGTAGGTAAGCTTTGTGAATTAGCTCCCACTGACACACCCCGAACAACCCCAGAAGAAAAAGTCTTACAGTTCAGATTGGAGCCGTTATCCTTTTTACTCACCACAGTCGGCCGCTCTGATATCCTGGGGTCCGACTGTGGCGAGGGGCGTCGACGACGTGAGTGCCGTTTCCCATTTGAAGGCTGGACCGACGGGCCGGGCAGGACACTCTCCGTCGGGTCAGGGAGTGAAGCATGAGTTGCAGAGTGGGTGGTAGCAGGGGGGAGAAGATGAAGCTCGTTCAGAACGAAATTCTGTGTGAGCGGGTGAAGTGAGCTGAGCAACCAGGGGAGACCAGAAACTAAGCGCTGTAGCCGAACAGCTATGCCTTGGCGGAATTCTCTCCCCTCATGCTCGAGCCATAAGTTAATTAATCTGTCCACCGAGTAAATAATGTCCTCCCGGAGCTCCTCGGGCGGGTTGACTGCTGCTGGGTCCATAGTGGCCGGTTCGTACTGTCACGGCTGCCGAGGCGAGCCGTGTGGAATAAATGAGGATCCAAGCACAGGCAGTCGTAGAGGAGTGAAGGTGATTTATTGAACACAAAAGAATGTGGACAAACAGCAAACGGGGCTCGAACTAAACTAAACTGGGAAACAACTAAACTACAGAGCACAAACCTGAATGAAACCGAGCAGAGGAGGATGACGATGAACAGCAGGGAGACGACACGGTGGATACACAGACTGACACTGAGTAATACAGACGAACCGGCAACAGGCAGGAGAACACACAGGGCTTAAATACACACACCAGTAATCAGGGGATAAGAGACAGGAGGGCAACACAGCTGGGAGGAATCTGGGCTGACGGGACAGGGGAAACGTAAACTGATCACACTCACATACGACACGGACCTTCACAATAAAACAGGAAACTCAGATACATGGAACCAGACAAGACATTGAACTAAACAGACAGATTCACAAACAGATGGGGAGACACCATAGACAGACAGGTACAGACGCAGACTTAGAGGCAGATCGAAAATAACACAGAACTTAAACAATCATCATCTAGAAAATGATAACAAACTAAAAGCGCTGGGTCACCGACCCAGGACCATGACAATCTGAACTATTCAAGATATACTTTGACCATGCTGCTATAAGAACACTGTGTGTCAACACAAACAAAAATGCAGCTAAAAATATTGCTGCAGGCAAAAAATTCACATGGACTGATCTCACAGAGGCTGAACTGTACCATTACATTGGCATAACACTCTACATGGGGGTTCTAAAGCTGCCTAAAATGAGAGATTTTTGGCGCGTGAATTCGATTTTTCATGTGCAATATTCCTCTGAGGTCATGACCAGAGACCGGTTCCTCACCATCACTTGGAATATTCATATGAGTGACCCTGCGGAAGACACTCTCAATGACAGAAAAAAAGGAACTACAGATTATGACTGCCTGCACAGACTACGTCCCCTGTATGACAGTTTACGTGTATCCTGCAAAGCTGTATACCACCCACAGCAAAACCTCTCTGTGGATGAGCGCATGGTTTCCACTAAAGCCAGAGTTGCCCTGAAGCAATACATAAAAAGCAAGCCAACAAAGTGGGGGATAAAACTTTTTGTGCTATCTGACAACACAGGCTACACAGTGGATTTTAACATTTATACAGGGAGGTCAACTCTGGTAACTGGGAAGGGGCTGTCATTTGATGCTGTGATGGCACTTATAAACAAAAACTACCTGGGAACAGGATATCACATTTATTGTGATAACTTTTATACAAGCCCAGCACTTTTTCACCACCTTCATGATCTGGGGTTTGGAGCATGTGGGACATTTCGGGACAGTAGAGTTGGAGTCCCAAAAACCAAACTTAACGCCCTGACAAAAAAATCTCCACGAGGGACAATCAGGTGGATCAGAGAGGGCCCTCTCATTTTTATTAAGTGGATGGACACAAGGGAGGTGAGTGTGTGCTCAACTCTGCACAGTGCCTTCTCAGGAGACACCGTGAAAAGGATGTGCAAGGCTGAAGGACAACACAGAGCAATTGAGGTGCCAGTGCCATCAGCTGTAAAGGACTACAACCGCTTTATGGGAGGAGTTGATCTGTCAGACCAGCTGATTGGCTCCTATTCTTCATGGAGAAAGAGCAGGAAGTGGTATGTGACAGTGCTGCACCACTTTATAGACATTGCTGTCACAAACAGCTACTTGGTCAGCAAGGAGCTCTGTGGCAGACTGGAGCAGCGGCCAATGACGCACCAGGATTTCCAGGAGCAGTTGATCGCTGAACTCTGTGGGGTGTCCTCACAATCAGGAGCGAAGAGCTACCAACACATCCCAGTTGCCATTGTTGAAGGGGCATCTGGTCAAAACAAAGCCACAAAGGGGCGCCGGAAGTGCAGGCTGTGTGGGAAGTGCACACCCTTCAAGTGTGAGGCATGCAAAGTGGCTCTGTGCGTCATTGTGGACAGGAACTGTCACAGGGCCTATCACACCTCCACTACTGCTGCTGAAGAATGATATTTGACTTTTTTCTCTCTCTAAAAGTAATGTGACACTTAGAACTTTTACTGCACTATTGTAAACTTTTTTTTAAATTATTGTCATGTTGCCAAATTGTGCAAAATATTAATTAATTTATGTTTTGGTTATGCTCCACCGGGACTACTGAACAGCAATATTTGACTGTGCCTTTCTGTATATAAATTCCTGTGACACTTATAAGTACTATTATTGTATTGTACTATTATAAATAGTTCATTTTGATGTTGTATTTTTATTGTCATGTTGTTAAATTGTGCCCAATATGCATTTTATTGATTTTTGTTTTTTACTACTGTTTATAAAAATGATTATATCTCAAAAATGAATTGATGAAAAAACTCCAAATAAATTTTGTGTAGTTTGAAAGGACTTTGTGCAACTTTTTTTCATTTACAATTTTGAGCTATATAGCTTTGATATATTTGTATCAACAAAAATATGTGAAAAACAAAAAACGTTTTGCAATTTTTTTGTGGTTTATTGCACTTTTTTTTTAGCAATTTCTATAGTTAGTATGGATTTGTTACACACGTATTATTAAAATGTGGGCTTTAAGGGTTGTATTGATGTATATATAGTAAGTTAAAATACTCAAAAAATGGGCCTACAGTATGTAAAAATGTAAACATAAGGTCTGGCGGACTTGTCCTATGGTAGGTCTTAAAGGGTTAATCTTCAAAACTGACTAGGTTACTTTTAAACATATAACACTGTCAAAAGTGTTAATTTAACACTCAACAGTGTTGTATTTAATACTCAGAGGTGTGGACCCATATAGACACTCTCTAGTGTTAATTTAACACTGGAGATTTTGCTGTGTACATCTGTGCCGATTACGACCTGGAAGTGCCAAGTTCAAAATGGGAAACGCCCCCTAGGGTGGTAGTGAATGAGCAAACTAAGATCCTGTGGGACTTCCAGAAACAGATGGACAAAATGATGGTGGCTAACCAGCTGGACATAGTAGTGGTAGACAAGTAGAAGAAGATGGCCATTGTGATAGACGTAGCGATACCAAATGACAGCAACATCAGGAAGAAGGAACACAAGAAGCACCAAGGGCTCAGAGATAAGCTGGAGAAGATGTGGAGGGTGAAGGTAACAGTGGTCCCAATGGTATTTGGAGCACTAGGTGCAGTGACCCCTAAGTAGGGCGTGTGGCTCCAGCAGATCCCAGGAACAACATCCGAGATCTCTGTCCAGAAGAGCACAGTCCTAGGGACAGCTAAGATACTGCACAGGACTTTCAAGCTCCCAGGCCTCTGGTAGAGGACTCGAGCTTGAAGAGGGTTCTGCAGGGGCGAGTGGGGATTTTTATAGAAAGGTAAATACAAAAAAACCCCACTAGAGAATAAATAGATTTTTTATTTGAATGGTGTTTTAAATACAGTTTATGAAGTAAAACATATACTCAACAATTTCAACTTTTTGCTTGATTTTCAATCCAAAATTCACCCACAACCAGTCACAGCAGAACCTAGTTCTGCCAGAGGTTTCTTCCTGATAAAAGGGAGTGTTGTGATATTTTGATACCATGGTAGCATTTACAGGATATTGTTTTATAGTGATATTATACAGGAAAACTGTTACTCAATAAGGCCCATTTACTAGTTGTTTTTCTCTTTCTCTGTGACCCAAGAATTAATGTGTAAGAATCACAGGCTGGTATCAAGGTCGAAAATACCACAGAGATCACTTCCTTATTCCCATCCTCCCTTCTTTATCTCCTAGAAAAGAGCTTGTTAAAGGCCAGGTGGTTTGTTTCAGAATTCACTAATGAAAGAACTCTGTATTCTATGTCTAGGAGTGTATTTTGCTGGGATAATCATAAATTGTAGCTGAACTGATAAACTATACAAAGGATACTTCTTTGCTCAGAGGGCAGGAAGACGCTTCCTTATTTGGTCTGTACCGGTTTGAACTGAGAATCTGTTGACACACGAACCTTTTTCCTCTATATAAACTGTTGTCTGATGAATAAACCTTGGAGTTGATTTTGGGAAAGCAACCTGAAGCAGTCTGTGTTTCCTTGTTCTCCCAAGCTACTCCCGGCGCTGTAACTAACCTGCTGAACGGCATACCTGAGTGTTACTTTGAATGATTTTGAATCTTATAGGGTAAAGACAAAACTCTGCTTATAGGTGCCCACGCCTCGGAGGAAACCCGATCCACGGAGAAACCCGGGACGGAGATTTCTTTCAGGGAGCATCGCCAAACGCTTGCTCAAAGGGTATCATTTGATTGTTCGCGTTTCTCTTTATTGTTGTAGGCTTCTGCAAACCTTACAATGGGGTGTCTAAATTCATAGGCTGCATTCTCCCGACGCCACATTTGAAGGCCGATTACATCACAGCGACGCACCAAAGGCTGTCCAAAATTGTAGACTTCTCCAAATGCAGCCAATAAATGCGTTTCCTTTTCCCGGGATCTGAAGGATGGGTCAGGTGTATCCTTCGTGGACCACCATATCTCAGAATTCATAGCGTGGCCCAGCCAATTCCAGTTTCCAACAATGTCAGCAGCTACTTTAATATTACTCTTATTAATCTTTGTGGGTCACAAAATAAACTTTTAAGATATTTTCAGGTGAGAATGTAGGTGTGTAAACTTCAAATATCTGCTCGGTTTATCATGACATCACATGCTTGAAAAGTGCTCTGAAGTTTTCTGAGACGTCTGTTACCCACCAGCTCGATAGTTAGTCGGGGCGAGAATAGCGAACTCCTGGCACATCGTTTTCAAACCCCCCGCGGTCTTTCACTGGTCAGGTTATACATGATATATGTCACTTACATAACTTAAAAATGTTATTCTTTGGCTTGTTTCAGTGTTTTATTTGTTCGTGAGTAAATTGGTTTGGCTGAGATTACAGCTGAATACACGTCAAATGGAAAGCATCTTGTTGCATTCTCAATCATTCAGGTAAGTACATCTCCAAAAGTTGATTCCATTAATCTCGAGGTAGCGTTTTCAGTGGGAGAAACGTTTTGACACTCATCCAAGTGACTTCTTGTCACTTGGGTGAGTTATGGGCGACCATGGTTCAGGGGGTTGGGAAGCTCATTTTGTAACTGGAAGGTTGCCGGTTCAATCCCCAGCTCTGTCTGTCTTGGTTGTTGTGTCCTTGGGCAAGACTTCACCTGTTGGCCAGAGGGGCCAATGGCGCGATATGGCAGCCTTGCTTCTGTCAGTCTGCCCCAGGGCAGCTGTGGCTACAACTGTAGCTTGCCTCCACCAGTGTGTGAATGAATGAATAGTGGAATTGTAAAGCGCATTTCAAAGCCTTTCATTTATCCACCCATTTGCTGTCTCTCAGCATGAAATGTGGTTGTAGTATTTGTAGTGGATCAGTAACACACACTCACATTGTGGCTTGTTTACATGTACTAGTCTACAGCTGACCACATGACCAATTGCTAGATGACTTCCTTCAGCTACACCAGGGGCCAGCAACCCTGGGCACGCGTGCCACAGCTGGCACGCGAAGGGTTAAGTGATGGCGCGGCATGTAGTGAAATAATCTGAAAAGGTGTATTTAAAATTAATATCTACGGCTGGGCCACCAATACACATCACAAATTATCTCACACAGAGCTAATGACAATACAGCTAATGACAGCGCGCCTTAATGACAGTATCTTAGCTAATAGCCTCACCTCCTTGTTTTACTTGTAACTGGCTAAAAATTACACAGATGAGAGGGATGTAGCTAGCTAGCCAGTCCTGTGAATTATAGCCTCGAAGCGAGCAAAAAAAGATGATCCCCGGTCTTTTATGCCAATTTGGACAGAAGACTGGGGTTTTGTGCAACAGAAAGATCGTGCTGTATGTGCCCTTTGCCTTGAGAGTGTTGTTTGCCGGACTTCCAGTGTTAAACGACATTTTGAGACGAAACATCAAAAAACCTTCAAGGATGAGGCAGAGAAAGTTGAATCAATTACACGTCTGTGTCAAGATATGAGAAGCAAGCAAGTACTCTGCAAAACATCATGGAACTGAAGCAAGTTATCGTATTGCACACTGTATTGCTAAACATGGAAAGCCGTTTACAGACAGAAAATTTGTTAAGGAGGCTTTTCTCTCAAGCTCAGAAGTGTTATTTAATGGGCTTCCAAAGAAAGATGCAATTAAAGCAAGGATACAAGACATACCTGCATCAGCCAGAACTGTGGAACGACGCATCCAGGAAATGGGTGACAATGTCAGAGCCCAACAAACAGCTGGTTTGAAAGAAGCCCAGGTGTTTAGTATAGCTTTGGACGAAAGCGTTGATATCAATGACGGTCCACTTTTGGCTGTCATGGTAAGATACTGTGATGTGGCAGTACAAGAGGAACTCTTCTATTTAACCCCAATGCCTGAAACAACGCGAGGTGAGGATATTGCCAAAGTTTTTAAGGAGTGTTTTGATGAGCGAGGCATTAACATTACAAAGATTTTTGCTGTGACAACTGATGGTGCACCAGCTATGGTTGGGAAACACTTTTTCACTCTATGAGGTCGGGAAACCTGCTTTTGACAACTTCTGAGAAAGGCCACATCTGAGGCCTCGGAGTTTCCTTCCTGGTTGGCTGTGGTGACCTTAGCGGTTGCGTCCGGACAATCAAGTTCTTTCACTAAAAGTCCCACCATTTGCCCTTTCTTCTTTTCTTGCATGATGGCAGATAAGAGGGAGCAACGTCGAAAACGGGGCCAGGCCGGTGCGGGTGGTTCACAGAGCCTGGAGCTGGGTCATGACTCTCAACGTGACGCGGCTATCACGGAGCGCATCTACGAGCAGGGTGCAGGCGCACCGCTCGGCGAAGTCACATTTACCAGAGCATTGGAGGTTCTGAAACGGGACATCTGCAACAAGCTTGACTGCAAGATTGATACAGTTACCCATACACTGTGGTCAGAAATATCATCTGTGAAGGCTGAGTTTAAAGCTGCAATAACCACCCTACAGGTCACCGTTAATGCTCAAGGGACCACCATTAAAGATTTGGAGCTTTCAGCTACAACCTGCAGTGACGACCTGACTTCTCTTCAATCTGCTGTAAGTGTCCTAACGGAGGAGCTCAGACAACTGCAAGATAAATGTGAGGATCTAGAAGGAAGGTCAAGGCGCAATAATATTCACCTTATTGGCATCCCCGAAGGTTTGGAGACTTCTAACCCTAGGGAGTTTATTTCCCATCTCCTGCAAGATCTTCTGAAACTGAATGAAGCACCTCTGTTGGATCGGGTTCACAGATCCCTTGGACCAAAGCCCGGAGAGGGAGCGCCTCCTCGCCCACTGCTCATTAGAGTCCACTACTTCCATGTCAAGGAACAGCTGCTACGTCTTGCAGGGGCAAACTCTCCTCTACTTTACCAGGGCAGAAGGATCTCCATCTTTCCAGACTTCACACCTGCAGTGGCTAAAAAAGGTTCACAGTTTACTGTTGTCAAGCGCCTTCTGCACTCTTGTCCTGGGATCAAGTTCGGCCTGTTCTATCCTGCGGAACTGAGGGTGACATTTCCAGATGGAGTTGTACGTAAGTTTACTGATCCTGCATCTGCCACGGACTTTGCCAATAAGATCCTGGGGGTCCTGCCTCTCAGGGCACATAAGTGTCTTAGCCCATTGGGCTGATATGTCCATCTTGGTTAATTTCTGTGAAATATTTTATTCTATTTGTTTTTCTCTTTCTTCACTGTTTTTTATTTTTTATTGTATCTTATTGTAGTTTTTTTAAGTAACATACTTATGCTTATTTGAGGTGAGCTTGATTTATAGGATGTGTCTTGTTCTAATATGTTTTAATTCAATCGTTGATTTGTCTCTGTCTTGTATTGCATGGAGCTTGAACTCAACTGGGACTTCGAATAGTTGGGAGGAAGTGCTCAGGGGTGTGTTTGGTGGGGGGTGTGTGCATCTTGTTTGGGAAGATGCTTCAGCATTTAGGGGGAAGTTTGGGTGTTCTTTGTTTTTTATGTTGTACTGTTCTGTACGCTGACTTTGTTTTTCCTGTGTTTTTCATTGGTCAGCTTTTGTTTTTTTCAATCTATGTTCTAATATGGTATCGCAATTAAATATTAATAATCAACAAGCAGGTCACTCGTTTAAGTTCTGTAGCTGGAATTATAAAGGTCTGAACCAACCTATTAAAAGGAGTAAGGTCCTCCATCATTCGCAATTCTTGGGCGCCCAGGTTGTGTTTTTACAAGAAACACACCTAAAAATTTCAGATCATTTTAGACTTCGTAAGGGGTGGGTGGGCCAACTCTATCACTCTACATTAGAGCTGGGCGATAGAATGATAACGATATGTATCGCGATATAACTTTTACTCGATAGAGAAATTAAACTATCGCGATAGACCTCGCCGCTCTTGTCCTCTTAAAAAAAAAAAAAAAAAAAAAAAAAAAAGGTCAGCCAATCCAAATTAAGTAGCGCAGAGCCGAACCAATCACAGCCGCAGCGTCACGTCGCGTGACTTGTTACGTACAGCACAAGTGCCAAGGCGCACATGTGTATTTGTTTGGGAAGCAGCCAGCCACCGTACCGCCCGGGTAATGGAGGAAATGAGTGTGCCGACTAGAAAAATCAACCGAGCGTGACCGAAGGTTACCGAAGAGAAATCAGATGATGGTTCCAATGCCGGAGAGATTGTCGAACGGAAGAGCCAGAGAAGTTCCGTAGTGTGAAGGTATTTCGGCTATTTCAAGTCTGACAAAAAACAGAGTAGCGTGCACTGTAAATTGTGCCGGAAGCAAGTCTGGAAATACAATAAACTGGTGCATGCGTCACACTGTGCGCCACGTTATTGTTTCGGTGAAATGAATTTCTACAATACTGTTACTGTTAATTCTCCTCTCTGCAGTGTTTAAATGCTTACATATACACACAGTTACTGTCCCTCCACACATACGACTCGGTTCTGCTTCTATGCCCCAGCTTTGTTTACTTTTTCCCACCGAGGCTTCTAGACTTCTGATTGGCCAACATTTCTGCACGGTTAGGAATCTAGCTCCACCTGCTGCTTTGGCATGTTCATAGCAGCGTTTTCCTTCATTTCTGCCTTTATGTGTGGACGGGATTATTTTTTAAAACGAAAACGGAAAATCTCCGATTTCAAAAATACCCGTGTACGTGTGGACGTAGCCTCAGTCTCTGACTGGAAGCGCTAATTCGTCATTCGGCTTTTGTCAGACTAAAGTAACTGTTAAAACTGTTTGAAAAGCTAAGCTATACAACAAGGAGAGATTGAGAATTTCCTTTTAGTTCTCAGTTTATTTGATATTGACAAAAGTTAGTTTTGTCTGTTCTTCTGTAAAACAAACTAAGATTTATTTTTAGAATTAATATTTTGTTTCTAAGTGGAATTGACAATTTAGTAGTCTGTTTCGTTTGTTCTATTTTGAAACTTAAACGCTTTAGCGGCTGCCTTTTGTGTAGTTTGCAATATTTGCCTTTATTTATCTGAAAAAGTCTCATGTTCCTTAAGTACATCTACCCTGTTGAACTTCATCCATCCATTCGCATCATTCATCCATTCCATCCATTTGTAAATGCTTAATGGATGAACTTATTATGGGAAATAAATATTTAAATAAAAACAAGCTGCTGATTATTTCACATTTTACTTGTGAGCAACGGCACATTTAAATCTTACAAATATAGTTATTTGGCTTATATCGTGATAGATATCGTTATCGCCTGAAATGAAAAAAACATATCGTGATATGAAAAAATCTTATATCGCCCAGCTCTACTCTACATTTAAATCCAAAGCTCGTGGAGCTGCTATTTTAATACACAAATCATATTTGTCGTATTTTGAACACTAAATTCATTTTTGCCAACATCTATGCTCCCAATTGGGACGATCAAAATTTTTTTTGCACTTTTTTCACTAAAATTCCTGACTTGTCTTCCCACTATTTAGTTCTTAGTGGCGATTTTAATTGTTGGCTCGGGCCGCTGGATTGATCCTCAAATAGGCCTGGTAGGCAATCCAACTCTTCCAAAATTATTAATATGTTCCTTGAAGAATTTTCTGTTATTAATGCCTGGCATTTTCTCAACCCCACGCGTAAAGAGTACACCTTTTTCTCCCCTGTTCATCATACGTACACTCGTATTGATTACTTTCTATTGGACAGTCGACTTACTTCACAGATTCGCTCTTGCTCTCATAGTGCCATTGTCATTTCAGATCATGCTCCGTTGACTCTAGATTTGGCAGTGGGCCAAAGTTCTCCACCAGCTCCATGGCGTTTGAACACACGCTTGCTGTCACACGATAAGTTTATCACATTTGTGACTTCCAAGATAGACTTATTTATAGAGACAAACATTACACCAGGAATATCACCCTCCATTTTGTGGGAAACGTTTAAGGCTTTTATCAGGGGACATATTATATCTTATGCTGGTTTTGAGGCAAATCAAAGGAAAGCAAAGTTGCCCGAGCTCATAACACGCATATCACAATTAGATGAGTTGTATGCTGTCTGCCCGGCACCAGAGGTCTATTATGACAGGCTGTCTTTGCAGTCTGAGTTTGATCATCTGTCCTCTGCTCGGGCTGAAGAGATGCTGCTGAAGTGTCAGTACTCCCAGTATGAGTATGGGGATAAGGCCAGTAAACTGCTTTCCCATCAGCTTTGTATTCCATTCCTCGGATTCAGACATCAAGCAGTGTTTCTACGGATCCTAAAATAATTAATGACCAATTTCTGGACTTTTATTCATCTCTTTATGCGTCTGAGTGTGCATTTAGCACTGAGGCTTTGGACTCCTTTTTCAATCATCTTAAGCTCCCATCAATTGATCAAACACACAGTCTTCGGCTGGAGGGACCAATAACTGTAGAAGAGATCCTGCAAGCTATCAGCAAATTGCAGTGTTCTAAGTCTCCCGGACAGGATGGGTTTCCTGCGTTCTATCGTAAATTTATGCCTAAACTGGCCCCGCTCATGATAAATATGTATAAGCATTCACTGGAAATTGGATCCCTCCCACCCTCTCTACTGCAGGCATCTATATCCTTGATCTTAAAAAAGGATAAGGATCCATTACAATGTGGCTCATACCGTCCCATTTCTTTGTTAAATGTGGACTATAAAATCCATGCTAAACTTTTAGCGATGCATGTGGAAGCAGTCTTGCCATCTGTAATTAACCCGGATCAAACAGGATTTATTAAAGGGAGATATGCCTTCTCTAACCTTAGACGTTTGTTTAATGTTCTTTACAATCCCTCAGACTCCAACAGCCCTGAGTTTGTGATCAGTTTAGATGCTGAGAAGGCTTTTGACAGGGTCGAGTGGGGATACCTTTTTTATGTTTTGGAGAAATTTGGCTTTGGTAAAATAATCATCTCCTGGTTGAAACTTCCAGAGGTGGGACCAAGTCATTGTTTTGCAAGTCTCAAGTAAGTCTCAAGTCTTTATCCTCAAGTCTCAAGTCAAGTCTCAAGTAATGTCAGGCAAGTCAGAGTCGAGTCTCAAGTCACTGGTGTAAGGGTCCAAGTAAAGTCACAAGTCTGAAATTTTGAATTTCAAGTCCTTTCGAGTCATTAAAAAAAAAACGAAAAAAAAGCATGTTGCAGTTATATGCTAAATGTAAATATTAGACCATGTAATTTTTAAATCTGTGTTTTTCTCAACACATGACAAAATAGTGAACTTAGAAAATATACACAAATTGTGAAATTGCACCTCTTTAAAATGCAGCTCAATTAAACCTAGCTCCAAGAATAATTTTCACCGACAGTTCTGAGATAAGCTGCATGTTATTCTTGGATGCGCTTGTAGGACCGGCTTTAAAATCGCATGACAAAAATATCATACACATTAAAAAAAAAACTGCATCACCAACGTAGCCTGGACAACATTTGCTAGTTAGATGAAGTCAGCTATCTCATCGTAGCATATTTATATGCATATTTATAATTATACGGTTCTTGGAGTGAGTGCACACTCTCGTGAAGTTTAGTAACTTCAGGCCACTGCAACAAGCCCAGGTACAGTTTACCGACGGATGGGTGCAGGACCTTGAAATGCACCGTGTAGAACGAAAGACCATCGTACCTATCATAAGTTTACCAGTCTCACAAATTGTCTTCATAAATACACATTCGTTAACCGTTTATTAATAGGACCTTTGAGCTCAACGGTAATTAATTAGCAGTGGAAATAATTTCTGGTACCCATCACAGAAATGTAGCAGTGACAATAATATTGTATGCTGTAATCGTACTGGGCAATTAGTGATACAAAACAACTGTTTTACCCTGTGAATAAAAGTATATGTTTTTGTCAATGTACCATAATAACAGAAGCGAAACACAATATTGTGTCAGGATGATTTACTATTTATGCACAATAAACAAAGGAGCATAGCGTGACAATTTCTGTTCAGCGCCAGACTTGCTTGTAACCTATATCACCAATTATATTATGAAAATGACGTATTAACTACTACAGCAGACTGACCTTTGTGGAAATGCTTGGAGCAGACTAACCTGTGAGCTGGAGTGTTCTGGGACGTTATATTTGATCTTTGAATGGCTGCAATCCAGGCCACCCGTCGCCTCTTTGTTACTTCGGAAACATGGCTCGAACAATTTCTCTTCAACGACGTAATCCGATAACAACCGATCTCTTTACCCGTCGGCTTCCCGTGGCTGTCATGCGACCGGCTATTGCAGTTAATAATACAACAGCTTCTTGCCATTTTTGTGTTTCTTTTTATCGCTGTATAACTGATTTCAATTGAAAGCCTGCGTGCGCTAGTACCGCTTGCCACGAGTTCCCAGAATCCTTTGCGGTTCTACCCGTGAATGACGTCACATTTTCAATCTCTATATAATATGCATGTTAAATTTTATATTTGGGGTGAAATATCAAGTCTTTTCAAGTGAACCGGTTCAAGTCCAATTCAAGTCCCAGGTCATTGGTGTAAAAGTCCAAGTCAAGTCACAAGTCTTAGAACATTTTTTCAAGTCAAGTCTAAAGTCATAAAATTAATGACTCGAGTCTGACTCGAGTCCAAGTCATGTGACTCGAGTCCACACCTCTGGAAACTTCTTTATACTTCCCCACTTGGCGCCGTCAAAACAAATGGCACATGTTCTGACTTTTTTCCTCTGTTTAGGGGGACTAGGCAGGGCTGTCCCATGTCGCCGTTGCTCTTTGCAATTGCAATTGAGCCCCTGGCCATATCGCTGAGATCAAACCCAGGTATCACCGGGGTTACGAGAAATGTTATGGAACAAAGAGTCTCCTTATACGCAGATGATTTGCTTCTTTATATCTCAAAACCAGCATCCTCATTTCCTTTGGTGCTCTCAATACTTGAACAGTTTAGCCTTATTTCTGGCTATAAGCTGAATCTCGCCAAGAGTGAACTGTTCCCTCTGAATGCTGCTGCGCAGAAATATCAGTGTACAGCACTGCCTTTTCGAGTTGTATCGGACAACTTTACATATTTAGGGGTTAAAATTACAAGTCAATTTCATACTCTTTTCAAGCTTAATTTCGGTGTGTTTTTTGTAAAAACACAACCTTAATTTTCTCCACTTGTGGAGAAAGTTAGGCAGGATTTGGACAGATGGTCTCTACTCCATCTGTCTGTAGCAGGGTGCATAAATACAATTAAAATGAACATCCTCCCAAGATTTTATTTTATTTTTCAGTGTGTCCCTGTATTTATCCCAATTTCCTTTTTTGTTAAATTAGACAAGATTCTCTCTGGGTTCATTTGGAACAAAAAAAACCCCTAGAATACGCAAGACATATCTTCAAAGACCGAAAAAGATGGGGGGAATGCCTTTACCAAACCTTATGTTCTATTATTGGGCATGTAATATTCGTATTCTCAGGTACTGGCTTCAGGGGTGAGGGGGACATGAATAATGCCCCGGCGTGGCTGAGCTTGGAGATTTCTTCTTGTGCCTTATCTTCTTTACCGGCCCTGATTTATGCCCAAAAGCAGCCTTCGAGTGCAGGTTTTTATAATAACTCTATTGTCAAAGTTACCTTGAAAATATGGTATCAAGTTTGTCGTTATTTTAAGTTTACCTTTTTTTCCCTTGAGTCACTCATTTTGAAAAATCCCTCTTTTCAGCCTTCGTTAGTTGATGGTGCTTTTTATTTGTGGGCCTCCTTGGGTATCAGGTCTTTTTCTGATCTGTATATTCAGAATACATTTGCCTCCTTTGAACAGCTCTCATTGAAATTTGGCCTTCCAAAAAGTCACTTTTTTCGCTACTTACAAATCCGGAGTTTTGTTAACCCTTGTGCACCCACCTGTTCTCGGGGCGTGGGTCGTGGTGACCCCCCAAGGTGTGTGTGTGTGTGTGTGTTGTTATTAGGATGGTATTGATGATGATGATGATGAGTGTGTGTGTGTGTGTGTGTGTGTGTGTGTGTGTGTGTGTGTGTGTGTGTGTGATGATGATGATGATGAGTGTGTGTGTGTGTGTGTGTGTTGTTATTAGGATGGTATTGATGATGATGATGATCCTGATGATGGTGGTGGTGGCGATGGGGGGTCTTGGTAACCCCCTGGGGGGGGGGGGGGGATATGTGTGTTTTATGATGATTAGGGTGGGGGGTCGCTAGGACCCCCTCGGGGCATATGTGATGATGATGGTGATGGTGATGGTGATGATGATGATGATGATAGGTTTGGGGTCGCTAGGACCCCCCCGGGGGGGCATATGTGGTGAAGATGATGATGATGATGATGATGATGATGATAGGTTTGGGGTCACTAGGACCCCCCCCCGGGGGGGCATATGTGATGATGATGATGATGATGATGATAGGTTTGGGGTCGCTAGGACCCCCCCGGGGGGCATATATTGTGTTATGATGATGATGAGGATGATGATGATGATCAGGATGATGATGATGATGATGATAGGGTGGGGTGGGGTGGGGGGGGTCGCTAGGGGACCACCGTTGGGGCGCTTGTGTTATCACGGCGTCGTGGCGTCCGGGGAGCGGCGGCACGGGAAGAAGAAGAAGCGGCGCAGTTGGGACAGTACGTGACGGCGCAGTTTGTACACACGTGCGCTCGGCACTCGCGGCACAGGATCTTGGTCTTGACGTCTTTGCTCCTGGGACACACGCGGCACCTTCTCCTCTTGACCGGAGAGGAGTCGTGTGGCGTAGCGTTGTTAGAGGCTGCCTCGGCGGTAGCGCCTCGGGCCGCGACTCTGCCTCCTCCTCCTCCTCCTCCTGGTCCTCCTCCTCCTCCTCCTCCCGGTCCTCGCGCTAAAGCCGCCCTGGCTTCGAGCATGGGGCGCGCGAGCGCTTTGCCCAGTCGCTCGAGGAAGAGCCGTCGTCTGTTGAGCTTGCCCGGCATCCAGTCGGGGTGAATTTCCCTCCACAGCACGAACGCGTTGTAGACCGCCACGTCGACCATGTTGTGGAAAAGGGCCACGGGCCACCTGCGGGTCTTTCTCCTGCAGCTGTACGTGCTCACAACCTTGTCCAGGTTGTCCACTCCTCCCTTGGTGCGGTTGTAATGCAGCACCAAGGGCGGTTTCGCGCCGCTTCTGTTGCTGCCGCTGCCGCTGCTGTTGCTGATGCGGCGGCTAGGCCGGGGCTCGGGGCCGGAGCGATGGTGGTAACGAGGAGCTGTGGTGAGGAGCAGCACGTTCTTGTTCTTCTTGGCCACGTAGGAGAGGATGATCGTGTCGGGCCCTCCTCCTCCTCCTCCTTCCCGTCCTCTTCCTCCTCCTCCTTCTCGTCGTCCTCCTCTTCCTCCCCCTCGTCCCGCGGAGCCGCCGAGTACCACGGATTCCACGGAGCCCACGGCCCTGCCCTTGACGCAGCACAGCTCTCTGGGGATCTCGGGTCTGTTCGACCGCAGAGTGCCCAGCACGGTGTGGCCTCTCTCGCGATAGAGCCTGTCGGCGAGCTCGCGCGAGGTGAAAAAGTTGTCGCACGTGACGTTGCGTCCCGGAGTCAGTCCCTCGGTGAGGTCCATGACCACTCGAGTGGCCAGGTGCTTTTCGGGAGGGCCGCGCTTGTCGGGCTTGCCGGTGTAGACTTGCATCTTCCACGCGTAGCTGGAACGCACGTCGCACGCCACCCATATCTTGATCCCGTACCTGGCCGGCTTGCTGGGCATGTACTGTCTGAACGGACACCGTCCTGATGGATGGAGAGAGAGAGAGAGAGAGAGAGAGCGAGAGAGATGGAGATGGGGATGGAGATGGAGAGAGAGAGAGAGAGAGAGAGATGGAGATGGGGATGGAGAGAGAGAGAGAGAGAGAGAGATGGAGAGAGAGAGAGAGAGAGAGATGGAGAGAGAGAGAGAGAGAGAGAGAGAGAGACCGCGGCCCATGGGCTTCCATCCGTCGATGGCGGGCCTGCGCCTGCCCGCTTCCAGGTTGGTCATGGCGATCACCGAGTCCTCTATCTCCGGCGGGAAGTAGGCCATGAACGCGGAGGCCTCGTGTCGCGCCGCCGCCACGGCCTCTTCGGTGGGGCCTCGTCCCGGCGGGTCGAGGTCGTCGTCTTCTTCTTCTTCTTCTAATTCTAATTCTTCTTCTTCTAATTCTTCTTCTTCTTCTTCATAGTCTTTGTCTTCTTCATCGTCATCGTTATAATCATCAGCGAGGACGTCTTCTTCTTCTTCTTCTTCTTCATCATCATCATCATCATCGGCGAGGACGTCTTCTTCTTCTTCTTCTTCTTCTTCTTCATCATCATCATCATTGGCGAGGACGTCTTCTTTTTCTTCTTCTTCTTCTTCATAGTCTTTGTCTTCTTCTTCTTCTTCTTCTTTTTCTTCTTCTTCATAGTCTTTGTCTTCTTCTTTTTCTTCTTCTTCTTCTTCTTCATCATCATCATCATCATCATCGGCGAGGACGTCTTCTTCTTCTTCTTCTTCTTCATAGTCTTTGTCTTCTTCGTCATCGTCATAGTCGTAATCGTCGGCTACATCCGCGTCGCGAGTTTCACCGACAGCGCCGCGGCCGCGATCGCGCCCAGGATCATGAACGCCACCTGCAGCGCGGCCGGCGTCGTCCTCTTGCCAAATCTCCCGAGTCCCCCGCCCCGGTGGGTCGGCGCCTGCTTCTTCTTCTTCTTCTTCTCCCTCTCGGCGGTTCGACTCGCCTTGCGAGCCGCCATCCTGGCAGAGTTGCGACGCCATTTCGTAACCGCGATCCTCTTCCCCGAAATACCTATGGTCTGCCACCCCATCGTTTTCGTCCTCCTGATCCTCCGAGTGGCTCTCCTCCTCGTCGTCTGCGAGCGTTCGGGCCGTCGGGTCGTCGTTGTCGTCCCCCTCGGCCTCTTGCTCCTCTTCCTCGCTCTCGTCCTCCTCCAAGTTCTCCTGTAGCTGCTGCTGCTGCTGCTGCTGCTGCCGCCGCCGCCGCTGCTCTTGGTCTTCCTCGACCCCTAGCCCTCGATAGCGAAACGTGGCCGGTCGCAACAACGGAGCCACCGGAGCCGACCACGCAGCGTACGCCAAATGCGATGGCGATGGCGACGGTGATGGTGAGCGGGAGGAGGAGGAGGAGGAGGACACCGCTGGCGATTGCGATCCGCCTGTACCGACCTTAGTGCTCTTTGGCTCCCACGGTCTAGTGCGTGACATTGTCTTCTTCTTCGTCTTCTTCTTTCTCGTTGGCACCTTGTCGCCGTTGTTGTTGTTGTTGTTGCTGTTGTACAGCACGCGCCCGGACACTGCCTTTGTAACCTCTGTAACCTGTAACCCCGACACGCTTAGTACCCGCCATCCACGCTCTTATCATCTCGCCGCGCGACGCGCTGTGCTTCCGCCGGGGTGTTTCTCGACCACCTTTTTACAAGACTTTATCGTCCACGCTTGCACGTGTGGTCTCTGTCAAACTCACGTCTCTCTCTCTCTCTCACGTCTCTCTCTCTCTCTCTCTCGCTCTCTCTCTCTCTCTCTCTCTCTCTCTCTCTCTCCAATCCCATCCCATCCCCATCCCATCCCCTCGGGGGGGGATCTCGCGACCCCAACCTCCTCCCTCCCTCCGCGGGGGACCCGCATCCCCCGACCCCGCCCTCCCATCCCATCCCATCCCATCCCCTCGGGGGATCTCGCGACCCCAACCTCCTCCCTCCCTCCCTCCGCGGGGGACCCGCATCCCCCGACCCCGCCGCTCTCCCCCTGGCGGGTGCATCAGGGTTAAGGAGAAATCTCTTGTCTGTATGGGAGAATATGTTCCTTTGGCAACTCCTCAACCTTGGCTATTAAAATGGCATGGGAGCAGGATTTGGGATGTGTGATTCAGAATGACTTTTGGGATAAAATTCTTTACCAGGTCCATGGCTCCTCATTATGTGCCAAACACGGGTTGATTCAATGTAAGATTTTGCACCGCATACACTGGACTAAAGCCAGACTAGCTCAAATATACCTCAACCTTAGCCCTGATTGCGACCATTGTCATCAAACACCTGCCTCTCTAATACATATGTTTTGGTCATGCCCATCCCTCAAACAATACTTGATTAATATTTTTCTGACTTTATCAAAGATCATCCAGCTAACCCTCCAACCTGTGCCCTTAACTGCTTTGTTTGGGGTTCTTCCTGATACAGTTGTCTTGCCGACACCCCAAGCGGATCTGGTAGCATTTCTCACCTTATTGGCAAGACGCAGAATATTGTTATGTTGGAAGTCCCCTTCTCCCCCATCCTGGGAAATCTGGATCAGAGATGCTTTGCATTTTAGCAAATTCGAAAAGATTAAATTCACCCTGCGTGGGTCTATGGCCAAATTTCTTAAGATCTGGCAACCCTTTTTTGACCATGTTCAGACTTTGCGGTCCCACAACACTCCCAATTAGCCAGCTCAGACTTTATTCTATTTTATTTTATCTTACGTTTAACTATACGGACTCTATTGTGCCTGCGCTTTATGATGGCATTTATTTACCTACTTTATACATATTTCTTTTCTCTTACAGATTTGACTTATCTCTACAATTAAGCTGACCACTCATTATGTTTTTTTTTGTTTTTTGTTTTTTGGTTTGTTTGTTTTTTCTGTGTCTGTGTGGGGGTGTGGGTTCTGAAACTCTCCACATCTCTCTTGTACACTCAGGAACTGCTATCTTGTACTCCAGGGTTTACTATTCGTATTATTAGATTGGATCCTTTCTTTTTTCTTTTTGTACACCTACTGATACTCCTATAATTATGAGGTGGGAGTGTATGTTTCATATTGTTTTATGTTCTTCAAAAAGAAAACGCATATTGTTCAATTTGTCTTTTGTAAAAATGGATGCAGAAAATTTAATAAAAATATCTGAGGAAAAAAAATGTATTCCACTACAGAATACATGCCCCAAAATGTATTTTGTAATGTATTCCGTTACGTTACTCAATGAGAGTAACGTATTCTGAATACTTTGGATTACTTAACCCTTTAAGACCTACCATAGAACCAAGTCCACCAGAGCTTATATTATATTTTTACCTGCTGTGGAGCCATTTTTGGGAGCATTTCAAGTTGCTATACATCAATACAACCATTATAGCCCAGAATTTAATAATATGTAGTCATTAAGTGCATAGTAATTACATAAATTGCAAAAAGTGCAATAAACTACAAAAAAATTGAAAATCGTTTTTGCTTTTTTAACATATATTTGTAGTTAGAGAAATTTAAGAGGCTTATCCCTCAAAACTGTAAATACAAAAAAGTTGCACAAAATAGTTTCCCACCACAGGAAATTTATTTTGAGTGTCTTCATAGTTTTATTTTTAAAATACACCAATTTTTATACACTGCAGGAAAAACGAAAATAAATATTATACTGCAAATTTGCAAAAAAAGCAGCATATGCATCAAAATAAACTATTTCCAGCAGTGCAATATGAGTTCTAAGCATCCCAGAAACGACACAGAAAGTCATAAAGTCAAAGATAACTTTTAAAAAGACGAGTATAGGCCCTAAGGCCCTGATAGGCTAAGGCTCAGTAGGTAAAGTGGTCGCCCCATGATCGGAAGGTCGGCGGTTCGAATCCACTTAACGGCTACCCTGAGGTACCCCTGAGCAAGGTACCGTCCCTACACACTGCTCCCCGGGCGCCTGCTTAGTGGGCTGCCCACTGCTTCACTGAGTGAATGGGTCAAATGCAGAGAAAAACAAGTAATTTCCCCATGGGGATCAATAAAGTATCCATTATTATTATTATTATTATTATTAGTAAAAAAGACTACATTTCCGCGAAAATGACGTCACTTCCGGTTTCGGGCAGGTAATGGCGGAAATGCAAAAGTTCGCGCTGACGTCTATTCCAATGTAGGAAGTGTTATGAACAGCTGATCGGCGTGTTTCTGGAATATTATGTTTTTGTTCCTGCAAGCGCTTTTTATGCAGTTTTTGCAAAGCTTTATGTGGAAGGAAACCGTGTGACCTAGGACAAGCTGATGGCATAAGATGTAAGTACAACTCCTCCGGTTTCATATGCAAAAAATTTTTTTGCGCTAGCTTACATGGTTGCAGTGCTACTGGGATTTAAAAATAGTTACGCAAAACAGAGCGTGCCCGCTCTGATCGGCTGTAAAGGGTTAATATATTATCATGCTTTTTACAACTACATGAATGTGATTTATTACTATTACTGAAGGTCCGCGGCTCCGAACCATAGTAAAGGGACTTCTGGCTAATACTTCGGGTTCCCTGTCGGGCTCGTAGCCGAAAAATAGATTTACTTTGTTGTCTGGGTCAAGTTTGCTGGCGAGAGACAGAGAGAGGCGTTGAAAGGCTGCTCCAACAGAACTTATTGTTTTGGAGGAAAACACGAACACAGCGTACAGTCGAGTCTTAATAGCTTACTTACAACTGGGCTCGTCAGGCACTCTTCTTGGCTGCAGTGGTTATTATTATATTTACATGCTTCCAGCTCCCGTTTCTGCTCAAAGACAACTCGTACTTTTCCACTCTCCTTTTTCTCCCTCCTCGCGCTCACAGACACATAACGGGTATGGCAGTCCATTCTCCCTGCAGCACGGACTACACTGCCCATGAGGCTACATTCTTTAGGGCTATGCCTGTAACACTCTACCTTTTAGCTTAGCACAACAACAACAACAAAAAAGCGCTCTCTCACCCAGGAAACACACAGTCGCAGAGAGAGCGCGCGTCACCCTGTAACCACGGCAACCGTAACGCTGCCGCCTGGAAAAACAGAACATAGCTGTCAAACAAAACCCAAACAGTCCTGACCCGTGACAATATGAAGCAGGAAAATACCGCTGTGTAATCCATTTATTTCAACACAGTAACCGTATTCTAAATACCACTTTTAAACGGTAACTGTAACGGAATACAGTTACTCATATTTTGTATTTTAAATGTGTAACGGCGGTACATGTATTCCGTTACTCCCCAACACTGGGTACGACCAGTACTCGAGAAAGTCCGTGCCAACTATTTCAAGGTTGAACCAGAAGAGAACCACTCCATTGATGAGCAGATGATCCCCTTCAAAGGAAAGATTGGAATGAAACACTATATCAAGAACAAGCCGCAAAAATGGGGAATCAAGGTCTTCACTCGTGCAGGTGTCACTGGACTAGTCTATGATGTTGAAGTATACACTGGAAAAGGCACTGTGACCAATGAGCGTGGACTTGGTGTTGCCGGAGAAGTTGTGCTTCGTCTCGTGTCAGAAGTTCCAAAAGGTCTAAACTACAAGTGCTTCTTCGACAACTGGTTCACGTCCCCTGAACTCATTGTGGAACTGAAGAAAATGGTAATTCTAACAGTTGCTACCATCAATCGTAACCGTCTCTGTGGATGTACCCCAAAAGTGACAAGGAACTCTCAAAGGATGGGCGTGGTGCGTATGAAGTGGAATATGAAAAGACAAGTGGGATGTCCATTGTGAAGTGGTATGATAACAAGGCAGTTTTACTGGCATCATCCTTCATTGGCCCTGAAGCTGTTGAGAGATGCAGAAGGTGGTCGAAAGAGAACAAGGAATACCCCACATTGTCAAGGTGTACAACCACAACATGGGAGGAATAGACTTAGCAGACATGTTTGTGACTTGAACAGCAGGAAAAGAGGACGACCGTCATTGGAAGATGATCCAACATCTCATCAAGCTGCCCCATCTCCACCTCCACTTCAGCGGATCGTTGCACCAACGGTTGACGTCAGACTCGACCGATGCAATCATTTTCCCATTCATGCTGAGAAACGTGGATGTTGCAGACTGTGCAAGAATGGCTACATGCAAATGGCCTGCCTGAAGTGCAAAGTACTTCTATGCTTTACGAAAGACAAAAACTGTTTCTTGGAGTACCACACCACAAAGTGACATGCCAACATGGCCTACTCAATGAGGATTTGAGATTTTGGATTTGGATCCCATATTGTTTTTGTTGTTGTTCTGTTACTGAAAAGCACTTTGTTACATTGTTTTGAAAAGTTGTATACAAATAAAGTTAATGTTCATATCATATTCAGTCTTCAGTGTCAATTTACCACACCGGGCCAATGTTGTAAATCCGCAACATCCCAGAACTCCTTGCATGTGAAGGTCTCACTTAAAAAAAAGTCAGGATTCTATTGTACTACCCCATATGATAATTTTCTCCAAATATCAGATTTTTCTTGTAACTAAAACTTAATTTGAGCCTGAGAGGGTTAAAGAGGCCATGAGGAAATCTGCAACAACCAAATATTTGCAAAGATTAAGGCAAGTTGTAAGGAGCTGAATGAGAAGAACAATACCTGGGCAATCAACACCTGCAGAAACCTGAGAGAGAAGAGGATGTGGCGAGACGAGGTTGGGATATAAAGTAAATACTCTTTGCAGTTTTAAAAAGACAACGCCACCCTGGGAATTTCACCCAGAGAATACTGAAAGTAACACTAAATCACCAAAAAGGCACTTAGGTTCGCTATACTCAATCCAGAGACGAGGTTCAATGATCAACAAATTCACAATTTATTAATAATTATTTAAAACACCATATAAAAGCACAATCATAAATATTCAAGTACAAATATGCTTAAAAAGGTATTCAGAGCTGAGGCTTACCAGTGGAGGGGCAGGGATGCCACACACAAACTAAAGAAAGAAAACACACCCAAAACACAAGTGCAACAGACTATCACACACACTCACACTAATAAACTAAACAAGGCAGGTGTGTACACTCAAGGGATCCCACCACCAAGGCACCCTAGTCTCCTCCACGTCGGCACTCCGCATCTGAATAAAAAAAACAAAGAAAATTTTAATATATTACAACAAACTAATGTGTAGCACCGGGGGATAACCCAACTGCAAGACCACACTGGTGATCTACAGCTAGAAAAAGGGCCTCCCACCAGTGGTGTAACAAAAATCCAAACTACAAATCAAAAGCAATAAAACAACATACAATCTGGATAAAACTCTAAAATCTGGAGCAAACGGAATCGCCGTACTGCTCCAACTTGCCGTCCACACGACGAAAAGTTAACAGTCGATCAATATGCACGCCAGCTGACTCCGATAACCGGCATGCATATAGCCGTTGTCCACGCCGACGTCCACTGTAAAAGCCGACAGCAGCAGGGAAAGAATTCTCACAACGGGAACAGACGGTAAAAGCACAGCAAGGCAAAACAGCAGCACTTCAGTTCGCGTAGCTTGGCGCAAAACTAAGGTCCACACTTCCAAGTAAGCCGGGTCATAGAATGTAAGCAGAATAGCTCAGAGGAGGCTTCTATAGCTACGACCAGCCGCGATGGAGACTTTAGAGGAGTAACCCACAAACGATCTCTACCACACCGAGGAAGTCAGGTGACCAAAAAGGAAATCACAGGCAAGCAATGCAGAGACACTCAAATGGCCACTATTTATACCAGCGCCCCCTAATGGGCCAGGCTGAAAGTGGGTTGGACCGAGGGATAACATTCATCCTGCCACAAGGAGCAAGGAGACGAACAATCATGGGAGGACAGATCCCTGCACAGTATGTACCACCGGCAGATAGAAGACATGGCTGACGTCCAGAACTCCTATCAGTGGCTGGGCTGAAAGACAAAACACTGAGGTATGAATCATGGCAGCACAGGAACAAGCTCTAAGCATAAGATCCATAAACACTTAGTTCTACCACAACGGGTAAAACCCCTGGTGCAGACTGTGCAAAGATGCCTCTGAAACACTCTAGCACATAAGAGTACAGTGCAAGATGCTAGCAAGCAGAACACACATACAGTAGAACACCATAACCAGGTGGCCAGAAGTATATCAATTAACATTTGTGCAGCATATGTCCTTGAAGTCCAGAGGTCATCACCCAAGGTAGCTGAAAATGACCAAGCTAAGTCTGGGGCTTCCTGATATAGACAGACAAACTGGTGATATCTATCCAACCAGACGCAATAGTGGTGGACAAGCAGAGGGAGATGACTGTAGTGATAGATATAGCTATATCAAGTGTTAACAACATGAGGATGAATGAACGTGATAACCTTGAGACTTGAGAAAATGTAGTGTGAAGGCAGTAGTGGTTTCCGTGGTTTCCGTGGCTTTTTTGCTTTTATACTAAGCCTATACTAGTTCCAGGGGTTTAAAAAAAATTGATGGGCAAACACAATGAAGTGCATAGGGCTATAAACATCAATTCGTCTGATTCCCTGAAGTTGTTTACATGTTAGTAGAGAACTTAATGAGTCCCATAGAGGATGGAAGGTTTTCTGATAAAACAAAGCCACAAAACAGAGACAATTACTTACCTTCTTAGTTCAGTGCGGGAAATATATTACTACAGTACTTTAAAGCATTGTTTATTTAATGGATGTTGAATTAAATGTAACATTGTTAACTCTTGGTGGGTTTGCAGAATTGCACAAATACAGATATCTTTATTTTGTGATTATATTCACATTATATATTCTGATACTCTGCTTTAATTCCACTATAGTGTACCTTATTTGGACTTGCAAAAACCTTCATGAGCCAATGTATATTTTTATTGCAGCTTTGTTAATCAACTCTGTTCTTTACAGCATGATTATCTATCCAAAGCTCTTATCTGATGTTTTGTCTGAAAAACAGACTATATCGTATCCACTCTGTCTCTTCCAAGGATTCTCATATTACACCTCAGCTGGGTCAGAGTTTTTACTGTTGGCAGCAATGGCATATGACAGGTATGTGTCTATATGCAAACCCCTGCAATATCCAGTTATTATGAATAGAATAACTATTTATGTATGTGTGATTTTAGTTTGGCTTATACCTGCTTTTGAGATTGCAGTGTCATTTGTGCTGTATTCGAATGTAAAACTCTGTAGTTTTACTCTAACAGGAATTTTTTGTAACAATTCATTTTACAGGCTTCAGTGTGTGCCCTCGGTTGTAATATCTGTATATGGTGTGGTCATGCTGATAAATGTTGCCTTTCTACCAATGCTTTTCATACTTTTTTCATATATCAGAATTCTAAGAATATCTTACAGTTGTTGCAGAGAAACAAGGAGAAAAGCTCTAAAGACATGTTTACCCCACTTGCTGGTGTTAATCAACTTTTCCTGTTTTATTTTCTTTGATATAATTATAGTTAGACTGGAATCTGATCTATCAAACACTGTACGCTTGACATTGACGTTTCAGTCAATTTTATTCCATCCTCTTTTAAATCCAATCATATATGGACTCAAAGTGAATGAAATTTTTAAACACATCAAGATGTTGTTGTGTCAGGTTTAACAACACTGGTATTACTGCACCATTATCAAATGTATGGGATTTCATTGTAATGTGAGTTAGATAAAAGAGTTTCTTATCTCTGATTTGACATGCAAGATAGAAGGACAGAGATCAACATTTATATAAACGTTGATCTCTGTCCTTCTACTGACAACAAGACGAAAAACATAATGGTCATAAAACAAAGATAAACAATTTGTTAAACTGTTGCTGGTAATGTTTGAAGTCTAAGCAGTTCCTATGCCTGCGTTTCACATTTTTCCTCCTTTTTTGTCACAGGTTATCTTTTACTATTGTGGGTTGTAAGCGCAAAAAATAATTTAGTTAATTTAGTTAATCAATTGCTACCTCTCTCTCTCTCTCTCTCTCTATATATATATATATATATATATATATATATATATATATATATATATATATATATATATATATATATACACACAGTGGGGCAAAAAAGTATTTAGTCAGCCACCGATTGTGCAAGTTCCCCCACCTAAAATGATGACAGAGGTCAGTAAGTTGCACCAGAGGTACACTTCAACTGTGAGAGACAGAATGTGAAAAAAAAAATCCATGAATCCACATGGTAGGATTTGTAAAGAATTTATTCGTAAATCAGGGTGGAAAATAAGTATTTGGTCAATAACAAAAACACAACTCAATACTTTGTAACATAACCTTTGTTGGCAATAACAGAGGTCAAACATTTACTATAGGTCTTTACCAGGTTTGCACACACAGTAGCTGGTATTTTGGCCCATTCCTCCATGCAGATCTTCTCGAGAGCAGTGATGTTTTGGGGCTGTCGCCGAGCAACACGGACTTTCAACTCCCGCCACAGATTTTCTATGGGGTTGAGGTCTGGAGACTGGCTAGGCCACTCCAGGACTTTCAAATGCTTCTTACGGAACCACTCCTTTGTTGCCCGGGCGGTGTGTTTTGGATCATTGTCATGTTGGAAGACCCAGCCTCGTTTCATCTTCAAAGTTCTCACTGATGGAAGGAGGTTTTGGCTCAAAATCTCACGATACATGGCCCCATTCATTCTGTCCTTAACACGGATCAGTCGTCCTGTCCCCTTGGCAGAAAAACAGCCCCATAGCATGATGTTTCCACCCCCATGCTTCACAGTAGGTATGGTGTTCTTGGGATGCAACTCAGTATTCTTCTTCCTCCAAACACGACGAGTTGAGTTTATACCAAAAAGTTCTACTTTGGTTTCATCTGACCACATGACATTCTCCCAATCCTCTGCTGTATCATCCATGTGCTCTCTGGCAAACTTCAGACGGGCCTGGACATGCACTGACTTCAGCAGCGGAACACGTCTGGCACTGCGGGATTTGATTCCCTGCCGTTGTAGTGTGTTACTGATGGTGACCTTTGTTACTTTGGTCCCAGCTCTCTGCAGGTCATTCACCAGGTCCCCCCGTGTGGTTCTGGGATCTTTGCTCACCGTTCTCATGATCATTTTGACCCCACGGGATGAGATCTTGCCATGGCGGAGTTTGGAGTCTGACTGTTTGAGGCTGTGGACAGGTGTCTTTTATACAGATGATGAGTTCAAACAGGTGCCATTCATACAGGTAACGAGTGGGGGACAGAAAAGCTTCTTACAGAAGACGTTACAGGTCTGTGAGAGCCAGAGATTTTCCTTGTTTGAGGTGACCAAATACTTATTTTCCACCCTGATTTACGAATAAATTCTTTACAAATCCTACCATGTGAATTCATGGATTTTTTTTTCACATTCTGTCTCTCACAGTTGAAGTGTACCTCTGGTGCAAATTACTGACCTCTGTCATCATTTTAAGTGGGGGAACTTGCACAATCGGTGGCTGACTAAATACTTTTTTGCCCCACTGTATGTATGTATATATATATATATATATATATATATATATATATATATATATATATATATATATATATATAAATAAATATAAAAAACACCCAGCACGCCCCTGCGGGCGGTTTATCCTTCAAGCTCGGGTCCTCTACCAGAGGCCTGGGAGCTTGAGGGTCCTGCGCAGTATCTTAGCTGTTCCCAGGACTGCGCTCTTCTGGACAGAGATCTCCGATGTTGTTCCCGGGATCTGCTGGAGCCACTCGCCTAGCTTGGGAGTCACCGCACCTAGTGCTCCGATTACCACGGGGACCACCGTTACCTTCACCCTCCACATCCTCTCGAGCTCTTCTCTGAGCCCTTGGTATTTCTCCAGCTTCTCGTGTTTCTCGTGTTCCTTATTCCTGATATTGCTGTCATTTGGAACCGCTACATCGATCACTACGGCCGTCTTCTTCTGTTTGTCTACCACCACTATGTCCGGTTGGTTAGCCACCACCATTTTGTCCGTCTGTATCTGGAAGTCCCACAGGATCTTAGCTCGGTCATTCTCCACCACCCTTGGGGGCATCTCCCATTTTGACCTCGGGACTTCCAGGTTATACTCGGCACAGATGTTGCTGTACACTATGCCGGCCACTTGGTTATGGCGTTCCATGTATGCCTTGCCTGCTAGCATCTTGCACCCTGCTGTTATGTGCTGGATTGTCTCTGGGGCATCTTTACACAGCCTGCACCTGGGGTCTTGCCTGGTGTGATAGACCCCAGCCTCTATGGATCTTGTGCTCAGAGCTTGTTCTTGTGCTGCCATGATTAGTGCCTCTGTGCTGTCTTTCAGTCCAGCTTTGTCCAGCCACTGGTAGGATTTCTGGATATCAGCCACCTCCTCTATCTGCCGGTGGTACATACCGTGCAGGGGCCTGTCCTTCCATGATGGTTCCTCGTCTCCCTCCTCTTTCTTGGGTTTCTGCTGCCTGAGGTATTCACTGAGCACTCGGTCAGTTGGGGCCATCTTCCCAATGTATTCTGAGATGTTCGTTGTCTCATCCTGGACTGTGGTGCTGACACTCACCAGTCCCCGGCCCCCTTCCTTCCGCTTAGCGTACAGCCTCAGGGTGCTGGACTTGGGGTGAAACCCTCCATGCATGGTAAGGAGCTTTCTTGTCTTTATGTCAGTGGCTTCTATCTCCTCCTTTGGCCAGCCTATTACCCCAGCAGGGTACCTGATCACGGGTAGGGCGTACGTGTTGATGGCCCGGATCTTGTTCTTACCATTCAGCTGACTCCTCAGGACTTGCCTGACCCTCTGCAGGTACTTGGTGGTTGCAGCTTTTCTAGCGGCCTCTTCATGGTTCCCATTTGCCTGCGGGATCCCCAAGTACTTGTAACTGTCCTCTATGTCTGCAATGTTGCCTTCTGGTAGTTCAATCCCCTCAGTTCTGACTACCTTCCCTCTCTTTGTTACCATCCGGCTACACTTCTCCAGTCCGAACGACATTCCAATGTCATTGCTGTATAGCCTGGTAGTGTGGATCAGTGAATCGATGTCTCGTTCACTCTTGGCATACAGCTTGATGTCATCCATGTACAGGAGGTGGCTGACAACTGCTCCGTTCCGTAGTCGGTATCCGTAGCCAGTCTTGTTAATGATCTCACTGAGGGGGTTCAGGCCTATGCAGAACAGCAGTGGGGACAGAGCATCTCCTTGGTAGATCCCGCACTTGATGGTGACTTGTGCTATGGGCTTGGAGTTGGCCTCTAGTGTTGTACGCCACATCCCCATTGAGTTCCTGATGAAGGCTCTTAGGGTCCCGTTGATCTTGTACAATTCTAGGCATTCCAGTATCCAGCTGTGGGGCATTGAGTCATAGGCCTTCTTGTAATCAATCCAGGCAGTGCACAGGGTGGTCAGTCTGGTCTTGCAGTCTCGGCTGATTGTTCTGTCTACCAGTAGCTGGTGTTTTGCGCCTCTGGTATTCTTGCCAATTCCTTTCTGTGTCCCGCTCATGTATTGACCCATGTGCCTGTTCATCTTAGCCGATATGATGCCTGACAGGAGCTTCCATGTAGTACTGAGGCAGGTTATTGGTCGGTAGTTGGAGGGGACCGGTCCCTTCTTGGGGTCCTTGGGGATCAGGACCGTCCAGCCTTCAGTTAGCCATTCCGGGTGTCTCTCGTTAACTAGCAGCTGGTTCATTTGTGCTGCCAGACGCTCGTGGAGTGCAGTCAGCTTCTTCAGCCAGTAGGCGTGAACCATGTCGGGCCCTGGTGCTGTCCAACTCTTCATACTGGAGACCCTTTCTTGGATATCTGCCACTGTGATGGTTACTGGACCCTGTTCAGGGAGGTCGCTGTGGTCTGCCCTCAGATCCTCTAGCCACTGAGCATTGCCGTTATGGGTTGCATCCTTCTCCCATATGCTCTTCCAGTATTGCTCCGTCTCCAGCCTTGGTGGTGCTGTTCTCTTATTGTTCCCTTGCCACTGAGAGTACACCTTTGCTGGTTCTGTGGAGAACAGCTGGTTTATTCTCCTGCCTTCTATCTCTCTGGTGTACCTCCTCAAGCGGCTGGCCAAGGCTGTGAGTCTTTGCTTGGCAGTTTCCAAGGCCTCAGGTATGGACAGCTTGCTGTATTTTTTAGGCACCTTATTTGTCGCACCTTTCTGCAACTCCGTTAGTTGGCTAACCTCCCTCCGTGCTACTTTGATCTTGCCCTCTAGCCTCCTTCTCCATGGAGGGTACTGCCCCTTGTCGCTGTTCAACTTGTAGCCAAGCATCTCACTGATCACTGCTGCCGTATTGTAGATCAGCTTGTTAGTGTCGGTAATCGTGGTTGTAGGTATTGCCCATAGTGCTGCATTAACATCATCTAGCAGACCTTCTGAGGGTACTTCACGTAATCTTGGTAACCGGCTACGGGGGATCCAGGTTTCAAGCTTGGCCATGATCCTATTTTTCAGGTCAGTTCCTCTCGCACTCAACGATCCTTCTCCTATCGCACTTGGGGCTATGTACCCAATCTCGGGTGGGGGTGATGATATCGCCCCCCTGACCTGGCGTCCTGACTCCTCCTTGCCGTAGCATTTGTGTTGTACCTCGTCAATCTCTAGCTGTGAGAGCAGTCCCTTCTTTCGAATGTTGGAACACTGAGCTACTAGTTGTTTCGCCGTCATTGTGGATGTTGGGTATCGAAGAATCCATAGGTCCCTTATCCTATTCATGTAGCCCCTTCCGCCGGGGTTACTTGCGTAGTAGCATTCCAACAACCCCCTGTTTTCGTCTCTTGCCCACCGATGCCTTCTTGTTCCAGTTCCAGTAGCCCACTTTTCGTCAGGGTGCCCTGGTTCCTCAACACCTGACGCGGACCTTGTTGATCCGGGCGACGTCCGAGCCGGCATGCCTTCATATTTATCTGTCTCGCTCATGTCTGCGGTAGGCTTGCTTAGCATAGGGGGTCTAGCCTTAGGACCCTTACTGGATACAGACGCCCCAGGCAGGAATCCAACTTGCGATCCTCTGTTCCAAAGGCGTGTAGTCTAACCACTACGCTATCCAGCTGGTTTTATATATATATATATATATATATATATATATATATATATATATATATATATATATACACATACATACATACATACAGTACTGTGCAAAAGTTTCAGGCAGGTGAGAAAAAAATGCTGTAAATAAAGAATGCTCTCAAAAATGGAGGTGTTAATTATATATTTTCATCAATCAACATGGAATTATCTTTAATAAATGTATCAGTTCTGATCCATTTTCAGATAAATGTTTTTCAACTTTTTTATATTTTTTCATTTTTACTTTATTACTGATTCTTATTTGCAATATGCTACAAGTGCAACATAGATGGAATAGGTAGTAACACTTTATAACTGTTGCTTAAGGCCCTGCATCTTCATCTCTTGTCACATATTATTGTTCTCTGTGGGTTATAAACCAAACAGATGTATGTAGAAAAACAATCTTGAAAAGTACAATCCCAGTTACAAAAACTGGGGACACTGTGTAAAATGTAAAAAACAAAAAAACAAAACAAAACAGAATTTAATAATTTGCCATTCTCATAAACCCATATTTTACTCACAATAGAACATGAGAAACATATCAAATGTTTGTTTGCTTTAGGGCTAATACCTCATGATTGGCATTGCAAATTTCTGTTTTTTTCCATACTGTATAGAGTGTATTGTAGGTAGGTTTTGGAAGTAGAGTGTTACTCTGATGCTATCAGATACAGCACTTCCTCACAAACCCTCACAGGAATGTGGCATTGATCATAAATCTGTTGTTATGGCATGCACTCTACACCCCTTCTTTAACTCTACAGGCCTGACCAGAGCGTAAGAGGTGGTTGTCATGGTAACGAGGGTGTTGCCTGCAAAAGGGCATCTCCATATAACGAGATGCCCAGAGAGCTGCAGAAGAAGAAACATGTGCTGGTATGAGACCTAAGGCCACACTCAACTCATTTGACCAATCATGTTAACATTCAGTTTCTTTGATTCATAAAAGTGTATACCGCCCTGGCACAGTACCTTTGTTTCTGAGCGAGAGAAAGGAGATCCATGGCGCCATGTAAAACAATTAAAAATTCTAAATATTTCGATGATAAATTTTGAAAACTTAAAATTGGAGCATATTGTCTTCTCTCTCCCGCAACAGTTTCTTAGTTTAGCTGCTTCAATTCAATTCAATTTTATTTATATAGCGCCAAATCACAAGAAAAGTCGCCTCAAGGCGCTTCATAAATACAGAGAAAAACCCAACAGTCATATGACCCCCTATGAGCAAGCGTTTTGGCCACAGTGGGAAGGAAAAACTCCCTTTTAACAGGAAGAAACCTCCGGCAGAACCAGGCTCAGGGAGGGTCGGCCATCTGCTGCGACCGGCTGGGGTGGGAGAAGGAAAACAGCATAAAGACATGCTGTGGAAGAGAGACAGAGGTTAATAACAGATATGATTCAATGCAGAGAGGTCTATTAACTCATAGTGAGTGAGAAAGGTGACTGGAAAGGAAAAACTCAATGCATCATGGGAATCCCCGGCAGCCTACATCTATTGCAGCATAACTAAGGGAGGATTCAGGGTCACCTGGTCCAGCCCTAACTATATGCTTTAGCAAAAAGGAAAGTTTTAAGCCTAATCTTAAAAGTAGAGATAGTGTCTGTCTCCCGAATTCAAACTGGAAGCTGATTCCACAGAAGAGGGGCCTGAAAACTGAAGGCTCTCCCTCCCATTCTACTTTTAAATACTCTAGGAACAACAAGTAGGCCTGCAGAGCGAGAGCGAAGTGCTCTAATAGGGTGATATGGTACTACAAGGTCATTAAGATAAGATGGGGCCTGATTATTTAAGACCTTGTATGTGAGGAGCAGGATTTTGAATTCAATTCTGGATTTAACAGGAAGTCAATGAAGGGAAGCCAAAACAGGAGGAATATGCTCTCTCTTTCTAGTCCCTGTCAGGACTCTTTCTGCAGCATTTTGGATTAGCTGAAGGCTTTTCAGGGAGTTTTTTGGACATCCTGATAATAATCAATTGCAGTAGTCCAGCCTGGAAGTAATAAATGCATGAACTAGTTTTTCAGCGTCACTCTGAGACAGGATATTTCTAACTTTAGAGATGTTGCGCAAATGGAAGAAAGCAGTCTTACATATTTGTTTAATATGTGCGTTGAAGGACATGTCCTGGTCAAAAATGACTCCAAGGTTCCTCACAGCGTTAGGCCAAGGTAATGCCATCCAGAGTAAGAATCTGGTTAGATACCATATTTCTAAGATTTTCAGGGCCGAGTACAATAACCTCAGTTTTATCTGAATTAAGAAGCAGAAAGTTAGCGGCCATCCAGGTCTTTATGTCTTTAAGACATTCCTGCAGTTTAACTAATTGGTGTGTGTTATCTGGCTACATGGACAGATAGAGCTGGGTGTCATCTGCATAGCAGTGAAAATTTATGCCATGTCTTCTAATGATGCTGCCTAGGGGAAGCATGTATAGTGTAAACAGAATTGGTCCTAGCACTGAACCCTGTGGAACTCCATGATTAACCTCAGTGTGTGAAGAGGACTCTCCATTTACATGTACAAATTGGAGTCTATTAGATAGATATGATACAAACCACTGCAGTGTAGTACCTGTAATACCTACAGCATGTTCTAATCGCTCTAATAGGATATTATGGTCAACAGTATCGAATGCTGCACTAAGGTCTAGCAGGACAAGCACAGAGATGAGTCCACTGTCAGAGGCCACAAGAAGATCATTTGTAACCTTCACTAAAGCTGTTTCTGTGCTGTGATGAGCTCTGAAACCTGACTGAAACTCTTCAAATAAACCATTCCTCTGCAGATGATCTGTTAGCTGTTTGACAACTACTCTTTCAAGGATTTTTGATATGAAAGGAAGGTTGGAGATTGGCCTATAATTAGCTAAGACTGCTGGGTCTAGAGATAGCTTTTTGAGTAAAGGTTTAACTACAGCCACCTTGAAGGCCTGTGGTACATAGCCGATTATTAGAGATAGGTTGATCATATTTAAGATCAAATAATTAATTAATGGCAGGACTTCTTTGAGCAGTTTTGTAGGAATGGGGTCTAAAAGACACGTTGATAGTTTGGAGGAAGTAATTATGACTTAACTCAGAAAGATCAATTGGAGAAAAAGAGTCTAACCTAACATCAATGGTACTAAGAGTAGCTGTAGATAATATTACATCTGTGGGATGATTATTGGTAATTTAATCTGTAATCTTTCTTGTTCTTATATTCTTCTGATTATGCAGTTTATCCCCGTTGATTCAGGTTTATTTTAGGGTATTTAGTTTACTTTAGCTTTTCTCATTCTGTCTTGTCCTCAGTGTCTTGTCTCCATTTTAGTGTACCTCCTTGTGTCACTCTCTCGCTCTCTCGCTCTGTCTTGCTCACTTTGCCTCTCTGTGTGACCCTCATTCTCTCTCTCTTTCTCTCTCTCTCTCTCTTTCTCTCTCTCTCTCTCTGTCTATCGCTCTCCCTCTCTAGTGGTCTCTCTCTATTCCTCTCGCTCTAGGTCTTACTCATATCTCTGTGTTTTGTCTCTCTTACCTGTTCCCATGTTCCTCTCTTTTTGTGTTTCGTCCTTGTCTCTCTAGTCTGTCATGTTGCAGTGTTCCCTAATCCCTGTCCTAGTGTGATGTTCATATGTTTTCGATACTCCTTGTCTCTCATTATATCTTATTTGTTTCTGCTGTGTTTCCCAGCTGTCTCCACTCGTCTATTCTTCCCCTTGTGTATAAATTTTCTCAGTGGCCTCTTGACCCTTGTCCGATTCTCTTCTCATCAGTTTTTGTGTCTCTCGGGGTCCATGTCCCTAGTATTTTCCCAGTTTAGTTTATTTGTTTGTTTGGTTGGTTGGGGGATTTTCTTTGTACTTTAATGTTCAGCCTAAATAAACAGCTCGCTTTTTGCTAAGTAGTTCCTTTTCTCCTGTGTTTGGGTCTTCTCACCACCTCACACATTCTGCAGCCACAGGTCCAGACAAATTAGTTAATCTGTGCTACATAGTAGAAGTGTGCTTAAATTAAAAACAGTAAACAGAAAAAATTTCCAATTAACCAATCACATCTTCATGGATAAACCAGCTGACATATAACAGGTTTGTACTGGTTCATTGGTTAAGTCACACCCAAGTAAATAGGTCATTAATGGTGAAGACAGAGTGAGGACACATAATCCCCACCTGTCTTAAAATAATACATGCATGACATACATCAGATTACAAAGAAAAGCATTTAATGAAAAAGAAGTCAGTGCAGTCATTAGATTAAAAAGCAAGAGGACATCATCACATGGAAAAACATTTGTGGAAAGGTCCTCATTTATCAATGGAGAACTATGAAGTGTCAGCTTGCTTCCTTGCAGCAATGGTGGGATATTGTTAAAATAGAAATTCAGCAGTTCTGTGTTCAATACACATAAGTGAGATGCTAAAATCTATATAAAACATTAGAGACTGATGTAGTGGATCTTCAAAATTTGAGTGAGTCCACAGGAGATCGAGACCATTTTCAGGCACTCAAAAGTAAAAACGCTGTTTTGGGTGATGTGCTAGGGTTTAGAGCACAGGCCGCCCTGGTCCATTCATGTTTTCAAAATTTTGCTGAAATGGATGCTCCCTCAGAATTCTTCTTTAGTTTGGAAAAAAACAATGGACAGAATCGCCGTATTCACTGTATTCAATCTGAGGATGGGAAAGAGCTGACTGAACCCACTGAATTACAGAAAAAGTGTCACGATCCTGGGTCTTATGACCCAGTGTTTTGAGCTTTAGTTCATTTTGATGTTTATAGTATGTTTAAGCTCATTAGGTCTCCTATGTTCATTTGCTTATTAGTTCCCCCTTGTGTTTCCAACCCATGTTAAGTCTCCCCTGCTCTTCATGTGTTTCATGTCTGTGTCTTACGTTGTCAAGTTCAGGTTGTCATGTCTGCATCTCATTATGTTTCCTATTTTATTTTGAAGAGATCTTGTGTTTTTATATTATGGTTTATGTTTTGAGTCCTTTGTTGTTCTTTTTCTTGTTTCCCTAGGTCTCAGTTAGGGTTATCATAGGTTTAGTTCTTTGGCTTTGTAATATGGCTTCCCTGTGTTCCATGTTGTGTCTACTGTGACGTTTTTGTACCATGTTTAAGGTTCCTATGTTCTGTCTCCCCAGTTGCTGTTAAGTTTACATGTCTAGAGTTCAGTCAGTGTGTTTCCTGTTTTACTTTGAAGGTCTGTGTCTCATGTCAATGTTTCTAGTTTTGCTTCCCTTGTCTCGTCCAGCCTGATTACTCCCAGCTGTGCTCTCCTTCTGTGTCTTGTTCCCTCGTTATCCCTCTGTGTATTTGAGCCCTGTGTTTCACTTTTTCAGTGTTGTAGTCTCCCTCATGGCTGTTTCCCTGTGTGTTAGTTAGCCATGTCCCAGTTTAGTTTTCCCATGCCATTTTGCAATAAAGCAGCTTTTTGAGTTTAATTTTGTTGTCGTGAGTTTTGCGTTTGGGTCCTTCTCCTGCCTGTACACAGCCGAAACATGACAAAAAGGCTGTTGATTATTTTTCAAAGCTGTATGTCAGCGAGTTTAGAGAAGATTCCGTGGCTAGTGAAGAGTTTCTCAGTAACTTGCCAGAGGTCTCAGAGCAAGACAGTATCGTCTTGGAGCCTGCCTCAACTCTGCAAGAACTGCAGGAAGCTTTGAGTATGGAAAATGGTAAAGCTCCTGGAATAAAGTTAAAAGGTAAAAATCATACGCCTTGGAGAGAACATTTTAAGGTTGGTTTTGATGTGACACCTGTATGGGGGATGCTGTACAAGCCACCATTAACTAAGAACACAGGTGATTTAGAACAACACGCAGCAACACTACACATGAGCGGGAGGAGGGAGGTATGGGGTCTTCACACACTCCCGTTCTCTGCTAGCCATGGGGGCGGGGGGGCAGGGAGGAGATGTTAGCTGTCCGATTGGCCTCCCTGCTGCTGCGGAGCCTGGGACGGTCTGCTTGCCTACACCCCGGGGGGAAGGGTAACATCTCTTGGGTCTGGGTTCTGTTTCCTCCTCTGGGGGCGAGGGTACCTGGACCCGGGGTATAGAGTATGTTTGGGGAGTGTGATTGTGTGTACATGTCCATTTATGTCAATCCTTACATTGGGTGAGTGCTGAGTGTTTCTATATGTGTGCATGAGGGTGGGAATGCATGTTTGTGTCTGTGTGTGCCTGTTTGTCTGTGTCTATATGTCAGGTCGGGTCTTAGACTCCACCTCTCTGGGAACTCCCAGGCCCTCCAAGGCCTATCTCCCCTCACCACACTCCCTGCCGGTGACTGATGCCCTTAGGGGTCGGTACATTGGTGGTTCTTGGTGTCCGGGGCTGGGCACTCAGGTATGTACCAGCTCACTCCCGGTGGCTACCTGGCGGGGCCTGGCGCCTGTTGCTCGGTCAGGCCTCCTCCGGGGTGCAGGGGGCCCTCGGGCCTCCGGCCTCTGGGCCTGCGGCTCGGTTCACTCTGGCACAGCTGGCTGCCGGCAGAGCCGGCGGGCACGCCGGTGCAGCCCCCTCTAGCTTCTGCTCAGTGGCTACTGGGTGACGCCTCGTCTGGGGATCCTCAGCCCTTCCCATGAGGGTGGCACGGATGCCCCTCCGGTGGTCCTCTTTGGGCTCTCGTGCTGTGGGAGCCTCTGGATGTCTGGGGCCTGGATCTCCTCCATGCCTGCTTCATGCCCTGGGGGACGGGGCTATGGCTCGCTACATCCTCTTGCAGACCATTACATGTGGAAACCATTTGAATACAAGCGCGCTGATCCACACAGGTATGCACACGGGTGTTCACTGTTCGTAGACTTAAATTACACCTTTCTTGGCTGCTACTTCAAAGCACATTGTGCGCTGTCTGTCCTGCGTGCTGCACAACAACATTGAATATTCAGTATTTACTGCTGTTTACACTTAGCTAGATTAATGCGATGGTGTTGTGTTTAGTATGTTGCTTTGGGGTTTTTTTTGCTTGTTTTCTATTCTTCTTCTCTCAACAGGTGATCCAGGAGATTTTTTTTTCTCCCCCCCTTTCTCACTGTCCCTCTCCCCTTCTGTTTTTCTTTTCCTTCCTCTTTCTTTCTCCCTTTCCTATCCCTCACTCATGTCTGTCCCGTCTGTAACATCTGAAAATAAAATATAATAAACAATAAAAACAAAGGTCGATCAAACGGACCAATACGGCAATGCCACGATGATCCATTTGGCAAAGTAAATCCATTGGGTATCCTTGTTGGTCTTCAGACAACAATTCTGATGGCTAAAGAACCAAATGGGACAGGCAAAAAAAACAAAAAAAAACAGGTGATTTACAGTGGCGAATTTTACATGGTATCATTGCAGTTAATGCTCTTATAATGATGATAATAATAATGGATTGCATTTATATAGCGCTTTTCAGGACCCCTCAAAGCGCTTTACAATACCACCGTTCATTCACTCTCACATTCATACACTGGTGAAGGCAAGCTACAGTTGCCTTCACCAGTTGCCTCTTGTGTCCATCATGGGGTTTCAGATAAATGTCCTTTTTGTTCAATGAGAGAAACTATTTTTCATTGTTTTGTACAGTGTTTCGGGTTAATGGATTCATTTTCAGTACTTAATGGTATTTGGAAATACTTTGTAGAATTTTTTTTTTCAAAAGAGTGTTTTATTTTTGGCTTTTCATATGACAAAAGGAAGAAGAAAAAGGGACGATGTATCATTTTTTTCTTGGGTCAAGCAAAGTTGGTAATTTACTTGAGTAGAAAATATAAAATTTATAATGGACGAAATACTGATTGTGTAGAGCTCTTCAAGAGTATGTTAAGAGCAAGAGTGATGTTAGAGTATAAATATTATTTCAAAATGGATGGCCTGGATGTTTTTCAAAATCTTTGGGACTATAAAGGTAGTCTCTTTACTTTAAATAACTCTGAACTTTTATTTAGCAATGTGTTGGTTTGAGCAGAATTTTTGTATGATTCACTATTAAGTGAATAAATGTGTTTTTGAAAATCAATCTCTCCTGCTTGCCTGGGCGCAGCTCATTGTGGGCTCTCCCTCTTGACCCATGCACCTGCGGTGATTGCCTCCATCTGTTGCTGATCTGCTGGAGCTCCGTATGAGTGTTCGGCACGAAGCAGTCTTCGCTGGAACATTGAATCACAGCTTGAGCAAACTCTCTCTGTGTATTTTGCCTGTTGGATCTAATCGTGCTCTCTGTGTACACATTTCCCCGGAGCTGGTGATGTACCCTTCCCTGTGATCCCTGAGTGTGGCAGCATGAGTAGCGGCGGTTATTGTGCTGAAGAGGAGAGCGCGTGTGTGGATTCCCGTTTTGTAAATAAACTGTCACCTTTTGCTTGCCAGAACTCCGGCTGCAGGTGTGTCCATCGGTTAGCCATGACAGCCCATACTTAATGTCAACACAAATAAGTAGAAAAGGTTTAAAAATGATGTAGTGAACTGACAGTAGTCTCTTTTTACATAAGGTATAGCCTGTGGCTAAGGGATCAGAGGTAAGATAAAAACACATGAGAAGAAAAGTAAATTTAACAAATCAGTGATCTGTGAATTCATATTTTTATTTTTTGTCTTTAAATTCAATAAAGCTGCTTTACACTTTTCATCTCCCAGCACTCAGCACTTCAGACACTCAACACCCCACCCAGACGACAGCCTTACCATGACCTGATGAGAAAGATGGATGACCAAAGGACAAACCGGAGAGTGGTGCTGTTTTCCAACTATGTAAGTTATCATACATTTAGTCTTGGAAGACTAAATTCTTCCAGTAGTTGGTATAAATCATGGTTTGATGTCAGCAGCACTGTAGGTTTAAGTTTATTTAGTTTTCATGTGTGTATGTTGGATTTAAATTGTGTTTAACAACATTTAAATTGTTGCAACAACCAACAATGAAAATCTGTTTTGTGTTAAAATGACAACTTTCTTGTGTTATTGCTTTGCAGGGCAGTGTCTTTAGCAATCCTGGAACAGCTGAGAGTGGACAGAGCTGCACAGAGGACCAAAGATCCACTCTCAGCACTTTATATCTGACCGGCCCCAGCACCACCCCTCTTCACCCAACATGAGGAGGGTCCTGACCCCACCTGCACAGAGGGAGTTGTGGACATCCATTTCTGTGTCAGTGAGTTTAGGAACCTCCTCACACACACACGGATGTACACTGTCACTAGAAGATGTCTCCATTGCATCAGCAGGATGTAAGCATTTATGCAATACTGCAGTTTGTGATATTTCATACATGTTTTTATCTCTTCAGTTAAAACTAGGAGATATAAAATAAACCAATTTTCACAATATTTTCTGTCTATTTCTTTCACAAAAAGTTATTTGGAGTTATTTCATGGGTGTCATGGCCAGAGGATCAGCAGGCCGCTGACTAGTAGTGTTCTCTCTCTCGCCAGGGCGGAACTCATGGTGGGTTCACGTCCTTGGCCCACGCCCCTCTGAAGAGGAAACACCTGGGCCTCATCAGCGCAGCCAGCATTTAAGCCAGGGTGTGGCTTCTACTCATCGCTGGATCGTTGTGTGTGACTCGCATCCCCTGGACCCGACCCTGCATTCCCCGAGTGGATTCCCTTTTGTGTGAGTGTTTGGAGAGAGAGCCAGAAGAGGAGCAAGTGTCTTTTCCCTACCTGGATTTCCCCGGAGCCCTTTCCCTGTCACCGCTTTGTATATAGCACTATCCCCTGCACTGTTTGTATATACACCTGGTGGAACTGTAATAAATACTGACTGTGCCTCTGAGTCCTGCATGTGAGTCCTCAAGCAAACCGTGACAATGAGTCATCTTTCCGTGTGTCCGCTACTTTGAAACGCTTGGGCCGCTCTGCCCGCCACAGTTTCAAACTGGTCATGTGACTGCATGGCCTCATCTGATTGGTAAAAAAGTTACGGGAAACTCCACTGGCGGCATGCTATCTAATGTGTTAAACTAATTATTTTTTTTTAAAAGTAATGAGTCAAATTTTGCAAATATAGCGGAGTAAAAGTACAGTTCTTCACAAATGTACTCAAGTAAAAGTAAAAAGTCTTGTACTTGTTTTTACACCTTGCAATGTTAAAGTTGGCCTTTGTGCTTTTCAGTGTTGGAAAGACACTTTCTTGCACTGAGGTCTGCTTATTGTAAATATCTTGTACTTTTTTGAACACCTTTTAATGTTAAAGTTGGTCTTTGTGCTTGTTAGTGTTTGAAAGACACTTTCTTGCACTGAGGTCTGCTTATTTTCAATATCTTGTACTTGTTTTGTTTTTTTTTACACCTTTTAAATGTTAAAGTTTGCCTTTGTGCTTTTCAGTGTTGGAAAGACACTTTCTTGCACTGAGGTCTGCTTATTTTCAATGTCTTGTACTTTTGTTTTTTACACCTTTTAATATTAACTGCCACTCTTTGCCTCCATCCTAAATTCCACATTTCTCAAGTTGAACTAGTTTATTCTACTCCACTGTGTAAGATTTAAGATCTCAGCTAAAAAGAATTTGTGTTGAAGTCCTGCAGTGCTAAGCAAAAGAGAGTGAAAAGGGTGAGATGAACCTCCAATGTTCAGCTCCTTGGAGGCTTAATTTGTCTGATAAAAACCTTCCACACACTGTAACTGCTCACTGTTTGCGTGATGGTGCATTTTTCAGTATTTTCCATTTATCCACCTTGTGCAATTTGTTTAATGAAACATTTTGTAGTTTTAAAAAAACATCAATGGATGAAGAATTAAATGTTACCTATATAACTTTTGATGGACATGTGGAAATTAACAAATACAGATATGTTTATTTTTTTATTATGTTCACATTATATATTCTAATAACTTGCAGTAACTCTATTATTATATACCTCATTTTGATCCACAAAAATCTCCACAAACCTATGTACACTTTTATTGCAGCATTGCTACTGAATGTTGTTATTTACAGCACAACTGTTTACCCAAAACTCCTGATTGACTTTTTATCTGAAAAACAAATCATATCATATTCAGCATGTCTCTTTCAGTTTTTCATAATTTATTCTCTAGGTTGTTCTGAGTTTTTTCTCTTGGCAGCCATGGCCTATGACAGATATGTGGCTATATGTAAACCTCTACAATATCCAACCATCATGAGAAAAAGCACTGTGAGTATTTTCCTGGTCATAGCTTGGCTTGTACCTGCTTCTAATATTGCCGTCCAAGCAATAGGAATGGCTAAAAGTAAACTGTGTTCCTTTCATTTAAAATCAATATTTTGTAACAATACAATTTACACTCTTCAGTGTGTAAAATCAGGGTTAGTTACTGTATTTGGAATTGTTAGTTATTTAGATCTCGTAGTATTTCCTATACTTTTTATAGTTTTCACATATACAAAAATATTTATAGTCACTTATCGCAGCTGTAAAGAAATTAAGAAAAAAGCTGCAGAGACCTGTTTACCCCACATGTTAGTTTTAATTACTTTTTCCTGTTTAGGTATCTATGATGTAATCATGGCTCGAATGGAAACAGATTTTCCAAAAACTGCACGCTTAATAATGACATTACAACTAGCTTTGTATCAACCTTTATTTAATCCATTCATATATGGGCTTAAAATGAAGGAAATTTCTAAACATCTAAAAAGCTTGTTTTGTCCACCACTGTTATAAATTTAATTTGTAGAATTTAAGCCTGTTAATAGCTGATAACATTTTTCTGGGTGCATATTTATTGTAAATATGCCATAGTCTGTTTTACGATCATACTACTTATTTTTTTATAATTTTTTTTTATATACTTACATAAACGCTAGAGTGGAAACTTTACTAAAAATTATATCCATGCTGGCAGGTACTATGTTAGATGTTCAAGAAAATTTTCTTCATTAGTTAATCGTATATATTGTTAATTGTTATATATAATTCAAAGTAAATGAGTAAAATGTTTGGAGTTTTCAGCTCTCCGTTCTCGTGAAAAAAAGGCTTTCCAGATTCATTTTAGACTTATAACCCTAAGTAGGCAAAATGAGGAAAAGCATTTTTTATTTGACTACAAATTGTACAAGTTACAAATTTGGCATTTAACACTCACACCCAACACTTCAGACAGTTAGGATCAACAGTTAATTTAGATAAACTTGTATTATTTTTGACTGACAGTCAACAGAGGCCACAAGCATGTTTGAAATCAGAACCTTGATGCTATGACAGTGTTTACAATACACCAGTACTACACTTGTAGAACAGGGAAATGCAGAAAGGAGTTAACTTGGTTGCAGTTTATAGGTTTGTTTTGCATGTGTGTTGTGAATGGAGACTAAATAAGTAGTGAAGAAAAATATATTAAGAGGTTTATACATTCTCATCTAAATGCTTGAAAAATGATATCTGCAGGCAAGAGACAGTACATCTGAATAACCATTTATCAAGCAGTAGGGTCTGATTTCTTTACATACTTTTTAGCTTGATTTCTTTCTCAAAATGAGAAAATGTATCACCACTGACTGAGATACATTACCAAGTGGCCGTAACAGTGTATAGCAGTGGCATGTGATGACTTTTAAAGAAAGGCCAGCAAAAACAACTTGAGTGTGTTATGGTTTGAGGTTGAGTCTTTCGCAAAAGCTGCTGTCCTGACTCATGAGAGTGCTTTTTTTTTTTTTTTTTTTTTTAAAGTATTCAAGTCTTTCACTTTCTGAAGGTATTATCTCACTGACTGGCACTGTGGTGGACCAAGTTCCCATCACTATTTTAAGAGATACCTATGACACAATGTGGTGCAGTGCCTTTTCTGACCAGATTTCCTATGGTTCAGATTTGTTGGTGTGGGAAATAAAATAGTGCCACTGATACCAATCGTTTGTGTTTGGCTATAGAGTGCAGCTTATTAAAGCTCTCCAATGCAACTATGATTACCTGTTTGTCTGCTGTCCAGAAAAAAATCCATGTGACCCAGCCACATCATACATATTCGGTGATGGAATTTTACTGAAATACAAAGAAAAGATTCCTCAGAATCTGGAATAGAGTGTGATGTGGACACTCAGGTGGTGGTGCTAAAAGATTACCGTCTTCAGGTTTTGCCTGTGATCACCATCTGCCTGGCTATTTAGGAATTAGGTAAACTTATGAGAGAGTGCTCTACTATTTTTAATTTACACAAGTCATGTCAGAGCTGGCTATTAAGCAGTGAGTGTTCAGTGCGTATCACCCACAAGGTTAGGATGTGATAAAGAGATTCCACAAGACTTTGAAATCTATACATCGCAAATATAGTGTCGAGTCTAAAGCAGAGTGAGATAAGGGTCTGTCATTGTTGGGTTTTAGCCCAGCTGGGGTTGGTTTTGGACACACTGTGTGTGGGCTACTGAAGATGCTGCTGGAGCGTTGCTTGTAGAACATAATGTGTTAGACTGTATAAATTAATTTAGGGAAAGGCTGTACACTGTGTGTGAGCTAGCACATAGTTTCCTCTCTGATGCACAGTCTAAAATGAAGGAAACTTATAAGTTTTTCAGGCAGGAGAATGTGTACTAGTTCTCCTCCCCATGGTTGGTTTTAGTCGTTGTTTGTGTGATTCTTAACGAGGTAAAGAGCCAATTCAGTGACACCTATTACCTGAATAAAACAGCTAATAGGAAGAAAATTTAGAATGTGATTGGCATATCAATGTTGAAGAAATATGTTGATTATGGAAAGAGTCAAATCAATACACCTGTGACTCAGGCTCCATGTGACTGTGGTGTCTGTGTGAGTATGACACATATATATATATATATATATATATATATATATATATATATATATATATATATATATATATATATATATATATATATATATATTGTAAGACCCCGAGACTCATTTATCCTATTTAGATAAGCTAGTCGTGCTTGCTTTTTGGTGACAAATCCACAGTTCTCAAGCATGACATACATGTTGGTGGCCATCAGCCCATTAAACAGCATGCCTACTTTTTAATCTACTGAAGTATTCATACTTTACACATACACAAAAATGTTCTTCATGTCTTATCGAAGTTGTAAAGAAATTAGGAAGAAAGCTGCAGAGACCTCTTTACCCCACCTTACAGTTTTAATTAGCTTTTCCTGTTTAAGTTGCTATGATGTCGTTATAGCCCGAGTGGAATCAGATTTTCCAAAAACTGCACGCTTAATAATGACATTACAACTAGCTTTGTATCATCCTTTGTTTAATCCATTTGTATATGGGCTTAAAATGAAGAATTTTTTAAACACCTGAAAAGGTTGTGTTAGAGTGAATTGTTAAATGTTGTCATTTTATGCTTGCCAACTCTGATGAAAGGAATTCCACTGTCCTTCTCCCCAAATTCTTGAGGTTCTGGATGGGGGCTGTAATGTTTTATTGCAGATACATTCTATCTGGAAGATCTGTTTCTTGTGATGTTGCTCCTGCTTTTATGACCCTTTGGTCAGCAGGAGGTAACACACACACATTCTTACACACACACACATACACATTCTCACATAACACGCACATACACATTCTTACAGAAGTTCACACATATACATACAATGCCTTGTCTTAGAACCAAGTGGGCGTGGCTTTGCTGTGATGTGTTTTGTGTGAACTGTCTCTCAATAAAAGGCAGCAAGAGGAGGTCAGATTTGGGGTCATTTCCGTGGTGGACACAGACGAGGCCTCCCTTGCGCAAATAATGGATCGATCGACTGTCTTGTTTTCTTCATGATGAATAAGTCTCTAGAATTAGCGGGGCTTGTGGAAACACAGACCCAACATTTATTTGGTCCTCCGAGCCGGAGCCTAACACATTGAACTGTCGCGGTTCGAATTTTGAGGAAGAGACATACGACTGAAAGTCCATAGTGGGTCAACACAAGTTATTTTATTAAAACACATATATGTGGCGAAGATAGGCTCTGCAAAACATCAAGCTCCATCTCCCCCCTTACAATAGGTGGGTGTAATATTTATTCTTGTGATGACCAGTAACTCACGTCACTAAAACAGAACAGTTCCTCTTTCAGTTCCTCCACCGCCTCCCAGATGCATCCTGTTATTACACTTTTCTAGACTTAGACAACCCTTGCCATCAGTTTACCCAGACAGGCTATGTGTCTGTGTCGTTAATCTAAGTGCATGACCCCCCTCTACATCATCTGTTACCAGGCAAACATCCATAGCAGCCTGCTGAATGCACACAGGCAACATGTAGTAAATTTATACTGTAAACATGTAGGCAACCTTTCAATAGCTGAACTTTGCTCCATTGATCGGCCAGACATCGCGCTGCCCGTAGCTTCAAACCATTAATTAACTTAACCGAGCTTCAACCCTTTAATTATGTAATATGCGTATAACATGATTACATTTGCACCTGCAATAAAAGATTATTATGTGCTTATGCTAACACCTGAAATACAGACTTTAATATAACATCATCAGTTTCAATAAATGTGTCAATGAAATGATAATAATGATAAATCATAAATGATGCAACAGTAATAATAAGGATTATGGATGTAACATAGATTATGAAAGTAAAATAATATTTCATCTCGACAGCATCCACCGAGGAGAGGGAGAGTACGCCACCGCAGTCTGCTAGCAGCCATCGTCTGGGACGATTGACCAAAGCCCTGGTACTTTGCTTTGTTACCAGGCCGGAAAGTTTGCGCCTGAACTCCCCTCGGGGTGGATGGCGATTGACGGGATCAGAAGGCCTTAGAGAGCGGCTACGTGCCCGTGCGTTAAAGCAGGTACGTGAGTGCGCAAGCTGTGCGTGTAGACGCAAGCTGCCTGGTTTCTCCGCCAGTGTTTTTGTTTTATTCTTTTTGATTTTTTTAAGGAGGGTTAAGTCGGTTTCTCCACCGAATAGGAGGGTAAGGACGGTTTCTCTACCGAAAGGAAGTTCATACATATACATACAATGCCTTGTCTTAGAACCATGTGGGCGTGGCTTTGCTGTGATGTGTTTTATGTGAACTGCCTCTTAATAAAAGGCAGCAAGAGGAGGTCAGATTTGGGGTCATTAGCGGGTCTCTAGAATTAGTGGGACTTGTGGAAACACAGACCCAACAGGTTGTTTTCTCCATCCCCAAAAATTTGATGCATTGATTCTAAATTGTTAAGATTCTTAAGCTATTTTAAAAATAGTTTTATTAAATATTAAAGTCCTGAACTTGATTTATTCTCCATTTTTTGCATCATTGTTATAAATTTAATCTGCAGAATTTAAACCTTTTTTTTAACCTGTTTTTTGATCATGATTTTTCTGTTACATGTTTATTGTAACATAAATGTGTTATGCTTTATATTTTGAATTACAGGAACTCAAGAGTGAAAAATCTACTAACTCCAGTAGTATAAATTAAACTGACAGGTATTATGTTAAATCTCCAAGAGAATTTTCTGTATCAGTTAACTGTATACAGCAATATTCTTACTGTAACTCAAACTAAATAAGCAATGTGTGGCGTTTCAAGATGTTTTAGTGGAGAAAATATTCTACCACAAAATAAGAACTTTTTTATGTTTGATGACACAATTTACAAATAACAAAAGTTATTTCTTCATGGTACTTTCAGTGTTTTTACCTGCTATTTAGCAATCAATAGTTTCAGCATCTGTAGAGCACAAACAGTTTGCTGCAGGTTTACTTGGATTTAAGATTCCTTATAAGTTAAGAGCATTAGCAGAGGCGGAGGCAGACATTTGTTACACCCGGGGCTTAGCCCTAAAGGGTAGTATGCATGTGGGATGGGGGTAGAAATGACTGAAAGAGTAATAGGCTCTGTTTTGAGTTTTGTTCAAAAAAGAATGACTTCATGTAGGGAAAAATATATATCAAGTATGCAGGACAACTTAAACTAGTTTTTTAATTAAGCAGCAAGGCAGAACAAAGTCGGGGCTGTATCAAGACACAAGGACTAAACCCCAATTCAACCAGACCCAGAACTGATCCGGAGTTAAAACAGAACTACAACAGTTCAAAATCAGGACTACTCAGGACTTAACCAAAACAGAACCAGAATCAGAACTAGATGACAGTAGCACTAAAAATCATCATAGACCTGCACTACACTTATTTTTTAATTCTACCAAAGTACACTATTTAGATTGAGAAAAGTTTATATAATTATTTAGCCTTGTTGTGCAAACAAGCCTGCATAACTTAATAAATATAGAATTTGAAAAATAACAAACCTAAAAAGAAACACTGGTACGAGATACATGAATACCTATGATACGGTGATACTTTTGGTAAACGACCATTTGACTAACGTGTGTGTCACCTGCTCTTGTTCCCTCTCTGTTCTGTCCTCATTCTCCTCTCTCTCCCTCTCTGTTCCTCTCTCTCCCTCTTAGTGCTGACAATCTAGCCAAACAACAACATCATCAAATATACAGTTGAAACCAGATACACAAACACTTTTTAATTGTAACATCAAATCAGACTAAATGTTTATTTATTTTTTTAGGTTGATAAATATAAAAAAACATATTTGTTAACTTTAAGAGTAAAGAGAGAAACTATCTATATTTATGTCAGTTTTGGCCGGCGGTCATAGGTTCTGTCCAATAATATGACGCGAGACTGGAGTAAAAGACATCCATGGATTGGCACTTTATTAAAGAAGGAGCATGATAACAGCACAAAACACTAACCACAACTAAACAAAATGGCTTCCTTTTATACTCTACCTTTTCAGGTGAGTATCCGGAATAGCCCAAGTATGGGGGTTAACTAATCAACATGAAACATAACCCTCCACCCAAACAAACATACCATAACATTAAAGCACATCACAAACATATACATATTTCCAACACATACTATAAACAAACCAATAACATAAGCTTCACTCATTTCTATCTAAATTAAAACCCTCTTTAACCACACTCCCTAACCTGGCACACTGGTCTGCTCTAAGAGCTCTTAAACAGGTGATTGAGCCGCTTTCACTCTTTTGCTCCACATCCTGCAAGAAGCAACCAGGACAGGTGAGTACCTTTACAAGTTCTCATTTCACATATGTTTAGGTTATTGATAAATGATTAACTGCAAGCAGCTCTAACTTTGGCTCTTCTCCGACACAGGTAGGACGGCCAGTCCCACTGTCTCTTTTCTGTTACAAGCTGTCAATTTAATCGTATGTCAAATAACCTAATAAAAGACTCCATAAAAACTAATGTGTTTTCTTTATTACCGCATTTTAGATTCCCAATCCAACAATTTATTATTAACAATACCAACCAGGTAATGGAACCCCTGGTCTCCATTACAATTTATTAATTGTACATGGCACCAAATTGTATTCAAAATTGAGCCACACTTATGGAGCTTCACAATTCTTTTCCTGGTGTTTTGGTTAATATCTCTTGATTTTCCCATGTCAAAGAAACAGGCTCAGTGTTTTGCCTTATATGCATCCACAGGTGTGCCACCAATTTACTCACATGGACTCTACTAACCTATCAGAAGCTTCTTCAGCTCAGAACGTGTCAATGAAAAATTGTACTTAGTAGTCAGTATAAGCTTTTAATGATATAAGTTTACATGTGATAGAATACTGCATGATGACCTCTTTATTACTTAGAACTGATTGTTCTTTATAAAACTTGTTCTGATATTTTTATCTGAATCTTCCCACAGTGATAGTAAGAAGCTGAACAAGCAGTTCTGACCTCTTACCAGGAAAAAGAGCTGCTCCCCACATTCCACCACACACACACACACACACACACACACACACACACACACAAAAATCACATGCGCACGTACCAACATTCCACTGTACAAATGTATTCATTATTGTATTACTTTTCTTGTGTATAAATAAAGACAAGTGCAAGAACAGAGCGCTGATTACAGGGCCCCCACTCACGTGTGAGCGCTCTGTGACCGCCCTTGCAAGTAAAATCTGCAGCGTGTGTGTGTCTTCACTCTTAGACTCAGCTGAAGAAGTGTCTTTTAGAATAAATCTCTTGACGGAAAGGAATCGTCTGGAGTGTTCTTATTAATTAACAATAAACTTAGTATATGTATATGTACTCCTAAATTTGATGAAAGTGATAAAAAATAGACAGCTCTGTCTCTCTTTATTCTGACATTTAACTAATTCAAAAGATATTTCAATATTTATTTATCCAAAACAAAACAAGTTTACTCTAAATTGATGTTGTACAGTAAAAAAAATGCTCTTGTGTTTTCCATAAAGTGTATATAAATATCTGGTTTAAACTGTAAATATACTGCTGTGTATTGAAATTCCTCTTGTTTTGCATAGAAATATAGTGAACAACATACAAAGCATAATGTATAAAATAACATCTACCTGAGTGTTTTCTTTGAAAGAAGCCCCTTATGTCATTCTTGTATATCAGTACATTACTGAAACCGATTTATTTAGCTGTGGAGGGTAACAACTGAAAATATGAAATAAACAGACATGTAAGCTAAGACTCTCTAAAGAAACAGCATTGTTGTTCGGCTTTTCATTTCGCCATTTGTTGATTAACTTGAACAAGTAACGTAATATGGGTAATCAGTTTGATATCAATCTTTCATGATACACCGTCATATTTACATTATTTGTACAGTATGAATGATTTGCTTTGGTACCTGGTCAAACTTCAGTTCTCCTCTGTCTGCCTGTCTCCACTTCTCCAACAGCAAACTCACAGGCAGAAGCTCCCCTCGCTCAGTCACTTAGCGTCTGAGCTCGGATCATACCAATATTAGGGGGGATTTACGCACAGTCGTAAATTCCCAGTGTGCACTATGTGCTTCGAATATTGTGTGTCCATCCATCCATCCTTCCATCCATCCATCTTCATCCGCTTTATCCGAGGCCGGTTCGCGGGGGCAGCAGCCTAAGCAAAGAGGCCCAGACCTCCCTCTCCCCAGCCACCTCCTCCAGCTTATCCGGGGGAACACCAAGGCGTTCCCAGGCCAGCCGAGAGATATAATCTCTCCAGCGTGTCCTGGGTCTGCCCCGGGGCCTCCTCCCGGTGGGACATGCCTGGAACACCTCACCCAGGAGGCGCCCAGGGGGCATCCTTGTCAGATGCCCGAACCACCCCAGCTGGCTCCTTTCGATGTGGAGCAGCAGCGGCTCTACTCTGAGCCCCTCCCGGATGGCCGAACTTCTCACCCTATCTCTAAGGGAGAGGCCAGTCACCCTTCGGAGGAAGCTCATTTCTGCCACTTGTATCCGCGATCTCGTTCTTTCGGTCACTACCCACAGCTCGTGGCCATAGCTGAGCGTAGGGACGTATATCGACCAGTAAATTGAGCGCTTTGAGTACTCCGGGAGAGTAGAAAAGTGCTATATAAGAATCAGTCCGTCAGTCCATTTAAATTGAGAGCTTCGCTTTTACACTCAGCTCCCTCTTCACCACGACAAACCGGTGCAGCGTCTGCATTACTGCAGCTGCAGCCCCAATCCGTCTGTCGATCTCCGGCTCCCTTCTCCCATCACTCGCGAACAAGACCCCGAGATACTAGAACCAACAGAACCACATCATCCGTAAAAATCAGATATGAGATTCCACCAAGGCCACCAAAGCGAAAGCCCTCTGCCACTTGGCCAGGGCTCTAGAGTGTGGCCAATTTGGTCGCAAATGCGACCAAATTTTTCAGTGGTGCGACTAAAAAAAAATATTTGGTTGCACCTGTGCGACCAACTGTTCGGGTAGCAAAAAAAAAAAAAAGAATCTGCAACCTTCCCTGTGCTCAACAACAGACACACATTTTGCCCCTATCGTGGACTAAACCAATCAGAGATAGTCAGGGGCGGGACCTCTCTGATTGGCCGTGGTCCAGTTGAAAGTGCAGGTGGAAGTGGGAGGTGAGTAGCTTGAATAAAGCGATATCAATTCATTAAATCCTGAATCGACTTTTAAATATAACTGTGTTTTGCCAGAAATGCCAGATTCTCAGATTAAAACTCACAACTTTTCTGTTAAGTTAAGGCCTGATCCTTCTGAAATTCATAGCCAGTGCTCTGACACGGTGTCATCAATCTTTGAATGCTGAAAAAGCACAGTGTATCCAGAAAAACACATTATATTATATAAATTATTATAAAATTTGTGTACGCCTAACATTTGTGCCAGTACGCCTAACTTTAAAAAGTTAGGCGTACCGGTACGCCCATGGCAAAAAGTTAGTCTAGAGCCCTGTTGGCTGCGCCTAGAAATGCTGTCCATAAAAATTATGAACAGAACCGGAGACAAAGGGCAGCCCTGGCGGAGCCCATCACCCACCGGGAACGAGTCCGACTTATTGCTGGCAATGCGAACCAAGCTCTTGCAACGGTTATATAGGGATAGAATGGCCCGTAGCAATGGGCCAGACACCCCATACTCCCACAACACCTCCCACAGGACACCCTGAGGGACACGGTCGAATGCCTTCTCCAAGTCCACAAAACACATGTAGACTGGTTGGGAAAACTCCCATGCACCCTCAAGTATCCTCGAGAGGATAAAGAGCTGGTCCAGTGTTCCGCGACCAGGACAAAAACCGCATTGTTCCTCCTGTATCCGAGGTTCGACTAGCGGACGAACTCTCCTTTCCAGCACCCTGGCATAGACTTTCCCAGGGAGGCTGAGGAGTGTGATCCCCCTGTAGTTGGAACACACCCGCCGGTCCCCCTTCTTAAAGATGGGGACCACCACCCCGGTCTGCCAGTCCACGTGTTATGCCCCTGATCTCCACGCAACATTGCAGAGGCGTATCAACCAGGACAGCCCTACAACGTCCAGAGCCTTCAGGAACTCGGGGCGGACCTCATCAACACCAGGGGCTCTGCCACCAAGGAGTTGTTTAACTGCCTCAGTGACCTCGCCCCCGGAAATTGGCGGGTCATTCCCCTCATCCCCATACTCTGCTTCCTCCTCGGAATACGTGTCAGTGGGATTAAGGAGGTCCTTGAAGTATTCCTTCCACCGCCTGACAATTTTCTCAGTCGACGTCAGCAGCACTCCGCCAGCACTATACACAGTGCAGGTAGAGCACCGCTTTCCCCTCCTGAGCCGCCTGACGGTTTACCAGAATCTCTTCGAGGCAGTCCGAAAGTCTTTTTCCATGGCCTCTCAGAACTCCTCCCACACCCAAGTTTTTGCTTCAGCCACTGTCTGAGCCGCATTCCGCTTGGCCTGTCGATACCTGTCGGCTGCCTCCGGAGTCCCACAGGCTAACCAAGCCCGATAGGACTCCTTCTTCAGCCTGGTGGCTCCCTTCACCTCTGGTGTCCACCATTTGGTTCGGGGATTACCACCACGGCAGGCACCAACCACCTTGCGGCCGCAGCTCAATGCAGCAGCTTCAGCAATGGAGACGCTGAACATGGTCCATTCGGACTCAATGTCCCCAGTCTCCCTCGGAATGCTGTTGAAGCTCTGCCGGAGGTGTGCGTTGAAGATCTTGCGGACTGGGGCCTCTGCTAGACGTTCCCAGCACACCCTCACTACGCGTTTAGGTGCGTATATATTGTGTGTAGTTTTTGTTTTATACAGTTGTCAGCCAGGCATCTAACTATGAAAAAATTACACTCCAAAAGACCCCGGGCTTCTGAAAAAACAACCCGGGCTTAAGCCCAGTAAGCCACCCCCCCGCTCCGCCACTGGTGTACAACCATTGGAGACGTGAACATAACAGACGGAACAATTGACGTGTGTGGACTTTATACCAGTTTTGATTTTGTTTTTGATAGGCCACGTAAAACCAGAGTCATGATAAAAATATATGCAATGTTTGATTTTCTTCCTGAATACTATCGTTGTTTATATTTACTGCGGGAAGAAACGGTAAAAACGAAAGCACTCTCTGCCTGGGAGCAAAAACAAAACCAACACTGACACGGAACCCGCCGTATTAGTCAGAGGTCCCTTTACTACGGTTCGGAGCTGCAGACCTTCAGTAATAGTAATAAATCACACAGCAATAGTACATTCACGTAGTTCTAAAAACCATGATAATATATTAATCAATCCAAAGTATTCAGAATACGTTACTGTCATTGAGTAATGTAACGGAATACGTTACAGAACAGAATATGGGGCATATATTCTGTAATCTGTAAGGGAATACATTTTAGAATCAGAATCAGAATCAGAAAGGGGTTTATTGCCAAATGTTGAGCAGGTTTACAACATTAGGAAATTGCTGCGGTGCTTCAGTGCAAACATGCTGTCATAAATTGCGCTTAAATAGACATAAAAAAATAAAAGTAAGAATAAGAATTAAAAGTGCTACGTAGAAAGATATATGCATGAGATATACATGAGATATATACATGAGAATAAGAATTAAGAGTGCTACGTAGAAAGATATATACATGAGTGCAGGTGGTGATCAGTGCCAAACATGGAATGATGCAGTGAACACAGCGTAGGGTCATGTGTTAGTGGCGGGAACAGTCATATGGTTATTGTTCATGTGTCCAACAGCAGAGTAACCTTGCCAACACTGTATATACAGGGAGTGCAGAATTATTAGGCAAGTTGTATTTTTGAGGAATAATTGTATTATTGAACAACAACCATGTTCTCAATGAACCCAAAAAACTCATTAATATCAAAGCTGAATGTTTTTGGAAGTAGTTTTTAGTTTGTTTTTAGTTTTAGCTATTTTAGGGGGATATCTGTGTGTGCAGGTGACTATTACTGTGCATAATTATTAGGCAACTTAACAAAAACAAATATATACCCATTTCAATTATTTATTTTTACCAGTGAAACCAATATAACATCTCCACATTCACAAATATACATTTCTGACATTCAAAAACAAAACAAAAACATATCAGCAACCAATATAGCCACCTTTCTTTGCAAGGACACTCAAAAGCCTGCCATCCATGGATTCTGTCAGTGCTTTGATCTGTTCACCATCAACATTGCTTGCAGCAGCAACCACAGCCTCCCAGACACTGTTCAGAGAGGTGTACTGTTTTCCCTCCTTGTAAATCTCACATTTGATGATGGACCACAGGTTCTCAATGGGGTTCAGATCAGGTGAACAAGGTGGCCATGTCATTAGTTTTTCTTCTTTTATACCCTTTCTTGCCAGCCACGCTGTGGAGTACTTGGACGCGTGTGATGGAGCATTGTCCTGCATGAAAATCATGTTTTTCCTTGAAGGATGCAGACTTCTTCCTGTACCTTGCTGGCGTCTGAGTCGGACTGGAGCTCTCTGCCCTTTACCAATCCAGCCACGGGCCCATCCATCTGGCCCATCAAGACTCACTCTCATTTCATCAGTCCATAAAACCTTAGAAAAACCAGTCTTGAGATATTTCTTGGCCCAGTCTTGACGTTTCAGCTTGTGTGTCTTGTTCAGTGGTGGTCGTCTTTCAGCCTTTCTTACCTTGGCCATGTCTCTGAGTATTGCACACCTTGTGCTTTTGAGCACTCCAGTGATGTTGCAGCTCTGAAATATGGCCAAACTGGTGGCAAGTGGCATCTTGGCAGCTGCACGCTTGACTTTTCTCAGTTCATGGGCAGTTATTTTGCGCCTTGGTTTTTCCACACGCTTCTTGCGACCCTGTTGACTATTTTGAATGAAACGCTTGATTGTTCGATGATCACGCTTCAGAAGCTTTGCAATTTTGAGACTGCTGCATTCCTCTGCAAGATATCTCACTATTTTTGACTTTTCTGAGCCTGTCAAGTCCTTCTTTTGACCCATTTTGCCAAAGGAAAGGACGTTGCCTAATAATTATGCACACCTGATATAGGGTGTTGATGTCATTAGATCACACCCCTTCTCATTACAGAGATGCACATCACCTAATATGCTTAATTGGTAGTAGGCTTTCGAGCCTATACAGCTTGGAGTAAGACAACATGCATGAAGAGGATGATGTGGACAAAATACTGATTTGCCTAATAATTCTGCACTCCCTGTATATACCTGCACATTGTACCTAGGGTTGCAGCCACTTGGCCCCACCCCATTGTTGTGACAGCCCTGATTGTACTTATACACTGCATCTGAACAGGGAACAGTCTGCCACATTAATGTATTTTTAAGTGTCTTGTTTGTAATACATGAATTTGTTTCTTACAGATGTCAAAGTCTCAACCTCATGCTGCCCTCCCCCATCCTCCTAAAGTAAGTATTTGTTGTTGCAGTGTCTGTGTCACATGCTAATCATAATTATTGAAATAACTGTTTTCTAACAGATTTTCCAAAACACTAGTTATGTTTGTTGTCATTCAGACCAATACTACTGCTTAGACATTGCTTAGTGGTCATGCATGTTTGACAAGCTCGTTATGATACCAAAACAGTAGGCCTATCACAATAATCGATATATCGACTTAACACACAATACATGTACATGACCTCAATAATTGTTGATGATGTAATTTATCTGCCATTATATTTACAAAAATAAAATATAATGATAACAAAACAATAACATTAAATAACATTGTTTTCTATTTGTTAGAAAATTTACTATTTATTCTGCCCCTCGGTTGTTACTTTGTTGGGTTTCTTTGGCTGGCGCATTTCTCAGGTTTCCCAATAGTGGGCAGTATTATCCCTTCAGTTTGTGGCTTCTTCTTTGGTTATTTGGTGTGCACTACACTGCCCCCTTTGGTGATGTGTTGTAAGCAGCAGGCAAAGTTCACGCAGGCAGTGTGAGAAAATGCATGGAGCAGAAAACAAGCTGCACAACTTTAAGCCCAGTTTACATCGTTGGGGAGTTTGTTGAGCCATAATCTGTAAGTAAGCAATGTCTAACTTCATTTTCTGTAAGATTTGTTACTTTCATGTTACTTAAAAGGTTATTTGAACGTATAAGGAAAGATGTTAATGATGAATGTAAAGCATAAGGAAAGCTATGTTGCTAACTTCTGTTTTGTTTACAAAATATGTTGATACTGATGCTTACGTATTATTTTACTGTATGTTCACAGTCTTACAAATTAAAAGAGGAAAAAAACCAGTCTTCAGTTAAAAACACAAAGACAAAGCGACGTGTCCTGTCGTTCCTGGAACCATCTCCTCTTATGTTAAGCTCGCTGCATAGGGTGAATAGCCATACATTCACCTGAGGGCAGCAGAGTAAGAAGATTATCTACCTATCAAGCACCCAAGATGTCTCAGCCTGAAGCGTCACCGCCTCTCTCCCAGATTGTGGTCCGGTCAGAGTGCCACTCACGCTCTTCACGCTCTTCACGTCGTTCATCCACCAGTCAAGCTGCAGCCCGAGCCAGAGCAGAAGCAGAAGCCGCCCGCACCAGAGCACAGTACGCCAAACGCCAGATCGACATGGAGGTTGAGAAGGCACGCATCGAGGCAACACTAAACGCTCTAAAGAAGGAGGGTGAGGCTGAAGCAGCGCTCGCCGCAGCTCATGTCCTGGAAGCGGCAGCCGATGAGGAGCATGACGCCGTTGACCTCACAGAACAAGGAGTCTCCTCTAAGACACCTCCTTCCATTAGATGCGCTCAAGTTTATGTGAACGCTCACTTCACTAACCGCAGCTTGGTAGTTAATGAAGACGGAAAGCCTGATACAGGACAACTGGTTGGTAATAACGACGCTCAGCATCTACGACAGAGTCAACCACCAGTTGCCTCCTCTCCAGGTGAACATCTCACTGATTTTGTAAATCAGAAGCAACCAAAGTCCCCTCCTATAAACAGAAAAACTGACATTTCAACCCAGCCTAAACCTTCATTGCCTCCACAGACTGAACTCTCAGATTTCACAGCCTATCTAGCATGCCGTGATCTGCTGACAGCGGGATTCAAGGTTTTTGACAACCGTCCTGAGTCTTACTTGTCCTGGAAGTCCATTTTCCGCAACGCCATAGAAGGCCTCAACCTCAAGTTCAGCAAAGAGCTTGACCTCCTCACCAAGTGGCCCAGCGGAGAGTCACTACAACATGTGCTGAGGATCAGGGCGGTCCATGTGAACAACCCACACGCAGGTCTTCAACGTTTGTGGCAACGTCTTGACAAAAGTTTTGGTTCTCCAGAGGTAGTCGAAGCGTCACTTTTCCAATGCTTACAGTCTTTTCCAAAAATATCTAATAAGGACACTCACTTATTGCAGGAGCTTGCAGATCACCTGTTGGAGTTAGAGTATGCACAAAGTGAAAATTATCTACCCGGCCTTAGCTTTCTGGACACCCCAAGGGGGATCAACCCGATAGTGGAAAAGCTCCCCTACGGACTCCAGGAGTCCTGGGTGAAACAGGGGACAAAATACAAAAGGGACAACGGTGCAGTTTACCCACCTTTCTCATATTTTGTTCAGTTTATAAATGATTATGCAGAAATGAAAACAGATCTTAGCTTTATGTTACAAAGTTCAAACATAGTAGCTCCAAAACCTGATAAGCCATTGTTGAAACCAACTAAATACAGAGGTGCGGTTGCAGTGAACAGAACAGATATTAGTCAAACAAATGTCACAGCTCGAACGTCAGTTCTCAACCCAGACAGACAATGTCCTATTCACCACAAGCCCCATTCACTTGCCAAATGCAGGGGTTTTAGGTCAAAAACACTAGATGAAAGGTAAAGCATCCTCAAAGAACATGCTATTTGTTATAAGTGTTGTTCTTCCACAGGTCACCGAGCTAACGATTGCAAAGCCATTATCCAATGCTCGGAATGTAATAGTGACACTCATGTGTCTGCCATGCATGCTGGTCCACCTCTGTGGGCAACCAAGGACTCTAACCTCCTGCCTCAAAGCCACGGCGGGGAGTCTGATCCTTCAAGCCCTGTAACCACAACTGCTTGCACAGAGGTGTGTGGCCCAGCTCTAAAAGGCAAATCCTGCTCTAAGATTTGTTTAGTCGACGTGTTGTTAACTCAAAAGACACGACGTCGTACTCTCATTCACAGCGCTTTATTTGTTCCGCCATTTTTCATAAGGACCACAACAACAACACTTCGCGGGCAACAGTACTCTCGCGATAAAACAGAAAATAACAAGTTAACAATCTCCCTCTTTCTTGAAAAATAAAATAAAAGTATAAACACACCTCTGTAAACATTTGTGTATATATATATTTATATAAACAAAAAAACATTTCAAAAGTGCTTTGCTTTACTTAAAGCATACTATCATTGCACACAATATACAATGGTGAAAAACATTTCAAAAGTGCTTTGCTTTACTTAAAGCATACTATCATTGCACACAATAAACAATGGTACATTTGAATGCAAAGACAACTTTGTAAACAAAGGATTACAGTATCCAGAGTCCTTCATCTAGCGCCTTTAGAAGGGTTAAAGGTGAAACTCCCTTTTTTGTCAGACAATCAGCAAGTTGAGATTTTGAATCTGACCAACAAACCTGTCTGATTTTCTTGGCTTGTATGAGCTCTTTAATGCTGCTCATTTCTAGCCTCAGTCTCTTCTCTGTAACCTGCTTAGTAGACTTGAGTGCATCAAACAAGGAATGATTATCAGTTACACAGATCAAAGGAAGAGCGTTTAGACCAGTGTTACCAGTTGTAAGCTCAGAAAAAAGTGTTGCCAGGAAGACAGCACTGTCTATTCCATCTGACATGGCAAGAGTTTCTCCTGCCAGTGTACTTCTGACCACGCGCCTGATTTTTTTAGACTGCCAGAAGAGAGGACAAAACTTTCCACCTTTACCCATAAGGACGATTAATGCCCCTCCTTGAGTACCGCCATCAGGAAGGTTGCCAAATGAAGCATCACTGAAAACAACCAATGCCAGATCCTCACTGTTACCCAAGTGCTGAAACTTAAGAGTCACTTTCTCTGCCTTAAGTTTACGGATAATTTTGTTCACTTCATGAATAGACTGTACAGTTGCATCTTTGATATTAGATCCAAGGCTACATGTGTCAAACATAACATCAGGCCTTGTTTGTTTGGCAACCCACAAAATCTGTCCTATTTTTGACCTGAGTTGCTCACGTTCTGTTTCACTTAAGGAAGCCTCCCTCTGTACAGCCCGTGCTGCTTGTAACTGAACCGGTTGTAGGTTGTCAATGTAAAGTTGTTGATGCACCTCTATTACATCATTAACTGTACAAATGTCCATACCAACATAAGAAAAGGTGTCATGTTCTTCATGGCCCACAAGGAAGATAGATTTCAGTACAGGAATGATATGAGTTGCAAAGTGACTTGAACCAGCCCAAAGGAAATCATCAACGTGACATGCAAGCACTCCTGTAACCTCAGATTGTTCATTCTGCCACTAGAACACTGCAGGATCAACCTGTGATATTTTACCACCAGTTTTGAGCATAATGTCTTTGACCTTATTGTACCAATAAAGTGAAGCATCTGCAAGTCCATAAACACACTTTTTCAGTTTCCATAGAACATTGTCCTTGCCAGCTTCAGGTGGGGGACGAAGATAGATGTCTCTTGACAGTTCCACTCCCTGCAAGAAGGCAGATTTAATGTCCATTGAATTTACTCTCCACTTGTTTTGACATATCACAGCTAGCACCAGTCTGAGGGACTCAGACGCACATGTTGGAGAGTCTTTCTGTAGTTCTTTAGTATTTACCTCTTCAAACCCCCGTGCCACAAGTCGAGCCTTTGGGACAACACCATTAGTAGTTTCTTTGAGTGTACAGACCCATCTAGTAGACACACATTTTTGACCCAGGTCTTTCACTTCATCAAACACACCATTACTTTGCCAGCTCTCAATCTCCTGCTGCTTAGCAGAATCAAAGGAAATATCTTTTGTTATGAGTACATCTGCATCTCTGTTTTCAGCTTCAGTGCAAAGACCATCAACAAGTGACATGTCTACAGCTTTCTTTTCACCTTCACTACCATCATGCTCAAGATATTGCACATTGTACCAGTTTTTGTATTGCCCTTTTGCTTTTCCCGCTCTGCCTAGCACTCTGGCTGTGTGTTGAACGCCGTTGTCTCTGTTGGTAAAAGCAATCAGCTGTCCTGATCTTAACTTTACATTTGCAGAGACATGATCAGTGGGTGTAGAGGGCTCATTTGCAGTTTGTGTGACAGACATGTTTTCTGTAGTGTGTGTGACAGACATGTGTTCTGTAGTGTTAGTTTCTCTGTCAATAGTGATGTCTTCTTCCTCACTAATACTCTGTTCACCATCGGGTGTGTCAGTGTCATCATTTTCAACTGCGTCTTTGTTGTCATCATCAGTAGTACTGTGTGGTATTTGTTTATCTCCAGTCTGTGAATCCACTTTAGTCAATCTTGACTGGTGTACTCTTACAAGAGTCCCCCCATGTCTTACAAATACAACAGTTCCATCCTGCCCAATAACTACACCAGGACCCTTCCACTCTGTACAGTTGACTCGTTTGTAGTATACTTTATCTCCTGCCTCATATTTGTCATCTGTAGGCCTAAGTTGTTTGCGTAGTGCTCTCCTGATCCTTTCTGAACACTCTGCCTCAGTAAATGCTTTCCTGGAAGCATGTAATGCTGAGATATGTTCAGCTACTCTTGCACTTACAGTTGTGCCCTCTAAGGCAGGTGGCTTATCCATCAACACAGAAGGAAGGTTGGGGTTTTGGCCAAACACAAGTTGATGTGGACTATAACCATGTACATTAAGCGTACTGTTTTTGGCCATAAGGGCCCAGTCTAGCGCAGTGTGCCAGTCACATCCTCGTTCCTTTTTTACCTTCAGGTGGATTTCTGTAAGTGTCATGTTATGTCTCTCCAGTAGTCCGTTGCTCCAGGGACTATACCCCGCCGTTGTTTTTACCTCAATGTTGAAGTTTTCAGCCATGTCCCGAATGTCTGTGTTGTTGAACTCTCCGCCGTTGTCTGTGTAGAGCCGTCTGGGGGCACCGTGAATGCTTATCCAGGTGTGAATGAAGGAGTTGACGATCTCTGCAGCTTTCTTTGTCTTTACGATGCTGCCGGCACTGAAGCGTGTGAAGTGGTCGATGATGTGAAGGTACCACACATTGGGCTCCAGCTCATGTAGATCCATTGCTACTGTCTCATTATACTCAGAAGCCAGGGGTAGACCAACAGCAGGTCTCGGCTTGGTTTTGCAATATTTCTGACAAATGTCACAGTCACGAACTATCTCTTGTAGAATAACTGCGCATTGTTTATCTGTATTGCCAGAGCTTTGGATGAGCCTCAATATCCTCTCTGCAGATGCATGACCAAACTGCTTATGAAGTTTCACAAGGACTTTCTGTTTCTCTTTTGTAGACATTTCAGCAGTTACCATGAGAACTTCATTTTCATTGCAGTTTTCTGTAGTATTTTCATCTCTAATGTCCACACAATAGTGTCCCGAACTAGTGAGCTCTAGGGGAACAGGCTGCTTGAACATGACAACACTGTCATTCTCCATGTCTAGAACAGGCCCTGCTTTCTTGAGAGACGTTTTGCTCAGTAGTAGTGGAATGTCAACAGGAACTACTTCACTTTCAATGTCACATTTTGTTTGTCCAATTTTGGCTGGAAGTTTCACTTTTCTGCTGGAATACACTACAATACCATCCCCAAAGCGAAATGGTCTGGAGCTGGGGGTTTCTGATTGCAACAGCTTGTTTACTTGGCCTTGGCTGAGGTCACGCATGTAACTATCTAGCCACTTCTGACCACAAACTGTACGTGTACATGCAGTATCAATAATGGCTGACCCCAGTGCCTCAGTCAGGAAGATTTCAGAGTCTGTCATTGAGGCTTTAGTGTACAAAGTAATGTTACACTCCTCCACTTTCCCATCTTCAGTTAGCTTTACTTGGTCACCATTACGATGAGGACAGTCTTTCGCCCAGTGGTAAGTGCTCTGACAAATAGCACATCTTGTTCGCTTGCCAAACTTGTCAAGTGGGTTGGTACCTTGTAGTGGTTGTCGCTGTCCACTCCGCGACGAAGTACCGTTGTTTCGTTTGTATTTGGGACCTTTTTGTTCCGTAAGGAAAACTGCTTCTTGGTTCAGTTGAATTCCGCTGAAAACTCCGGTTACTTTCCCTCCGAAAATCCGTTTCAGTGCAGACTTCATAGACGCAAACGTTAAGTCCGTGCACGCTGTCAGTGCAAGCTGTCGACTTTTCTCATCAAGACAAGCTGTATCTATTAGCTTAAATGCTAGCACAGCGTCAGGCAGCGTCATGTTGTACTTTTTCATCCGGTTATAACGCTGTTCAAAGTCTATAATGTAGTCTGCCATGGACACGCTGTGGTTCTTTGCAATGGAGTCAAAACACGAGTAGGTTTCATAAGCGCGGTCTTTCTCTTCTCTCTGAAACACCGCGTCAAGTTTTGCAAGTAGTATTTCCATACCGTCATCTTTGTCCAAATCTTCCGCGGGTATCTCCATGGCCGTTTCTCTGGCTCTTCCCTCGAGCCCCAGCGCCACCGCGAGTGCCTGTTTCTTTTTATCCAGCTCCGTAACTCGTCTCCAGATATTGACTTCATTCTTCCAGCATTCGTATGGCCTGGCTTCATCAAGCTTTGGTGGTACTTTGTAATTGGAAACCATCCTCTGCTACCAATGTTAACTCAAAAGACACGACGTCGTACTCTCATTCACAGCGCTTTATTCGTTCCGCCATTTTTCATACGGACCACAACAACAACACAGGTCTGCTTTCTTCGACATGTTTAATGTAAAAGGCGCTATGCTCCCATACACCATGAAAACATGTGCAGGTTTGTCAGAGGCTGGAGGACGCAGAGCAACTAATTTCGTTATTCAGGATATAAATGGGGAAGTGTCCACGGTCCTGCCCACACTAACAGAATGTGATCACATTCCAGATAATAGAGATGAGATACCCACCAAGGAGGCTGTGTCGGCTCACCCTCATCTACACGCACTCGCTTCACAGATCCCTCCTCTGGACCCTCTGGACATTCTCCTCCTCTTGGGCCGGGACATCATCCAAGCTCACAAGGTTCGCAGTCAGGTAAATGGTCCAAACAGTGCACCTTTTGCCCAACGCCTCGATCTGGGATGGGTGGTTGTAGGCGATGTCTGCCTCTCAGGTGCCCACAAACCCACAGTAAACTCTTTCAAGACAGACATTCTGAATAACGGGCGCCCTACCTTCCTTAGCCCCTGTGCAAGCAAAATCTATATAAAAGACAAATACACAGAAAGCTGTCCTAAATTCGAGAAGACACAAGCAGAAGTAGGCAGACACATTTTCCAGCAAACAGCAGATGATGACAAAATGGCTCTTTCAGTAGAAGATGCATTATTCCTGGAAATTATGCACAGAGACTTTATTAAAGATGAGGCGAACAATTGGGTAGCTCCACTCCCATTCCGCTCCCCCAGACAGCGTTTACCCAACAATAGGGACCAAGCCCTCAGTCGCTTAATGACGCTCCGCAAAACACTGAAAAAGAAACCTGAAATGAAAGAACATTACGTTGAGTTTTTAGACAAAACTTTCAGTAAGGGCCACGCTGAACCAGCTCCAGCTTTAGCTCCAGAGCAAGAATGCTGGTATCTCCCTAGTTTTGGCATTTATCACCCTCAGAAGCCAGGAAAAATTAGGGTGGTTTTTGATTCAAGTGCGCAATACAACAATGTTTCTCTCAATGATGTGCTACTAAAAGGGCCAGATCTCAATAATACTCTTGTGGGAGTTCTGATGCATCTCAGGTCCGACCCATAAGCAGTCATGGCCGACGTGGAGCAAATGTTTTACAATTTTGTTGTCAGAGAAGACCACCGCAACTACCTTCGCTTCTTGTGGTTCAAAAACCATGATCTGGATGGAGAAGTACAGGAATTCAGGATGAGAGTCCACGTGTTCGGGAACTGCCCCTCCCCATCAGTGGCCATTTATGGACTGAAACGAACAGCGATGGAGGGAGAAAAAGAACACGGCAATGATGTAAGAGAGTTCATTGAACGCCACTTTTATGTGGATGATGGACTAAAATCATTTCCTTCCACTGATGAGGCCATCAACATTCTCTGAGGGGCTCAGAAGATGCTGGCTAAATGTAACATATGCCTGCATAAAATCTCATCCAACTGTCCTACCATCACAAACGCTTTTCCAAGTGAGGACCTTGCAGCTGACATGCAGGGCCTTGACCTTCGGCAGACACCCATGCAGAGAAGCTTGGGCTTGGGCTGGGACCTGTCTACAGACTTGTTCAGGTTCCAAATAACCGTGAATGAGAAGCCCTTTACCAAGCGTGGAGTATTGTCAGTCGTTAATAGTGTGTATGACCCACTCGGCTTTGCTGTCCCTGTCATTGTAGAGGGCAGGGTCATACTCAGAGACATTTCCACTGACATTTGTGAATGGGACACAGAACTCCCTAAAGACAAATTACAACAGTGGCAACAGTGGAAACACTCCCTCAAACATCTACAACAACTTGAGATTCCCAGAATGTTCACCTCAATACCACTCTCTGCAGCAGCAACTAAGGAAATCCATGTTTTCTGCGATGCCTCTACCAAGGCAGTGGCCGCTGTTGCCTACCTTAAACTCACAGACAGAGATGGTCATAATGAAGTGGGCTTCCTTCTCGGCAAAGCACGGCTTGCCCCAAGACCAGACATCACCATACCCAGACTTGAGCTCTGTGCAGCGGTCCTGGCTGTCGAGGTGGCAGAGTTAGTTGTGGACGAGCTGGACATCTCAGTTGATCAGGTGAGCTTCTATTCAGACACCAAAGTACATCTTCAACACAAAGAGGCGTTTTTACATCTATGTGCACAACAGAGTGGAACGCATCAGGCGATCCACACAAGCTCACCAGTGGCATTATGTGCCCACTCACTTAAATCCTGCTGATCATGCCACGCGCGCATTACCTGCTGAGCAGCTTTCTACCTCCACATGGCTCAGTGGACCTGCTTTTCTTACCAAGTCAGAAATAGGTCAATCTCAGGCAGAGTCGTTTGATCTTGTAGACCCAGAGACTGACAACGAACTGCGTCATGAGGTAACTACTTGTGTTACCACTCTTGCAAAGGATGTTCTCAGTAGTGCCAGATTCGAAAGGTTTTCTAGTTGGAATGTGCTACTGAAGGCTATATCTAGACTCCGACACATTGTTCAGTCCTTTAAGCAGAACATAGAAGGCACCTGTCAGGGCTGGCACAGCTGTAGCGAGCATTTAACCAAAAAGCAGCTCGATCAAGCTAAGATCATTATCATTCGCACTGTCCAAAGAGAAATCTATGCAGAAGACATAAGACAGCTTGAAAAGAGTATGCCCCTCAAAAGTTCAAGCCCACTATGCAAACTGAACCCATTTCTTGACACAAATGGAATCTTCAGAGTGGGTGGGAGACTAAGACGAGTACAGTTGACTTCGGATGTAACAAATCCTATCCTCATCCCTGCCAAACACCACCTTGCCCAGCTCATTATAAGACACTTCCATGTGAAAGTATGCCATCAGGGCAGACATTTTACTGAAGGAGCAGTCAGAGCTGCAGGCTTTTGGATTGTGGGAGGAAAAAGAGCAATAAGCAAAATGATATTCAGCTGCGTGACATGTCGAAAACTAAGAGGCAGACAGCAGGAACAGATTATGGCTGAGCTAGCAGAGGATAGGCTGTCCACTGACCCTCTGTTCACACATGTAGGGCTTGATGTGTTCGGGCCCTGGTCTGTCACTGTCAGAAAAACGCGTGGTGGGCAAGCGGATGCAAAGCGATGGGCAGTCATATTTACGTGCATGAGTACACGGGCCATTCACATTGAAGTTATAGAATCAATGGACACGTCATCATTCATCAATGCCCTGCGTCGTTTTTTTGCCATCAGAGGTGCAGTCAAACTTCTTAGGTCCGATTGTGGGACAAATTTTGTGGGTGCCTGCAAAGAGCTGCAAATAGACAAACAGGGCTGCTACAACAGCAAACTAAACAGCTTTCTTGAAGACTCTGGCTGCAAATGGCTATTCAACCCCCCACATGCGTCGCATATGGCTGGCTCCTGGGAGCGAATGATTGGGGTCACGCGCAAAATCCTTGATGCAATGCTCCTAGAACACATGAATGCAAAGCTTACCCATGAAATACTAGTGACCTTAATGGCTGAAGTCACTGCAATAGTGAATGCTCGTCCGTTAACAGCAGTTTCTGCAGATCCAGATAACCCAGTCATCCTTACCCCAGCCATGGTGCTCACGCAAAAGATTACGACCCCACCAATCCCACCAGGTCAGTTTGGAAACAGTGATCTGTTCAAAGATCAATGGAGGTGCGTACAATACCTCGCTGATGTCTTCTGGAGACGATGGAAAAAAGAATACATCTCAGGACTTCAGGACCGCCGCAAATGGAAAATAGTAAAGCCTAACCTACAAACAGGAGATGTTGTTCTTTTAAGAGAGACACTCGAACATAGGAACAACTGACCACTTGGACTTATCACCAAAACCTTTCCCAGTGAGGATGGGCTTGTAAGGAAGATAGAGGTGAGGATTTTCCGCAAGGGTGAAAACAAGTGCTACATAAGGCCTATAAGTGAGGTTGTGCTATTGGTGTCTAAGGATTGTACTTAGAAGCAGAAACTTTGTTTCATTGTATGTCACTTGCCTTTTACATGTTAGTTGAGGGTGACATTCCATGGATGTCAGGCGGGGAGTATTCTGCCCCTCGGTTGTTACTTTGTTGGGTTTCTTTGGCTGGCGCATTTCTCAGGTTTCCCAATAGTGGGCAGTATTATCCCTTCAGTTTGTGGCTTCTTCTTTGGTTATTTGGTGTGCACTACACTGCCCCCTTTGGTGATGTGTTGTAAGCAGCAGGCAAAGTTCACGCAGGCAGTGTGAGAAAATGCATGGAGCAGAAAACAAGCTGCACAACTTTAAGCCCAGTTTACATCGTTGGGGAGTTTGTTGAGCCATAATCTGTAAGTAAGCAATGTCTAACTTCATTTTCTGTAAGATTTGTTACTTTCATGTTACTTAAAAGGTTATTTGAACGTATAAGGAAAGATGTTAATGATGAATGTAAAGCATAAGGAAAGCTATGTTGCTAACTTCTGTTTTGTTTACAAAATATGTTGATACTGATGCTTACGTATTATTTTACTGTATGTTCACAGTCTTACAAATTAAAAGAGGAAAAAAACCAGTCTTCAGTTAAAAACACAAAGACAAAGCGACGTGTCCTGTCGTTCCTGGAACCATCTCCTCTTATGTTAAGCTCGCTGCATAGGGTGAATAGCCATACATTCACCTGAGGGCAGCAGACTATTTATTCAGGATTTTAAGGTATCTAATATTTTGATTCCTAATTTCAATGATCTAAATACTTTAAGAATTAGATGTTGGTTTGTCAATTGAAAGTGTGTAGATCTTGCATTATTATGGTGTTATATTATGATTATACATTCAAAGACATAAAATGGTCTTAAAATTACAATGACATAACTTGTCGCAATTGTTTATGGGGCAATATACTGACCAACAAAAAGTCGTTATCGTAACAGGCCTTCAAAACAGATGGTTTTATGATTGATAAATTCAAAAAATAAATACATTTAATTTCTCTGAGATTCTCTAATATTCAGTTACAGTTCACAAGCAGCTACCTGTACATGCAGTATTATACTGTAAATATAAATCTCTGCATTTAGCATCCCACTAGAAGAGTCACAGTTACTGCCTCTTTTTTTTTTTTTTACAAATACCTGTGCTATTACTAACACATTTACTGTTTTACTTTTAGCCTGTGGATACAAATGCAGATTTCCTTAATGTAAGTTGTGCATTTTAATTACATCATGTTATTTTTATTATTTATTTATTTATTTATTTATTTATTTTGTTTTACATTAAAATATTTCAAGCTTCTTGGTTAAAGAAGCTTGATTGCTAGTAGGTAAAGAATAGTTCACCTATAATTGATATTCCCAATTAATTTCTCACCTCTGATTGAATACCTTTGTTTGTTTGCCTTTTTTGAATATAACAATACATACAAAGAATGTTTTGCTTGAAAGCAGTACAAAAGAACAGCTATGTCTTCAGCGTCGGTGTCTTCAGTGAGAGCCAAAACAACAAATTTTCAGCGTGAAAAAACTCAGCTCGTGTAACCTGAGGAAACGGTAATTTTTCTCTAAATATCTTTTTAGCTGTGGTTAGCTGGATGTCAGTCTTATGTTACAGCAGCGGTGTCGAGCTCGAGCTGCGAGTCATATTTTCGGTGCTACGTTGTAGTGAGATAAGTTTGTGCGTGTTTTGTGCAGCTTCGGCTGTCTTTTTAACTGCTCGCTGGTTAGCTAGCGTGAGCTATAAGCTAACAGCTAGCATGGTTAATGATGCTAGAGTTCCACGCACATGTAAACAGCTCGTCTCTACCAGTGGCGTGTCCAGCAGGGTGGCCACCCCACACCCCACAGGCCACCCCACCAACCAGACTGGCCACCCCAGGTGCCACCCCAAAGGCAAAACAATAAAATTCAATCAAATATCAAATGTCCGATTATGTTTTCACGGTGAAGCTCAGATATCCGAGTGTAACTGAATGTAGCATCAGCTTCTGCGCTATGCGCATCACGTTAGCAAAGGTAGGAGAGCCAAGCACGAAAGACGGCACTGCAGGAAACAATTTTTCGGTGAAAGAAAATGAGGACAGAATAAATGTCCCGGTAAGTAATATTAAGTTTGTTGAGTTTAGTAAACTTCGGTGAAATTAGAATACCAAGGAAAAAATAACACTTAAAGAATTATTGCAGCCGTCGAATATTTCAGACAGTATGCTACTGAGGGGAGCTAACATAAGAGTTATGCGTTATAAGATATAATCTAAGTCGTAACATTGCTGTATGGAGCTGCAGATTTGGTTGCAGGTTAACATAGCTGGACTGGCCATCGGGCATACCGGGCATATGCCCGGTGACTTATTTTTTATTTTTTTTTGTAAGGGCATGAACAATGAGAGGTGGTGAGTTGGCCAGATGCAGGTCGATGTGTAAAAATAACTCAGTTGTTTGGTGGTGGCTATGGCGGGGCTTCCACAGAGGCCAGCAGGTGGATGAGGGAAGAGGAGGCAGGAGGAGAGCCCCGAGGCAGCCGCCGGTCCGAGTGTCAGGTGAACTGAACTTCAGGTAAGAAGTTATGACCTGCAGTCTATCTGGGTCAGATATAAACCAAGTTTAGGTGGAGTTTATTTTCGTTATGCTGACTTTTTACCGTCAGTTGCAATAACTCGTACTGCGTTCTAGCCAGCTTGAAGGAGTTTTTATACAGTTGGGTGGGTGCTATGATGTTACTGATAGTGAACTTTATTTTATTCATATGTTTAGCTAGTAGAGTTGCCAACGGCTCCTTAAAAAAATGGAATGGTCCCTCATTCAGAGAAAATATTACACGTTTCGTATTGAGCTGAGAAGAGACGCAGTTTGTCCTGGATTTTAGTTAGAATGGAAAAAGACACAAAGCTGGAGTTATTCTGTGTTTACGCTGCACAGCTGCCTCTTCTCCTCTCATTCTCCCCCCCTCCCTCTCCTGTTGCTACTTCAATCATGAAACTCATCAATGATCAGCTGATCGGCTTTTCTCTCTTGCTTATTTATCGCCCACTTTGCGCCAGAAAGAGGAAACCAGCAGATGTCGCGCTAAACAACAGCAGCACGTTTAAGCTTGATCAGCTGTTGTTAGAATTTATTTAATATTAATTTCTAGTATCAGCTGATGTTTGCTGGAGCCACAGCTGTAAAGCTGCTGGTCATGATGTCGGTTTGTATATCTGGTGAGAGGGAAACATGAAGATGAAACCAGGAGATGTCCTTACTGAATCATCAGAGCTGAACAGTTGATGGAGAAACAGGTTTACCTTTCAGGTCACATGAATGAGTTGAAGGGAAGTTATGAACTGTTTCTGAGAGACAAATAACACCAGGATCCTTTTCTATGTAGCTGACAGCTGGTAACTGTGCAGGGGCGGATCTAGCAAAGTTTTGCCAGGGAGGCCAGGTAGGGCATTAACAGGGAAAGAGGGGGAACAAAGTAATACTTTTCTTTCTTATTCTCATTTAAAATATCTAGCTTTGATTAAATAATTATCTAAATCTTACAACCAAAGTTTTTATCTGATGTAAAATGTATAGAAATCATACATATACCAACAAGACAGTGTACATATGGAAAAGATATATATAAATTTTATAAAGTTTGTATCTGTCTTGTGTGAAACTTGTATGAAAAGCATACAATAGTAAAAACAGATATAAGATCCCTTGAAAGATTATATAATGAATCTTGTATGTTTTGGATACTTACTAAAACAATATATGAAAGTAATGAGAAAGTGGCCACTTTCATGAGTTAAGTCATATAAGTTTTTACTATTTCTTTTCCATATGGGACTGTCACAACAGCATTTGTTTTCATTCAAAGTCTTTATGGCTTTAATACCTGGTGGGCCGGTCTCTAGTCAAAATGCCAGATTTTCTGTCCCAGTCCGGCCCTGCAGGTGAATACTGGCAGTGTCACCATGCCAGCTGACTGTATTTCATCATCAGCCAGTGTTGTTCTTTATCAATATTACCAAAGTTTACCATAAGGCAGCATAGAAAGTATTTACTTGCTTTCAGGTTTTATTCAAATGCTAGTTTTTTCATTTGTTTCCACACTTTTTTCCTTTTTCAAAATCAAACACCAGTTTGTGAGAAGATTATCTTCTTTTTTTAATAGGCAGACAAAGTTTTACATTGGAATTGGCTAATTTGTCAATTGTTTGTTATAAATGTTCGTATTTTAATATTCAAAAATGTTTTTGCCCAAAACATATGTGCACTATATGTCAGTAAAAATACTATGCAAATATTGCTGTCCTTGAATGCTGAGTAAACACTGACAAAGCACTGATTGTATCGTTTGTACTTTATCAACGCAGTATCTAAAAACTTTGCACTGTAGTGGTTAAAATCTCATTCTAATAAGAGTTAAAAGCGCATTCAGTTATTAGGTTTACAGGATTATTGAATTAACGGTTGGTAGAATTTTTTTTTAAACATTATCTGCCAATTACATCTGCCACCCTTCTCCAAATCTGTGCCCCTACCTGGCCCCCCCAACAAAAATTTTCTAGACATGCCACTGGTCTCTACTGCTTTAACTGTTAAAACACAAGGCAATACTGCGGCTGACAGGGTTTGTTATGTGAAACAGCAGCTTGTTTAGTTTAAACAGTCTGCATTAAGCTGGGCAAACACTGCGATTTTTTTCAGTCGCGTTATTCAGCTCCTGCTCAAACTGTACAAGTGAATCTCAGGGGTTAGAAGTTCATAGGCCACGGTGCAGGGTCTCACACAATACGGCCTGATGCTCTGATGCGACCTGAGTGCTCAAACTGTGCATTCATAACATGAAGCTTATCATACAAAATCTGTCTCTCGCTCTCCCTCTCTCTGTCTTTCACTCACTCACACAGGCACACACACCACCACCATCAACTTTGCTAAATTACTAATGGAAAACATTGACCAGGCAGCTGTGATTGAGCAGCAATGTCCATCCAACTCTTTTCATGGTTGTTGTAGTCATGATAATTTTGTGAGGCCACATTGAAAAGCCTTGGATATGGAAGCGTAATACGGAAGCGTAGAGCTGCCACCCAGGCAAAAGAAAAATAGAAAAATGAAAAGTATATTGTTCTAACAATATACCTTTCACGTTTGAACAATATAATATCACGTTATTACAATATACAGAATTCACAAACCAATATCTCTGGGGTGATTGAATTGATAAACTCTTTTGCAAGAATATCAGATTACTCAATTAACTGGTCAAAATCTACAGTCCTACCGATTAATTGCTCCCTCCATAATTCCTCTTCTACACCACTGCAATCGGGAAATATAAAATATTTAGGTATTAATGTTTCTCCCAAGCTTGCAGATCTAACTAAATTAAACCATATCCCACTTTTAAAGAAGGTAGAAGATGATCTGGCTAGGTGGAAATGTCTACCCATATCACTCATGGGAAGGGTTGCCGCAATAAAAATGATGGTCTTACCAAAAATAAATTATTTATTCTCAATGATCCCAACTAAACCACCACAACATTGGTTCAGATCTTTAGATTCATGTATGTCCAAATTCCTTTGGAAAAATAAACCCCCACGTATAAGCTTAAAAACACTACAAAAGACCAAGGATAGAGGAGGATTAGAACTACCTAACTTTCAGCACTACTTCTTAGCCAACAGGCTTCAGTTTATCTCAGGATGGCTAAAACATACCCTCTTAGATGAACCTTGGCTAGATGTAGAACAAGCACTCTGCAATAATCTAGAGATCTCAGACCTACCATTTATCAGCTCAAACATCCAACGACATGAATGCTTTAAAAGCATTAACATCAGCTCTTCTCTGACAGCATGGTGGGAGTTTCTAAAATTGACGGCGTCTTCATTAATCCCATGCAAACGTACACCTATCTGGAACAACCCTGACATATTACAAAACAATAATATGATAAACTTTTCAGATTGGAGTGGTAAAGGAATCAAATATTTAGAACATATACTAGAAGGAACAGAATTTATTTCATTTGACGGACTAGTTACACAATATGGGATCAACAAGAAAAGATTTTTAGAATATCAACAAATTAAATCCATAGTAAAAAAGAAATTTAAACCGGGTCAAGTTGAACTGCAAACACCACCAAGTCAATTTCTTACTCTTAAAACCCCCAAATTACTATCCAAAATATACAGAATGCTTTCTAAAACAGATGAATCAATATCACTTCCTATTGCAAAATGGGAAGCGGATTTATCAGTTAACTTAGACCTAAACTTCTGGTCTCAGATTTGCTTAAAAACCTTTCATCTAATTAGAAATCCCAGTCTTCAATTAATTCAATACAAAATATTACATAGAGTGCACTATACAGGTCATTGGATGTTCAAGATGGGCTTTACGTCTACCAACAACTGCTCACACTGCCAAGCCAATTCACCGGACAATTATATCCACGCTCTTTGGTTCTGTCCACCAGTTCAGAAGGTTTGGCGCGAGATATGTGAAGACTTATCGAAGTGTCTGAAATGTAACATTCCAACTTCCCCCTTAGTGTGTTTGTTGGGCAGCTTAGATAATGTCACTTCAGAAAAGAATATAGCCCATATGGTTTTCACTGCCCTATGCATAGCCAAGAATACAGTCCTCATGAACTGGAAAAATAAAAATAATCTTAATTCTAACCAATATAGAAATTATCTGTTAGATTACATTAGTCTTGATACAGCCTCTGCCACCACATCAGATCAATTGCTCTGGGCTCCTTTGATCAGCTCCATCACCTAATGGGGGTGGGGGGGTCTTAGTTTGGTCCCACCTTCACTGTTGTGATTGGTGTGGGGGTAGGGACAGGCCTAGGGCGTCGGGGGGTTCCCCGGAGGCATCTTCCTTGGGGGGCTCAACCCGGGATAGCGGTCATGTCCGGTTAGGGGCTCTGTTGGCTCTCAGGTGACTGTTTCCTCGTGGCTGCGTGCAGCGGGGCTAGGGGAGGGTCTGTGCTGACGGACGTGGGTTACTGACCTGGTAGCCTGGCTGCCCCTGGGTGGGTCTGGGATGGGCGTGAGGTTCTGGGGGCGCTCCGTCTCTGGGCTGGGGCCCTGGCCGGGCCTCGGGGGCGTGGGTCCTGGTTGGTGTGTTGCCGGGGTTGTGGGCGGGTGGGTGCATGGGGGCCCATCCCTGGCGCAGGGTGCCGCCGGTGCGTCGAGCCACCTGGGGGGCTCTTCAACTGGTGGGGGAGATTGTCACATCTTGCAGGAGCTTTCCTCTCTTCAGGAACTCTCTCTGCAGGAGAGGGAGATACAGGAGAGGTGGAGGAAGATCTCAGCCTGGGTGTCTATTGTCTTATGTAGTCTGGAAGATGAGTGGATGGTGGGGTGGGTGCAGTTTTCTCTGTGGTGGGGTTGGGTGGACTGTCCCGGGCTCTGTGGGGCCGGGAGGCGCTGCTGCACTGGGCCCGGTCTGGATGGGCCTGGGCCCCCTTTCCCTGGCGGGTCGCGGAGTATGGGGGTGCCTACTGGGGTCAGCGGGGTCACTTGCCCCTCCCTTCCTTCCCTCCCCATCTCCAGCTGCCTCCCTCTTCCCGCTCCACCACAACCACCCACACATGCAGGGCTTTGGAGTAGGGGTGTGTCACCAGGGTGCAGAGGAGGCTACCCCCCCCCCCCCTCTGTCCCCTTCTGTGGGTGGGCACGCTACAGCTACACGGACTCCAAAAGACCATCAGGGTGTACACCTCACCCCTGGCGTCGTTGCCCATCCCTCAATTTTAAATACACGTAGACATTGAGGGCTAGCAGGAAGGACTATGCGCTTACCTGCTGCTCTCTGGCAGGTAGATCCATGCCCTTCTGGGTTTTAAATGCACCTTAGAACACACATGCATCAACACTACAATGAGCGGGTGGAGGGAGGTTTGGAGTCTTCTCTCACCCCCATTCTCTGCGACCTGCTGGAACGGGGGGGCTAGGAGGAGGAGTTGGCCGTCCGACTGGGGTGTGGGGCCTCCCTGCTGCTGCGGAGTCGAGGCGGTCTGCCTCTCCCCACCGCAGGGAAAAGGGTAACACCACCTGGGTCTGGGTGCAGTTCCCCCCTCCAGGGGCAAGGGTACCTAGACCCGGTTCGTAGAGTACGCTTGGGGAGTGTGATCGTGTGTACAGCGTCTCTTCATGTCTGTCTCCACGTTGGTTGAGTGTGGAGTAAGTGCATATGAGAGCATGAGGGTGGGAATGGATGTTTGTATCTGTGTGTGCCTGTATGTCTGTGTCTATATGTCAGGTTGGGTATCAGACGCCACCTCTCTGGGGACATCTCAGGCCCTCCAGGGTTTGGAGATCTATCTCCCCCCACCACCACTTCCCCTGCCAGTGGCGGACTCCCTCAGACATCGGTGCGTTGGTGGTTCTTTGTGTCTGGGGATGGGCGTCCAGGTACACACCGGCTCACTCCTTGGCGGCCGCTTATCGGGGCCTGGAGCCTGGGGCTCGCTCGGGCCACTTCGGAGGTGGGGTGCCCCCGGCCTCTCGGCCTGGGGCTCGGTCACTCAGGCACAGCTGGCTGTCGGCGGAGCTCACGGGCGCGTCACTGCAACCCCCCCCCTGGCTTCTGCTCCGCGGCTGCTGAGTGAACCCTCATCTGGGACTCTCCTCAGCTCTTTCTGGGACAGTGGCGCGGCTGCCCCTCTGTTAGTCTTCCTTGGTCTCTTGTGTTCTGGGGGCCTCTGGATGTCTGGAGTTTTGATCTCCTCCATACCTGCTTCATGCCCTGGAGGACGGGGCTGTGGCCCCACCACACCCTCTAGCAGATCATTACATGAAGGAACCTTTAAAAAAAAAAAAAAAACAAGCGCGTCCATGCTCACAGGTGTACACACGGGTGATCACACCCACAAACTACACCCTTTTTGGCTCCTACCTCAAAGCACGCTGTGTTCTGTTGATCTTATGTGCTGCACAATAATGTTTAATATTTAGTATTTATTGTCATATTCCCATATATCATTGTGATGTTGTTTATTCTATTACTCTTGTTCTCTTCTGCTTGTTTTCTTTTTTCTTTCTCAGCAGGTGATCCAGGTGATCAATATATGCTTTTTTTTTTCTCTTTTTTTTTCTGCCCATTCTGTTGGTTTTTGTTTTTTGCCCTTCTCCCCCGTCCCTCTACTCAGCTGTTTCTCATTCCCTCTTTATTTCTCCCCTTCTTTCCTCCAGTCAAGTCTGTCCTGTATTCAGCAAGTAGGGCTGCCACAAACGATTATTTTGATAGTCGACTAGTCACCGATTATTTTTGCGATTAGTCGACTAATCAGATCATCATCCATTAGACGTAAAACTACAGCTTATTGCACCAGCAGCATCTGCTTTTATATAACTATCATTAGCTTACAGCTTTAAGTGTGTAAGGTCTGTGCTAACTAAAAATAAAGACAAGATGATAGTTTATTAAATTTTAATGAAATTTGCAGATTGTTTCGGTGAAGTTTAATAAACTCCTTGCTATCTAAAATATAACAGGACACTGGAGTATATTCTGGAGCATCTCACACTTCTGATAATCAGCTGTCTGCTTGACGTTTATTCAGCTGTGTAAAAACTATCACTTTAATCTCAGACAAACTGATTTACTCAGGAACAAATAAAATACTAAAAAAAAAAGCCAAACAATAACATTTTAAGTTATCTAAGTGACTCATATATATTTAACCTGAGTAGCGAAAGACGGCGGTGGGTTTGAAAACGATTTGCGGGGAGTCCGGTGTTCTCACGGCGCTAGTGAGCCTAGCCCCCGGCTCGCTAACGAGCTAGTGGGTAACAGACGTTTCCGAAAACGTCGGAGCGCTTTTGAAAATATGTGGTGTCCTGGTAAACTGAGCAGATATTTGAGGTTTACACAGCTACATTCTCACCTGAAAATATGTTAAACGTTTATTTTGTGACCCAGAAAGAATAATAAGAGTAATATTAAAACTAACTAGCTGCCGCCATTGTTGGAAACTGAGCTGGGCTGCGCTATGAATTCTGGGACACAGCTGCTTCTTCTTCTTCTTCGGGGTTTAACGGTAGCTGACATCCTTGTACATGCAATGCTGCCATCTTCTGTTTCAGTCCGTTATTACACTCTTAAATCCTGCCACTTATTCCTCTTACAAAGCTTCAAACGACGCGTCGACTATTAAATCAGTCGTCGACGATTTTGATAGTCGACGTAATCGTGACTAGTCGACAAATCGTGGCAGCCCTATCAGCAAGTGAAAATAAAATAAACAATAAAAGGTGAATCAAATGGACCATTATGGCAAGGCTGGGATGGTCAATTTGGTAAAGTAAATCCGTTGGGCATCTTTCTTTGCCTTTAGACAATAATTCTGATGGCAAAAGAGCCAAACGGGACAGGCCAAAAAAAACCAAAACAAAAAAACCAAAAAAAAAAAATCCAATATACAGAATTATCACGTTCGTACAATATCAGAATCAGAATCAGAATACTTTATTGATCCCTGGGGGAAATTATTTTTTGTTACAGTGCTCCATTTTAAACCAACATTAAGACAAGACAGACAATACGCTAACTAAGAATAGTACAATATATACATATATATACATACATACATACATAAGTCACTTATAAATAAATATTTGGAAAAGAAACATGTGTAGTTGTAGCAGCAAACAGTGTGTTAAGTGGATGCGTTGTACAGGGAGATGGCCACAGGCAGGAATGATTTCCTGTGTCGTTCAGTGGTGCTTTTCGGTAATCTCAGTCTCTCACTGAACGAGCTCCTGTGACTGACCAACATGTCATGGAGTGGGTGGGAGGTGTTATCCAACATTGTCTTTATCTTGGACAGCATCCGCCTCTCCGACACCACCTTGAGGGAGTCCAGCTCCATCCCCACAACATTGCTGGCCTTACGGATCAGTTTATTAAGTCTGTTGGCATCTGCGACCCTCAGCCTGCTCCCCCAGCATGCAACAGCATAGAGGATCGCACTGGCCACCACAGACTCATAGAAAATCCTCAGCATTTTCTGGCAGATGTTGAAGGACCTCAGTCGCCTCAAAAAATAGAGACGACTCTGGCCCTTCCTGTAAAGTGCTGTGGTGTTTTTAGCCCAGTCCAGTTTATTGTCAATGTGTACTCCAAGGTATTTATAGTCCTCCACAATGTCAACACTGACCCCCTGGATTGAAACAGGGGTCAAGTGTTTCCTGGTCTTCCTGAAGTCCACAATATAAATATTATATAGGCTACATCGCAGCTCCAGTCACGCTTCCATTACCGTCTTTCTCGTCTTTTCCCAGAGTAACAACCAAACAGGAGGATCTATTGGTTGGGACTGCTTAGCCTTGCACGCATTCTTATTTTAAACTTAATCTGGAATTCATTGCAAACTGTTTGTGTGGGATATGAATGACTAGATTTTGTTTTTCTACAAGAGTTAGTAAAAAACATCCGCATCTTTGTAGTGTATACAGCACTATAATGACCAGACCTAATTCTTTTGAAAACCTTATATCTTTCCACAGGTCTCAACTTCATCAGACATCACCTAGACACAGAGCTGGATGATGCCAGCGCAAACAGCAGCCTAACCGACTAAGATGATGGATCCATGGGGTCAGGAAAGCCAGAAGCAGGGGAGCTGGAGAGGTACCTTTCATGTCCATTCACTGGAGGTGTGGATCTATTGCATGGCTTTCCTCACATCCAGAAGCTGTCGATCAAAGTCAATACAGGTCTTCCTGCATCTGGAGCTTGTGAAGAACTTCTCAGTCATGCAGGACTCCTGTTCACTGCTAAACAGTTACAGCTTCACAGAAAGAACCTTGAGAGCAAACTGCTGCTGAAGCTTAACCATCACTTCACTGAGTGAAGAAATGGCACATTTTTGCTAAATATGCAGAAATAAATGCACACCCATACAATTTATGGTAAACTGAGCTCCCTTGTATGTACATGCGTTGAAGATGCCTCGTTCTGTTTTCTCTGAGGCTGCTGTGCCATTTGGAGCAAAATGAATATAAAGTTTACAGCAAATCTTGTCACTGGAAATTGTTTGCACTGTTTATATATTTATAGTATTTACTGTAGGTATTGGTGAAAAAAGCTTGGTTGAAAAATGTGAAAATGTGAAATCTCGAAATAAAAAATTTTGTGCCTCATTTTGTTGATCTTTTTACATATATTCCTTTTGAAAATACTCAAATTTGTATATTTATTTATTTTTGTTTGTCTGATAGCATTTATTTATAAAATCGGACATTTCAAACAGTTACTCGCTACTTGAGTAGTCTTTTCATCAAGTACTTTTTTACTCTTACTCGAGTAACTTTTTTGAAGACTACTTTTCACTTTTACTTGAGTAATAATATTTTAAAGTAATGCCACTCTTACTTGAGTACAATTTTTGGATACTCGACCCACCTCTGGCACAGAGTGAGCTGCCTTGGCAGAGATTTGGTGCTCTTCTTTAAAAATTGGATGCTTCACTTAATGATTGTGGACAATCTTGTTTTCTTCTCACATGAACAAGTAACGTCTCATTCAGTGTTGGAAAGACACTTTGTTGCACTGAGGTCTGCTTATTTTCAGTGTCTTGTACTTGTTTTTACACCTTGCAATGTTAAAGTTGGCCTTTGTGCTTTTCAGTGTTGGAAAGACACTTTCTTGCACTGAGGTCTGCTTATTGTAAATATCTTGTACTTTTTTGAACACCTTTTAATGTTAAAGTTGGTCTTTGTGCTTTTCAGTGTTGGAAAGACACTTTCTTGCACTGAGGTCTGCTTATTTTCAATATCTTGTACTTTTGTTTTTTACACCTTTTAATATTAACTGCCACTCTTTGCCTCCATCCTAAATTCCACATTTCTCAAGTTGAACTAGTTTATTCTACTCCACTGTGTAAGATTTAAGATCTCAGCTAAAAAGATTTTGTGTTGAAGTTGTGCAGTGCTAAGCAAAAGAGAGTGAAAAAGGTGAGATGAACCTCCAATGTTCAGCTCCTTGGAGGCTTAATTTGTCTGATAAAAACCTTCCACACACTGTAACTGCTCACTGTTTGCGTGATGGTGCATTTTTCAGTATTTTCCATTTATCCACCTTGTGCAATTTGTTTAATGAAACATTTTGTAGTTTTAAAAAAACATCAATGGATGAAGAATTAAATGTTACCTATATAACTTTTGATGGACATGTGGAAGTTAACAAATACAGATATGTTTATTTTTTTATTATGTTCACATTATATATTCTAATAACTTGCAGTAACTCTATTATTATATACCTCATTTTGATCCACAAAAATCTCCACAAACCTATGTACACTTTTATTGCAGCATTGCTACTGAATGTTGTTATTTACGCCACAACTATTTACCCAAAACTCCTGATTGACTTTTTATCTGAAAAACAAATCATATCATATTCAGCATGTCTCTTTCAGTTTTTCATAATTTATTCTCTAGGTTGTTCTGAGTTTTTTCTCTTGGCAGCCATGGCCTATGACAGATATGTGGCTATATGTAAACCTCTACAATATCCAACCATCATGAGAAAAAGCACTGTGAGTATTTTCCTGGTCATAGCTTGGCTTGTACCTGCTTCTAATATTGCCGTCCAAGCAATAGGAATGGCTAAAAGTAAACTGTGTTCCTTTCATTTAAAATCAATATTTTGTAACAATACAATTTACACTCTTCAGTGTGTAAAATCAGGGTTAGTTACTGTATTTGGAATTGTTAGTTATTTAGATCTCGTAGTATTTCCTATACTTTTTATAGTTTTCACATATACAAAAATATTTATAGTCACTTATCGCAGCTGTAAAGAAATTAAGAAAAAAGCTGCAGAGACCTGTTTACCCCACATGTTAGTTTTAATTACTTTTTCCTGTTTAGGTATCTATGATGTAATCATGGCTCGAATGGAAACAGATTTTCCAAAAACTGCACGCTTAATAATGACATTACAACTAGCTTTGTATCATCCTTTGTTTAATCCATTCATATATGGGCTTAAAATGAAGGAAATTTCTAAACATCTAAAAATCTTGTTTTGTCCACCACTGTTATAAATTTAATTTGTAGAATTTAAGCCTGTTAATAGCTGATAACATTTTTCTGGGTGCATGTTTATTGTAAATATGCCATAGTCTGTTTTACGATCATACTACTTGTTTTTTTATAATTTTTTTTTTGTATACTTACATAAACGCTAGAGTGGAAACTTTACTAAAAATTATATCCATGCTGGCAGGTACTATGTTAAATCTTCAAGAAAATTTTCTTCATTAGTTAATCGTATATATTGTTAATTGTTATATATAATTCAAAGTAAATGAGTAAAATGTTTGGCGTTTTCAGCTCTCCGTTCTCGTGAAAAAAAGGCTTTCCAGATTCATTTTAGACTTATAACCCTAAGTAGGCAAAATGAGGAAAAGCATTTTTTATTTGACTACAAATTGTACAAGTTACAAATTTGGCATTAACACTCACACCCAACACTTCAGACAGTTAGGATCAACAGTTAATTTAGATTTTCTCATCTAAATGCTTGAAAAATAATATCTGCAGGCAAGAGACAGTACACAGGGCTCTAGACTAACGTTTTGCCATGGGCGTACCGGTACGCCTAACGGCACAAAAGTTAGGCGCACACAAATTTTATAATAATTTAATATACGGTAATGTGTTTTTCTGGATACACTGTGCTTTTTCAGCATTCAAAGATTGATGACACCGTGTCAGAGCACTGGCTATGAATTTCAGAAGGATCAGGCCTTAACAGAAAAGTTAGCAATAGTTCTTTTCCTATTACGGCTACATCCACTTCTGTCGTGCCTAGGCTGCTCACTAGGCCTGGGTATCATCACTGATTTCTATAATCCATTTGATTCTGGTTTTCAAAGTCCTGATTCGATTCAACTTAGCCTCAGACAGTCAGAAATATTATAATTCTGATCATTTATCATTACTGACTTCTTCAGAATTGTGAACATCACAGCAGATGCCTTTGTGTGAAAGTAACTGAGAATAAAACACAGAAAAACATGAAGGAGATTTTCCTGGTCTGGCTTTTTATAGCAGATAACCTTAAAAATATTCTACAATGTTCTGCATATAAAGTTAAAATTTCTTCAGTATTGAACAACAGAAAAAGTAGGCTTTCTTGTCCGAGGTCATTTAAGTGAAAAAAAGAAAAGAAAAAGACAGCAGCCAACAGCGCTGTAAACAACTGTAGACTGGTGGGTAATAAGCGAATGAATAATACAGAAAACAGCGATTGGAGACGGGAAACTGTTCTTGAAGTACAGAGAGAGAGAGCTAGCTGTGCATGGAGTGTGATTTTAATTGTTGTGGAAGCAAAACAGCAAAATTCATGACGACATTGATCAAATGTGAAGCGCAGTTTGCTGCTTCTTTTGCTGCTGGCTCGGTGAATTTTGGTTGGAGAGAGACAAAACCTGCAGCTCAGAATCAGCGCAAAAAGACGTAATCACAGCGCGGACCGGACGCATCAGAATCCCTAATCTCCGACTGCGTGTCCGTCTACGGGCCGTCGGGTGAGAAAGCCGAGAAAGACAAAGTTGATTCTGATGCGTCGGGTCCATTCTGTGTTTACGTCTTTGTGTGGAATCGGTGTACCTGCTCTCATTTGCTGTTTGGTTGTTGTTGAAATGGTTTTGTGAGCTTTAATCTGACGTTTCTGGCAAAACACAGTTATATTTAACAGTCAATTCAGGATTTAATGAATTGATATCGCTTTATTCAAGCTACTCACCTCCCACTTCCACCTGCACTTTCAACTGGACCACGGCCAATCAGAGAGGTCCCGCCCCTTACTATCTGATTGGTTTAGTCCACAATAGGGGCATAATGTGTGTCTGTTGTTGACCACAGGGAAGGTTGCAGATTTTTTTTTTTTTTTTTTTTTTTTTTGCTATCCGAACAGTTGGTCGCACAGGTGCAACCAAATTTTTTTTTTTTAGTCGCACCACTGAAAAATTTGGTCGCATTTTCGACCAAATTGGTCGCACTCTAGAGCCCTGGTACATCTGAATAACCATTTATCAAGCAGTAGGGTCTGATTTCTTTACATACTTTTTAGCTTGATTTCTTTCTCAAAATGAGAAAATGTATCACCACTGACTGAGATACACTACCAAGTGGCCGTAACAGTGTATAGCATTGGCTTGTGATGACTTTTAAAGAAAGGCCAGCAAAAACAACTTGAGTGTGTTATGGTTTGAGGTTGAGTCTTTCGCAAAAGCTGCTGTCCTGACTCATGAGAGTGCTTTTTTTTTTTTTTTTTTTTTTAGGTATTAAAGTCTTTCACTTTCTGAAGGTATTATCTCACTGACTGGCACTGTGGTGGACCAAGTTCCCATCACTATTTTAAGAGATACCTATGACACAATGTGGTACAGTGCCTTTTCTGACCAGATTTCCTATGGTTCACATTTGTTGGTGTGGGAAATAAAATAGTGCCACTGATACCACTGATCATTTGTGTTTGGCTATAGAGTGCAGCTTATTAAAGCTCTCCAATGCAACTATGATTACCTGTTTGTCTGCTGTCCAGAAAAAAATCCATGTGACCCAGCCGTGTCATACATATTCGGTGATTGAATTTTACTGAAATACAAAGAAAAGATTCCCCAGAATCTGGAATAGAGTGTGATGTGGACACTCAGGTGGTGGTGCTAAAAGATTACTGTCTTCAGGTTTTGCCTGTGATCACCATCTGCCTGGCTATTTAGGAATGAGGTAAACTTAGGAGAGAGTGCTCTACTATTTTTAATTTACACAAGTCATGTCAGAGCTGGCTATTAAGCAGTGAGTGTTCAGTGCGTATCACCCACAAGGTCAGGATGTGATAAAGAGATTCCACAAGACTTTGAAATCTATACATCGCAAATATAGTGTCGAGTCTAAAGCAGAGTGAGATAAGGGTCTGTCATTGTTGGGTTTTAGCCCAGCTGAGGTTGGTTTTGGACACACTGTGTGTGGGCTACTGAAGATGCTGCTGGAGTGTTGCTTGTAGAACATAATGTGTTAGACTGTATAAATTAATTTAGGGAAAGGCTGTACACTGCGTGTGAGCTAGCACATAGTTTCCTCTCTGATGCACAGTCTAAAATGAAGGAAACTTATAAGTTTTTCAGGCAGGAGAATGTGTTCTAGTTCTCCTCCCCATGGTTGGTTTCAGTCGTTGTTTGTGTGATTCTTAACGAGGTAAAGAGCCAATTCAGTGACACCTATTACCTGAATAAAACAGCTAATAGGAAGAAAATTTAGAATGTGATTGGCATATCAATGTTGAAGAAATATGTTGATTATGGAAAGAGTCAAATCAATACACCTGTGACTCAGGCTCCATGTGACTGTGGTGTCACCCACTAACAGACCTGAGGCAGGTGGGTTGTGTGTGCAATCTGTTCCAGGTTCCTGTGTGAGTATGACATATATATATATATATATATATATATATATATATATATATATATATTGTAAGACCCCGAGTACAGAAGGCCTTAGAGAGCAGCTACGTGCCCGTGCGTTAAAGCAGGTACGTGAGTGCGCAAGCTGTGCGTGTAGACGCAAGCTGCCTGGTTTCTCCGCCAGTGTTTTTGTTTTAATCTTTTTGATTTTTTTAAGGAGGGTTAAGTCGGTTTCTCCACCGAAGGAGGTTTAAAGAGGTTTCTCCACCGAATAGAAGGAGGGTAAGGACGGTTTCTCCACCGTAAGGAAGTTCATACATATACATACAATGCCTTGTCTTAGAACCATGTGGGCGTGGCTTTGCTGTGATGTGTTTTATGTGAACTGTCTCTTAATAAAAGGCAGCAGGAGGAGGTCAGATTTGGGGTCATTAGTGGGTCTCTAGAATTAGCGGGACTTGTGGAAACACAAACCCAACAGGTTGTTTTCTCCATCCCCAAAAATTTGATGCATTGATTCTAAATTGTTAAGATGCTTAAGCTATTTTAAAAATAGTTTTATTAAATATTAAAGTCCTGAACTTGATTTATTCTCCATTTTTTTGCATCATTGTTATAAATTTAATCTGCAGAATTTAAACCTTATTTTTTTTTGAAACCAGATATTTACAAACTCTTCAGATAAAAACACAAACACTTTTTAATTGTAACATCAAATCAGACTAAATGTTTATTTTTTTAGGTTGATAAATATAAAAAAACATATTTGTTAACTTTAAGAGTAAAGAGAGAAACTATCTATATTTCTTAATTGTACATGGCACCAAATTGTATTCAAAATTGAGCCACACTTATGGAGCTCCACAATTCTTTTCCTGGTGTTTTGGTTAATATCTCTTGATTTTCCCATGTCAAAGAAACAGGCTCAGTGTTTTGCCTTATATGCATCCACAGGTATGCCACCAATTTACTCACATGGACTCTACTAACCTATCAGAAGCTTCTTCAGCTCAGAACGTGTCAATGAAAAATTGTACTTAGTAGTCAGTATAAGCTTTTAATGATATAAGTTTACATGTGATAGAATACTGCATGATGACCTCTGTATTACTTAGAACTGATTGTTCTTTATAAAACTTGTTCTGATATTTTTATCTGAATCTTCCCACAGCGATAGTAAGAAGCTGAACAAGCAGTTCTGACCTCTTACCAGGAATAAGAGCTGCTCCCCACATTCCACCACACACACACACACACACACACACACACACACACACACACACACACACACAAAAATCACATGCGCACGTACCAACATTCCACTGTACAAATGTATTCATTATTGTATTACTTTTCTTGTGTATAAATAAAGACAAGTGCAAGAACAGAGCGCTGATTACAGGGCCCCCACTCACGTGTGAGCGCTCTGTGACCGCCCTTGCAAGTAAAATCTGCAGCGTGTGTGTGTCTTCACTCTTAGACTCAGCTGAAGAAGTGTCTTTTAGAATAAATCTCTTGACAGAATGGAATCGTCTGGAGTGTTCTTATTAATTAACAATAAACTTAGTATATGTATATGTACTCCTAAATTTGATGAAAGTGATAAAAAATAGATAGCTCTGTCTCTCTTTATTCTGACATTTAACTAATTCAAAAGATATTTCAATATTTATTTATCCAAAACAAAACAAGTTTACTCTAAATTGATGTTGTACAGTAAAAAAAATGCTCTTGTGTTTTCCATAAAGTGTATGTAAATATCTGGTTTAAACTGTAAATATACTGCTGTGTATTGAAATTCCTCGTTTTGCATAGAAATATAGTGAACAACATACAAAGCATAATGTATAAAATAACATCTACCTGAGTGTTTTCTTTGAAAGAAGCCCCTTATGTCCATTCTTGTATATCAGTACATTACTGAAACCGATTTATTTAGCTGTGGAGGGTAACAACTGAAAATATGAAATAAACAGACATGTAAGCTAAGACTCTCTACGGAAACAGCATTGTTGTTGTTCGGCTTTTCATTTCGCCATTTGTTGATTAACTTGAAGAACAAGTAACGTAATATGGGTAATCAGTTTGATATCAATCTTTCATGATACACCGTCATATTTACATTATTTGTACAGTATGAATGATTTGCTTTGGTACCTGGTCAAACTTCAGTTCTCCTCTGTCTGCCTGTCTCCACTTCTCCAACAGCAAACTCGCAGGCAGCAGCTCCCCTCGCTCAGTCACTTAGCGTCTGAGCTCGGATCATACCAATATTAGGGGGGATTTACGCACAGTCGTAAATTCCCAGTGTGCAGCTTATCCGGGGGAACACCAAGGCGTTCCCAGAGAAGCCCATAATCTCTCCAGCGTGTCCTGGGTCTGCCCCGGGGCCTCCTCCCAGTGGGACATGCCTGGAACACCTCACCCAGGAGGCGCCCAGGGGGCATCCTTGTCAGATGTCCGAACCACTTCAGCTGGCTCCTTTCGATGTGGAGCAGCAGCGGCTCTACTCTGAGCTCCTCCCGGATGGCCGAACTTCTCACCCTATCTCCAAGGGAGAGGCCCGCCACCCTTCGGAGGAACCTCATTTCTGCCGCTTGTATCCGCGATCTCGTTCTTTCGGTCACTACCCACAGCTTGTGGCCATAGCTGACGGTAGGGACGTAGATCGACCGGTAAATTGAGCGCTTTGAGTACTCCATAGAAAAGCGCTATATAAGAATCAGTCCATTTAAATTGAGAGCTTCGCTTTTACACTCAGCTCCCTCTTCACCACGACGGACCGGTGCAGCGTCTGCATTACTGCAGCTGCAGCCCCAATCCGTCTGTCGATCTCCGGCTCCCTTCTCCCATCACTCGCGAACAAGACCCCGAGATACTTGAACTCCTCCACTTGGGGCAGGAACTCATCCCCGACCCGGAGTGGGCACTCCACCCTTTTCCGACTGAGAACCATGGCCTCAGATTTGGAGGTGCTGATCCTCATTCCCGCTGCTTCACACTTGGCTGCAAACCTCTCCAGTGCGAGCTGGAGGCCCTCACCCGATGAAGCCAACAGAACCACATCATCCGCAAAAATCAGATATGAGATTCTGAGGCCACCAAAGCGAAAGCCCTCCGCCACTTGGCTGCGCCTAGAAATCCTGTCCATAAAAATTATGAACAGAACCGGAGACAAAGGGCAGCACTGGCGGAGCCCATCACCCACCGGGAACGAGTCCGACTTATTGCTGGCAATGCGAACCAAGTTCTTGCAACGGTTGTATAGGGATCGAATGGCCCGTAGCAATGGGCCAGACACCCCTTACTCCCGCAACACCTCCCACAGGACACCCTGAGGGACATGGTCGAATGCCTTCTCCAAGTCCACAAAACACATGTAGACTGGTTGGGCAAACTCCCATGCACCCTCAAGTATCCTCAAGAGGATAAAGAGCTGGTCCAGTGTTCCGCGACCAGGACGAAAACCGCATTGTTCCTCCTGTATCCGAGGTTCGACAAGCGGACGAACTCTCCTTTCCAGCACCCTGGCATAGACTTTCCCAGGGAGGCTGAGGAGTGTGATCCCCCTGTAGTTGGGACACACCCTCCGGTCCCCCTTCTTAAAGATGGGGACCATCACCCCGGTCTGGACGTTCCCAGCACACCCTCACTACGCGTTTAGGTGCATATATATTGTGTGTAGTTTTTGTTTTATACAGTTGTCAGCCAGGCATCTACTGTAACTATGAAAAAATTACACTCCAAAAGACCCCGGGCTTCTGAAAAAACAACCCGGGCTTAAGCCCAGTAAGCCACCCCCCCCCCACTCCGCCACTGGTGTACAACCATTGGAGACGTGAACAGGACAGACGGAACAATTGACGTGTGTGGACTTTATACCAGTTTTGATTTTGTTTTTGATAGTCCATGTAAAACCAGAGTCATGATAAAAATATATGCAATGTTTGATTTTCTTCCTGAATACTATCGTTGTTTATATTTACTGCGGGAAGAAACGGTAAAAACGAAAGCACTCTCTGCCTGTGAGCAAAAACAACCAACACTGACACGGAACCCGCCGTATTAGTCAGAGGTCCCTTTACTACGGTTCGGAGCCGCAGACCTTCAGTAATAGTAATAAATCACACAGCAATAGTACATTCACGTAGTTGTAAAAAGCATGATAATATATTAAGTAATTCAAAGTATTCAGAATATGTTACTGTCATTGAGTAACATAACGGAATACGTTACAGAACAGAATATGGGGCATATATTCTGTAATCTGTAATGGAATACATTTTAAAAGTAACCTTCCCAACACTGTGTGTGTGTGTGTGTGTGTGTGTGTGTGTGTGTGTGTGTGTGTGTGTGTATATATATATATATATATATATATATATATATATATATATTGGACTGGTGAGTGTCAGCACCACAGTCCAGGATGAGACAGCGAACATCCAAGAATACATTGGGAAGATGGCCCCAGGCAGCAGAAACCCTAGAAAGAGGAGGAAGACGAGGAACCATCATGGAAGGACAGGCCCCTGCACGGTATGTACCACCGGCAGATAGAGGGGGTGGCTGATATCCAGAAATCCTACCAGTGGCTGGACAAAGCTGGACTGAAAGACAGCACAGAGGCACTAATCATGGCAGCACAAGAACAAGCTCTGAGCACAAGATCCATAGAGGCTGGGGTCTATCACACCAGGCAAGACCCCAGGTGCAGGCTGTGTAAAGATGCCCCAGAGACAATCCAGCACATAACAGCAGGGTGCAAGATGCTAGCAGGCAAGGCATACATGGAACACCATAACCAAGTGGCCGGCATAGTGTACAGCAACATCTGTGCCGAGTATAACCTGGAAGTCCCGAGGTCAAAATGGGAGATGCCCCCAAGGGTGGTGGAGAATGACCGAGCTAAGATCCTGTGGGACTTCCAGATACAGACAGACAAAATGGTGGTGGCTAACCAACCGGACATAGTGGTGGTAGATAAACAGAAGAAGAAGGCCGTAGTGATCGATGTAGCGGTTCCGAATGACAGCAATATCAGGAAGAAGGAACACGAGAAGCTGGAGAAATACCAAGGGCTCAGAAAAGAGCTCGAGAGGATGTGGAGGGTGAAGGTAACGGTGGTCCCCGTGGTAATCGGAGCACTAGGTGTGGTGACTCCCAAGCTAGGCAAGTGGCTCCAGCAGATCCCGGGAATAACATCGGAGATCTCTGTCCAGAAGAGCGCAGTCCTGGGAACAGCTAAGATACTGCGCAGGACCCTCAAGCTCCCAGGCCTCTGGTAGAGGACCTGAGCTTGAAGGATAAACCGCCCGCAGGGGCGTGCTGGGTGTGTATATATACAGTATATATTAGGAGTGCAACGATATTCGTATCGATATTGAACCGTTCGATACAGTGCTTTCGGTTCGGTACGCATATGTATCGAACAATACAAAATTTTTTATTTATTTTATCAACTTTCCTTCTGATGATGCTGTCTGTGTTGAGCGCTCAGTGGATCTGCGCCTCAATGTGCCTCAATTACATGGGTGGGAGCTAGTGTGTTAGCACAGTTAGCTCGTTAACGTGTTGGCCGTCCAGCCCCATGCACGGGGCGATCCGCGATAGCTCGTTAACGGAGATTTGCCGTGTTGTGGTGGTAACGTCATTTCAACGAGATTTACGCTGACAGCACTAGTGGGAACACAACGAATATGACTGTGTGGTGGATCATAAATTTGATTAGTTTTGAAGTTGTACATCTCTGTTCCTTATATTTCATGTCATGCCCTTATTAATGTTTTATTTGTTGCTTTGACTGTTTTCGAATAGAATATGCAGTGGGAATATAGAGGGAGATAAGTAGTGAAAGTTTTGCCTGGGTTGATTGTGCGTCGATCCATTGTTAATGCCTCAGGGCTCCAGTAGGTGGGTTCACGCGCTTCCTCCTTCACTCAATATAGACGAGTGAGAGTGAGAGCTGCGTGTCTGTGCCGTTCTTTCACCTCTCCTCACTATTTCCCCTGTTTAAGGTAACTGTCATGCACAAATCTGTATAAATGTGTGTTACTGTTGATTATTACATTGTTATCATTGTTCATTGTAGCGGAAGATGTGAATTGCAGGCTATTTTGCTGAGAAGTTCCAGTTAATCTCTGTTGCTGTGTATGCTAGTTTTCGCTATTACTCCGCCATATTGTGTGAAGATTTTTCTGTTACTATCTGTATAAGTTAACTACTGGAAGACATGCAGTACTTAAAGTATTATTTCATTGCTGTGGAAAGTTAGTGACTGTGTCAGCTAACATGTGCTAGTTAAAAAGATGTTTTTGTCTAATGCTACAGTTCATGTTATCTAAAGTATTCTAATGCAGCGAACAATAGTGACTTAGTTTGGATACAGTTGTCCTGAGACTGAGTGCATCCATAAGAACATTGTTTTAGTTGTATTGCTTCTGAAACTCAATACAGACGAGTGAGAGTGAGAGCTGCGTGTCTGTGCCGTTCTTTCACCTCTCCTCACTATTTCCCCTGTTTAAGGGCACAACAACTGCACATTTACGCTGACATCATCTTAGTGCAAAGACAAGTGGAAGCAGACAAAAACAAAAAGTACGCATGCTACAAACTTTACCCGAGTCATTTAGACAGCTGTTAGCACAGGATTGTCCTTATGGGGACCTGATATGTTTAATACGCTGCTGAGAATATAGCCCAGAAGAAGCGTATAGTATAGCTTTTATTTTGGAAAGAGCCATTTCTCTGTATTAAACTCTCTTTTCCAAAGATGAGGGATTCCTCAATCAGATACAGGGCTAGCCCGACGTCCTGGGGCTGCCCGTCGGCCTATCGTAGGAAGGAAAAATATATGTCAATGCTTTTGCATTCTTTCGGAAATGTAGCTGGGTAATTATGTCATTGGCAACGGTGAGCCACTGTCAATATGTGACATATTGAAATTGCGTTTGAATTGGCGCTTGTTTTTTGCTTTCACTTTGCAATCGCGCGAACTGTGTATAGAGAGCGACAGCACTGATTGGTGAGTGATGATAATTTGCGCACCAATTCCTCTGACATCGTCTTATCAATCGTTAGCTTACTATGCAAACATGACAAGTGAAATCTCCCGCAGCAAGCTTAAACATGTGAGAGAATCGCTGATCGTTATGTGAGTGCGTGTGTAAAAGCAGCAGGATATATATTTTAGTTCTGCTCAGCCAAATAAGACAGGTCAGGGTGAAGAAGCGACAGCCAAAGAAAAGCTTACCACAAAACGGAGAAGTTATGACAAATCAGACTATAAGGCAAAAAGAAAGTGCAGCTTTATGGTTTCATGGACAAAAGAATTTCTGTGGCTGCAATATGACGAGCTAAATAACCAGGGCTGCACATAAGTGGTCTGCAGGTGCGCATTCGCTGTCAAAATAAAAAACGCGCACAAGATAAGAAGTTGCAACGCGTGTTTGCGTACATAAGATTTTCAGGAGGAGGACAGACATTTGTTTAGAACTCTTAAAGATGTCGAAGAAGCTCCTTTAAGCAATTACTGTGATGTTCCTCCACCTCCAAAGAAATGACAGGAGTCCGAACCACAAAAGAAGCACGTATTCTCGGAAAAGTAGTTGCAGGAGGTGACCTGGCTTCAAACAAACGATGAACGCACAGAGATGTGGTGCAGAATGTGCCGTGAAAATTTAATAAATGACAAATTAAAAAGGCATGAATATTTTTTTTGTATCGAAAAAATATCGAACCGTGACACCAAAGTATCGAACCGAACCGAACCGTGAATTTTGTGTATCGTTGCACCCCTAATATATATATATACACATATACCGTATTTTCACGACCATAAGACGCACTGTACTAAAAGGCGCAGTCTCAGTTATGTGTGCCATTACTGTATTTAACACACACATAAGGCGCACTGGATTATAGGGCGCATACAAGTACCGTATGCGTATTTAAAAATAAAGCGGGAGCAAACTTGAGTTCGGTACCTTACTCACATTTCTATTACCGGTAATCGTCATCATCAACAACACACAAGCATACAAGTGTGCGTATTTAAAAATAAAGCAGGAGCAAAACAAAGTTTGGTACTCACATTTTTATCATCAGTCAAACCCATCGAAGTCCTCATCTTCTGTGTCTGAATTGAACAGCTGCGCTAAATCTCCATCAAACATGCCAAGTTCACTTTCTTCACTGTCAGAGTCACTTTCCGTGCCGTGCGGCTCCTCGGAAATGATGCCGGCTTTTGCCCAGCGGTTGGAGTTCCTTTGTCAGGCCTCCCGGAATGACAGCAAGCTCACAGTTCATTTGTTTCACTAGTTTTTTCACATCGGCTGTGAGATGGGCACGCATAGAGTCACAGATTAAGAGCGATGGTGATGCGTGGAAAAAACCACCTGGTCTCCTTACATACACCTCCCTCAGCCACTCTTTCATCATTTCCTCATCCATCCAGCCCTTTTCATTTGCCTTAATGATGATTCCTGCTGGAAACTTCTCTTTAGGCAAAGTCTTTCGCTTAAAAATCACCATAGGTGGCAGTTTCTGTCCATTAGCATGGCAGCCAAGCACAACAGTAAAAGAAGACTTTTCATACCCCGTTGTGCGTATCGCTACCGTGCTGGTCCCCTTCTTCTCCACAGTGTGACTCACCGGGATGTCAAAAGTGAGCGGGACCTCGTCCATGTTTGTGATGTGGCTGGGCTGGATGTTTTTGTTGCCGATGTGTTTGCTGCAGTAGGAGCGGAAGATGGCCAGCTTTTCCTTATAATCCGCTGGAAGTTGCTGCCCTACCGTAGTCCTGGTCCGGATGGAAAAATGGCACCGTTTCATAAAACGAAAGCACCAAGATGGACCTCCTTGGAAATGTTCAATGTTCATCTCTTCAGCTAGTGAAACTGCTTTTAGCCGAATGGTGACCGTCGAAACGCTTCTCCCACTCGTTCTTTGCTCAATGATCCACCGCTCGAGTCTTTCCTCCAACTCGGGCCACCTCGCCTTATGTCCGCGGAAACTCAGCTGCGTTTTCTTGACCTGCCGGAGCTTGTTTTCTAGCTTCCTCCATTTGCGAACCATCGATTCGTTAATCTTAAATTCTCTCGCGGCTGCTCGATTTCCATGTTCCTCCGCATAGCTGATGGCCTTCAGTTTAAACTGTGCTTCATAAGCGTGTCTCTTTGCCATTTTCAGCGTTGTTAAAACAACGATGTTCCACATAATGCACATATGTGTGATTGTCCGGTATATAGGATCAACGCCCACACTTCACCCTTTAGCGTTCTCATGGTGTTCTCTACTACGTCCTCCTTACAACACACAGGGCGCACTGCGCTATAGGGCGCGCCGTACTTTTTGAAGAAAATCTAAGACTTTTAAGTGCGCCTTATGGTCGTGAAAATACGGTAAGTTGTGTTTTGAAAATTGGAGTTCAAGTTATTTTTACTTCCAATCCAATTGTTCAGTCTGACATCACTAGCTGTGTCTGGGTCTAAACTCCGCTGCAGGTCCACATACAGTATCAAACGATCACTGTGGCATTACTGAGAGTTGAAAAACTGTCTAAAGTCTTTCATCTTTAATAAAATGATCAGCGTTCTGCTCTACCAGGTGTAACAATTGAGTTTAACTTCCAGGCATCCATGAAAACGGAATTTATGACATTTAACGGAGTTAGAAGTTGGCGGGGGAGTTAGCTCGCTAGCTTCTATCTAAATGCAATATAGCATGTCCTGACTGCGGGGTTTTGGAAACAAATTAAAACGTACAGCTCTGCTATCACTTCCAGCATAAATGAAGACAGAAAACTAAACAGCAGTGACGTTTGTAGGGTTACTGAAGTTGGGCTAGCTGGTATATAATGATGTGCTACGTGACCGCTAGCGACACAGCTATGTTAGCATAATATAAACAAGCTAACTTTTTTTCCACTCGATAAAAGTTAACGTGAGTGTTCTCGGTGGTCAGAAACAAATGTAATCGCATGGCAGGATGCTTTAAAAGGACCAAACTTCAGCCAGGAGAACAACTGAGATATTCCATCCACAATACGAGGTTAGTCATTCATATACTGCTGCATGGGCTGGGCTGTAGTTACATCCTAAGGTTTTAAAAACTGAGCTTAAATAAATGATTAGTGGTAATAAAAGCCGAGGGAGGTCAACAGGGATCACTGACTGTTTTAGGAGCTTTTTGAGATCAAATAGAAGAAAATACATAACATTAAACATGTTAACAACACAAAAGCCATATTAAATGCAGACTACTTTAGACCCGGAAGTAGGATTCGTCGCGTCATCACTGAACAACCGGATAGTGTTAACATACTGCAAATTAGAGGGAACATTGATATAAACATAGCACAGAAAGTAAGGAAATGTGTGTTTCATTAGTTATGTGTAACCAGTATGTAACAAAATATATAAACAATGGGCAAATCAGAAGATTTCAGGAACGACAGGAGCCCAGAGGATGGGTAACCACAATGAAAACACAACTGCAAATGATGAAGCAATAGTTCAACTGTATTTGAAATTTGTGCACTGTATTGCATTTACAATAACAACCAAAATTGTGTGTGCGCGCACAGATACCCAAAATAAAAAAGAAAAGAATGTTAGACCCGGGTCTTTTAAAGTGTCAATAGGATCCAGATCAGGCCTGTTTGGTGATCTGGTGAGTTATTGGTGTGAGTTCAGTCCACGATCGATGTATGGTTTGCACTGTTTTGTCCTACCACAGTTCAGGCAACCAGACTTCAAGATTCAATTCCAAATGGGCTGTGGCTCGCCATCCATTGCAATGGAAAATTATTCCTCTTCTGCGGATTTCCACAAAGTCTGTAATCCAAAGTTCTCCGGGGAGTCTCGGCTCCTTTCTCCAACTCAAAAAACCTGACCTAAGAGTGAGGTCAGAATTACTTCAAATGAACATGGTTCACACTTAACTAACACTTCTGTTTAAAGTATAAATCATGAACAAAATGTGTTTCAATTTCTAATGTTGTACAACTAATCAAATTCTAAATGTTTTCATTACATGGCAATGTAGCTATCACCAATCATTAAAGCAATTCACACTGCTCATTAAAAGCAGCAAACTCAATATACTCTGCTCACTGTCAAGTAACAACAGTGATGAATAAAAGTAACACAATAAAACATTTCAATACAACAGATAGACATACTGTTTTTTCCTTAACCTAACAACAGCTAATAAGTTCTCAACTAACGCTTAACAACGGGCGTGAGCGTTTAGCACACTCGCTAGCTACTAGCACACTTGCTAGCTACTTGCATAGTACCGTCACCATTAGCGTTTGTTTTTTGAAGCGAACAACATTAACATTTCAGGATGCCGATCAGCGGCTATAACAGTTTCGTTACTCACCATTGCAAAGCACTTCGTATTCATAAAACTAGCTTCGGCTATCCAAATCTGGCGGCTAATCAAGCAGACACCAACAGCTTCGCTGTTTCAACAGCTACCACGTTTTCCCCACAGGTACAGCTATGGCGCGTGTGGTCTAAGCAGCCTTAGCAGCGCAACCAAACATGAAAAACAAGGCGGGACAAACAATCCCATTGGTTGGACTGCATTTGTATCCAGGTCAAAAAATAACCTTTGAGAAACAAAAATAAATAAATAACACAAATAATGCAATTCCATACAAAATAATTTGGATTTTTTCTTTAGAGTCTCTCTCCAATCATGAGTGTTTTTAACTGAACAGAATAAAACACCTTTAATAATAATTACAATAAACAGTCTCTAATTCCATCTGTTTGCCACTGGGCTACATATGCTTGAAAGAAGCTTTAGAAAGCCTATTTATTTACCCTTAAATAATGCTACACTTGTAAGGAAACACATTTGTTGGTTAAACAACAGAGTTCAATATGTGGGTTATGTTTAGGGATTGAACCGAGGGGTCAATATAATTTTTTTCTTTGTTGGTACTATTTTACAGGCGCCCTGAAGGGCTGCTGCTCACCATCACAGCAACCCATTCTTCATTTTCATTACTGACGCTGGATTCCCCAATCAAATCTCAGTCGGCCCTGTCTTCCTTGTGTACTCATGCAACTTGTAGAACAGTTGCATGAGTAACTGTTCTACAAGTTGAGGTTCCTGCCCCAAGTGGAACAAGTGTCACCTCCTCACCTGTCTACAGTCAACCAGCAGTATTTAGGACAAGCATCTACAACTATTCTTCACCAGATGGTCTATAAACCTATGTTAGAACTGCACGGCCTTTCCTTCTTATGCTTACCTCAGTTCCCCAGGGAAGCCTTTCTCTTATCTGCCAAGCAAGACATCACTTACTCGGGTCATTCTCAATCCCTGTAGCCTCTGTTTCCTTCCCCTAACCACGCTGTTCCTCTGTTTCAGACCCTCCACGCTCGAGACCCCTGCACTCCCCTGTACACTCCTTTAGTATTGTTATCTATTCCTGTGTTTTTCAATGGTTTGTGTTAAATCTGGTTGTTGCTGTCTGTGATTGTATCTGTGTTTGGGTCCACATTTTACGTCCTGGCCTCTCCTTGACACATATTGTCAGCGAGGGTCCTTCCTTGACAATATGTGTGTGACACTCTTACAGCAAAACAGTTACTTGGTCTACTTGTACTGAACCAAAGAGGTCGATCATCACAGGATTAAATGACTACAGGCCTATCACCCTGATGTCTTTGGCAATGAAAAGCTTTGAAAGACTGGTGGAGAGCCACTGGTGGAACACCTGCAGTTTGCTTACCAGGGAACCAGGTCAGTCGAAGATAAATCCTGCATCACTTTAAAAAACCGGGGACATATTCCAAGATCCTGTTTGTGGACTAGAGCTCATTCCACACACAGACCATCAGCACCGGCCTCCCCCAGGGGTGTGTTGTCTCCCCACTGCTCTTCTCCCTCTACGCTTATGATTGCCTCCCAAAAGACTGTTGTTGAAAATTGGTGCATTAAATAAACAAAGTCACGCTACTGGAGTTGTATTTTGAACAGTTTATTCAAGGAAGGAATTCAGTCAGCAAAAGGCAGTGATTGTGTTGACCTTTGAAATTCACCCAAACAAAGGAACCAGTCCCTACTTATATAGACTCCTCACCTCATCTTTTTTAACTTGTTGTCACACCGAAAACTGGTCAACCTCCAGGTGAAGCACAGTTGAATAGGATATATGGAACAGACAGGTTAAACAAAAACTTAATTGTTCAGAGGAAGGAAGTAGGACATTGCTTCAATTAAGAAGATCCTGCATACCTGCCCTTCTGCATTTGCAGGTGTAAAACAAAAATATAGGCACTAGACCAAGAAAGCTATATCTTAGTATATAACAAAATAATCTTTAACGTTCTCTCCTTTTGATTCTAAAGAACCATATATAGAGTAAAAAAATCATTATACATAAGACTCTCATAAACTCATAATTAAACCACATTATATGTTATAAAACATGGAGCCAAAGGATCTAGCTTAGGGGAGAAGTAGGCCACGAGTCTGGTGGAGTCAGTGAAGCCCACAGTGACTGGCCCACAGTGAGTGGGGCCTGCAAGGCAACTTTCATGTGAATGAATGTTTATTTAGCTTTAAAAATCCAGAGAAAAACATGAGTAACATGACATGAGCCTTTAGTAAGCTCACACATTTCATGTGACTGCAAAATTAGAGTGGCCTCTCCAGGTCAGGGACAAGCTGCTGCCCCAAGTAGATGAGTTCATGTAGCTCGGGGTCTTGTTCACAAGTGAGGAGTGGGAGATTGATAGATTGATTGGCTCTGCAGTGATGTGGACATTGTAATTGTCCATTATGGTGACATGACAGCTGAGCATAAAAGCTGTAAAATTACAATAAGAACACATCCTCAAAAATGACGTAATTTGGTTCTTAGTGAATGGTTTTGATTTGAAGGGTTTACTGATGGCACGACCATAGCTGAACTGGCCATCGGGCATACCGGGCATATGCCTGATGGCCGATGGGGATTTTTCGTTTTTATGGGCCGATGGTTTTTTTTTTTTTTTAGTCACGGTATAAACAATGAAAGATGGTGGTTTGGCCAGGTGCTGGCAGATGTGTAAAAATAACTCAGTTGTTTGGTGGTGGCTATGGCGGAGCTTCCACAGAGGCCAGCAGGTGGATGAGGGAAAGGGGAGACAGGAGGAGGGGAGACAGGAGGAGGAGAGACCCGAGGCGAACTTCAGGTAAGAAGTTATAACCTGCGGTCTTTCTGGATCAGATATAAATCAAGTTTAGGTGGAGTTTATTTTCATTGTGCTGACTTTTTAAAGTCAGTTATAATAACTCGTACTGTATACTAGCTAGAATGATGGAGTTTCTATACAGTTGGGTGGGTGCTATGATGTTACTGATAGTCAACTTTATTTTATTCATAAGGTTATTTAGTAGAGTTGCCAACTGTCCCGTAAAAAATGGAATCGTACTCAGCCCGGGCGGAGCTGTCTTCGGGCTCCTGCCCTTGGTATGTGCACCTGCCACTAATCAATCACCTGTAGCTTATCACCACTCTTGGACCATACTAAAGGCAGCAGCTCAGAGCCTCTCGTCGCTGGAATATTGAATCACCACGTTAGTGAGAATCCCAGCTTGTAGATTAGTAAATTGTGTCACGCATCATTAGTGATTGCTTTCCTTCCTGTCTCCAGATCCCCGGTCCCTTCCTGTTTCCTCGCAATCTGGGGAATTGAGCGTGAGTGAGCTGACAGCGAGAGCAGAGTGTGAGGAGCAGCTAAGACCCCATGTGTTTGGAGCATCCGTCCCTTTCCTCTTCTACCCGTGGACCCGTGGAAGCCCTTCCCCAATCCCTCACTTTTGTAAATAGCACCTGGTGTGTAATAAAACGAAAAGACTGAACGCAACCCGCTGCCTGCGCTTGAGTCCAACCCGCTAGCCTTGACACAAAGCTGGAGTTATTCTGTGTCTTTACGCTGCACAGCTGCCTCTTCTTCTCTCATTCTCTCCCCCTCCCTCTCCTGTTGCTACTTCAATCATGAAACTAATCAGTGATCAGCTGATCGGCTTTTCTCTCTTGTTTGTTTATCGCTCACTTTGTGCCAGAAAGAGGAAACCAGCAGATGTTGCGCTAAACAACAGCAGCACATTTAAGCTTGATCAGCTGTTGTTAGAATTTATTTAATATTAATTTCTAGTATCAGCTGATGTTTGCTGGAGCCACAGCTGTAAAAGCTGCTGGTCATGATATTGGTTTGGTTATCTGATGAGAGGGAAACATGAAGATGAAACCAAAAGATGTCTTTACTGAATCATCAGAGCTGAACAGATGATGGAGAAACAGGTTTACCTTTTAGGTGACATGAATGAGTTGAAGGGAAGTTATGAACTGTTTCTGAGAGACAAATAACACCAGGATCATTTTTTTTACGTAGCTGACAGCTGGTAACTGTGCAGGGGTGGGTCTAGCAAAGTTTTGCCAGGGATGCCAGGTAGGGCATTAACAGGGAAAGGGGGGCACAAAGAAATACTTTTCTTTCTTATTCTCATTTAAAATGTCTAGCTTTTATTAAATAATTATCTGAATCTTACAACCAAAGTTTTTATCTGATGTAAAATGTATAGAAATTACACATATACCAACAAGACTGTACATCACTGTCACAACAGCATTTGTTTTCATTCAAAGGCTTAATGGCTTTTCTTATAATACCTGGTGGGCCGGTCTCTAGTCAAAATGCCCAGTCCGATTCTTTTGTCCCAGTCCAGCAGTGCACTGCAGACATGCAGTGAATTGATCTGAGAAGGTGCATTAAAAAATAAATGGCCGGGCCAGTGGTGCACGTCGCAAATTAGTTCGCATAGACACATTAGTTGTGCTGCTCCTTAATGACAGAAACTTAGCTAACAACCCAAACTACGAGATTCAACTTGTAATTGGCTAAAAATAACTTAGCCTACCGGTGAGAGGGACGTTGCTAGCTGGCAGTTTTTGTCAAGCGATGTTGAAATTTCCAACACTTCAAATGCTTCAGGAGCTGTCTGCTCAGCGCAGCATCAGCACCGTGGAAATACACGGATAAATTCGTAGACTTGAGACAGAATTCACAATGCGTTTTTGGGACTTTCAGGTGTATGGACCAATGTTAGCACCAATGAGTAGCTGGATATTTCTCCCATTAACTGCCTGGACACAGTGGACATCGAAATGCAGCTGATTGAACTGACAAGCTCGACTCTGTGGGGGTTAAAGTTTGCAGAACTACAGACGCAGCTGGAATCCACAGCTGTGCGTGTTCATGGAGCTTGCATTTCCACCTGCTGGACATCACGACCTGACAAATTTAACTGTCTTAAGAACATTGCAGAGGCCTTATTGACAGTATTTGGCTCTACACTGTGTGTGAGCAGATTTTCTCTCACATGAGTGTCCTTAGGTAGCAGTCTGAACGCCGGACACTCGGAGACCTGTGTCTCTGAGTGGGAGAACAGAGATCACATTAACATGTGTATCTCTGTATTAACAAACATGCCATATTGGCCCAGTTTATTTTTCTTATCATTGTTGTGAGGAGACCATAAATAGCATTTGCATTTTCCGTTGTACAGTTCATTTGCTGTTATGGAGTTCTTGTTATGAATAAAAAGTGTCATTTTTTGTTTCAAAAGAGCTGATAACTATTCGCTGATAGCTGCCAACATCTGCAAACAAATATAATTCGATAAAGTATAGAGCGTTATTAAATTTATTGCTAACGCAATTATATGGCACATTGACCTCTGAGGAAATATTAGTTTTTAATTTTTAATGGCACTCATCATCAAACAGATTGCATACCCCTGGTTTAGACTTTCCATCATGCACCCATAAATAGTAAAACTTTCAATAACAATTTCAAAGTATGATGAAAGTGTAAGGATTGCCATAAAACTTCAATACAAATCAAAACCCACACACTGTTTGTGCACAAGAACACTAAAGAACATTTGAAAGTTCAACCAGAGGAAAAAAATGTTGAACCTTGAGGGACTCCCTTCATCCAGAACATGTTCAGGTTAGGAAATGGGCAGAAAACATTTCTGCAAACCCTTCACATTCTGGACATAAACTCTTCAAACTGCTGTCTTCAGGAAGGTGCTACAGAGCACTGTTTACAAAAACCGGATGCTACAGAGAGAGTTTCTTCCCCCAGGCTGTCACACTGATGAACATAATCAAATAACCCACAGTTATATTGTTCTGGACATATGCACATTGTTGCACTTAGTTTGTATAAGAATTTCTGTCCTTGGGCTAATGATACAGGGCACACAAAACTGAACAGTTTTTACACAAAGGACATCACCAACATGTATACTACTATGAAGTCACCCAATCAATGATTTGAGAACAACATTTATTTTATGTTTAAAGCACATTTTTGCACCTTGAAATTACTGTGTGAGAGAGAATTGTTCTTATTGACTTTATTCATTTTTATTTTTTGCTCTTCATTGTTTACACATCTAATCTGGTATTACTTTTTTTTTTTTTTAATGAGGAGAGATAGTGTTGCCATCCTGAATGTTCACATTGAACAGAAAAGAAGGATTAATTGTACATTCCCAAAGCATCAATTATAAAAGGCAGAACAATGGTGTTTCAGAACTCTCCCTCCCTTGAGGATAAGGCAAAATAATAAAAACCTGCCACATACTCGTATGACTGTGTGAAGTCTTTGTCTTGTTTTTGGTTTTCCATTCATACTTGTTATGTAATTAGTTTTATGAGCAAATGTTTTGTCTTTGAAAACAATAATGGATAAAGAGTTAAATGTTACCTTTCTAACTCTGGACTGGTACACGGAAATTAACAAGTACAGATATATTTTCTTTTTTATTATGTTTACACTATATATTCTAATAATCTGCACTAATTCTACTATTGTGTATTTAATCTGGATTCATAAAAACCTCCATGAGCCTATGTACATTTTCATTGCTGCTTTGCTACTTAACTCTGTTCTTTACAGCACAACTATTTACCCAAAACTTTTGATTGACGTTTTATCTGATAAACAAGTCACAACATATTCAGCCTGTCTCTTTCAGTTTTTTATGTTTTACACTCTAGGTGGTTCAGAATTTTTTCTCCTGGCTGCCATGGCCTATGACAGATATGTGGCTATATGTAAACCTCTACAATATCATATTATCATGAGAAAAACCACTGTGAGTATTTCCCTGATCATAGCTTGGCTTGTACCTGCTTGTCATATTGCTGTCCAAGCAATAGCGAGTGCTGAAGCTCAACTGTGTGACTCTAATATAAAAGGAATATTTTGTAATAATGCAGTTTACACTCTTCAGTGTCAAAGATCAAGATTAATTATCATCTTTGGTGTGATTGCATTACTAGATCTTGTAATACTTCCTATGCTCTTCATAGTTTTCACATACACAACAATTTTCATTGTTTCTTGTCAAAGTTGTAAAGAAATTAGGAAGAAAGCTGCAGAGACTTGTTTACCCCATCTCTTAGTTTTAATTAGTGCCTGTTTGTTTTTTGTGTATGATGTAAGCATAGCTCGGGTGGAAGCAGATTTTCCAAAAACTGCACGCATAATAATGACATTACAAATAGTGCTCTATCACCCTTTGTTTAATCCATTTGTATATGGGCTCAAAATGAAGGAAATTTCAAAACACCTAAAAGGGCTGCTTTGTCAGGGCAAAAAAACTTCTTGTATTAAAACTGGATCTTAAGTACAGTCATTTTTTCTATAATGAGTTTTACACCATCATTGTATCTGTGGAAAGAAATATAAAATGGAAAATAAATCACTTTCATTAATTTATTTACCAAACTGTCACCATGTTTTGAAGAGATGACATTTGTATTATTTATTTTGCGGTTTAAATATTACTAGTAATATTAACATTCATAGTACTGATGATACATAATATAAACATGGAATAACTGTTCCTACAGGTACCTTAATTCCAAAAGAGGAATTAGTCTTTCCATTTTTATATAATAACCTCTGTTACTTTTGATTAATGTTCTCATAGCTCTCTTTTGCACCTGTCGATTTACATTTGTATTTTTCTGACTTTTTAGTTTTCCACTTGTTATGCTCAGTAAGAAAATGAGAATTACATTTTCAGACCTGAAGAGTTCTAATAACATGAAAGCTACGATCTTTAGATAGAGGAATTAATGAAAAAGTTGCCCTTTTCTTAATATACTGTAGACACCAACTGTGCTTTAGGTACAGCTAACTGAAAAAAATCCCCTGTATAATCCACATTGTTATTGTCGAATTTCTTTCATTTATTAATTCAAGAAATAAATATATAATGGGTGAATAATGATAAAGCACAGAAATGTAGAAATTTTAATTTAGCTTTACATTAGATGTATTCTGTTAATTCTGCTATCATTTATTTGTATTTAGTTAAAGTTCCATGTACCCGGGTTGTTTTGATTTTTTATTTTGACTATTTATCTCTTTCATTGGTTCATTTATTACTCTGTATGTGCCATGATATCTGAGTGGCATGTATATAAAAGTAGCATAAGAAGTAAGGAAATGTGTGTTTTGTCGGTTTTGCTTTTTGGCAATGAATCTTATACTGCTGGAAAGCCTGTTTATTTCTCCTTACATAATGTCACATTTGTAAGGAAAAACACATTTGTTGTTAAACAGCAGAGTTGAGTGTGTGTGTGTGATGTGTTCAGAGATAGACTGGTGATCTGGCATACTGGGCATTAGCCCAGCAGACCGACCGGTATAATTATTGTTCTTTGTCGATACAATTATCCAGGTCGGCCTGAAGGGCTGGTGCTCACCATCACAGCAACCCATTCTTCATTTTCATTACTGACACTGGATTCCTCAATCAAATCTCAGTCAGCCCTGTCTTACTTTTGTGCTCATGCACCTTGTAGAAGAGTTTAGTGTCGAATAAGTGTTTGATAACGATGGACAAACAAAAGTGAAACAGTTGAGGTGAAAAAGTAGAGAGGAAAAAAATACTGTCATTGAAACTACAAATAGATGCAGCAAAATGTGTCAAATTTACTTACATGTTAGTTAGTGCTCTTCAAAACTGAAAATTTTGGTATCGATCCGACACCCATTAAATTAAGGGTAATACTTCCTATTCTAATACTTTTAATGTGAGCTTATGCAGAGCAGATCAGTGTGTCATGATTTATGACCTGAATCATCATGAATTTGCCAAATTCGGAACACATTTTAATGACCACCAAAATATACCTGTGGTGTGAATGAGACACGGCAAGTCCACGGCTCAAGGTTTTGAGCCATTTTATTTATCACAGCTGCAGCTCACCAGCTACCAGCCGGACATACATCACACCACAATCAAAAACACAACCCTATTTCCCCATGTTTAACTCGGTGGGTGTGATTGCAGATGCCGCGCAGGTGTGTCCACCCTCTCCGCATGGCACCGCAAGCCACGCCCCAAGACATACCCCATCTCCATCGGGCGATGGCGGTATGTGGTGGTGGTTTGGTTTGCGATTGAAGTGGGGAGGCACCTGCAGTGGCGGCGCAGCTGGTCCGAAGGTTGACCATGTTGAACGCAAACACGGGCCTGCAGGCACGTTCGTGAGCCCCTGCTCACAGGTGGCTCGGCCGGCATCCGAACAGGAACAGCTGGCACCTCGACCTCGGGCTCAAGTCAAGCAGGCTCCCCTGGCATGGGGACCTCCACCTCTCCCGGCTGGAGCAGCTCTTCACGCAGCGGCTCCTCCACCACCAGCAGGCATGGACCCTCTCGCACCTCATCCACATCTAGCAAGAGCAGCTCCTCCATCACTCCCGACTGAAGCAGTCCTTCACCCGGCTGCTTCCCCTCCTCTGGCAGGCGCGAACTTCCGCACGCCTCGACCACTGACCCTGGCTGCTGAGGTGGCCCACATGGCTCCACCACTGCTTCCCCACCGGATACACCGGTGGGCATTGCGGTGGCAGTGTTGACCAGGCCCGGAGCAGAGTTGCCAGATTCGCAATGCTCTCCAGGTGACGCTCAGTCTGGTACCGCAGCTCTTCCTGCTGGCGGCACACCTCCTCTGACTGCTCCCGCTGGACACCATCTGGACAAGCTCCGCCCTTTCCTGGCTCCGGCGTGGACCCGCCATGCCACCTCCTTGGTTTCGGCACCAGTGTGGTGTGAATGACACATGGCAAGTCCACAGAACAAGGTTGCGGGCCATCTTTATTAGTTTGGCTGCTTCAATTCAATTCAATTCGATTTTATTTATATAGTGCTAAATCACCACAACTGTCGCCTCAAAGTGCTTCATATTGTACAGTAGATTGTACAATAATAGATACAGAGAAAATCCCAACAATTATATAACCCCCTATGAGCAAGCACTTTGGTGACTGTGAAAAGGAAAAACTCCCTTTTAACAGTAAGAAACCTCGGGCAGAACCAGGCTCAGGGAGGGGCGGCCATCTGCTGCGACCGGTTGGGGTGAGAGAAGTAAAACAGCATAAAGACCTGCTGTGGAAGAGAGACAGAGATTAATAACAGATATGATTCAATGCAGAGGTATATTAACACATAGTGAGTGAGAAAGGTGACTGGAAAGGAAAAACTCAATGCATCATGGGAATCCCCCAGCAGCCTACGTCTATTGCAGCATAACTAAGGGAGGATTCAGGGTCACCTGGTCCAGCCCTAACTATATGCTTTACAAAAAAGGAAAGTTTTAAGCCTAATCTTAAAAGTAGGATAGTGTCTGTCTCTTGAATCCAAACTGGAAGCTGGTTCCACAGAAGACGGGCCTGAAAACTGAAGGCTCTCCCTCCCATTCTACTTTTAAATACTCTAGGAACAACAAGTAGGCCTGCAGTGCGAGAGCGAAGTGTTCTAAGAGGGTGATATGGTACTACAAGGTCATTAAGATAAGATGGGGCCTGATTATTTAAGACCTTGTAGGTGAGGAGCAGGATTTTGTATTCAATTCTGGATTTAAAAGGAAGCCAATGAAGGGAAGCCAATACAGGAGAAATATGCTCTCTCTTTCTATTCCCGTCAGTACTCTTGCTACAGCGTTAACTGAAAATTAACTGAAGGCTTTTTAAGGGAGTTTTTAGGACATCCTGATAATAATGAATTACAGTAGTCCAGCCTGGAAGTAATAAATGCATGAACTAGTTTTTCAGCATGACTCTGAGACAGGATATTTCTAATTTTAGAGATGTTGTGCAAATGGAAGAAAGCAGTCTTACATATTTTTTTAATATGTGTCGATTATTAGAGATAGGTTGATCATATTTAAGACTGAAGCATTAATTAATGGCAGGACTTCTTTGAGCAGTTTTGTAGAAATGGGGTCTAAAAGACACGTTGATGGTTTGGAGGAAATAATTATTGAAGTTAAATCAGAAAGATCAATTGGAGAAAAAGAGTCTAAATGAATATCAATGGTACTGAAAGTAGCTCTAGATAATTGTCATGGCACTGGGTCATGTGACCCAGTATGTGGGTTTTTAATGTATCATTTTGTATTCATTGGTGTTCTAGTTTCAGTTTGGCTCATCTAGTTAATTTCCAGGTTGCTGTTTAGTCCTTTTTTTAAATTCCTTTTGTCTTCTCCCCCTGTACTCAATCTCCCTGGTTCATGCGCCTATCTGTTATGTGTCATGTCTGTATGGCTCTTGTTGTCAAGTTTCTTTCATGTCTATGTCTCTGCGTTTCCTGTTTTATTTTGAAAGAGTCTGGTGTTCTTTGTTCACTGCATTTAGTTTTACTCTCCCCTGAGTTGTCATCAGTGTTGGGTAAGTTACTTTAAATTAGTAACTTCAAAGTAACTAGATACTAGGGAAAGTAACTTTGGTTTTACTCAGAATTCTCTTGTTAATGTATTGCTTCCCTAACTGGATACCCAGCAAGATTGCCAGTCTTCTAGCTTACTTATATGTTAGCACTATCCTGCCACAAGTGCACTGTGCTACCTACCAACAGAAAGGAAAAAATAATGTGCATATTTCCAAAAGAGAAATCCCAAGCCTGGACGGTCGTCGACTGACGCCATGATTCTAACTTACGTCACAGCGTCACGTGCGCTTTTTACATCCAACACGAAAACTGCAGCCATGGTGCTTTCTGCCTTCCTAGTAGGAAGATGAGCTGCATACAGGGCAGGACTGGGACAAAAAAAAATCAGCCCAGGCATTTTGACTAGAGATGATAGGAAAAACCATAAAGCCTTTGAATGAAAGCAAACACTGTTGTGACAGTGATGTACACTGTCTTGTTGGTATATATGTATCATTCTATCAATCGTTTGTTGTAAGATTCAGATAATTATTTGTTAAAAGCTAGACATTTTAAATGAGAATAAGAAAGAAAAGTATTACTTTGTTCCCCCTCTTTCCCTGTTAATGCCCTACCTGGCCTCCCTGGCAAAACTTTGCTAGACCCGCCCCTGCACAGTTACCAGCTGTCAGCTACGTAAAAAAAAAAGGATCCTGGTGTTATTTGTCTCTCAGAAACAGTTCATAACTTCCCTTCAACTCATTCATGTCACCTAAAAGGTAAACCTGTTTCTCTATCACCTGTTCAACTCTGATGATTCAGTAAGGACATCTTCTGGTTTCATCTTCATGTTTCCCTCTCACCAGATAACCAAACCGATATCATGACCAGCAGCTTTTACAGCTGTGGCTCCAGCAAACATCAGCTGATACTAGAAATTAATATTAAATAAATTCTAACAACAGCTGATCAAGCTTAAACGTGCTGCTGTTGTTTAGCGCAACATCCGCTGGTTTCCTCTTTCTGGCGCAAAGTGGGCAATAAACAAGCACGAGAGAAAAGCCGATCAGCTGATCACTGATTAGTTTCATGACTGAAGTAGAAACAGTAGAGGGAGGGGAGAGAATGAGAGAAGAAGAGACAGCTGTGCAGCGTAAAGACGCAGAATAACTCCAGCTTTGTGTCTTTTTTTTCTTTGTAGCTGAAGTATGGGACAAACGGCGATCCTTTTCACCTCAATACAAACTGCGTAATATTTCCTCTGAATACGAGACCATTCCGGTTTTTACAGGACAATTGGCAACTCTAATAACTAACCTTATGAACAAAATAAAGTTCAATATCAGTAACATCATAGCACCCCCCCCCCCCCCCCCCCCCCCCCCCAAGCAGTATATAAAGTCTGTCATGCTAGCTAGTATGCAGTACGAGTTATTGAAACTGACTGTAAAAAGTCAGCACAATGAAAATAAACTACGCCTAAACTTATATCTGACACAGACAGACTGCAGGTCATAACTTCTTACCTGAAGTTCAGTTCACCTGAGACTCGGCCACCTCGGGTCTGTCCTCCTCCTGCCTCCCCTTTCCCTCATCCACCTGCTGGCCTCCACTTCTTGCTAATGTTACTGAATCTGTGGAAGCTCTGCGATGTCACCACCAAACAGTTGAGTTAATTTTTTACACATCTGCCAGCATTTGGCCAATCTACCACCTTTCACTGTTTATACCGTTACGGAAAAAAAACAAAACAAAAGACATCGGCATATCAAAACGAAAAATCACCATCGGCCCACCAAGTCCAGCTATGGCTGCACAGGTATTTAGTAGTAATTTGTTTTTGCAGAGGGCTATCAAAACAACCGTTTTTGAGGGCATTGACATATTGGAATCCCAACTTCTCTGATGAGGCTAACCAGAACGGCGTTTACTCGAGTTTCCGAGATAGGTCGAACACAACATACAAAGTAACAAATAACGACCCTATTTAAATCCCAGTACCAATTAATGCGTTCCTGATTTTGGCATAATAACTAGTTACCGTGCTCGTTACCACAATAATAACGTAGTTACTGTAATGTGTTGCTTAATAACGCGTCCGTACACTGGTTGTCATTATGTTTCATTCTAGTCAGCTGTGTTCTCATGTGTCTCTACTTCCCCTCATCACCTCATGAGTGTATTTAATCCTCAATCTTGCTGAGTTCTATGTCACGTCGTCTGTGTTATCTCCCCTACCCTTTGTTATGGTTTCCCAGTCAAGTCATAGTAAGTCATAGTTTGTATGTTGTTTAGTCATAGTATAAAATCACAGTAAGAGTAATAGTTTCCCAGTCTATGTTCAGGTTTTCCCTCAGTTGCTTTGTTGTTTTTTTCCCGTGAGTTTTCAGCTGTAAGTAAAGACTCGCCTTGGTTAAGTCCAGTTTAGTCTCCTCGCCTCTGTCTGCTCTTGGGTCCTCTACTCACTCCACACGGTCTGCCCCAGCAGTCTGTAACAGATAATATTACATCTGTGGGATGATTATTGGTAATTTTTTCTCTAATGATTAAATTTTTTTTTGTAAAGAAATTCATGAAGTCATTACTAGTTAACGTTAAAGGGATGGTTGGTGTAATGTTTGCATACCTCAAACATTAATGATGACACCTTCAGTATTTCTCAGTTCCATTCTTTAATTCTCAGGCTTGCAGCGGCAACACAGTCTGCAGTGCTAACTTGTTCATCTAACATTTTTCGTTCTCTCTTTTCTATATTCTCCTTCCGCGTTACAATCGACCTTTCAAAATAAAATCTCTATAAACATCACAATCACCTCCTTTCTTCTTTTTTTTTTTTAAACAAACTTAGGCACTCAGCAAGGTGAATTATTAATCTGAACCTATGACAAACAAACCTGATAAAATCACTGAACATTATCATTACTTAAGTTTCTCCACACCTAAACATCAATTTGAACAGTACTGCATTTGCGCAGATCTCTGACTAAACACTATAAACATTCAACACTAGAATACAGGTTACAGTGTTAGATTCAGGAACATCAAACATGTTCACACAGCGTACCCTTTAACTGGTCACTCAGATATTCAAGTCTTAGATCTGATGTAATCAGACAGACGCATAGGTACGCGTCTGTTGGATTTGACTGGGTATCTGGGCTTGTCTGTTAAGGCGGGGTTGGCATGCCGTCCAGGTGGGGCATTTTCAAGTCCATGTCTGATTTTCTTGAAGAATGATGCATTCCTGACAATCGAGTGTTCATCCCTTGTAGCTGTAATTTCAGAACCTTAACCTTGGTCACTGTGTAGGGTTTTGTATTGTATGGTGTGGATAATTTGTTGTGCTTGGGTTGGCGATGCAGCACTGTGTCACCCAGACTTAGTGAGTGTGGTCTGGCACGACGGATTGCATCTGCGATCACCTTCATCTTGATCTTTGCACTATCAACCCTTGCTCTCACTTCAGCATCTGAACACTTCCGTGGAGTGATGTTAAAGAAAGGGAGCTTGGTGTATAGCTGGCGTTGGAACAGTATTTCAGCTGGTGAGCTCGCCGTTGTGCTATGAGGTGTAGATCTGTACTCACGAAGAAAGATGTTCAGTTGCTGTTTCCATGGTGTGCCCTGTCTCTCGGCAACTCTCAGTGCTTTGCCTAGGGTTCTCATAAATCTCTCAGCTATAGCATTCGCCTGAGGCCAACAAGGTGTGATTTTGCGATGATGAAATCTTAGGTAGTCTGCAAACTGTAAGAAAGCCTCACTGTTGAAAGGAGGACCATTGTCAGTTTTACTGTCCTTGGGATTCCAAAATGGAGAACATTTTGTCAATGACTGGGATAACAGAAGATGCTGATGTTGAGCGTACACTTTCAACGACTGGATAGCAAGAATACTCGTCTGTGATAACGAGCAGGTATTCCCCCGTAGGGAGCGGTCCATAAAAATCTGCACGGACACTGTGCCAGGATGTTGCGGGTAATGGTGACATCTGCAGAGGGTCGGTGTGTGTAACAGGTGTGCTAGCTTGGCATGGCAGACAGTTTTGAACTGCAGATTCTGCTTTCCGATCGATCTCTGGGAACCATACTTTGGTAGTAGCGCTTTGGTCTTGACGATACCCTGGTGCCCTTCGTGTGCCAGTTGTAATGCTCTTTCTTGTAGGACCGTTGGAATAACTATCCTCGTACCTCTGAGTATAAAGTCAGATGAGTCAGCTACTGTTAGTTCACTTTGAACATGTTTGAATGATTTCAAAATGTCAGCATGCTGGGATTTATCTGTTAGATGCCACGTGTTGTTCCTGATGGGACCGATGACTTCCTGCAGAACCTGGTCTTTGTCTCTGTTTTTATCTTGTGAAGGGTCATGGCTTTTTGGGTGGAGTGATAAGAGAAGAAATTAACATACTCTTCTTCAACCTTACATGCACGAGCACTTTCATTCTGTGTTGGCACTGGATGACGTGACATAAAGTCAGCTGGATTATCAGCACCTTTTCTGTATTCCACTCTGAAATTGTATGGCTGAAGTCTCAGTCCCCATCTTTCGATTCTGGCAGGTGGTTTTGATCTTGGGTTATTCCAGATGATTTTGAGTGCCTTGTGATCAGTCACCAGTGTGAATGGATGTCCATAGACATACAAATGGAAATGTTCGCAACTCCACACAATGGCGAGTGCTTCTTTCTCATTTGCGATTATCTCCTTTCCACATCACTCAGTGCTCTGCTTGCATATGTAATAATGTGCTTAATCCCCTTTTCATCTTTTTGACAGAGAATGGCGCCCAGTCCTACTGGACTAGCATCAACAATCAAGTTCAGTCTGTCTGCTGGGATAGAAGTAGGACATCGTCGTGTCGCTATTGAGACTGACCTTGAGTGCCTGCAACGCAGTTTCTTGGTCCTGACCCCATGTCCAAGGGGTGTCCTTGTGTGCGAGCCAGCGCAGTGGCTCAGAGATTGATGAGAAGTCCCTGATGAACCTCGAGCAGTAATTGGCCATGCCAAGGAGACTTTTGATGTCAGCAGGTGTTTTTGGGTTGGGAGCGTGTTGAACTGCTGCAACCTTTTTAGGATCTGCTGAAATGCCACCTGCGGAGGAGATGAAACCAAAAAACTCAAGTTTTGTTTTATTAAATTCACACTTCTCTCAATTCAGAGTAAGACCCGACTCTGATAGTCACTTAAAGAGAGCTGTAAGATTGTTGTCATCGTCAGCCTGGTCCCTGCCGAAGACTATAATGTCATCACTGAGATTTTTGACTCCGTTTAGTCCTTGCAGTGTCTGATGAATAGCATTTTGGAACACTTCAGCTGCAGAAGAAACTCTGAAGCTCAGTCTTTTATACCTCCGAAGTCCCAGATGAGTAGTGAACGTTGTAATGTAGCGGCTGTCAGGGTGTAGTTCAAGTTGGTTGTATCCTGCCCTGAGATCAAGTTTTGAGAACACGGTAGATCCAGACGTAGATGAGTGGTATGGGCAAATCTTGATGTCTGTAGAAGTTAACGTAGGACGTGGTGTCAGTTTGTTGTAGGTGGCTTCAGTTAAGCAGTTAGCAGTGGCCCCAGAATCGATTAGCACCGGTATCTGGGTGCCCATTACTCTGACTTCAGTGTGTTTAGGATGTTTAGGATGTTGAGCTGTGTTCACCACATATACATAAGCGTCATCATTGCTGGATGTGTGACCTGTCTCCACATGTGTAGCGCTATCAGTTACTTGATGAACAGTTTGCGGTGGCAGGTTTTTCTTATACTTCTTTCCACAGTGTGTCTCTTTTCTCTTTGAGCGACATTGCGTTGCAAAATGATTGAATTTGCCACAAGAATTACAGATTTTGTCTTTCACTGGGCAGTCTTGCTCATTAGGATATCTGCCTCCACAGTTTCGACAGCAGTTATTTGGCTGCCATGAGGGTGTCCATTTGTTTCTAGCCATGGTATCACGTCCTGTTTTGTGCTGTACTTTATTAACTGCAGCTGTCTTGTCAGCTTCCATCCCTGTAGCTTGCAATTCAGACAACTCACATGCACGGTCATGATTTAATCGATCATCCAACGTTAAATCAGGTTCTCTGAGTGCTTTTCTACGAAGCTGTGATGATGTACAGCTTTGGATAATTTGTGTTTTAATCTCTGCAGTCATGTTTGCAAACTCACAGTTTTTGGCTAAAATCCTAAACCTGGTGTGATAGTTGTACAACGTTTCACCTGACTCCTGCACCACTTTCCTGAACAGATAAATCTGATACTGCACGTATTTCTTAGGCGCAAAGAATGCTGACAGTTTCTGTTTTGTATCTGCGTACTTGTCGCCATCTGTTGCTAACGTGTTGTAAACGTCATGCACTTTTTCACCAGCCACATGCAGCAATAATGTTCTTAATCTTGCATCTCCAGTAATATTCATTGCTGTGGTGTAGTTTTCCAACCACTGAAGCCATTTCATCCAGCGAGGTCTGACAGAACCGAGGTCGGACTCCGTGTCGAAGGGTGGAAGTGGAGAAGCGTGTGCAGCCATGTTCTTGTCTCCTAAGCTCCCGGCAGGGCAACTTCCTTCGTCTTACTTTGGTTGTAGCCTTTATTCTCATCGCCAATGTAATGTTTGCATGCCTCAAACATTAATGATGACACGTTCAGTATTTCTCAGTTCCATTCTTTAATTCTCAGGCTTGCAGCGGCAACACAGTTTGCAGCGCTAACTTTTCATGTAACGTTTTTCGTTCTCTCTCTTTTCTATATTCTCCTTCCGCCATACATTCGACCTTTCAAAATAAAATCTCTATAAATATCACAGTTGGCTCTACAGTACTCAGACTTTTTGTCAGCCTGGCTACAGTGCTGAAGAGAAACCTAGGGTTGTTCTTATTTTCTTCAATCAGTGATGAATAGTAAGATGTTCTGGCTTTGCAGAGGGCTTTCTTATAAAGCAACAAACTATTTCTCCAGGCTAAAGGGTGATCTACTAAATTTGTGACACGCCATTTCCTCTCCAGCTTATGAGTTATCTGCTTTAGGCTACATGTTTGAGAATTATACCACGGAGTCAGATACTTCTGATTTGAGGCCTTAGTTTTTACAGGAGCTACAGTATCCAGAGTCGTACATAGTGAGGCGGTAACATTATTAACAAGATAATTGACCTCTATTGGAGTAGCGTTCAGATAGCTACTCTGCTCTTGTCACGATCCTGGGTCTTATGACCCAGTGTTTTGAGTTTTAGTTCATTTTGATGTTTATAGTATGTTTAAGCTCATTAGGTCTCCTATGTTCATTTGCTTATTAGTTCCCCCTTGTGTTTCCAACCCATGTTAAGTCTCCCCTGCTCTTCATGTGTTTCATGTCTGTGTCTTACGTTGTCAAGTTCTGGTTGTCATGTCTGCGTCTCATTATGTTTCCTATTTTATTTTAAAGAGATCTTGTGTTTTTATATTATGGTTTATGTTTTGAGTCTTTTGTTGTACTGTTTCTTGTTTCCCTAGGTCTGTTATGGTTATCATAGGTTTAGTTCTTTGGCTTTGTCGTATGGCTTCCCTGTGTTCCATGTTATGTCCACTGTGATGTTTTTGTACCATGTTTCAGGTTCCTATGTTCTGTCTCCCCAGTTGCTGTTAAGTTTGCATGTTTAGTATTCAGTCAGTGTGTTTCCTGTTTTACTTTGAAGGTCCATGTCTCATGTGAGTGTTTCTAGTTTTGCTTCCCTTGTCTCGTCCAGCCTGATTACTCCCAGCTGTGCTCTCCTTCTGTGTCTCATTCCCTCGTTATCCCTCTGTGTATTTAAGCCCTGTGTTTCTCTTTGTCAGTGTCGTAGTCTCCCTCATGCTGTGTGTGATTCTCCCTGTGTTTCCTGGTATACTTTATGATTAGTTTTGTATTGCCTGTGTTCTATTTTTCCAGCAATTAAAGCTGTGCTTTTGAGTTCCAGTTCTGTCCCCGTGAGTTTGCGTTTGGGTCCTCTCCTGCCTGCCACACAGCCGAAACATGACAGCTCTGCTTCGTTTAAACTAACATACTCATCCTGCTGCAACCAGATTTCTGTAAGGCAAAGTAAATCGATTTGTTGATCAATTATTAAGTCATGTACTAACAGAGACTTGGAGGAGAGAGACCTAATATTTAATAATCCACATTTCACTGTTTTACTCTTTGAGTAAGATATGGATACTAAATTGTACTTTCTTTGTGATTTTTTTTTTATGTTTAAGTTGTTTATTTTTTCCTCCAGAAGGTTTGCCAATTATCTATGAAGCCCACATCATTTTTTGGACACCAGTCAGACAGCCAGCAATTTAAGGAGAACATGCGGCTAAACATGTCACTCCTGGTCTGATTGCGGAGGGGACCAGAGAAAACTACAGAGTCCGACATTGTTTTGGTAAAGTTACACACAGATTCAATATTGATTTTAGTGACCTCCGATTGGCCTAACCGGGTGTCATTACTACCGACGTGAATTATGATTTTACTGAATTTACGTTTACCCTTAGCCAGCAGTTTTAAATTTCCTTCAATGTCGCCTGCTCTGGCCCCTGGAAGACAATTTACTATGGTTGCCGGTGTCTCTAGCTTCATGTCTGAGAACAGAATCAGCAATTACCTGAATTTGACCCCCGGCGGGAGTGTCGCCAAGTGGGGAAAAATGGTTAGACACATGAACTGGTTGGTGGTGTACCTGGGGCTTCTGTTTAAGACTATGCTTCCTCCTCAACATCACCCAGCCGCCCTCTTTCCCCAGTTGCTTGGGGTCCGCCGGGGAACAGTTACTGGGGCCTACGCTATCTTTTGCTGCACCAGCTACAGGGGCCTGGCTAGCTACGGGTGAATGAAGGGTGCGAAGCAGAGTCTCCAATTCAGTAATCCTGGCCTCCAGAGCTGCAAATATGCTACATTTGTTACAAGTATCATTACTGCTAAAGGAGGCCGAGGAGTAACTAATCATCTGACACAATGAGCAGGAAAGTGCAGGAGGGACAGGTAAAGAGGCCATGCTGCTAGCGAGTTTGCTACAAACTTGTTTGCTACAAGCTAAGATAAGCTAGCGAAACGGTAAAGACAAAGTGAGTGATTACTTTGGCTATGAATTAGGTAGTGAGTACACAGAAAGTGTGCTTCAGATCAAGTAGGTGAAGATTATACTATGAAAAAAGAATGCATCTAAAAGTTTTTAATTAAACTGCTAAGCAGATAAGCTACTGAAAAACACCACTGTGTTTGAGCAGGAACAGGAAGTGAGAAGAGAGCGAACACTAAGTGACAGCACCACCAAAACACATCACACCAATACCAACTCTCTATTCCCACCTACACTGAAAAAAGTTGAACCAACTTAATTGAATTATTTCAATTGGTAACACCAAATTTAATTAAGTTCTTTGAAATGAAGTTAATGCATTAGATTAACACAACTGATTTAAGTTACATGTACTTAATAAATTGTTGTCAAATAAACATTTTGCATTAATCCAACTTAAAATGAAGACATTTCAACTTAAAGTTTTCAGTTTTTCCAACCCAATAATTTGCATAACCCAATAGTAAAATATTGCTCTTTGCTAACCTAATAATGTGGTTTAGTGTAAATTACTTTTTGTAGTGACTCTAAAATGAAATTTTAGTTTGTTTAATAAAGCTTAAATCCAAATTTTAAGTTGGCTGAAAATATTTTTCAAAAATTCAAAATCCAATGTTTTTTTTTTTTTAAATGCTTTATTGTATAAATGTAATAAAGTATTACCTTTATGGCAACCAACACAGCTTTTGGTCAAACACATTACACATTTGTCCTTTTTAAAACACATATGCACAAAATGCAAGTAACGCTTAGTAGGACCACAAAGTTGTCATCAAAGTGTAAAGTGCAACACAGTATTACACAAATATCAAACGAAGGCAAACGAAACGAAGGCAAATATGTCTGAAAAAAAATTAAAAAATAAATAAAAATACCATACAAAGTATGTATAAAAGCACATTAAATTGGGGTTTGAGGTCTCTTGGAGCATAAAAAAGGCCCAACATCCAAAAGAGACTACATATTTTACATGCTATATGTCCAAACACAGTTGTTCCTTCGCATTATGGCACAAGGCCATTTGTTGGTCATTGTTCTGTGCCATTACTGGGAGCTTTGTAGTTTGATATACAGATTTTGGACTTTGGGGGACATCTTGTGCTGATCAAGCTGCATGAAGATTTTTTGGAGCACTTCAAAAGTGAAGCGAAAGGGTTTTGGATAAGCTAGGTTGAGTGCATAGATCAAACCTAGAAGCAGGGCACAAGCTGAGGCAACCGAAGTTAGTTCATGCAACACTTCCACACCCTCAATGACAATGCCAATGTCTTCAGGTGGCTCCTGCAGTCCCTCCCCCTCCTTCCGAATCACATACACTGCCATGGTGACCTCCTCCAGGTCCCTCTGAACATCATCTGCTCCACAGTCCTACAGAGGGGTACAAGACACAAACACAAATCATCATTAGCCTCACTTCTTACTGTGATTAAGTGTTTGGGTGATGTACCAATATGTGTTATGTGCTGGGCTATTTCTTGGCTGGGTGTCATCACACACCAGAAACAGCAGAGAGAGGTGTATCAATCTGACTCTAATCAAATTGTAAGCAAGAAAGATAAGATTTCCCAACATGTCAAACTATTCCTTTGAACTTGAATAATCAAGTAAGCCCATCTTACTTAAAACAAAGTCAATCCAATATGTAATGTGTTGTTGCTGGGAATTACATAATGTCCAATATGGTCATGATAATAAATACATGTCAGCAATCCAACTGTGGTTCACGTGTTATGTTTGTTCTAACAGTTAACTTTTTTTCCGATGATTAATGTCCACAGTCTAGAACAACAAATGTTGATTAATTTTAAACTCTAAATTTCATAAGACAGACATCCTTACTCTTATTGCTTAACTTACATGTACTTTATTTAAAAACAGTAATTCACAAGCCCAGAGATTCATTACAGAAAGAAAAGGGGATGAGTTCAGTGGTGTATTTTTTGAGTCACTAAAAACATTCATGCATATGAAAGCCATGATTAGCATTGGCCTGCCCATATTGTCTTTATGAAGGATTCAGATATATTTTGACAGCCCTCTTAGTTACGAAGTATCTTGTTTGATGGTACAGATTTACCTGGTCCAATGTGTCCATGATGTTCGCAATCTTTTGGCGTGTTGCTCCTCCTTTGGCACGTATGACTTTGATCAGCTGACTTGAGTGCATGTCTAACTGGGCCATGAACTTCCACTCAAGAGGAACAGCCATGAGCCTCTGGAACTCTGTATTTATCTAAAAACAAAACACAAATGACAGTAGATATTGTATTATGGAACAAAATGCTGAAACTGATTGTATGCCAAAATGTCTATATCCCAAAAAGTATAACATATATGGGAATTCAAAATGTAAATTCTTTCATTAAGTTCAGTGTTATAAAATCTCAACCACATCAAGATATGACCGATTCATGAAAGTTAACTGCAATAAATCCTGAAGCATACAGACTTCGATCACTTCAGTTCCATTCTTACCTCTTTCTGTGTGAAGAGTGCAGGCCATCTGTCCTTCAGTTCCTGAATGCTTGGTTCTTGCTTTACCACCTCATGTCGTCTGTAGGCAAACGTGTTAGCCATTTTGTCTGCGATGACCCTTTCATTGTCCCTTATCCCGATCTCTGTCAGAAGTTCTAGTCTCACTTTTTCCATGCTGTCCAGAGTCTCACCAGTAGGAAAGGATGGATAAAAGTTAGCTTCAGAACGTTTTGGCTTCTTCACTTTTTTAGCAGGGAAAGCATCTGTAGTAGCTTTAGATTTCAGTGAGTTTACACACAGCTCTGGACACCCCTGTAATTTGAGCCTGGTCCTGTAGTTTGCCATTTTGTACTTCAGTCGTTGTTTCCAACCGTAGCAGCCATTGAATGATCCAGGTTCTTTCAAACATGGGTGCTTTTTGATAAGGGCCTCTGCAGCTGCGCAGAAATGTGCATCCTCTGGATAGGCCTTGTAACGGTAAATTTCTTCTGCAACTCTTTTCAGGATATCAGACAGCATTCGGGCGCTTAAAGTCAACATTTTTTGGCTTACACGGTACTCAGTATTCCCCCTCTCTAGCTGTAGCTCTGTGTCATATGAAAATTGGGGAATTGCAAAGTCTTCTGGCCACTGTTGTGTTCGAGATGACATAGATTCAGGGGATGAGAGGATAATTGTGTCATTTGATGCCACCGAAATACCGTCATCAGACTCAAATGAAAGAGACAGAGATGAAGTGGACTGATCGGCACTGATCAAAGGTGGATTTGTTTGCTGGTGGATCACTTTGATTGTCCCCAAATTCCGAAGTTCGGTGGTAGAATTCAGATTGAAGAAGTCATTGCCAAAGTCTTGGTCCATGTATTGCAGTCTGAAGTTACCTTTTAACCCAAAGGTAGTCTTTATCGTGCTGAGAAGGTCTTCAAGTGACTCTGGGATGCCATTTAGAAGAGTCAGCTTTTCAATGTTGTTCTCTCCTAAAATCACCTTCAGTCTTGCAGGTGTTGAACCAGCCATGGTGGTCTGAGAACAAAGCACAAGCACAGTTAGTGAGGATCAACATGTAAACCACTGACATTTCCAATTAGGAGAATTTAATGTCAAACTAGAGGAAAAGAGAAGGCAAAGAGAGGAGGAAAGGGGAGGAGAAAATGAAGAGGAGAGGTGGAGATCAGCTGAGGCAGCGAGGAGAGAAGGCAAACCGAAGAGGAGAGGGGAGGAGAAGAGAGATGGCGAGAATATGGGAGACATTGAAGAGAAGAGAGAAGGAGAGGAGGTGAGGAGAATATAGGAGACAACAAGGAGAGGAAAGAAGAAAAAGAGAAGAGAAGCAGAAGGGGGGAGAGCATAGGATTAGCATTCACTGACTGGAATCCAGCAACCTGCATTAAAAAAATGACATAACTGATGAATTGCCAATGACATCATCACACCACTTTGGCTTGCAGTATAAAATAAATATGTTCTGAGAACACATTAGTATTGTATGGGTCTGGGTTTTGTTTTCCCACTTAAGAAAATACTTTATCATATTTTGAGGCCTCACCCTTTAAACATGGACATATCTTTTCAAGGTGACAAGACGCATCCCTCTAATTTTGTAGTCTGCCAGTGGGTAGGTATCATGCAGTTCTTGTGGCTCAACAAGTTCCACTTCTTTGCTTGGTGATGTTTTGAGATCATAAGCTCTGTAGTGTTCCATATACCATCCGCTAAGCTTTTTCAGAATGAAGATTAGTTTGTCCTGCAGTATCACCATTTGGATGATTTCACCAAACTCTGGCAGTCCTCCCAGTGAGCCGTGGATCAAGAACCTCCCACACTTGTAGATTAGTCCATTATATGCTACACTTTTAGCCAAGCACACATTGTCCATATCTGGAGACTTCTGTCTCAGTGCATTTGAGATGTCCTTGTTAAGAACATCAATGTGAACAGTGGAAACATCTGTTACTTCCAGTGGGGGTTTGGCAAAGCTAATTGCATGCAAATGATATGCAATCTGATACTGATGTCTCTGTGAAAGGGAAAGAAGTACATTTTTGAAGCATCTGATGTTCCTTGGAACTCTTTTAAAAAAAACTATGCTTTGCTTCGAATCGCATAGTCCATAGTGCAACCAGTGGCCCAAACTTACGGATCAAGTATGGATAATGTTCCAAGTAGTGGTGCTTTGGTTTAAGATTAACATCTGGGAAAACCTCTTGAAACTTGATTCTGTGCTCGGAGATCTTAAAACCAAGATATGCAATGGAGTCCTCAGTATGAACAGGACTGACAACAAGATCAACAATGTCCTTCAAGTCTGTTAAGATGTGCCAAGCAGGCTCCTCACAGGGTACACTCTGCCCAACGAACAAAGGCAAAAATCTGGTAAGACTCCAGTTCTCGTGTGCATTCCCTCCTACACTTTTTTTGGATGCAAAACTGAGAGCCACAGGATGAGGTCGATTTGTTTTGTCAGCCCACTTAAAGTTGAAAGATGATATTGCTTCATTCAATGTACATAATGTGAAATACTTTTTTTTGATTAACAAATTGAGGCAAAGCGCAAGTTCAAAAGGAACAATTCCCTCAAAAAGATCATGTACAACATCAGGTGGAAACCCAGTGGTAACATCAAAATGTGAGAGGTGCTTTGACAAAATACACTTTGATTTCACACCATAATAACTGGGCCATTTGTTTTCCTCAATAATTCGTAAATGATCTGCATGAATGTCTTTTGTTCTTAAAGTAAAGACTTCACTTCTGACTTCAATAGTCTGGAACTCTGATGTTTCTGCAGTGCAAAATCTACATACGTATGTCCCTGAGAAATTTTCAAAGAATCCAGCAATACTGTGTGCACCAAGGTTGTCGGCAACAACACACTGAACAGTGCCTTTTACTGTTCTGCCCAACTTTGACAGAAATATCCCATTCTGTTCCAAAATTACAAGATCATTAATTACAGGTTTTAACACTTTCTCATACCCATAGCACTTCAGATCATTACTTTTGATTAAAGCAGCCAAATAGATTGAGGTTAAAGCAGAATTACAGCCTGGTGGCAATTACCCAAAACCCAGTACAATCCACAAATTTTATGCTTCCTCCGTGATGTACCAAGGGGATTACATATTTCGAATTCATCAATGTATAATATCAATGAAATGCTTTCCTGCTTGGACAACAGTCCATTTTCATGGAAGAAGTCACCATCGAAGATAGTTTTGTAGTGCACAGAAGTTTTTTGAGGCTGATTATCTACAGTATTCAAATTAACAGCCTGATCCAAGATTGTCTGGCAGTCAAGAATATGCTGCAAAGACTTTAAAATTGAAATATATTGGAATGACTTGTTATTTTTTCGGTCAAGTATATATTCCACTGGTTCCACTACTTTAAAGTGGCTCTTATAGTATGCTTTTCGTCTCCAAGGACTGGAAAGTGGACCTTTATCTCCAATTGCTTTTTTTACAGGGTTTGTCTCACAGAGTACACTGGCTAGCTTTTCAACAACTGACTGGTCAAATTGGCATCCGTTGTCTTGTAATACTTGGCTAATAGTCTTTTGGGTAATCGCCACAGAAACAGAACCAATCAAATAGTTTAACTCCTGCAAAAGCTCATCTACAGCTGCATTAGACACAAGAAAGATGTGTTCCAACTTAAGGAGCACTGAAGCAATTTTAAGCTCAATATCCTTCTCTAAGTTTTCAGAATACCCACTGTCAAAAGCAGAATTTAAATTTACATCACTCTCTATAATTTCCACATCTGAAATATCACTGGCAACACTGGCACAAGATTCATCAACAGAACTTATTCCAGGCTTAAATGTGTTCACTGTACCAGAGTGTTTTCTGTATTTATGACTTTTGAAGTTCTCATAGACATTGGTTTTATATTCACAGTTTTGGAACACACATGTTACAGTCTCCTTATTTTTAAGATGCTGATAGATATGTTGAAAATATTCTCTTTCTGTGGAGAGTTTATTATGGCCACAAATATGGCAAGTGAATGTGGACGCAGCTTTGGAGACTGCTTGTTGGGCAGGGTGATTTCTTGATAGATGGCTCAGTACACTCAAAAAAATGAAACGTTGACTTTAATTAAAATTATTTTGTCAACAGGTTCCACGAAATTGAATTATGTTAGTTTAAAGCAAAAATCTTTAGTTCATCTAATTTTAAAAAACTACTTAAGATTAACAAGACATATTTAAGACTAACTAAATCAAATTATGTTGTATGAACAAAGATGATATATTTTCAGGTTAGATAGTTTAGATTAGTTACTTCAACACATTTCTTATTTGTGGCAGTAAAATGTTAAATTTAAGTTAGATTAATTCAAATATTATATTTTCAGCCACCTTGTGCTTTATTAATTAGTTTTACATAAATCTATTTTGTCAACAGGTTCCACACAAATGAATTAAGTACATCCAACTTATTTTTTTAAAATTTCTTTTATTGCCAACACATTCAGTGAGCATTTGTGTAAACCCAGTCCAAAATAAAACACAACAGCTCATTAGGGTTAGTAATTAACAGTATGTAGACAGATGCAACATCAAGACTTTAAATTAAATGTCTGTATCTACCAGAAATAGAAGAGAGAAAAAAAAAAAAAACGCATTGAAGATCACATAACACATTGATAAGATGACACTTGAGTTATGCACATGTGATGCTAGTAAGGTCTGTGAGTGTTTTTTTCTTTTAGTGTCTAAAATGGATAGCAAAGTTGCTATTTGCAATGATTGCTTAGGGTCAGTCCAGTAACACAATGCCAATGAAGTGCTTTCCTTTAACAATGCAAAGTGAAGTGTCCACCTCAACAGCCACAATTTAAAAAAAATTTATGTAACAACAACAATAATAATAATAATAATAATAATAATAATAATAATAATAATAATAATAATAATAATAATAATAATAATAATAATAATAATAATAAATAGTCCACTGATATTAGCAATCAAAGAAAATTACATCACCATCCCAAATAAAACTTTAACAAAACATGCCAACATTATGGTCTAACAATAAAACAGCTTGTCAGCGTTCAGTTTTTTTGCAACAGCACAGCAGTAACCATTTAACACTTGCCACTGTCAACATTTATTTTACTAGTGTTTGGGCAAAAAACTTCAGATGTAAACATTTTAACATGGAAACAATTGTTCGTCTTTAAAAGTCCACAAAATATACATTCATCCTGCATTCCCAACTTGGATGATCTGATATCCTCGTGTTGGTGTTGTTCCCAGACCATCATGAAAATGTTGTCACATTGTTGTGACGTTATTCTTTTGCGCGCCAAGCCATTCGTGCATTTATGAAATTCCAATGTTGCAAGGACAATATCAATTCTGCTTACTGTTTATTAAAGGGTTACGGTTAGGGTTAGGGTCAGTTGATCGGCGGACAGAGGCGGTTTCACGCAGCTTAAGTACAGTTTTTTGTTTTACGCCGGTTTTTCCCGAAGTCGCAAAAGTATGACGTCACAACATTCTGATTGGTCACTTGCAATGTTGATCCTGGAACAACATTTAGTATGATGATCTGGGAACAACACCAACACGAGGATATCAGATCAACCTCCTAACTTACCCTTATTTTTAGTATGTATTGCAATTACCTTTACAATGCACACAATGTAACACAAACTGAATATGAACATATTTCCACCTCATAACAATATGCCTTGAACGCTAATATACACACCACCCTTCAACATTTCTGGTGCAGTATCATCTCTCAATTAAATCCTTTAAATCTCAATACTTTTGATTGTCTCTTACTAGCCCCCCACAACAGTAAAATCTCTCAAATTGTAGTAGTTTACAAACTTTTCAAAATGTTCTAAATTTCTCTTAAATGTAATTTTCCCGTTATCTGTCATTTACAAATTACCATTTTATTCCCATTCAGCCTCCGAAAAACTTCTGTCCATCTGACAGAACATTCATCATCCAAATTAAAGGTTGGCTTATTCATTCAGTGTATTCTTGAGCAACTGTACCTTGGTCAAGAGTATGCTGACATACAGATGAAGGAAGAGCTTCTGAAGTACTTCAAAGAAAGCTTTCAGTCTTGAGGTTAACTGAGATTCAGTGCATATATCCCACCCATTAAGAGTGCACATGCAGAGGCCAGGTCTTCCAGGTCATGCAGGACACACTAGATGGTTATACCCACATCGGCTGGAGGAGTGCTGGCATCAGCTCTTTCGATGGTAAAGATAGCAAGGGTAATTTGTTCCAGCTCCCTCTGAACAGCTGTAGCTTAGACACAAAAACATAGAAAAATGGCATCCAGTTTTAAAAAAAGAAAGAAAAAGGGCCAAAGCTACCCTTTAATGACGTAAACACAATATTAGGAACATGCACCCCAGTGCGCCACTATTTTAGACTACAGATTCAACGATAAATATAAATAGTTTGGGTATACAAGAAGATTTCCCAAAACATTTAAACAGGTTCCATGCAAATTACAACAACAACAACATTACAACATGCAACAACATTAGTTATTCAAAATTTGGTTTAATACAGATAAAAAACTAAACTAAAATTACCAACCAATTATTCTTTGAAGAGGATGCTTGGGTCTTCATTCAGGTAAAAAGGTAGTGCCCTGAGGACACACTCCCTCCCCTTTTCAATACTTTCCTTCTGTAGAGAGTGGCAGAGATACAGGAAGAGAAAACAGATATACTTTAGGATGACAGAAACTCACATTATACGCAAAATGAATGACATATCCACTGCACAGATAGACATGTACACAAGACCAACTAATCATCACATGGACATGAATAGTTAACCTGTTGGGCAGGGTTTCCACCACATTATATATGTCCATAATGGAGGTAAAGACAAACTAATACATCATCTTTTTTGCATTCAAAACATAACATAAAAACATTCACTTCTGGTTTAACCTAAATCAAGGGATCAGATTTTACATATGTTTAGGTAATTTAAATTTTCCAACGTTTTGAGTACCAAACTTTGTCTTGCTTAATATAAATGTAAGTGCACTGTGCAGCTACCATACACTAGCTGTTTAAATTTGAAAATGATCTTATTAGCCATAATATTTTGCTACCAACAGAATAACGCACCTGTGTGGCTGGGGCCAAAGTTTGTCTAATTTTCTTCCCTGCAACGCCTCCTTTTTTCTTGAAGACTTTTATGAGCTGGTCAGTGTATTGGTCAAGTTGTGTAAAAAGCCTTGGAACATGTGCAGCAGTAGTAATCCTCACATATTCTGCTTCCACCTGAAAATATGTCAACAAACACAACATACTGTACTGTAAATATACATACTATATGTACACATATACAAACTAAAACTAATGTAGAAAGACCTCATTAAAGCTATAATTTTAACACAAACATTTACACAAAATGCTAATGGAGCCATTACAGCTTTTATTGTTATTTATCAAGTTCCAAAAAATATTGATCACAGCTGATCTGAAAAGAATTTCATGCCTCAGGCCCTTGAACTGCAACCTTTACCATGGTTCAGATGTGGAGAAGAAATAACAGGGGCATGGGATGGGTCACAAAAGAAAACTTAACTTATAAAACAGTTTTGTTTTTAAAAGTATAACAGTTCACATACCACATACAAGCTCAGCAATACCACATACACCACATCAGTATAGGAGGGAGCAGGTAAAGGCAGGATCTGAGATTTATAAAGAAAAAAAAAAATTAATTCCTTAATTTCAAGAAGCAAATTATTGTTTGAATTACAACTAAATAAAATACTACTCAGAAGAAAAGCAAGAGATTGACACTGCCATGTGCTAACTTTCTATAGAAGCAATTATCACCAGGTCTGTCGACCTCCATTGTCTGTCCACTCATATGTCTTGAATAATTTTATTAAAAAAATTAAGTGTGTACTTTCACAAACTGTAATTTATAACTACATTGATATGTATAACTCCGCTAGGAAACATGCTGTATTTACAGACCATTTTTACATAATACAGATTACTGATAGAGCAGAACAATGGTGTCACAGTGGCTTTCGCCCTTGACTTTTTGGATTTTAAATGTCACTTTATGCTATCCTTGCTATCCTATTCGATATTTCCGACTCTCTGATTACAGAAAAGGAATCCCAAGAAAGCAAATGGAAAAATAACCCCTTGAAAGAATAACCCCATGAACCCCTGTAGCTAATCCCTTAATAAAACAAAAAACAATAAAAATGTTTCTTACACAGTCCACAAAATAAGCATGTCCAGGACCCAGTAAAACTAATGTAAAACAAGCGCACGCAAACGATATAACATGTCTTGTAAGACAAACGCAAAATATAACCATGCTGGACATATAGATACTACACAACATAGTCAAAGAAAAAAAGTGGTCTTACCTCTCAAAGAAACAGTAGCTTGGCGCCAAAACAGCCTTTTTCAGTTAAATTTGAAGTCTTGCGCATGAGCAGGCACAAGCCGTGAAACCTTCTTGTTCTGCGCGGTTTCATTACAACTGTTTTTGCATTACTGCCACCTTGTGGATATACAAGGTATATCGATCCTAATTGACTTAACTTAAATGTTATGCGATCAAGTAACACATTAGTATTATGTACGTTGAATAATAGACACAATTACGTAGACTTGATTAGAAAAACATATGTTAACTTAACAAAAACATATATTTTAAGTAAAATGAAAATAAATAATTAATATACACTGAACAATCCACCTCATTCATTTTTTTGAGTGTAGGGCGTTCCAAGTCTTGAACCTACATGCACAATTTAAATAAGTGCATGGATATGAGTGGCCTCGTCCGTAATGCCTGTGAATCAGATTGTAGTGTTTGAGCAATTCAGATCTTTTTGTTAATGTTGTCCCACAGTCCTTGCATCTCCACATGAAGCATAGCACTGGAGAAACAAAGAGACACGCTTTACTGGGTGTATATAAATAATTTGAGAAAACACAGAGGGAGAGTTGGGCAATATTACAATATATCAATATGGTGATATGAGACTAGATCTCATCTCAGCTTTTTGCCACATTGCCCAACACAAAGCGAATCATTTAAACACAAAATGTATTCATCAAATGTAGCCAGCCCTCTCTAATTAGATTTTAAAGGGATAAGTTCAAAACAAAAGTTTAAAAACAAAACCCAAATGCCCATAGGTACATGTATTTTTTTTTTGCAATTGTTTTATATATAAAGCCGATTCCTGTTCAGTGTAAAACTGAATTAAGTTTAAATGAGACATTACTATTTTGAACTTGCATACCTTTGTTGTTGATGAAGTGAAAGTATGCAAGTTCACAGGTAAAACGAGCTGCCTGGCACGCCTCCACACAGGAATGCCCCTCTTGAAGTAGTCACAGAGCTGAGAAGAAGTTAGGTCAGAAGGTGGTGATGGGGCATCACATTGGACACCAAGCCAAAGGTTGTGGCACTGTCCAGGGTTCCAACCAGAGGTGATGTAATCTGTCTGCCATCAGCAGACACCCCTCTGGAGAGGTTGACAGGAAGGAAAGGAAGCGCTACCCAAAGTCCTAAAGATTAAAGATATGTTCGAGTTAGTCTGTCGATCTTTCATCATGTTTACAGTGTTCATCTGCATCTATGTACTTATATATGTATTCAGACAGACCAGAAGTGTGCTAGGTCTACAAGAAATCTGATGGCTGTATTTTCTGTGTTCAATAGCGTAATACTTTCTTCTATGATTTCTAATTTTGATTTTCTGCCGCACACCATCTCCCTCTCACACGGCTGATCCGTGCGTGTACGAGCGCTGCACGCACCCTTTCTCCTCGCCTTCTTAAAGGTCATGTACATTGAAAGCAATGCAAGCGGCAGTAAATGCATGCTTCCTGGAGCCACCACAGCTAAACTTTACCTCCTACATCACCCGTGGCCGTGACCGCATGAACTATTCGCGCCGACAGGCATACTGCGAACAGCAGAGTGAAGCTGACCCCCCACCCACTTGAAACGTAAAGGCAAATAGGCGGAGCGGTTAGTGCTACGTTTGTGCAGATTTGTGCAGGTAAAATTAGCGTTTGTGCTGCTACGGTTTCCGAGATATTAAACTTTATTTTATAGGTCATTCAAAGGTCACCATCCCCCCAGACTGCTCCAAAACGGGCCAAAATGGTCTACTTTTTTAGTGCTACGTTTGTGCTGGTTTGTGCAGGTAAAATTAGCGTTTGTGCTGCTACAGTATCTGAGATATTAAAAGTTATATTTTTTGCTGATGACATCACCATCCCCCCAGACTGCTCCAAAACAAACCAAAATGGTCTACTTTTTTAGTGCTACGTTTGTGCAGATTTGTGCAGGTAAAATTAGCGTTTGTGCTGCTACGGTTTCCGAGATATTAAACTTTATTTTATAGGTCATTCAAAGGTCACCATCCCCCCAGACTGCTCCAAAACAAACCAAAATGGTCTACTTTTTTAGTGCTACGTTTGTGCAGATTTGTGCAGGTAAAATTAGCGTTTGTGCTGCTACGGTTTCCGAGATATTAAACTTTATTTTATAGGTCATTCAAAGGTCACCATCCCCCCAGACTGCTCCAAAACGGGCCAAAATGGTCTACTTTTTTAGTGCTACGTTTGTGCTGGTTTGTGCAGGTAAAATAAGCGTTTGTGCTGCTTCTGTTTTAAAGATATTAATGAAAATGTAAAGGTCAACCAGCCCCCCCACATTACCCAAATCCAACAAAAGTGGTATCAAACGTTTGTGCTACGTTTGTGCTGGTTTGTGCTGCAAAGATTTTCGTTTGTGCTGCTATCATTTTAAAGATATTAATAACAATTTCTAGAGGTCATCAGAGGTCAACCAGTCCCCCCACATTAATTAAATCAAACAAAATGGGTGTCAATCAACTGTGCTACGTTTGTGCTGGTTTGTGCTGCTAAAATTTTCGTTTGTGCTGCTTCTGTTTTAAAGATATTAATGAAAATGTAAAGGTCAAAAGGTCAACCAGCCCCCCCACATTACCCAAATCCAACAAAAGTGGTATCAAACGTTTGTGCTACGTTTGTGCTGGTTTGTGCTGCAGAAATTTTTGTTTGTGCCGTTATTATTTTAAAGATATTAACAAAAATTTCTAGAGGTCAACCAGCCCCCCCATATTAATGGAATCAAACAAAATGGATGTCAAACGTTTGTGCTGGTTTGTGCTGCAAAAATGTTTGTTTGTGCTGCTAACATTTTAAAATGTTTAATAAAATAACGTCTTGATGCGTGCTTAATCATCCAGGTAAGTAAATCCCAAAAGGTTGATTCTGTTCATCTGGACATTTTCAGTTGGAGAAACGTTTCGTCACTCATCCAAGTGACTTCTTCAGTCTCAGCTGACTGTAGGTTTCCCCAACCATATAAACAGTACATTTGCATAGTGAAGGAAACTAGCGCCACTGAATGAACAATGTGCCGGGGGGTTAATTCCATGATTGTTAGTATGCAAATTCTTATGACCATTGATCAATGACAACTAATCAAAGCCTATTGATCAATGGCCATGAGTACCATTCACAGAAAGTGGGGAATGGCTACAATCACAGCATTGTAGGATGGCGAAAGATGTACCCTTGGGCCCCCTTTCTCGATCCAGAGATGGTCAGCATCCTGACAGCCCGATGGACGAAGCTGTCTCTCAGTCTGCTGGTTCTGCCCCGGAGGCTCTTCAGTATCCTTCCTGATGGCAGCAAACTGAAGACGCTGTTGAAGGGATGAGTGGAGTCACCTGTAATGGAGACGACCTTCCAGATGAGGCAGGTGCAGTAGATCTCCTGGGGAGGGAGGCAAGAGAGGTCCCCACAATGCTCTCGGCTGCTCTCACTACCCGTTGTCATTTTTTCCTGCAGAACCCAATGCAGGAGTCATACCACACCAGTGATGCAGCTGGTGAGGATACTCTCAACTGTGCCTCTGTAAAAGGTGCTCATAATGGGGGTTGAATCTCTTGTGCTTCTCAGTTTGCAGAGGAAGTAGAGTCACTGTTGGTCTTCTCCACATTCAGGGACAGGTTGTTGTTGCTGTACCACTCTGGCAGATGGTTAACTTCACCCCTGTAGTAGATCTCGTCGTGGGTCAGCAGAGTGAAGAGAAGGGAGCTCAACACACATCCTTGGGTAGCCCCCGTATTCCGTGTTCTTGGGCTGGAGGTGTTGCTGTTGACCCGTACTGTCTGCTGTCTTCCTGTCAAGAAATCTAGCAGCCCGTTATACAGCAAGGTGCTGATCCCCAGCAGATCCAGTTTGTGAATGAGTTGCTGGGGAATGATGGTGTTGAATGCTGAACTGAAGTCTATGAACAGCACTCTGACATATGAGTCTCTAGTGTTCAGATGTGTGAGGGCTGAGTGAGGGGCAGTTGAAATTCCATCATCGGTTGAGCGTTTTGACCGGTATGCGAACTGAAATGGATCCAGGTTGGGGGAAAGCAATAATTTGATTTGATGCATGACTAACCGTTCAAAGCACTTAACTTAATAATGATGGAGGTGAGTTTGACAGGACGGTAGTCCTTAAAGCAGGAGATAGATGACTTCTTGGGTTCAGTAATGATGGTGGAGGGATCTCCACACACTGTCTGGGGATTGTGTCACCACGGTCTGTAGAGTGGGCTTGTAGTCTGTGATGGTTTGTATTCCTTGCCACTGCCTCCAAGTATCTCTGCTGTCGCTGAAGCTTTGCTGTAGCTGATGCCACGTGACAGGTTTGCCCTTGCTGTTCTTAGACTCACCTAATTCCCGGCTCTGAAGGCTTGCATTTTTCAACTTTAGGAGCATTTAAACCTGACCTGTGAGCCATGGTTTCTGATTGGCCCAGACAGTGATAGTCCTGGTCTCTGTGACATCATCGATGCATTTTGGGATGTAGGCAGTGACAGTTTCTGTATATTCCTGAAAGTCTGTGGTGTTGTCGTGTGTGGCGGCCTGTGGTGGAAAAGCAGTGCCTCTGAGGACCCTTCTGGCCACACCTGCACCTGCTTACGAACTGGTTTGGTGACTTTGACCAGGGGCCTGTGGGAACCCATGGCACACCTAGATTTCTGCCTGTACTGACCCTTATGCAAAATAGGTGGAATTAAGACAGTTCCAAAAGCAAACACAACTGATCAGTGCTGAGAGTGGTCCTGTTGCTGAGGTTGGGATGATCCTGTAATCTCTTATGAACGACCTCCAACGCTTCTATGACTGGGATGCAAGTGAAGACAGATGTAACATCTCTCTCTCACTGTACATGTACTGTTTATAAAATTAGGGAAACATAACCTGCACAAACAAAATAATTTGCAGGACAAATGTTTGACATCAATTTTGTTCGATTTGAAGAAGGTAGGGGGGGCAACTTCACTCACGGGTGTTTATAAGGTTGGGGAAACCTACAGTCAGCTGAGACTGAAGAAGTCACTTGGATGAGTGACGAAACGTTTCTCCAACTGAAAATGTCCAGATGAACAGAATCAACCTTTTGGGATTTACTTACCTGGATGATTAAGCACGCATCAAGACGTTATTTTATTAAACATTTTAAAATGTTAGCAGCACAAACAAACATTTTTGCAGCACAAACCAGCACAAACGTTTGACATCCATTTTGTTTGATTCCATTAATATGGGGGGGCTGGTTGACCTCTAGAAATTTTTGTTAATATCTTTAAAATAATAACGGCACAAACAAAAATTTCTGCAGCACAAACCAGCACAAACGTAGCACAAACGTTTGATACCACTTTTGTTGGATTTGGGTAATGTGGGGGGGCTGGTTGACCTTTTGACCTTTACATTTTCATTAATATCTTTAAAACAGAAGCAGCACAAACGAAAATTTTAGCAGCACAAACCAGCACAAACGTAGCACAGTTGATTGACACCCATTTTGTTTGATTTAATTAATGTGGGGGGACTGGTTGACCTCTGATGACCTCTAGAAATTGTTATTAATATCTTTAAAATGATAGCAGCACAAACGAAAATCTTTGCAGCACAAACCAGCACAAACGTAGCACAAACGTTTGATACCACTTTTGTTGGATTTGGGTAATGTGGGGGGGCTGGTTGACCTTTACATTTTCATTAATATCTTTAAAACAGAAGCAGCACAAACGCTTATTTTACCTGCACAAACCAGCACAAACGTAGCACTAAAAAAGTAGACCATTTTGGTTTGTTTTGGAGCAGTCTGGGGGGATGGTGACCTTTGAATGACCTATAAAATAAAGTTTAATATCTCGGAAACCGTAGCAGCACAAACGCTAATTTTACCTGCACAAATCTGCACAAACGTAGCACTAAAAAAGTAGACCATTTTGGTTTGTTTTGGAGCAGTCTGGGGGGATGGTGACCTTTGAATGACCTATAAAATAAAGTTTAATATCTCGGAAACCGTAGCAGCACAAACGCTAATTTTACCTGCACAAATCTGCACAAACGTAGCACTAAAAAAGTAGACCATTTTGGTTTGTTTTGGAGCAGTCTGGGGGGATGGTGATGTCATCAGCAAAAAATATAACTTTTAATATCTCAGATACTGTAGCAGCACAAACGCTAATTTTACCTGCACAAATCAGCACAAACGTAGCACTAAAAAAGTAGACCATTTTGGCCCGTTTTGGAGCAGTCTGGGGGGATGGTGACCTTTGAATGACCTATAAAATAAAGTTTAATATCTCGGAAACCGTAGCAGCACAAACGCTAATTTTACCTGCACAAATCTGCACAAACGTAGCACTAACCGCTCCGCCTATTTGCCTTTACGTTTCAAGTGGGTGGGGGGTCAGCTTCACTCTGCTACTGCGAACAACCACTCGTGTATAAATGCGCGCGCCCGAAGTAACGTAGTCTGAAGAGAACCGCGGCCCAGCTTGCCGCTATAATGTGCTAATGCTAATGAATAACTAACAGTAAGCCAACACCGACACACTGCATGAATACACAACTTTAAGCTAGCGTTACAATATTAAAACAAGAGAGTACCGCCGGCAAACTACTAACTTAACCTACATGTCCAAGCACAAACTACCAACAGGTCTGACATTTCGCTAATGTTAGCAGGGCTGAATGATAGCGGTTTGGTCAGGTCAGTTTACTAAACACTTAACAAACTTAACAATACAGTTGGAATATTTTTATATCTAATATATTAAAATATGTGTTCTACATTTGACTTACCTTCAAGGACTATGGAAAAAGTAATATCTTCGTTACCTTATTGACCAAATTGTTCACGAGGTCCTGCCTGCAGCCAAGTGCCTCTCAAATTGTTGTTCTCAACCGCAGGTAGAAAATTCTGGAGAAGGCGGAGACGTCATGACATCAGACGCACTGCGTCACGAGAAACCTAATTGATGCAGGTTGACTCTAATGAGAATAGCAGGTTACATGTGTACTGAGGGAACAACACGTAAAAACAAGTTGATATACTCCACAAATGTAGACTGGCTCCACTAAAGCAGAAATCTTAATGAAACTCACTCTGAACTTTACGTAACTTCAACTACTGCTGAAATACACTTTTTAGAGTGTACAAATCCTAATTACCCATGTTTAACTCAGCGGGCGTTATTGCGGATGCCGTGCAGGTGCGTCCACCTTTCCTGCATGGACGCCCCACCACAATACCACAATACCTTTCAACTTTTCTTATATATTGATATTCTGTTTTTTTTAGAATCCTGAAATGTAAATGTGCCTGTCATTTTCTGTTGTTTAAATGTGCTACATAGGCTTGTTAGAAAAAAATAAAATTCTCTTATAAAGTGAGACACACAGAGTAGCAATTGAGTCTGCTCTTGAGTCCACTGCATCCTTATTTGTGACACTTGCTCACATTCAAACCAGCCTTCTAGATCTTTACCATCACAACCTTTAGATGCTGCAGGTTTTCCTCCCAAGATTCACTGTAAATCGCCACATCATCCAGATAGGCAGCTGGAAACTTGGAACAACCATTAAGGGTAATGTCCATCAACCTTCGAAAAGTTGCAGGTGCCCCCCCCCAGTGAAGACCAAAATGCAAAACGGTGTACTGAAAAAAACCTATTCCTGGAATCTGAAAATCTGTGTATTCTTTACAGGATAAAGGCACTTGCTAGTAACCCTTACACTAATCTAAGATGATGTATTTAGTAGGGGTGCAACAATACTCGTATCGATATTGAACCGTTCGATACAGTGCTTTCGGTTCGGTACACAGCAAATTCAAAAGTGTTAAATGTTTTAGTGTTAGTAGTCTTCTTGCAAAAGTAGAGTTAATTTTACTCTAAGTAGAGTCACATTCTTTTAATGTAACTCTGAGGTGTAAAATGATAGTAGTTAAAATCGAGTGTTAAAAATGAGTGTTTCTATGTCAAATCTGGAGGTGTTACAATGGAAACATTAACTCTTGACCTCTTAACTCTGAACTCCTACAGGGGCTATGACACCAATAGAGTAAATTCACAGACTCCGTCCCCAGCACCATAAGCTCCAATCGAAGCTGAAGTGAAGCCGTTTCAGAACATTTTGCTCTACATATTTGAGTTGTTTGCCATGCTTGGTAAGTCATTTTTTCAAAGATTGTTTCAATTATTATTATTAGCTTTTACTTCCGTGGCTCTTTGGAGTTGAGACAAAGCTGTGTGAAAGGCATTAGCCATGTTGCTCGGTGATAGCATAATATTCTGTTTTAGCTAGCCTTGAAAAAAAGCTTGCATGTGAATTTTCAGTCAAACCTTTGGTCAAATACACCTAAAACAATGTCTAGAATGTGAAATGTTAGTATAATGGTGCTACTTGAAGCCTGAAAACGATCTCCCATAAACAAAACGAGCAAACAGCAGTAGCTGACGTCCTGACTGGGTTCTACGTTAGCATTTAGATCCCTCCAGAGTTTTGTGCACACGGTTTAGGTAAAAATGAAAAAGGTTGAGGTTTTACATTTAGTTCAGTATTACCTGTTGTCTGTGTCCTTGTCTTTTGGGAAAATACTTTACACAAGTAATGGCTCAAAGAGGATTCTTTTTTTTTTTTTTTACTGTGCTGCAATTGATTACCGGATTATTTGTGCCATTAATTAGTGTCAACTAATTTTTATTCAATCTCCACATAGGATATGCTTGTGAAGATGGAATATGGGGGAGAGCAGAAGTGTGTTGAAGTTCCACAAAGTGATGAATGAAGGACATGCATATTGTAAATTCAAATTCAAATTCAAATTTTATTTGTCACGTACACAGTCATACACAGTACGATGTGTAGTGAAATGCTTGGACAACTGCTCGTGACCTAAAGAAAACAAAAAAGGAAAAGGCTATGAATAAGATAGGAAATAAATATGAAAAATTAAAAAGGGTAAATTTAACTAGGAAGGAATAAAATATAAATTAAGGTTAAAAATGAAATAACTGTACAACACAAATTAGAATGAAGGGTAAATTTAACTGGGAGAATAAGATAAAATATATAAATTAAAGTTGAAAATAAAATAACTGTACAACAAAATACACAATATAGAACTGTATAAGAATGTATGAAGAAATATAAATAAATATATACACAATAACAGCAGCATATACACAATAACAGCAGCGTGATTTAAGTAATGAAGTGTAAACAAATGTTCAGAATGTCCAGTGTGTGTGTAAGAACTGTATGTGTGGGTCAGTACTGTGTGGTGGTGTGATTGAGAGACCGTATCGCCTGCGGGAAGAAGCTCCTCCTCAGTCTCTCTGTGTTGGTCTTCAGGGAGCGGAATCGCTTTCCTGACCTCAACAGAGAGAACAGTCTGTTGTTGGGGTGGCTGAGGTCCTTCACGATCTTCCTGGCCTTGGTCCAGCACCGCCTGCTGTAGATTGAGTGCAGGTCAGGGAGCTCGGAGCGGATGGTGCGCTCAGCTGATCGCACAACCCTCTGTAGAGCTCGTCTGTCCTGCATGGTGCTGTTCCCGAACCAGGTTAAGATGTTTCCCGTCAGGATGCTCTCTATGGTGCACGAGTAAAAGTTCCTGAGCACCTTGGAGGGCAGTTGGAAGTCTCTCAAGCGTCTGAGGTGGTAGAAACGCTGACGGGCCTTTTTCACCACGGTGTTGATGTGACAGGACCATGACAGGTCCTGCGTGATGTGAACTCCGAGGTATTTGAAGCTGTCCACTCTCTCCACTGGGCACTCGTTGATGACAGGGGTCTGGTAGTTCCTCTCCTGCTTAGTGCTGAAGTCCACTATCAGCTCCTTTGTCTTACTGACGTTTAGAAGGAGGTTGTTCCTCTGGCACCAGTTAACCAGATTCCTAATCTCCTTCAGGTATGCCGTCTCGTTGTTATCAGTGATCAGGCCCACCACGACGGTGTCGTCAGCAAACTTGATGATGGTGGTGGAGCTGGTAGTGGCCACACAGTCATATGTGTACAAAGAGTACAGCAGGGGGCTCAGAACACACCCCTGGGGGGCTCCAGTGCTGAGAGTGGTGGAGGCTGAGACATGTCCACCCATCCTTACTGCCTGTGGTCTGCCAGTTAGGAAGTTGGAGATCCACTGACACATAGATGAGCTGAGTCCCAGATGCTCCAGCTTGGTGGTGAGTGTGGAGGGAATTATGGTATTAAATGCAGAGCTGTAGTCTATGAAGAGCATTGTAACATAATTCCCCCTTTTAGTGTTGTAAAATTATGATATTATTTTATGCCATGTTATACCCCTAATTAAAGATTGTGAATTATTATGTAGTTTTAGTTTGCATTATTCTCCTGAATTAGAAGAAGCTGATAACTATTGCATTAGTTAAACTGATTTGCATTACATTAAATTGCTGATTTGTTGTGAATGAATGATATTGTTTTATGATGCATTATATTGCTGAGTTATAAGAAATACTGTTCGCAGAAGGTTATTGTCTAATTTGTCTGAGTAGAAGAGAATAGAGTGTGCTGGAGTTTTCTGCCCCATTTCAGCAGGAGCAGATAAACAGGGAGCCAAGGTCGTAGCTCAGGCGCTGTGTGAGAGAGAGCATGTGAATGTTTAGGCTTTTTATGATAAGGTGGAGGCACCAGAGGCTATAAAAGTTTGAGCAATGCTCCACCATTTTGAGATTTTGAGGCTGTCTGCATCAGTGTCCATCTCCCACGTGTGTGATCATTAAATCATCGTTTGACTCAACCCGGCCGGACCAGTGTTGTTATTGTGGTTTTTTCTCTTGTCTCCATCCCCAATATTTTGAACCTTAACATTTTGGGGGCTCGTCCTGTGGTATTGGGGTGGAATTTAAAAGTTTGGACGGTCCGAGGTTGTCGAACGGACAGGCACGAGCCAGTGGTCTGATTTGAGTGGACAAAAGCCGGCTTATCTAAAGGTAAGGCACTACCTGTTGAATTATTTCCAAAATGTGCCAAATTGGATATGACTAAATTAAAGTCTACTCACTGAAATTACTGGTAGAGTGTCTGTTTTGATTTTGATGAGAATCACCGTGTGTTATGCAGTTAAAGTTGCTTAAGAATGTTTAATGAAGTTGAAGAAATATGAAACTGTTCTGGAGGTAACAGATATAATGTTGGGTTTGAGTCCCTGGATATTGAGCTGAAGGCTCAGGTAGTTTGGTAGGGAAATTAGGACAGAAACTGTTCTGGAGGAAACAGAGACTGGTTAATAGTTTTACAAATTAGGTCAGAAACTGTTCTGGAGGTAACAGATACTGTTTAATTGATATGTTAAAATTTGTCAAAATTGTTTAGGTGAAAATTGTTATAGGACGGCACTGGAAGATGCTAAGAAGCACATAGCCCGGAGGTTACGCTCCCTCCTGGCCGTGGACGCGCGGTCTTGACCTGTCGGCGAACAGGGTTAGTTCAGTTTTTGCTTAACTGTGGGGTACAGGGCATCCTGAAATAAGCTAGGAGTTAGAATCTCCTCACCGTTTTAAATGGTGTCATGTGCTTGTTTGGACAAAGTTAAATTGAGTTAGGGACTTTAGAAATCAGGCCATAGGCTGTTCTGGAGGAAACAGATACTGGTTAATTGATTACAAAAAAGTTAACTTTCTTCGGTTGGACCCGTTAACTTAAATTTGTCGAAATTTGTTAGGTGCTGAATCTGTCAGGCCTGTCAGTGATTGTAAATATAAGACGTCTTTGTAATATAAAATAGAAGAGTTTTGTCTGAGCTTTGTGTGACCCTGTGTGTGACGACAGCGCACTGCAGCGCTGCGAGCTATTTTTAGACGGTGTGTGAACATGCAAATGAGCTGTGACGCGCACAGAGGACTTTGCTTCCTGTTTAGCGTGTTTTTGAGTTTTATAATTTTGATTTGCAAACAATGATACATGCCTGTAAGTAAAACGCTGATTTTGCTGATTATGATACTACAAATAAGGTGTTGAATGACTAGGGTGTGAATGATGTTGGAGTTTAAAGCGGAAACTCAGAGAGGAGTGTGTTGGGAGACTGGCATGTAGTCTGCAGTGCAAAGGTGGGCGTCTTGCCTGCTAGTCTATTTAACAGTGATGAAAATGATATTAAATAAATCTCTCAGTGTGTTGATACAGGTGGCTATGGGGCTGGACCAACTGCCCCGACAAGCACGGCGGCCGAAGCAAAATTATAGTAATGGAAACCAAACTCAGCAAGAATCAGCAGCTGTGGAAAAGACAGCAGCTAGCAGAGAATTAAAGGAGAAATTAAGAGAAGTTTTACACATAAAATTGCGGCCAACAGACTTGTGGAGGTTGGGAAGGCGCCTGGAGCATCACAACAAAAAGGTGAAACAAAAACACACACAAGCAGAGAAATGTGAGAGAGAGGCACGTGCTAGAGAAATGCCTCGTTTGAGAAAAAACGTTAAATTAGCCCATGTACAAACGCACATACACGCAATGAAGAAACAGCTTACACCCATGAACACGTGAAGATTTTCCAGCAAGTTTAAAGCAGTGAAACTTAACATACACCCGCCGTTACACAATAAAGTTTATCCACTACTAACAAATAAACCCTCTGGGTTGCAGGACAACAACTTAACTTCAAAAAAAAAAAAAAAAAAAAAAATCACAACCAGTGATAACACGACAAATTTAGTGGTTAATAAAAGTCAAACTGTGACATGTTTTCTTCTGATTGATTAATACAAGTGATTACTGAATGAAAGAAAATTCCATTTTTGTGCTTTAAACATGATCTTAAGAATTTTAACATGTACCTGTGTTGTCCTGTCAGCTTGGTGAGTTATGAGAGGATTATATGGTGAGAAAAAACAAAAAAAAAAAGGGGGAGAGAAGGCTGACACAGGGCCTGGTCCCGTTGTTTTTCCCCTCTCTGAGTAACACAGCCAATACAACATGATTTTCCTGTTTGTTTGTTTTTGTTTTTGTTTTGTTTTTTCTCTTTATGTTTGATTACAGGCTGCTTTGTCGGCCCGGAAAAGCCGAGGCTGACCCTGGACTCCTGCTCTCCCCTCTACCATCTTTGCTCTCTCCTCTACCATCTTTGATGTGACCCTGACTAAATGCTAAAGCAGCTGAACCCGCAACAACAACTTGAAAATGTCAACAATGCTGCAGGAAAATGATCTCATGCAGCAGAGACGGAGAGCGGTAATCCAAGGCCCGTTTCACTACACGGGGAGATTTCTGTCAGCGTCTTTTCTTTCTGAGAAGATTGAGAAAGGCCCGGCTCCCACCACCGATTCTGACCACCTTATATAAAGGAACTATTGAGAGCATCCTGAGCAGCTATATCACTGTCTGGTTCGGGAACAGCACCATGCCGGACAGACAAGCACTACAGAGGGTTGTGCAATCAGCTGAGCGCACCATCCGCTCCGAGCACCCTGACCTGCACTCAATCTACAGCAGGCGGTGCTGGACCAAGACCAGGAAGATCGTGAAGGACCTCAGCCATCCCAACAACAGACTGTTCTCTCTGTTGCTGTGTACGTGACAAAGAAACATCTGGATTTGGAAAACGAGGCACTCGCAAAGCCACCAGCATTGTGCCTGATTGGACACACCCCTCTCACACACTCTTTACATTCTTGCCATATGGAAAAAGACAGCTTCAGCTGACAGAGCTGTGACGAGACGCCCATCAAGCCCAGATGAAAAGTGAGGCCGAGCAAAACCATGCTGACCTTAACCACTCTGCATTAAAACTGTGCAGGACAGTGACGGACCAACAATGACCATCGGGCAGCAAAAAGGGCGTGCCAGGGACAGGAGGAGTAACTGAGGTCACCTCAGAATGGACAAAACACCAGGAGAAAATAAGCTGAAGGCACAGGTGTCGGGGCTCGGCCAGGAGCTGACCTCTGAGAAGAGCCGAACAGCAGAGCCGCAAAAGGCCGTGGAGCAAAGCAAGGAAAACATCAATGGACTTAAATCTGATTTCTATGGAAAAGACTCTGAGGTTTCTGCCCTCAATAAGACCTCGAGGCATCAGAGCAGAAACTGAGCATGGCCCAGGAGGAGCTAGCTGAAAATCGAACCCATCAGGCTTGGAGTCCAAGACACCGGACTTGAAATCAGGCCGGAGCATCCTGGAGCTAGATGAGCAGTGTGATTTGTCCGGTCTGCTATGGAGCGAACGTTAGGGGGATGGCTTCCTGTCACCTCTGCCGTCCTCCGATCGCTCAGCGTCCTGGGCTGCCCAGCTCTGGACTGAACGCTCGGGCCGAGACACCCAAACAACCATGGACTCCATTCCCCTGGAATGGGACCACGACTATGACCTCAGCCGTGGGCTTGAGAGTGCAAGCAGGGATCCCAGAGAGCCTTGAGGCCTGTGTTAAACTAACAGAACAAAGGTTGAGGTCTTCCACTGGGGAGGTGGAAGCTGCAGACTCTCCTATACACCTTCTGGATGTCAGCCGTTCCACCTGCAAACAAACGGACAGCAGTCGCACTTCTGCAAGCAACAAACGGACATCCAGACAATTGAGCTGCGTATCAAAACCCTGAAGGAAGACCGAAACAAAAGGGTCAAGTTAAGGAGGAGCGAAATAAGGAGAAGATGCTGGACACTGGAGAAAAGGACTGCCTCAATTGGGGCCAGAACCAGTATGGACAGAACTCTGAGCAGCAGCACCAATGGATGCAAACAGACTGAAAAGGAGGAGGGCAGGACCCAGGGCACGCTTCAGGCCGTGGTTTACCCAGAACACTACAACAGGAAAGTGATGAACACAAACACCCACACAAACACACACATCTACATGCACCGACTCAGAGTGAAAAGAAACATACATATGAACATATGCACTCGTTGATTGAGGGAGAAATGACACACACACACACACAAATTAAAATGTTGATTCAATGAACTGAGAAGTGATCCACACACACACACGCTGATGCAATGAAGAATGCTTTACTAACAAATGCTGCACACAAACATCCAAATACGGAGTTGGTTACAACAGCAAGAACTGATTGATTATTTATTGCTTAAATGTATTTCATGCCACGCAGAGGGCATTTGTGTAGATTTAGAGGACATGGTCTGAAGCACTTTGATAATGAAAACAATGTCTGTGCGTGATGTCTGTTTATGGCTCAAAGCCTCCACTGAATTGTTTACTGTGCTTCACACAGTCTAACAAGGAGCAGTGGTACAGAGCGAAAATGATGAATGAATGGTGTGAGTTTTATTTCGAAGAGATTATGAAAAGGTTGTGTTGATTCAACTTAGTTGTTTACGTTTTTGCCAAGGTAAAGAGTTGGTGTGTAACTAGTGTCCACTATTGAGTCAAGTAAATCCAACATGTTTTGTTGGTGCAAAAAGGAGTTTTGGTTGATCTTTGGGTTTTGTTTGACACTAGGTTGATTCTATCAGTGAGGTTTGGATTGTTCTCTTTCTCTAAAAGAGAGAAAGATGGTTTGAACTTTGGACATGTTTGCAATGGGCCCCAGTATCTGTTATTATATGAGTGTTTTATTGTTTACGTTTGTTTTTGCTTTTGTTACAGTGCACTGAGATAAGAACATCTGAGAGGTGTGATCCACCGGTGGTGATATTTTGGTATTTTGTGAGTTCCTGATTTAACAAATCAGCTCTTTAATCCAGGCCTGAGAGATTGAACTTTAAAGCGCTATAAAATATTCTTATTGAAAACAGTCGCAAAGTATTTTTTCTCCATGATTATAATGAGCTTGGGAGAAAATTCACTTATATGGGACACTGATCCTGAAGCCTAAAAGGATTGCAGCGAGTCAATCCAGTCCAAAGAAGGAAAAACAAACAAGGAGCTGTTTCCTTTAAAATGATGACGTCATCTTGCTGGTGATGGAGCCTCGAATAGGCTGCGCGTGAGACTCCATTATCAGCAACTTTTGGTATGAATGTGTGTGGATGTATGCATATGACTGACGACTAAAAGTCATGGACTGACGACTAAAAGTTTAACTGACTTGATACTGAGACAAAAACGGTGCTGACTTTAGGATTATTGAATGTCCACAGACAATTCACCCAGCCTATAAAAGAAGGGTGGATGTTTTGTTTTGCTTTGTTTTGTCTGCAAGAACAGAAGAATGACAGAGACTAAAGAGCTGTAGCTTCACAGCAGTGTGAACTGCAGACTGAACCCTTTGGTTGCTAATTTTGAGCTACTGATGTTTGCATTAAGGAAATTGTGTTTTAGTAGCTGTGTTTTAATTAAGGTATTACATTATATTGTTGGGAATATTAAATGCTAAAGTGAAGAAAAGGTTTGATCCCACTCATGACTGAGCATGTTATTATTAACCATAGTGGGTCACTATAGAGAGTCAATTAATTTTAGAAAAAAACAAACAAACAAAAAACCCTCCACCGAGGTCTATGAATAAGAGGGGAATGATAGACAGCCACACTCAAAATGGAGATATGTAATGATAAACACTGGTCCCCGTCTTTTGGGCGCTCTCTTGAAGTAGTCAACAATTTAAAAGTAAGATAAAATAACAGGGGCATGTGCTGAGGGGTGGTGCTGCACAAGAACAAGAGTAAAATAAAGAAAATATTGTTTTTAGAAGTGCAAATTAAAATGTACCATTACACTCAGAGGATCAATATGAAGCTTGATATTTGTTAATTTTGAATGAAGTACATGACTGGTGACTGTTCTGTCCTGAGCTTTTGTTTTTACAGCACCCGCTTGATCACACCAACAGTTTCTCGCCACCGAAGAGGGGTACTTGCAAAAATAAAGAACGGGGAGGAATATCATCAAAACTGGAAACAGGTAATCCCCAAAGGGGGTGATAACGCCATAACTTTCACTATGGTCAAATTCTCAAAATTTGACCCTCAAAAATTCTTCAAACATTTAGACACAAAGTGGAGATTTAGATAAATATAATGTCGTAAACCACATAAGCATGAAGTATTTGATTCAATAACATGGTGAAATAACAAGCAGCAAAAGGTTGATCATGTTAATGGTGTTTATTCAAGGGTGCAGAGGAGATTATTATTATTAAAGACAACAAATGAAATAACGAAAAGTAGAAGTGGAAAATTTTGCGTTAACGGTAATAAAATCAAAAAAAAAAAAAAAGAAATACTAACTAAAACTGTACTGAATGTTCACAAAACTAACTAAAATTAACTAGATTTATAGCAAAATGTGTTTGGTTGCATTGATGTGTGCGTGCCCTGCTATAGTGAAATTAAGGTAGTACGTTAGTCGAGTCGTCTGTGTTGCTGCTCCGTTCACGCGCAGAATCAGGTCAGGAAAAGTCGGGAGACAGCGCCAGAATAGAATTGAGGATGATTTTAATATGACTGTTTTGTAGACATAACAAGAGTCTTGTAGTGGAGAGGGACGTAATGTCCTCCTGAGACCCAGAGAATAAGAAAAAACAGGGAGAAAATATTTTCGTTTTTTCTTTTTTCTTTTTTTTTTTTCTTTTTTCTTTTAAATGAATCAAGTGTTATTAAAATAACAATCTCATAAGATGAAGATCAGGGACCAACCCAGAAGTCACTGACACTTCACTAGCTGTAAACTATTGGTTTAGGAATAAGTGATGGCACTGAACTGTCTATTTCACAAAAGTCAATTTATTTAGGATATCTGAGGAAGTACTGATTTTATTTGGAGACACAAAAGAACATTTGGCACTTCCCTCATCTCACATCTGTTTCATTGTTGTACCCAATCATTCTACAACTGAAATGCCTTGGACTGCTAACCATTTCAGGCAAGTGGAGTGAACCATATTTTGCTAGACTCTCATCAGATTGGGGCTTCCTTTTATTGATCTTTGGAGAGAAGTCTTCATTACTGGTATTATTCAGGTCTTGTTCACATGTTTGTCCCAGGTTTCTCAGCCAAGAGGAGCTTAAACCCCAGATACTGTGAGTTCTTTTCACACATTGAGATCACTGATAACTTTCAGCAACGACGTGATCTCGTAGAAACAATTAGGTGTTATGGATTCAACTATAATTGCGACACTTATTTTTTTTACTTTACTGGAAAACATTTCTGCATTTTACCCATATTTTATTTTTAACTCAAAATCAAAATTCCAGATTCTACTACATGTTGGTTTTGCACCAGATAGGACGACAGATTTCAGGTGGCCCTGTGTCTTTCTCTATTACATCTGCCACTGCATCTCGATAATCTTCTCTGTGGCTTTTAGTGGGTCCTGACCCTCTCATATTTTGAAAAATCTATGTTTGAATCTCCCTTAATAATTGTGTTAAGAATTCTCTCCGCCTTTGTCAAAAGTTGGGTATTAGGAAAAAGTGAAATAAATATAAATATAAAGTCCCAATGTGTAGAGCACACATTAATAAATTAGTCATGTTCCCTGTGAAAGTAAATGAGCCTAATTCTTAAAGACCCCTGAAATTATTTACCAGATGTTTATTTTTTGAATAAAATAGAAATCTGAGTTTAACAAAACATTTTAATTGTAAATATCAAGCTTATCTTTCTTTCTTCCATAAAATGTGCTTGTGGGCACGCCAGCCATTTTGAAAAGGTGGGAAAAACAATTGGCAAGGCCACACCCCCACACATGGGATATAATTTTAAAGGTTCTGTTGTCCTCTCTAAGAAACATCAGGACTTAGAGGAGTGGCAAGTAGAGTATGAGAGCTACAAGCAAAAAACTAAATGTGTACTACAGTGCGCAAAAATGAATTACTGGGTCATCAGGGGGTCTTGAGGGACATTTATAAAAAACAAAAAATCCCACAAACCTTAAAAGTGCACTTGAAAAGCTCACACAAGAAGGTTAACCTAGCTTACCTAGAAGACCTCATCAGGGGGAGCACACTCCCCCTCTTTTTAGAGCTCACCCACTTAACTCGCATCCCAAGAAAACAGCTAACCCCAGATAAGGCAGCGTGATGTATCCCGAGATAACAGGACTGGGACATCTAAATAAAGGTGTGAAACAATCGCCTTCAAAAGGTTATCAATTAACTTTAACCAAAATTAGGACCACTCGGTGCGGCAAGAGTTAATAGTTATTAGTCTCAACACCCAAGGATAACCAGAAGAGCATGACTGATATGATGGAACTGAGATTTTGTTACACTTAACTTTTGCAAAACACAAATAAAACTAAATTGAAACTAAGGATTTTCAGAAAATAAAAACTAGACTAAACTAGCAAAGAATTGGTAAAAACTAATTACAACTGGCAAAAAATTGAAAATCTGGAGTCGAAACTAAATAAAAGATAAAACCTAATGAAAATGGCGAAACGTTTAAAACTCTGGTGCAGAGATTGGCAAATCTGACCAGGAACGTTATAAAATGGATTGTCAGAACAGTCAGCGTTAAAGCCACATTTGACAGTCCATACTAGGATGGCATTGGACATCTTGGGGGTGGAAAGGGGTTGGTGTGACCAAGGTGTGGTTTGGCTTGTCGTATGTATATTTGAGATCATATGGCTCTGGATGGACCGGTTACCAGGGCATGGAAGGAGGACAGACTCATTAAAGGAGGAGAAGGAACTTGCTGGGATTGGAGATCCTCTGGGTGAGTGGTTGATTAAAAGCATGCATAAAATAGAAGTTATCTGTTGTTATTGATTGGTAATAGATTGATAATTGGCCACATTTACAGCTGTATTGACTTGTTGTGGACGTAGTCGACTTCAGGTTTAAACACTCTAATTAACAGGTTGAAAATAGTGACATTAAAGGAAGAGTATGCAGCACCACCCTGTCAGACGCCAGTGATGGTGGAGCTCACTGATGAATCAGGTGAGCTGGATTCATGGCTGATTCAAAACTAAGATCCCCTGCTGTGGTCAGTAAGGGGAGAAAAGGGGGAAATAAAATCAAGAATTAAAGAGGCATTTATAAACGTTTAGGTGTCAAGTGAAACGGGACAAAAGGGGGTGTTATACTGTTATTTTCAATGTCAGCATTATTATGGTATGAGAATCATGCAACAAGCATTGCATCGATGATCATTTATTGAAGCTTTTGACCTTATACTAACATCTGTGTTCCTGTGATTGTTATAACCTCTGATGAATCTTCTATTTACAGGTGTTAGGATAATGATATAATTTTTCATTGCAGGTGTAACCATGATCATTTTTATACATATTGCAACTTGTTGCTCATTGTAGAGTTGTGCTCAAGTTAATAAGGGTTAAAAGCTACAGTCAGCGCGAATGTCTGACTGATCTATTGAGGGGAAAGGCTTCGAGCATAGAAGGCCGCACGCGCTTACAAAACACTGATATCATGTTATTCTTTGTGATCTTTTCTTAAATTATGTCTTTAAGGTTAGTTTAAATAGTGGCAGTTAATTAAACGAGATTTATTAAAATATTAAATACCTGAGTCAGAACGTTACACGCGGATCACCTTAAGAGTCTGGGAAACTTTGTAGCTGCCTAACTTTTTTTTTTTTTTTTGAATGTTCTAGCTCCGTTGATTTGACACATTGGAATGTGTCAAAAAAGGGGGGGAAGGTTGAGCTTTAACATCAAACCAGGATTATTTGAACATTTTATAACTTCATTTGTGTCTTTAATACCTTAGGAATGGTAAAGCTTAAGCTAATAGCGGTCCGAGAAGACGGACCTTTTAGAGAATCAGTGAAAAAGCATAAACTATCATTTTCATGTTTAATCATTACTCATTGAAATGAACTGAATAGCGTTTAGAAGATTTGTTAATTTTTTGTCTTTTGTTAAAAAGAGGGGTTTCAATAATTTTCAGACACACCTTGCAAATGTGCTTATAACGAGTTGGCACTCGGCCTTTTGAAGGTCAGAAGCTTCGTTCGGCGTGACTGTCCGGACTGATAGAGTGTAAGAAATGCCTTGAGTGCGGAGGGCTAAATGCAAACATGCTTACACACACATAAGATATGATTAGAATAAGTCCCTGGGACATTCTGAATGTTTAGACCAATTCTGAATCACTAGAAGGTCAGTAGATAACAACATTAGATTATTAGGGTTAGGAAGAGAGGTGTTTTGGTTTTCTGTCTCTTACAGAGAAAGGAACAGACACCAGACGAGGTCACAGAGATGCGAGGATCCTCCGTAGCAGAGTCAGACACAGTGACTGCCGAGACATCAACTGGGTCCAAGGGTCATGGCGTTTGGGCTCCAGCTAGTCACCACAAAAGGATGGATCCCATAAACACAGCAATAACCATGAAGGGGTTGGCGGAAATCCGGGAACACCAGACCAACGAAGTTCGAGAGGCTTTTGGGCAAAAAGGGGACACCTTCCTGTTCCTTTTTCTGGAGAATACACAGATCGTTGTTTGAAATCGAGGCAGAATAATCCCCTGATCTGTGTTACGACTGAAGGGTTGTCTAACCCCTAAGGTTGAAAAATTAAGAGCAGAGGATCACCCAACTGGACGACACTGGTAGCTGCAGCAATAGAATAAAGGCTGAAAGCAGTGGGAGACAAGGAGGTTGTCATCTGGACCTGCTACTGTTGGAATCCTAGTTTTTCTTGCATCTGAATTGCGCAAACACAGAGGTCATCTCACATATGGTTCGCCCCTCAGGGGGACAAAGGACCTCAGGAGTGAGAAGAGATGAACCCGGCCACACTGGGCTACAGGGTGTTTGTGAGGTCATTATTCTAATGACCTCATCAGGGGGAATTGTAAAATTATGATATTATTTTATGCCATGTTATACCCCTAATTAAAGATTGTGAATTATTATGTAGTTTTAGTTTGCATTATTCTCCTGAATTAGAAGAAGCTGATAACTATTGCATTAGTTAAACTGATTTGCATTACATTAAATTGCTGACTTGTTGTGAATGAATGATATTGTTTTATGATGCATTATATTGCTGAGTTATAAGAAATACTGTTCGCAGAAGGTTATTGTCTAATTTGTCTGAGTAGAAGAGAATAGAGTGTGCTGGAGTTTTCTGCCCCATTTCAGCAGGAGCAGATAAACAGGGAGCCAAGGTCGTAGCTCAGGCGCTGTGTGAGAGAGAGCATGTGAATGTTTAGGCTTTTTATGATAAGGTGGAGGCACCAGAGGCTATAAAAGTTTGAGCAATGCTCCACCATTTTGAGATTTTGAGGCTGTCTGCATCAGTGTCCATCTCCCACGTGTGTGATCATTAAATCATCGTTTGACTCAACCCGGCCGGACCAGTGTTGTTATTGTGGTTTTTTCTCTTGTCTCCATCCCCAATATTTTGAACCTTAACAGTGTCCAAGTGAGTGAGTGATGTGTGGAGGAGATGAGAGATGGCATCGTCTGTGTATTGAAGAAATAAGTGATGAGAATGCTGTTATTTGCATTTACCAGCTCACCTATGTCAGACCTTTTGATAAACAAAATTCTAATAAAAGTGAGAACATGTATACTGTTACATCTTTCAGAAAATGTTTTTGAAATTGTGGTGCACAGTTCAGAATAAATGTTTTTACAAAAACCATTGCATCTTTTTAGTAAATGTTTATTTCCAAAAGAAATTTCTAGAAGTTCAGAACAGGAAAATTCCCGCTTTTTAGAATTAATTAGAAGATAACTCTTACGTAGTTAAACTAAAATACTCTTTGAGAGTTAATATATAAACTCTTAACACCTAGTTAGCATTAGTAAGTGTTAAATTATCAACTCCAGACAGATTTGGTGTTTAACACTAAATCAGTGTTAACTTACCAACTCTCCAAAAAGAGTTAAATTAACACTCTCTGGTGTGGACCCATATAGACACTTTAATAGTGTTGAAATCAAATCTGACAGTGTTAATTTGGACATGCTGGATTTGCTGTGTATGCATATGTATCGAACAATACAAATTTTAAAATTTATTTTATCAACTTTTCTTCTGACGATGCTGTCTGTGTTGAGTGCTCAGTGGATCTGCGCTCGACAGTGCAGCCTACACTGAAAAAAATAATCAGTGGTATAAACGTAAAAAAATTATTGTAATCGGTTGCACGAAATTAAGTTATGTTTGGTTAACCTTAGTTTTTTATGTTATACCTGCACACATTTTTCTGGTAACACAAACATGACTTTTTTATGTTGTTGTTATGTTTTTCATTCCGGTCAAATATTTATAGAAACCACTTGTTTATCAGACATGAACTTTTTGTGTTAATTGTATTGGACTACTATGTGTTATATTGACAAGATTATTTTATGGTAAGCTTATTTTATTTTATAACAAATTTCTAATATATAATATATAATATAATATAGTATATAATTGAGTGTTCAATAAATAAAACTAAATTAAGGCTGATCTTACTGTATGTACTGTACACTTTCTCTTCAATCAAAGAAATAAGCAAAACATTTTTGAACAATGACCTGTATTTTTGAAAATACTACACAGTTGTAACAATGGACTTTCAATTCAGGCTTCCAAAATATACATGAGTCATATTTGTACAATGCATCTCTTGAAAAACATTCCATAACATTCCTCAAAGTTATCTGCTGTAACCTGAATTCAACATTGTGGGGCCTTATGACATCGCGCTTATGTAAAAAATAGTTTTTTAAATGTAAGAGCCATAAGGTAATATGGCAACAGGGGTGTAATTATTAAAATGACACAAAGAAGAGACTTAAAATAACATTATAACCCACAGGCACACAACCAAGAGACCTAAACTGATTAGTATTGGCTTGCTTCTATCACTAAACATCACAATCACTAATACTAGACGATGCAATCTGTTTGTAGTGGTGCACCTTGGGAAAAAAATTGCAAACTGGTGAAATTGGTGCAAGGCACCATTTCCATTGAGAAAAATGGACATTCAAAGTTTGAATTTTTTTTTAAAAGAGTCATGGCTTGAAAAGTGAAAACTGCAGTAATAAAGGCCCCAAGTTGAAAAGTGCCAGAAAAATAAGTTTCACTATGTCCTGCAACTTTACCAGTGCTGGCTTAAAAGAAAGGATGGTACATATTTGAAGAGGTAAACATGTTGTTCCCACATCATAACTGGAAAACTGTTCAATCGTACAGTCTGGTCCTGAAAACCTGGGCCTTCTTTGAAAGGCTGTTCCTTTTGAGCTCCATAACCAGTTTCTATAATACCTCGAAGGTATACTTTTCCAGTGGGTAGGTGAGGTTCAAAGTGTACATTAGTCCAAACAGCATTGCAGCTGCTAGGGTATAGTTATCCAAATCCTGCCAGACTCTCTGGCCTTCAAGGACTATCCCGATGTCCTCAGGGCTGCCATTGGCATCTCTTGACTTTATGATGTAAATTCCCATGGTTGTTTCCTTATTAGATCGTTGGATAATGGCTTCATCTGTGGCCTAGAAAATGCAGAATTCCAAAATTTAATTAAACAGAACACTGGTCAAAGAACATTATACCAAATCTTATTTTAATCTGTGTCACTATTCCAAAAAATGTTAACATTAACACATTAGGTGAACAAAAATGGATTCATTACAGCATGTGATTTGAGTCCTCAGAATGCTTAAAAAGGTAATGAAGTGAAATCTCCATGCAAAGAAGCAGAATACGGTCAGAGCACAGAGAGGTGTTCAACTATCAACTCCACACATAGAAAAATGCAGGTAAAAGAAAAAGAAAAAAAACGCACCCATGGTAAATTGTGAAAATCCCAGGTGATTTTCGACATACTCCTGGCATAGAGTGACAAGCAGCATTTTGTTAAAATTATTATTTTCCCTAAAGTGTATACACAAATTAATTTTTTTCTTACCTGGGCCGTGGGCTCCAGAATGTTCTGAAGTCTTCTTCCTATTTGTCCTCCTCGCCTTTTGAAGACCTTTATTAGTTTGTCAGATAGCACATCTATCTGCGAGAGTAATCTGGACTGCAGTGGCATGGTGGTAATGCGCTTAAACTCTGCATTTATCTAAAAAGAGAAGTTGTCACATAAAAATGCTGTCAAAATCTCAAATCTCACAAGGTTACATCCACACAAAGTTATATTACTATTTATTAGCTATGGGTCCCATGTTGCTGAGCAGTTCCATAGTTGCCCTTACTTCCAAACCACCCAAAGCCTGTTTGCAACCACAGCAGTTGCCTCCTTCTGGCCATTTTGCAGTTCTGCCAAATGACCCAGAAACGACATCTATTATTGTCATATACACATCAAGGTCTTTCATTAATACTTAGTTAAATTAGTTAATTTGACCTTTCCAGAAAATTTACCTTACAGAATGTGAGATAAGATATGCAAATCTTCACTAGTAAATAAAATAATGTTATTAAAACCTTAACAGTAACACCTCTACATAACAGCGCTAGACAATTGTTCTGAAGCAACACCAATCTGCCCTTCAGCAGGGATAAGCACCATATATCGATACAGAAAAAATAAATTTAACATATTTATATTGTCATTATTTTTTATCTCTTTAAGCCCTCCTCTCAGTCTCTCTATAAATCAGTTAAAATAATTTGTTGGGTTTTTGTGTGTCTTTAACATGTTATCAGTAGATTACATTCACTGCCCCAGAACATGAAATAAAGCCCCACGTCATGCACTTCCTCTCCTAATGAGTACTGCATAGGTGTCATGCCCTAAATAAACCGACTTTAGTGAAGACACCCCCCCCCCCCCAACACACACAGAGCCCACCCCATGGCAAACTAGCTTATTTAACTGTATAACTAAAACATTTTAGGTACAACCAGTTAACTAAATGGACACGAGTTTGTTAGTCTGTATTCACTGAGAAAAAACAAGCGGATGTGACTGGGCACACACTGAAAAAAAGCTAATGCACATAATATTGTCCCGCAGCTTAAGCTAGCATTATCGTTAGTTAACTTAAGGAATGACTTGTTTTTTACATTATGTTGCTCAACAGCAATTCATGAGAAAAACTTCCCCATCTAATGGATGTTCTCTTCGTTTCCTCTCAAACATGTAGTTTTCAGTTTACCTTGACAAAGTAAAGCTCAGCACCAAACGTAAACGAAGCGAAGACAAAAAATGGCGGACCGCCACAGTGAATTTTCCCTCGCAAAACACACCCTGGGGGTGGAGTTTCAACAGAAAACATAACTATTTTCTGTTATTTTGATATGACTGGTTTTAAAAGACTGAACATCCTTCTAAAACAAGTGAAAGGCGTGAGACTTAATTATGTTTAGACCAAAAATATAAATGATTCATGTTGGATATATTTACTGTATTTTTACTAATTTAACAACCTCATCATTGCATTAGTCGCTTTATGCTATAGCATTACGCTTACATTAGCTTGAAGCTCAAGGTCGTCATTTTATTTAATTTCTTTTTCTGGGCTTACAAACAGGACACACAACATTTAGATAACCGTTACACTGAATCTTGGGTCTGTGTTGAGTCTTCCAGCTGCTGACTACAGAAGCTAGATTGACCTTTCAGCATGTTTATAGCGGCTGTGGCTATGTGCTGGTAATGTTACCGTGTGTGAGCAGTCACATTGGCAGCAGACATGTTTCAACAAACTAGTCATATCCCAGCCCTACATTAGCTTGTTTAATGGTTAAGACACTGCAGGTACCACCACTTACTACAGACACCGATGCAAGTTTGTAATAGTCTGTTAATTTAGACTGAAAGAATATAGAAACAATATTAACTCACATTATATATGTTAATTACTAATTTGCTTATCGCATAATTTCGGTTACCATTAGCTAACTGGAGCCTAACATTGGCCTTTCATGGTTTTCGATAAACAGCCCACATACCTGTAAAATAACAACACCCAGTAAAAGTCCACATATATAAAGGGTCTACACTCGTTCTCACTGGTGTGTTAGCTTTAAAATCTTATTTACCTTCAAGTGTAAAACTCCAGATGGTAGTAGATTTTCCAAAGCGAGAGACAAAAATGGCGGACAGCGCAGCCGATTTTTCCTTTCCAGGGGGCGGAGCTTGAGGATAAAACACGACTAACTTGTTTCTTTTCAACATGATTTGTTCTAAAAGAATCAATATTCTTAAAGAATATGTGAAAATTAAAAGACAAAAATATGTTTAGATGTGAAATTTAAATTAGTCATGCTGGATATATGAAGTAATTCTATGCAAATTCAACAACCACCCTATTGCATTTTTTTCAGTGTAGGCGGAGTAGTCGAACGCAGATTCACTGACCACAGGGAAAGCTAGCGAGACAGAAGTTAAGCTCACGTTGCAACATGGCAAATTGAAGGTAAGCGCGTCATGGACAAAAGTAAAACAGTATGTTGAATGTGCCACGCCACGGAACACAACGAATATGACTGCACATTTACTCCGACATCATCCTAGTGCAAAGACAAGTGGAAGCAGACAAAAACAACAAGCACGCATGCTACAAACTTTACCCGAGTCATTTGGACAGCCGTTAGCACATGATTCTCCTTATGGGGACCTGATATGTTTAACCCTTTAAAACCGGTCAGGGCGGGCACGCTCCGTTTTGCACAACTACTTTTAAATCCTTGTAGAACTGTACTTACATCTTATGCCATCAGCTTGTCCTAGGTCACAGTTTCCTTCCACATATAGCTTTGCAAAAACTGCATAAAAAGCACTTGCAGCAACAAAAACATAATATTCCAGAAACACGCTTTGCCGATCCGAGCAGGTGTTCATAACACTTCCTACGTTAGAATAGACATCAGCGTCAACTATCGCATGTCCGCCATTACCTGCCCAAAACCGGAAGTGACGTCATTTTCGCGGAAATGTAGTTTTTTACCATCAGGGCCTCATGAGTCTATACTGGTGTTTTTAAAAGTTATCTTTGACTTTATGACTTTCTGTGTCGTTTCTGGGATGCTTAGAACTCATATTGCACTGCTGGAAATAGTTTATTTTGATGCATATGCTGCTTTTTTGCAAATTTGCACTATAATATTTATTTTTGTTTTTCCTGCAGTATATAAAAATTGGTGTATTTCAAAAATAAAACTATGAAGACACTCAAAATAAATTTCCTGTGGTTGAAAACTATTTTGTGCAACTTTTTTGTATTTTCAGTTTTCAGGGATAAGCCTCTTAAATTTCTCTAACTAGAAATATATGTTAAGTAAGACAAAGGAGCTGATAGTGGACTTCAGCACTAAGCAGGAGAGGAACTACCAGACCCCCGTCATCAACGAGTGCCCAGTGGAGAGAGTGGACAGCTTCAAATACCTCGGAGTTCACATCACGCAGGACCTGTCATGGTCCTGTCACATCAACACCGTGGTGAAAAAGGCCCGACAGCGTCTCTACCACCTCAGACGCTTGAGAGACTTCCAACTGCCCTCCAAGGTGCTCAGGAACTTTTACTCGTGCACCATAGAGAGCATCCTGGCGGGAAACATCTTAACCTGGTTCGGGAACAGCACCATGCAGGACAGACGAGCTCTACAGAGGGTTGTGCGGTCAGCTGAGCGCACCATCCGCTCCGAGCTCCCTGACCTGCACTCAATCTACAGCAGGTGGTGCTGGACCAAGGCCAGGAAGATCGTGAAGGACCTCAGCCATCCCAACAACAGACTGTTCTCTCTGTTGAGGTCAGGAAAGCGATTCCGCTCCCTGAAGACCAACACAGAGAGACTGAGGAGGAGCTTCTTCCCGCAGGCGATACGGTCTCTCAATCACACCACCACACAGTACTGACCCACACATACAGTTCTTACACACACACTGGACTTTCTGGACTTTGGTTTTGCACAACACTGGTCACTACATTCTTCATTTCCGGTTAATACTTGTACAGCTGCTGTTATTGTGTATATATTTATTTATATTTAGATTTCTTCATACATTCTTATATAGTTCTATATTGTGTATTGTGTATTTTGTTGTACAGTTATTTTATTTTCAACTTTAATTTATATATTTATCTTTATCTTATTCTTCCCAGTTAAATTTACCCTTCATTCTAATTTGTGTTGTACAGTTATTTCATTTTTAACCTTAATTTATATTTTATTCCTTCCTAGTTAAATTTACCCTTTTTAATTTTTCATATTTATTTCCTATCTTATTCATAGCCTTTTCCTTTTTTGTTCTCTTTAGGTCACGAGCAGTTGTCCAAGCATTTCACTACATATCGTACTGTGTATGACTGTGTACGTGACAAATAAAATTTGAATTTGAATTTGAATTTGAATTTAAAAAAACAAAAACGATTTTTGAATTTTTTTGTAGTTTATTGCACTTTTTTTGCAATTTATGTACTGTAATTACTATGCACCTAATGCATACATATTATTAAAATCTGGGTTATAATGGTTGTATTGATGTATAGCAACTTGAAATGCTCCCAAAAATGGCACTACAGCATGTAAAAATATAATATAAGCTCTGGCGGACTTGGTTCTTATGGAACGCCAGGACTGCCATAATGAATTAATTAAATACACCATTAAATAATTAATTAAATGTGGCAATAATTAATTAAAATTGGAATTAATTAATTAAATAAATAGTTATGACACATGTAATTAATTAATTATTGACACATTTAATTAATTATTTATGTATTTCACATTTTAATTAATTATTGACACATTTAATTAATTATTGACACATTTAATTAATTATATAATGATATATTTATTTATTTCATTTTGGCAGTCCTGGCGCCTGGCTCTCGTCATGAAATAATTTTATCTGTCAGCCTCACCCATCAAACTCAGGGGGCGGGGTTAACGCTGCCCATGCAGCTTCTCTAACATTTGATTGGTTGCCGTGCAAAGTAAGTCAAAACAGGTCGATCCTAGAAAATCGATTGCTTGTGTAGACTTGGGGCAGCCAGTTATCCCAGAATGCAGATCAAATCACAAGCAGCAATGGTGGTGGTGTAGTTTTAAAATACCCCGTTTTTCTGTCACCAGCTACACTTTTAACAGTGTTTTAGCCGCGAATGTCGCGACGTATGTCTGGTCAGGTTGTCAACATAGAACATGTTTGCAAAAGTGCTCAGATGTTTTCAGAGATTTCACTAGCTCTGCTAACAGTTAGCATGCAGAGTGCACCGAGGGGGTTACGTTAACCGGTTTGTTTACATATTCCACTCTCCGTGTTCCACATGTTGCATTCGCAGATTCTCATTTTCACCGAACGATCGTCTCTTTCCGCCTGGTCTTGTGTCTCTGTGCTTCTGTAACATAAAGAACGAGCTGACATTTTTCTCACGAAACCAGCGATCAGCTCAGCAGACCCTCAGTTTACCTGCATGCATCCTCCTCCTCATCTGTCAGCTGTTTAACACCTGCTGCTAATTCAAGAAACACGCCTACGTTACCTGGTGATAGTCACAGTTTAACTGGGCAGCCGGTGCTCGATATAACGCAATGTCAGCGCATTTTTCTGCACAAGATAAGTAAATATAGTGTTTTCCCCGAGCGCAGAGCTGCTGGAGCTCGTTTCCTTACAGAGCACTTTATAGGCGAACAGCTTTATCAGCGGCTGATGTCCAATCACCGGCACACAGCTTTCAAACCTCAGCTGAGTTTTAGCTCTCAGTGGTTAAACGCTGGACTTCATTCACTCAGGTTCTGTCTGTCGGGTCACGTTTACTTCGCTGTTTTATTTACAACTGAGCAAATCGGTTTGGCTGAGGTTAAAGTTACGTTTCATAACTGCATAGTTTCACAGACGTTTAATGGTTCACTGGCACATGTGTTAGACTGAACTATCATCTAAATATCATCTGTTTTTTAATAGTTATTCAACTGTATTCTAAGCACCAGCTGTCTGTTAGAATGTGATTTTTTTTCTCTCTCTGTTGGCAGAGGTATAAAAATGCGCAGGAAAATCTGACATGCATGGCGAACTTCACCGACGATATTTAGGGAGGAATAAACACACATCAAACATAAATGAACCATTTGTCTGTCTCCATAATTGAGAGAATTTTCTCTTCTTATGTCAACACTCTCTCTCTTTTTTTTTGCTTTTTTTTTTGCTTTTTCGGTCATGTTATGTTTACCTGTCAAAGGCTTGTTACAAACTATGAAACACATCGTGCAGACTTCTGGATGTTAGAAGAAAACTAATACTGCTCATGAATGAGACTAAAGGCAGGAAGGTGTCCTTTAAAACTAAACATGTTAATAGGACCTCCCTGTTTATATCATAGTTTAAGATATAGCACGTGTATTTCAGTAATAGCCTGCTGAGGCCACTATACGTGCTGGCCTCATATCAAATGTGAAGGCAGACTGAGTCTATGTTTGACGTTTGTTTATATCTAATCTTCCTTTTCAAACATTTAAACAGCAGCGAGTCTGCAGCTGAGGGAATACAAATTCAAATTGTCGGAACAGGTTTGCTCGTTTCTTGGATTCATTTGGTGATTTATTAAATGTATAACTGTTATTCTAATCTGCTGCTGAGTCTCTTACACTTTTCTTTATGCTGTATATTTTCACGTCTCTGGAATAGTTGGCAGTTAGATAGTCAGCTGGGAAACTTTGTGTTAACTCATGGAGCTGAGGATATCGTGGATATGCTGACCTCGCTGCGTGGTGTACAGAGCGAGGTCAGCATGATTAATATTCACAATAAAAATATTAGCCGAACATCATGAAGTCTGTATGTGTTTCATAGTGTCGAACAACCTTTGTACAGTTAAAGCCAGCAGTTACTACATGACGGAAACACCAACGTTATCTCTTTTATGTGTTTATACACAGGTCACGCTGATTACTGAACAAAAACCCAAAGATCAGATGTTAAACAGATTTATTTGCTCTCTCTCCTCCTTAAACATGTTTTTAATGTTAGTTATAATTCAGAATTGGCGACTGAAACACGTAGGACACATAAGAACATCAGGAAATAAAACACCGATAAATATAACCTCAGTAAAAGAAGTCAGCGGGGGTTACTACAGCTGTGTACCGGGGCCTGCGCTTTGTCGGTGGGATTGCTTGCGAGGCGAGCGGGTCTATCCCACGCTTTGCCGTGAGACTGGGCAGACATCTCCGAAATCATCGAAACACTTTTGCAAAGAGGCTGTATCTTGACAAACCGACCAGACACATGAAGATTAAACCACTACATTCTCGGCTAAAAAAATATTAAAACGGTATTTGGTAACACACAAACAGGGTTTTTCAAAGCTCAGTTCTGTTAGCTTCCACATGCCGGTTGTTGTGTGCTAGAAACAATGGCCACCAGGCCAAAGCAATGGTTTTGACTCGATCAGCGTTAACCCCGCCCCCTGAGTTTGATGGGTGAGGCTGACAGATAAAATTATTTCATGATGAGAGCCAGGCGTCAGGACTGCCAAAATGAAATAAATAAATATATCATTAAATAATTAATTAAATGTGTCAATAATTAATGAAATGTGTCAATAATTAATTAAAATGTGAAATACATAAATAATTAATTAAATGTGTCAATAATTAATTAATTACATGTGTCATAACTATTTATTTAATTAATTAATTCCAATTTTAATTAATTATTGCCACATTTAATTAATTATTTAATGGTGTATTTAATTAATTCATTATGGCAGTCCTGGCGTTCCATAGGTTCTATGGTAGGTCTTAAAGGGTTAAACTAGTTTTTTAATTAAGCAGCAAGGCAGAACAAAATCAGAGGCTGCATCAAGACACGGGGCCTAAACCCCAATTCAACCAGACCCAGAACTGATCTGGAATTAAAACAGGACTACAACAGTTCAAAATCAGGACTACTTTAGGACTTAACCAAGACATAACCAGAATCAATACTACATGATAGGAGCACTGAAAATCATCATAGACCTGCAGTACACTGAAAACACCTCTTTATTGTGGTAACAGGAGACTGTATCTTAGAGGCTTGAGTTTTGTGAACCTATCAATGACCTTTTCAGGGTCAATATTATTCAAATATTCCTTTTCAATAGATAATATGGCCAAATCATTCAGCCTCTCTTGTCCCACGGTTCTCCTTAGCCATGTGTGGAGACAACACAAGGCACTAAAAGAGCGCTCACAGCTGCAGCTACTGACAGGAATGGCAATTCTAAAGATGACCTGATGTCATCAACGAGTGCCCAGGGGAGAGAGTGGACAGCTTCAAATACCTCGGAGTTCACATCACGCAGGACCTGTCATGGTCCTGTCACATCAACACCGTGGTGAAAAAGGCCCGTCAGCGTCTCTACCACCTCAGACGCTTGAGAGACTTCCAACTGCCCTCCAAGGTGCTCAGGAACTTTTACTCGTGCACCATAGAGAGCATCCTGGCGGGAAACATCTTAACCTGGTTCGGGAACAGCACCATGCAGGACAGACGAGCTCTACAGAGGGTTGTGCGGTCAGCTGAGCGCACCATCCGCTCCGAGCTCCCTGACCTGCACTCAATCTACAGCAGGCGGTGCTGGACCAAGGCCAGGAAGATCGTGAAGGACCTCAGCCATCCCAACAACGGACTGTTCTCTCTGTTGAGGTCAGGAAAGCGATTCCGCTCCCTGAAGACCAACACAGAGAGACTGAGGAGGAGCTTCTTCCCGCAGGCGATACGGTCTCTCAATCACACCACCACACAGTACTGACCCACACATATAGTTCTTACACACACACTGGACATTCTGGACTTTGTTTTCACTTCATCACTTAAATCACTTTAAGCATATTTGCACTGCACAAGACATAATGTGGATTGCACAACACTGGTCACTACATTCTTCATTTCCGGTTAATACTTGTACAGCTGCTGTTATTGTGTATATATTTATTTATATTTAGATTTCTTCATACATTCTTATATAGTTCTATATTGTGTATTGTGTATTTTGTTGTACAGTTATTTTATTTTCAACTTTAATTTATATATTTTATCTTATTCTTTCCCAGTTAAATTTACCCTTCATTCTAATTTGTGTTGTACAGTTATTTCATTTTTAACCTTAATTTATATTTTATTCCTTCCTAGTTAAATTTACCCTTTTTAATTTTTCATATTTATTTCCTATCTTATTCATAGCCTTTTCCTTTTTTGTTTTCTTTAGGTCACGAGCAGTTGTCCAAGCATTTCACTACATATCGTACTGTGTATGACTGTGTACGTGACAAATAAAAATTTGAATTTGAACCTTCAGAATTGGGAACATGTCATCGTCAAGCAAGTGGAAGGCAGTTGTAATGTTGTGAATGTCCTCTTTTTCCATTTTTCTTTTCATGAAGTTTTTTGCCATGACAAGTTCTTCAGGCTTTATCGTCACATGGTAGTGTGCCACAATGGGTTTTAAGGCATCTTCGGAAAGTAATGTTGAGGAAGATGGATTGCATGCCTGAATACCCTCCATTATTTTCTGTCCTACCCCTAAAAATCTGTCTGCTAGCTCCTGCAACATTCGGTCCAAACAAGGAAAGAACATCTCACACCTAAGCTCTGCTGAGCTTGTGAGATTTGGTTGTTGCACCACAGCTGGATTCGAGCACAAATCCTTCGAGTCTTTTCTGTTTGTGCCTTGCTCCCTGAGGAATCTCAATGTTGCAGCTTCTACAAATGTCCATGGCCTTCTCAAATGTTTCCTCTGCAGCAGCTCTCTCTCTCTCTTTATTCGCCACCAAATTCGTCACACTCTAAAGCCCTTGTAATGATACTGGATTTCCAAGGAAGGGTATTACAAGGGAGGTAGATGAATAGTCTCCTGCTAGCTTGTTGGCTGAACACACTAAAATGTAGTTTTCTGTCTTCGCTCCAAAACAGCACTCTCCTCAGTGCCTCCAATAGACAATTCCTTTTTTCCAAGGTAAGGGACATCTGAACAGAGACAACAGTCCAAATAAATTCACGTTCCCTGTTGCTGTACTCATGATTATAAGACATTGAGACTGTATACTGCGTGTGGTGCAATGATCTGGAGTCGAATTTTGAACTGCCTTTATTCTGGGTTATGAGCCCAACAGCAGTCAGATGCATAATCAGCAATTTCTCCCAGGTGTGGAACAGCACAGTGGGAAGCAAGCTCAACTATAATCAGATCATATACACAGACAGAAATGGGAGAATCGACCGAGAGGACCATGGCAATCTTTGAACTGAACATTAAAATGTAACAAATTTCATGACAGGGGATTTCTATAAATCACCCCCGCAGTTCTTCAGCTAAGACACCTGAGTTAGAAAACACTAACACTGCAGTTGTCTTTTACTCGCGAGGACGGTCACAGAGCGCTCTTCCTGATAGGAGGCACTCACAGACTCGCAGTGTATCACCATCTGCGTTCTTTATTTATACAAGCTTGTGTGTGTGTGTGTGTGTGTGTGTACAAAGATAACAGAGTTATTCTAGGAACTCAGAGCTGAGGTTCCCCTTTTCTAAGTCTGTATGTTCTTATAAAAGAGGAAGCTGTTAGTTGTTTATCACACAAGAGTTCATGTCAAAAGTCACGTAGCCATTTGCTTAGTGATCAATAAAAGAACACATTTCATGAAGCTGATCACACTATATACAATTTTCTTCTGACAGGAATCAAGGGCACAGTTTATATTTATTGTTAAACATTTAAATCTTTAAATCTTTTTCTATACTTCAGGATAGTTACCTACCCACACTAAAATATCCTATATACCATGGCCATAAAGAGGTCAAGATGGGGATTGTACTTGTTCGGAATGATAAGTGCTTTTAGAAAGAAGTGGGATGCATCCTCTACATATCAAATGCTGTAAATCAGTACCATTCACAGAGAGTTGGGGAATGGCTGCAATTACAGCATTGTAAGATGCCTGTAGACTGAAGAAGTCACTTGGATGAGTGACAAAATGTTTCTCCCACTGAAAACGCTACGTTCCCAACAACTTGAGATAGAAGACATTCAGCATGACACTGATACATAGTCTCTCTCCAGATCTCAGCACAGCCCTTGCTTAAATACACTAAAAAAGAACAAAAGCATTCCACAGCTGTTTTTTACGCCATTGAGCATCTCCAAGAGAAATAATTTACAACCCCTTATCTCCTCTTACAGGGTCACCTAAAGGTGGCTTCCTGCATCCCCCAATTCCTGAGATAAGATCACCAGGCTCCACCATCTATTAAACTGTATGTGCAATAAAGTGTGAAACAGATTTATATGCTAGGAAGTGTCTTGAATAAATCACAGAGTGTTGCTGTTAAACTGCATATACTGTCAGGGTCCTGGGTCATTTGACCCAGCGTTCTTAGTTTTCCTGTGTTCCTGTGTCATGTTAAGTTCATTTGTTATTCTATGGGTCCTAAATTGTTCAGGTTGATTTATTGGATTTCCCCTTCTGTCTTTATCCCCATTGTTTCCCTCTGTGTGACCGTGTATTTAGTGATGTGAGTTATTGTGCTTCATTTCATTTTCACTTCATTTATTTATTCATTTTCAGGCACAACAAATACCTATATTGAACATAAAATACACAAAACAAAAAACAAAACTTGCCTGAAAAAGGAGTGGGACGAAGAAAACTTATTAAATCCCACCCCTATACTCACTCATCAACAAAAAAAAAACAATAAACTTCCCGCAGCTACGCCCATCATTGCATACAGACCCATCAACAGCCCCGGGCAGATACAAGCATCTAAGCGGCAGCTCGCAACCAACAATTAGAGCCTTCATAACTGAATACAGAATATATAAATTATAAATTGCATTACCACAGGTAACAGGCAGTAATAACTACAAGTAACAAACACACATACATATACATACATATATATCTACACACACAAGTACATATATGTACATACATACGCACACTTTATTTATTTATTTTTATTTTGGAATCCATACCAGCAATGGTAAGAGGACAGACATTACAGAGCACACTAAAACCCATCATTGAGTATACTGTGACCAAACCAACTGTTTGTAGAGAAATTTAAATCTATGAATATTTTTGCATTGTTTCAATTGTAAACTCAGACTGTTCCAGATTTTCACACCACATACAGACACACAAAAGCCTTTACGGGTTGTTCGAGTTCTGGGTAATTTGAATTCTCCAAAGCCTCTCACATTATAAACCTTTTCTCGAATTTCAAATCTAGTTTGTAAATTTGCCGGTAAAAGTTTAGTAAAAGCTTTATACAAAATTATGGATGTATTGTAATTAACCAGATCCTGGAATTTAAGTAACTTTGCCTGAAGAAAGAATTTGTGAGTATGATCTAGATAACCAGCCTTGTGAATAATACGCAGTGCTCGTTTCTGTACTGTGACTAATGGATTAGTTGTATTTTTATATGTATTTCCCCACACTTCCACACAATATGTAAGATATGGAAGAACCAGGGTACAGTACAGAGTACGAAGTGCATCTTTATCAGAATCAGAATCAGAAACTTTATTGTCATTGTCATGAGAACAACGAAATTAAGAATGGTCCCCGATCATTGCATCATCCCTAGCAATATCAAAATATAAATAAAACAATAAAATTCAATAAATAAAATAGATAGAATACTTAAAATACTAATAAGATATAACAGTAAAACATTCACATACATTCCCACACACATGCTTCAGACCGTGCATAGATTAACACAAGAGTGGCGTGATGGACATTTTTTTGTAGTATTCAGATGTGTTATTGCAGTTGGATAACAGCTGTGTTTGAGTATATTAGTCCTTGCTCTGATTGCCCTGTACCGTCTGCCTGAGGGCAACAGTTCGAACAGGGAGTGGCCAGGATGTGAGGTGTCTTTTATGATGTTTTGGGCCTTTTTAAAACAGTGGGCGTTGTGTAGAACTTCCAGTGTGGGGAGAGGGCAGCCAGTGATCTTTTGGGCGGTGTTAATGATCCCTTGGAGTGCTTTCCTCTGAGCCCCTGTGCAGCTAGTGTACCAGATGCATATCAAGGAATTGTTTCACTTTGTTCAAAACTGCGAGGCTTCTAGAAATTTTGGTTTTTATGTGTCTGACGTGGGGTTTCCATGAAATTTTGTTATCAATTACAACTCCCAAAAATTTGTTTTCACTCACATTATCAATTGGTACACCTTCAATGATAATTGGTAATTCTATATTATATTTTAAATTACCAAAAAACATTGCTTTAGTTTTATTTATATTTAATGATAATTTATTTATGTCCATCCATTTTTTTTATTAATTTTAGCTCCCTGTTTACAGTCATTACAAGATCAGTATAATCATCGCTACTGAAAAATATGTTGGTGTCATCTGCGAACAGTATGAGTTTAAGTACTTGAGAAACATCAAAAATATCATTTATGTATACATTGAAAAGTTTTGGTCCCAACACTGACCCTTGGGGAACACCACATGTAATACCAAGTTTCTCTGAATGGTAATGCCCTATGCTAACATATTGTTCCCGACCTGTTAGGTAACTTTTTAACCAGTTACCAGCTTTCCCTCGAATACCATATCTTTCCAATTTATCCAGTAAAATTGAGTGATTGATTGTGTCGAAGGCCTTTTTGAGGTCAACAAAATACCAACTGCATATTTATTTTTATCCAGTGTATCAGTAATTTCTTCTACTGCCTCAATTATCGCCATTGAAGTGGTTCTTTGCGTTCTGAAACCATACTGACCAACATTTATTATTTGATGTTTTTCAAGGAATTTTTCTAATCTTGAATTAAAAAGTTTTTCTAGAATTTTTGAGAATTGAGGCAGTAGAGAAATAGGCCTATAATTGGTAAAACTGTGTTTGTCATTACTTTTATATAGTGGTATTACTTTCGCAATTTTCATTTTTTTTGGAAAACAACCGGACTGAAATGATAAATTACAGATATATGTTAAGGGACTAGCAATATTCAGAATAACCTGTTTAACTACAGACATATTTATGTCATGATAATCCATTGAAGACTTACTTTTACATTTTAATGTGATATTTATTACTTCTTGCTCATTTGTAGCTGAGAGGAACAGTGAAAAGGGATTTGATTTTATATTACTGATATTTTCATTTTTATGACACGGGATGTCCGCTGCTAGTTCAGGGCCAACATTTATGAAGAATTTATTGAACCCATCGACAATATTACTCATGTTGTGATTTTCACCATTTGCATCAGTAAAATATTCAGGATATGATGTTCCAGAAGATCCTTGTTTAATTAAGTTGTTTAACACATCCCAAGTTCCTTTTATATTGTTTTTATTTTCATATAATCTTCTTCTATAATAAAGTTGTTTGCTCGTTCTTATAATATCAGTCAATTTATTTCTATATGCTTTATATCTTTGTTCCACTTCTTTTGTTTTTACTTTGATAAACTGTTTATACAGATTGTTTTTCTTTTTGCAAGCATTAATAATTCCTTTTGTGAGCCAAGGACTTTTTATCTTTTTTTTCTTTGTCATGTGTTCGTTTACAGGACAATGTTTATTGTACCACATAGTAAAAATATCTAGAAAATTATCATGCTTTGCTCCCACTCCTTGTGTTCTGCATTTTCCTCTTTCCATCATGTTCTCTCTCTCTCTCTCTCTCTCTGTGTTATGTTCAAGGTCCATGTCTTGGTGTCAGCATTTTCAGTTTAGTTTCCTCCCCGCGCTGTCATGTGTAATTGTCCTCAGCTGTGTTCCCTGTGTACTTTACACTTCCCTCATTACCTTTCGTGTACTTATGTCAGAGTTCTGTGTCGCGTCGTCCCTCATGCTGTGTGTTCCCTTGTGTTCCTCTCTGTGAGGTTTAGTTTATATTTTCCCAGTCTAGTTTAGTTCATCATTAGTTGTATAATTTTTCCTGAGCCTAAAATAAACTGCCTTTTCAGTCCCCATTTTTGCCTCTGTGAAGTCTGTGTTTGAGTCCTCATCTCCTGTTTCACTGAAAAAAAGGGACTGGCCATCTCTTGGATTTATGTAAGCATCTTGCATGTATTTAACACAATTGCCTCATGTTTTAAAGATAAATGTAACTATATAGTGTAAAAACTACATGATATGCAGAAAGGGTGTATTAAATTGTTCATATCATGTTCAGGTGAAGTAAGTCAATAAGATAGCAACGTTAAATCTCGTGAAACCACGCGTGATTTCATCTCGCGGGCTTTGGATCGTGGTTTAAAAAATGCATCCATCTCAGTCAAGTCGAGCAGCCAACTCTACGTTTTTTGGTATGTCTTGATTTTTTGAATTAATATTTACCATATTTCAGCCAAATGTAGTTAAACGTCTAAAGTGCCGCCATGTAACATGCTAAAAAAGAGCCGTTAGCTTATTTGCTGTTTTATCTGTTATCAAAGAATTGGCGCTTTTTCATTTGAATTTGTCTTTGGCACAAGAGCCGTAATATCACATTAAACCTAATTACGAGGCACTCATAACATAATTTGGTTTTCTGTGTGAATAGATTTGTCAACTGACTCTTCAGTTACATTGTGTATTTACTGCACCGTGGTGTTAGTGAGATTTTGGACATTGAACAGCTTTAGCTAATATCATCAGCGGTATTATGCTAGCTTACATCCCTACCCCTCCTGCCCTCACCTGCTGTCCTTTTGTTTTTGTTTTTGTTTTTGTTGATGCACATTGAGAGACCACATCTATTCTGCATTTCACCAGGAGTCAGCTGATGGATTGTGGGTTCAAGGTGTTATGGTAAGAAAGTATATTCTATTTTCGCTTAAGGTTTCTGTAACTTAATTATAATAGGTTTTTTATAATTATTAGGTGCATGCATACTCAAATAGACCACCCTATTAATACAACTGAGAAATCCAAAATCTGCCATAGGTTTAACTTATACCTGTATGTATTGTCAGAAAGGTGATTACTGGACTCACATTAATGCACACTTGAACTAAAATGAGGTTGTAACTTGTGGGTTCTTGGGTTGCAAATCAGAAATAAACATCTTTGGATTTTTTTAATCCCATAAGATCTGGAAACACAGTTTTTATTCAACAAAACATTACTGATTATTAACCAAGCACAGTGCCTGCTGTTATTTCAAAATAATTTTATGTCATTTCAGATGAAATGCAGCATTCCAGTGCATCCCAACCATGCCTTTACAGTCAAGGTTTCTGACGGAGCTGAGTTTCTCTCTGACAGTCTGCTGAAAGTGTTTGCAAAGTGATCGGGGGAACAGGGCACAAAGCTAAAGGATGTAGCTGCCATGATGACAGTAAGAACTTTAAAATTCTTTAACTACAAAGTGTATATGTATTGCATTAGGTCAGTAAAAGATTTTTATGCTGCATCCATTGAAACAGTCAACTATTACCTGTGAGTACTGATTCCACCGAAAGGATGCCATAATTTTCGTCATGCATTTACTGGCCCACTGAGAAAAATTGATCTTTTTAAAAAAATAAATGTTCTGGAAACTATATATCCATAAAGTTGATGTCAAACAGGAACTTTTGATATTGCTTTGTAGATGCTGGTGTTGCATGTTGACTGGTTTAAGTTTTGGTCTGGGATCATTTTCTTCTGTGCTACTGAAAAGTTCACAAATCTCTGTTTTCTTTGTTATAATACTTTAGGATGACATTAATGCTCAAAGGGAGTCTCATCAAAGTGCTCCGCATCTGTGTGAAAGACAATTGCAACATCTTGGTGCAGGAGTTCATGGTGAGTGTTTTATGAGTAGATTGTGGCTTTGCAACATTTAAAAATGCATTTAGTTATCCACTTGATCCTCATTGGACCAGTTAGGACCAGTAGTCCTCTTTAATAATTTGAAGTTCACATGAGGCCTGGTAGTGAACTCAGCCGCCGGCCCTTGAGGCCCCACCCCTGTATTAGGGGTCACATCAGTGTGAAAAAACTTTAAATTTGTCATTCTAGTGAACAAAGGAAAATCCCACCAATATTTACATTAGCTTTTGTTTGAAAAAAAAAAAAAGACCAACAGCTAACCAAATTGTGGGGCTGAAAGTCTAAATTCTAACATCTTCTGAGTGACAAAACCTGGATTTCTGATGGGCCGGTGTCTTTCTAAGAAAAACTAATGTAAAGCATTTGAAATTATGTTTTTCACCCTCTCTTAGAAACTCTGTTAGACCATGAATGGCAGCATGGCAGGCCACTCTTTGGCTATAGCTATTTACTATGTTGCTTGCATTGGTTTAAATTACTCTAACATTAGAACTGGTAGATTCAAAAGAGATGAGTTTAAAAAGGAATCTTAAAGAAATGTTTTGTGTTTAACCAGGACTTGACTGAGGCCACTGCACAGATTGAGAAAACCACAATGAACATCTGTCTCCAGAGGATGCACCAGGCAATGACTTTTCTGACGTTGGCATCATCATCGAGGGTATAGTAGTTCTTCAAGATCTGGATAACGTGACCTTTGCAGTAGCCATGCTGTTTGGACCTTTTTTATTCCTTCAATATGAGTTACCCATCACAACTCTGCTACACTTTTGAGGTGATTCAAAGGGTGGTAATGGAGTTGGAAGCAACTCAGCTCTCAAGAAAAGCTCACAACTAAGACAAAACTGCTCCTGCAACGAAGCTCACTGTTATGCATGTGAGGTGACCAGCTCTAGGTGAGAAGACATTTAAATCTCACACTTGTTCTGCTGCATTTTTGAAGCTCAATTCCAGGAACAGATCGCAGGGTTCATTTTTATATACACTGCAACTGCCATGAGGACGAGCCGTTTTTTTGTTGTTGTTGTTGTTTGTTTTTCCTTTTGCTCTGTACAAGTTCTCTGTCTGTTTGGCAGCATTTTTAAATTTCTCTTTGTATTTTTTCTTTCTTTTACTAGTGAAGAGATGTAGCATGAACAGTTATGCAGTCTAAATATCCCATATGGGCCGTGTGAAATGGTATTTTCAGTTTCATTCAGTTGAAGTAAGGAACGTTGAATATTTCTAAGTGTGCTGTTTTGAACCAAGATGTCACAGTATGATCAGTGCCGTAATTTTTGACAGTCACTGTATCAATGTTATTTTTGCATCTCTTGAATAAAGGTTTTGACCTGCAAGTGCTAATTTCTTTAGTTATTGGGGTAAAATGGGTAATGTTAATAGGAAGGTGTTTGCCAATTCAGTAACCTAATTTAATGTTAATGGAAACTAACATTACCTCAAATTGTTTAGTTATAATTGTTGTTTAACTGAATCTTGACGTTAGAGGCCTTAAATAGAATGTTTTGTATTGTTCTTTCCCAACATTTTTCAAAAGAAAGAGTCTAATTTCTTTGCTGTGATTGATTCCAGAGAACACGGAAGAACTGACATTATTTAACTGTTGGTTTATATAGATTCAGTAGTGGAGTAATGTCAGTTTAATTCTTTACCTACTGTCAATGCAGTGAAATTAGACATTTTGTTTTGAAAGGTTACTGGTGGATGCCAGCAACCATCTTGGAAGAGAACAATATAATCTGTTATAAGGCCTCCATTTGAAAATTGTGTATTTGATACTAGAATATAATAGCAAAATGTAATTTGAAGATAACATGTAGTATTTAAGTGACCAAGTAGTATTGGGTAAAAGTTATTGAATGGTGTTGGGATAAAGTGAGAAAATTGTGAAGGATTAAAATATTTCAAGAGCTCAAATTACTTCATCAAAACATGTTTAAGTCACATTTTATCAACACAAATTGCACAGGTTTATTGAACATGAATAAATTGTGTTAATTTAACTCAATTGTTTAAGTTGCTGCCAAAGCAAAACATCTGTGTGCAACAAATGTCCACCATTGAATTAAGTAAATCCAACAACATATTTTTTTCAGTGTTGCACACAGCGCTTCTTCACATATACACTGTAAATTGAACCCTACAGGACACCACAGTTTAAGTTTCTCGTTTGCGCAGGTGACATCTTTGCACAGTGTTTAGATGGTGATTGTCCAAACTATGTATACATTTCATTTGTTGAGGTGTTCATGTACTGTCCGATGAGAGTGTGAGGAGTTTGTTTATGTTTCATTTGGAAATATCTGCTGTAATTTTGGGCTACAGTTCAATTTACTGACAGAGCACTCAATCAGGCAAAGCTATGCAAGGTGTAGAATTCAATGGGCATAAGTACAGTTCACAGAGAGTTGGGGAATAGCTGCTATCACAGCATTGTAAGATAGCAAAAATGTATCCTTAGGCCCCTTGCTCGATTCAGAGATGCTCTTTCCCCTTTCACGTAAATGGCCTCCTTGACTCCCCGCTCAAACCAGCGTTCGTCTCTGTCCGGCATGTGTACATCCTCATCATTGAAAGAGTGCCCACTGGCCTGTAGGTGTAAACAGACCAAGTGCGTAGATTTGGTTTTGCCATTGGTGGGGATGGATGATTCAACCCCCGAACCCTGCCCTGTTTTTTTTTCTTCTTTTTATCTTTGCTTCTTGATAAAAAAAAAAAAAGGAGAAATATACTTGCCTACATATGCTATTCTACATGCTTTTAAACCATTTAAAATTACAATTCATAGTTTTATATGTGAATTATGTAATGTTAAATTACTATTAAACAAATGACTGACTAAGTATTTTAGACTTTAGTTTACTTCATAAACTGAATCAGGTATCATACAAAAATAAAAATAGCTTCAAATACAGTCATGACAATAAAAGAATATGACTTAGGGACTTAACAACATTACTTCAGGTATAGTACACCAACATCTCTTATACATTAGCACTAAGGGAACACTGAATGACCTGGTGGTTTTTGTCCATAAAACTACCGTAATTGTCGGGCTATAAGCCGCTACTTTTTGCACAAGCTTTGAACCCTGCGGCTTTTATTTGGATGACGAGCGGCAATAAACTTGCGAAAAGCAAGTTATGCTCAACTCCACCGGTGGAATCTGACAGCGTGGAAAAATGTGAAAACATCCATGATCACCAACAGATTTTGAAGGGCTGGACTGCTGCATGATGGAGAGGAGGACTGCTGCTTGCCACATGGGTGGCCACCAGGCCAGCTCCGGGGCTTCCAGAGTGGACACTTCCCCGTCGCTGAGACGGGGCATGGGGCGCCGATGGTCCGGGCCGATTCCCTAGCCTGCTCGCGGAGTGGGGAGTAGGTTCAGTGGGATGGCTCCCCGGCCAGAAGCGGGCGATTGGGGGTATATGGCGGGGCGTGTTATATAAAGTATATAAAGTATAAATCATATAGTATTCATGTTAGATTCCTACTTGTGTTTACAGCTTAACAGTAGATATGTTAATGCTAATTCCTTATGATCCACATCAATGCTATTTCTAAACAATTTTTCTGAGTGCTTAATTTCTCCTAATAGAGAAAACACCATTTTTATTTTTTTTTTACTTTTGTTTTAAATAAACCAATGGGCATGGTCCAGAGTCTCCTTGGTTGTTTGTGTTTATTAATATTCATGGTTTCAGTTAGTTTCCTGGTTATTTGTTAATTATTTCCTGTGTTTAGGTGTTCTCCGTGCCTCCCTTGTCTTGAGTCAAGTGTCCCTGGTTTGATGTTCATGTTTATTCCTGTTTTACTTTGATAGTCCCATGCCCTGCATCAGTGTATTCTGTTGCCCTTCCCCCTGGTCTCTTCTCATCTGATTAGTGTCAGCTGTGTTTCGTACCTGTCTGCCAATTCCTTGTTTCCCTGTGTGTGTGTATATTTAGTGTGTGCTTCCCTCTGTTCTTTGTCGGATCGTCTGCATTTTCTCCTCTGTGTCATCTGTGTTCCCTCCCTCAGGTTTTCATGTCTCATGCTCCTTGCTCCAGGTTGTAAGGTTTTTGCAACATTTTCAATGTTTCCTGTGTTCTTTAGTTTAGCTTTCCAGGTTTAGGTTTTTGAGGATTTTTAAAGCTTTTAAACTACAGTTAAGCTACCAAATATCAATCAGCAATAAATTAGTAATAATTTATTAAACTCAGTCTGAAAACATACATATTTTGGAGTAAATTATCAAATGCAGAATAGAATTATTTAGAAATGATCAGTGTAGCTTGTAATTAATATCTTTAACTAGTCAATTAATCAATTAATCTCAATTGCAGTTCTAGGAGGGAACCCTCATCAGCGGAGAACAGAAGTCTGAGTAACATGTGGGCCTACAGGACTGATCCAGTGGTCGAAAACCAGCCAACAAGCCAGCCAACAATGGATGCAGCTGTAGACACCAGATTGAACTCAGGAGAAGATTCAGTGATTGATCAAAACACAATACAGCATGATCCAGACAGTGTGTGCCCCGAACATTTTGGTACTTTTGACAATAATAAGACATTGTACTCTGGCTTCGATGATGGTGCCCATATCTCGCAAAGGCCCCTTGTTCCATCCCAGACCAACAATGATACCTCGACTCCAAACATTTCAGCAGCTTGTCCAAGCGGGTTCGCAGATGGAGTAGCATCATCCCAATCTATGGTGAGTCTATCACTACTGAACAATAACAACTTCTTTTGATAAAACATTTTACCAGTTTATAACACTCCTATATTTATTTCTCTTTTCTGAAGGATGACTCCTGCCACGATGTTCTTACCAGACAAGCAACAGCTCTTGTATTGACTGCAAGAGAGAAACATCGTCTTTCACAGGTTTGTGCTCATACAAAATTATATATAAAATTATATAAAATTATATAAAATTATATATAAAATTATATATAAAATTATATAAAAAGTAAAATTGTAATCTTAATTAAACTAAAAATTTGAGTTTTGCAAGAAATCCGAGAAGGAATTAAAATTTTTTTTTTCTTCAGTTTCAGTGAGGGAAAAAATCTATAAGAAACAGTCAAATAATTCTATGCAGTTTTTTTGGTTGCAGAGCTACGTACGTTATTAGTCCTTACATTATAAGTTGTCTATTCGCTAAAAATAAATCTCTTTTAATAGCAAACAACTAAGATGTCGTTTGTCCTTTCTGTCTGTTTTTCAGAGTGGTGTGAATGATGTCGTTGCAGCATTACAACAGTATCTGTCACGGTCCGCTGTGACGGACCGAGTGGAGAGTGCGTGGAGGACTCAGGTGCAGACACGAGTGATAAGGAAGTGCACTTAAACAAAAGCGAGCCTTTTATTGTGGCTGATGAATACAAAAGAAGCAAACCAGAATAAGGGCAGCACAAGAGCAATAACTAAACAGAAACCTAAACTGGGAATAAACTAAGGTAAGGCTATGACTTGGAATACAATAGACCGGGCATGGAAACACGGAGGGTGGGAACACAGACGACGCGACACAGACTGTACGAAACACAGAGACTAAATACACATGAGGGAAGATCAGGGGAAGTGGATGCACACGGGGAACACAGGTGACACTGATAATCATAACAAGACACGGCAGGAGTGAACGTAACACTGATGGGAGATGGGCAAAGTAAAGCAGGAAGTACACAGAGGTTCAAACAGGAGGAGAGAGAGCACGGGGAGAACGCAGACATAACGGGCTGGGGAAAACATAGAATAAAGCACAAAGAGAGACGAGGGCTCATAAATACACAGAGGGGCACACAGGGGGTAAGAGTCACGAAGGGAAAACACATAAGGAACAACGTAACAGATCAACCCAGGAAGCATGGCCTAAATAAAGAACAAAATACAAAAATACATGAAAACTAAGAATACTGGGCCCACATGGCCCAGGACCATGACAGTATCAGGCATCGTTGGTCAATAATCTGAGAAGTCAGGTACAAAAGGTTTTCCAGCAGCATCATGGAAGTGGACTTGAAAAAGATGTTTTGGCAGTCTTCGACCAGATTGAGGATCCATTTGCCTCTGTTTCAACAACATACAGGCAGGATGATGTGATAAAGAGAAATTTCAATTTTGTGGAGTCCGAGGACGTTTGTGTTGGGTATACTGCTGTCATGGGGAAAAAAAGGGAAAAAAAGATTCCTCACTACTGTGCCCAAATGTTTTCATTATGTTCCGCTTGTCAGAAGTTTGGAGCAGTTATTGTCCCATCCAAGAGTTTTGGCATTGATAGATGAGCAGAAAAATTACAGAAATGAGTATTTATATGATATCATAGATGGAGAACTCATGAAGTCTCACCGTTTATTTTCTGCACACCCCTCTGCCTTACAGATTATCCTTTACTCAGATGAAATTGAAATTTGTAACCCACTTGGGTCTCATGCCTCCAAAAATAAGTTGGTAATGTTCTATTATACTTTGGGAAACATTAATCCTAAATATCGATCAAAACTACCTGCCATTCGTCTACTTGCCATTGCAAAAAAGAGTGCGCTTTCTGAATGTGGTGTAGATGGAATCTTGCAAAGGCTGCATGAGGACTTAGTGAAGCTATATAATGGAGTTAAAATTCAAACTGGAAATGGTGAACGTGAAATATTTGGAGCATTAGTTTCATTATGTGGAGACACTTTGGCGCAACATGAGCTTTGCGGGTTTAAAGAGGGTGTTGGGTTTGCTCATAGTAAATGCAGGCAGTGTGAATGTTCATTTGAGGACATGCAAATTTATTTTGATGAGGATAACTTTGAGGAACGGACATTTGAATGACATGTCCGGCAATGTAGCGAAATTGAGAAGGCCAACACAGAGTATCTAAGAAGCAGCTTAAAAACAACATATGGAATAAACAGAAGAAGCAAACTTATTAATTTCCCAGCATTCAACTTGATCCAACAAACACCCCAAGACATGATGCATGTAATTTTTGAAGGGATTGCTCCATTAGAAATAAAGTGTGTGTTGAAACACTTAGTTCTCATGGGAGAGCTAGACTTAGATCTCTTCAATGCTGCAGTGACTGGTTTCCCATACTCTCCAGTTGATAGTAGAGATAAACCAAGTGTTATTACCTACAGTACATTAGCTTCCAGTGACAATAAGTTGAAGCAGTCCTCGGGGCAAATGATTGTTCTTCTGAAAATTTTGCCATTTCTGATTGATGCAGCCAAAGGTACTGAACACTACGCATTCATTCTTGAACTCATTGAGATAGTTCAGATTTTACTTGCTCCTGTCATCAGTCTGCAGACTATTAACAAGTTGAAAATCCTCATTGAACAGCACTTGAAGCACATGAAAGCCCTATTCCCATATAACAACATCACACCAAAACAACATTATTTGATTCATACACCAAGCCAAATTAAACGTTTGGGACCAATGGTCCGTCATATGTGCATGAGATTTGAATCGAAACATTGCTTTTTCAAACAATGGGCGTCAAAAATAAATTTTAAAAATGTTTGCAAATCTTTAATAAAGCATAATCAAATGTATGAATGTTCTCAGAATGTGGATAGTTTTGATCACCCCATTTTTTCCAATGAATGCACATTAGGACCAACCTCAGAAGTAAGCATAATGTCATACTTAAAAGAAAAAATGAGGGCCTTCCTTGGAAATGATGAAGTAAACCATGCAGTGACTGTTAAATGGCTTAATCTAAATGGTAACAAATACATAAGGGATAGGTCATTAATTGTTTGTGCTGTTGGTTCTAGTGGTTTACCTATATTTGGGCTTGTGAAAAATATCTATGTGATCAATTCATCATTGTACTGTTTTGAATTCCAGCAGCACAATACCATTTGTTATGACAAAGATTACATGTCATATAAGATAGAGATTCCAAACATGGCACAAGCAACGGAGCTGATATCCGCTGATAATCTTATGGATTTCACTCCATATTACAGTTTCACACACAAAGATATGACATATGCAGTCATGAAATATTACCTGTGTGATGTAATTGGACTACACATGAGTTCAACAGATGTTTTATAAAAGGCACACTGCTTTACATGCATGAACTGTATTATCAGGTTATTGTTTTGGACAGTTTTGTTGTTGAGTTTTCTATCAAATCTGACAGTTGAATGCGATTGTAGCATTGCCACAGTGAAGATATGTGTACTGATACTTGTCTGATGCTGATCTATTAATCTGTTTGACATGGCCTAAAGTGAATGAGTTATGCCGTTTCTGTTTTTCAAATGGGCCTGTATTTCATGTTTATCATGTGCTTTTAGTTCCAGCTTTTGTGCATGTTTTGTCAAACTTGACAGCAGTTTTATTACACTTTAGTGTCAATAAATACATTTCTTAAACTGAGCAGCTGTTTAAGTGGCCTTACTCTTGAAATGAGAAAAATAATCTTGTTTTTATTAGGGAATTTCAACCAAACGGTTTTCATACCTTGTAACTGGTAAATAAAGCTCAAGATGAGCTGAAATATCCTTTTAAGGAAAAGTTAGACATATTTTCCTAGAATAAGATTTATTTTCTTGTGCAAAACTTGCTTGTTAAGAATATATTTTCTTTTTAGACAAAAAATAAGAAAAAATGTCCATAAACAAGGGTTCTTTTACTTTCTTGAAAATCGTTTTTTGCAGTGCAGTATTTTCCTTGCCAATGTGAGTTCTCTGGCAAACAAAATGGATGAGATACGGCTCTCCATCACTAACAACAGATGGATTATGGACTCAAATGTCATGTTTTTCACCAAAACATGGTTGAACAACAATTGCCCAGACAATGCTATCAAGTTAGCAGGACGCTACACACACACCGAGCCGACAGGCTAGCAGATGACTCCAGCAAGACCAGAGGTGGAGGTTTGTGCATTTATATTAACAACGCTTGGTGCATGAACTCCACTACTACTGGGAGTCACTGCTCACCTAATTTTTAATGGTCAAATGCAGACCTTATTATCTCCCCAGAGAACTCACTTCTATCATAGTCACTGCAGTGTATATCCCCCCTAACGCTAATGCTAGGTTGGCCATGAAAGAACTTTCTGGAGCCAGAATAAACACCCCGAGGCTGCTTTTATTGTTGCTGGTGACTTCAACCACACCAACTTAAAGACAGTCCTCCCCAGATTCCACCAACATGTCTCCTGCCACACCAGAGGAGACAAGACTTTAGACCATGTTTATTCCAACTTGGCTGGAGCATACAAAGCAACACCCCTCCCCCACATTGGACAATCGGACCATCTCTCCCTGTTCCTCACACCTCGGTATTCACCACTCATCCAACGTATGAAACCTGCTGTGAGGACAATTAAAGTGTGGCCAGAGGGGACAGACACAGTTCTCCAGGACAGATTTAAAAACACAGACTGGAATATGTTCACCCACACAGACCTGGACAAGTATGCCTCATCTGTACTGGATTACCTCTCCAAAACCACAGACAGTGTCACCACCCAGAAACGGATCACCATGTACCCCAACCAGAACCCTTGGATGAACCGGGATGTTCGTCTCCTCCTGAAGGCCCGCAACACCGCCTTTAGGTCAGGAGATGCACACGCCTACAGTACAGCCAGGGCTAATCTAAAGAAGGGTATCAAAAAAGCCAAACACCATTACAAAAAGAAGGCAGAAGAACACTTCTCCAACTCCAACCCCCGACGCATGTGGCAAGGACTCCAGACCATTACAGACTACAGGACCACCAAACCCTCCCCCGCATCCTCTGATGTCTCCTTCCTCAACGAGCTCAACAACTTTTATGCTCGTTTTGAGCGAGGGAACCCCACAATCACAACCAAAGCAGACATGACGCCAGACCACCAACCTCTGACTGTCTCCCCCACCGATGTAGGTGCGGTGCTGAGCAGGATCAATGTCCACAAGGCTGCAGGTCCTGATGGTATCCCCGGGCATGTTCTCAGAGCGTGTTCTGGGGAGCTTGCAGGAGTGCTCACAGACATATTCAACCTGTCCTTGGCACACGCTGTGGTACCGGCACACTTCAAATCCTGTCTCCCCCCCACCCTGGGCCCCCACCAATTAGCATACCACCAGAACAGGAGCACAGGGGATGCAGTCTCCATCGCACTGCACTCTGTCCTCTCACACCTGGACAATAGCAACACCTACACCAGAATGCTGTTTATAGACTTCAGTTCAGCATTCAATACAATCCACCCCTCACAACTCATCGGGGCATCAGTTCCCTCATGTGCAAATGGTTACTGGACTTCCTGACCAACCGCCCCCAACACGTCCGGCTAGATAACCACTGCTCATCTACAATCACAATGAACACGGCTGTGTGATGAGCCCTTTCCTCTACTCCCTCTTCACCCACGACTGCAGATCTGCCGATGGTTCTAACACCATCATTAAGTTTGCAGATGACACCACGGTGATTGGCCTCATCAGTGGCAACGATGAGGCCGCCTACAGGGAGGAGGTAGATTGTCTGGCTGAGTGGTGCGACACAAACAACCTGCTGCTTAACACCGAGAAGACCAAGGAGCTCATCGTGGACTACAGGAGGAATGTTGACCCACATCCACCCATCTACATTAAGGGGACGGCTGTGGAGCGTGTGAGCAGCTTCAAGTTCCTGGGAGTTCACATCTCCGAGGATCTCATCTGGACGACCAACTGCTCCAAGCTGGTCAAGAAGGCTCACCAGCGCCTCTTCTTCTTGAGGACTCTGAGGAAGAACCACCTATCCTCAGACATCCTGGTGAACTTCTATCGCTGCACCATCGAGAGCATCCTGACCAACTGTATAACAGTCGGGAACTGCTCTGCCTTGGACCGGAAGGCGGTGCAGAGGGTTGTGAAAACTGCCCAGCGCGTCGCCGGAGCACCACTTCCTGCCATAAAGGACATCTACAGGAAGCGGTGTCTGAAAAGGGCTGGGAAAATCATGAAAGACCCCAGTCACCCATCACATGGACTCTTCACCCTCCTGTCCTCTGGGAGGCGCTACAGGAGCCTCTGGACTAAGATCACCAGGTACCGGAATAGCTTCTTCCCCACAGCTGTCAGACTCCTGAACTCTACCTCCTGACATCTGACCCAAGTTAACACATGGACTGGACATACACACACCCACAACCACCTACACACACATACAATGGACAACTGTACCCTCAAACACACAATAATAACATGGACTGAACCACCACTCACAACCACTAGCACTTTATATAGCCTCTTAACTGCACTACTGTATAGTTCTGTATAAATAATCATACGATAATTTTTAATTCTACAACTGTGTACAACTTGCATAGTTCCCATTTCTGTATAGTTGTATATCTCATATTTCTGTATAGTTCTTTATTTCATATTCTGTATAGTTGTATTTTTCATATTTATATCCTGTTCATAGCCTGCACATAGCTTGTACTCACTACAGCCTGTACATACTTATAGTTATAGCATATTCATAACATACTTCATACCGTGTACATATTACATACCGTAGTAGACCCATTTCTGTAATATACTTACATATCTATATTATTGCTAATATATATTGTAATATATCTATATCATGGCTAAAGCACTTCTGGATGGATGCAAACTGCATTTCGTTGCCCTGTGACATGTGCAATGACAATAAAGTTGAATTATATTCTATTCTATTCTAATTACAAGAGACTGAACAACCATGTTTCAGACCTCCTTCTCTCTTGAGGATGAGGCAACTTGATAAAAACCTTATAGAGACTCGCATGATACGCTGTGTGTGTTTGGGTGATGAAGGTGCTCAGAGACAAATTTCAGGTTCATATATTTTTATGAACCAGAGAAACAACAGGATTTAAATACTGCTATAGTCTTGGATTTGTTTTTTGGTTGTTTGTTTTTGTTTTGGATTTTTACTGGTTTTACAATTTTTAATTATTTTTTAATGTTTTGTCTTTGAAAAAATTCATGGATGAAGAGTCAAATGCTACCTATCTAACTCTGGACTGGTACACAGAGATTAACAAGTACAGATATATTTTCTTTTTTGTTATGTTTACATTATATATTCTAATAATCTGCACTAATTCTACTATTCTGTATCTCATCTGGAATCATAAAAACCTCCATGAGCCTATGTACATTTTCATTGCAGCATTGCTACTGAACTCTGTTCTTTACAGCACAACTGTTTACCCAAAACTGCTGATTGACTTTTCATCTGAAAAACAAGTCACAACATATTCAGCCTGTCTCTTTCAGTTCTTTATATTTTACACTCTAGTTTTATCAGAGTTCCTTCTGTTGGCTGCCATGGCCTATGACAGATATGTGGCTATATGTAAACCTCTGGAATATCAAACTATCATGAGAAAAACTACTGTGGGTATTTTCCTGGTCGTGGCTTGGCTTGTACCTGCTTGTCAAGTTGCTGTCCAAGCAATAGCAAGTGCTGAAGCTAAACTGTGTGACTCTAATATAAAAGGAATATTTTGTAATAATGCAGTTTACACTCTTCAGTGTGAAAGATCAAAATTAATTACCATCTTTGGTGTGGTCATTGTATTAGATCTTGCAATTCTTCCTATGCTCTTTATAGTTTTCACATACACAAAAATCTTTATAGTTTCTCATCGAAGTTGTAAAGAAATTAGGAAGAAAGCTGCAGAGACTTGTTTACCCCATCTCTTAGTTTTATTAAGTCTCTCTTTCATGGTCGGCTGTGTGGCAGGCAGGATGAGGACCCAATCGCAAAACTCACGGACTCAAGGGATGAACTCAAAAGGCAGCTTTATTGCTGACAAGATGACAGGAAAATACAAAACTTAAACTGGGCACAATAAACTAATACTTGGAGAGAGACACAGGGAAATCCACGCAGCATGAGGGAGACTACGACACAGAACTGAGGGAGACGCAGACATAAATACACAGAGGGTTAACGAGGGAAGTGGGAGCACACGGGGAACACAGCTGACACAGATAATCATAACGAGACAGGGCAGGAGTGAACACAACATGACGCATACTGACGAGAGACTGTCAAAGTAAAACAGGAAGTACAGAGGTTCAGACAGGAGGAGAGAGCACGGGGAGAACACAGACATAACAGGCTGGGGAAAACATGGAATAAAACACGAAAGGGGACAAGGGCTCATGAATACATAGAGGGGCACACAGGGGGTGAGAGTCACAAAGGGAAAGCACACAGGGAACCACATAACAGGGCAACTCAGGAAACAGAACCTAAACAGGGAACTGAATACAAAAATACAAGAGAACTAAGAATACTGGGCCAACACGGCCCAGGACCATGACATCACCCCCCCCTTAAGGGCTGGCTCCAGACAGCCCAAACACAGGAAAACAAAAAACGACGGAGCAGTTCAGGAGGCCGGCCGCGCGGAAGGCAGCGGCGGCGGTGAAGGAGACGACGGAGCAGTTCAGGAGGCCGGCCGCGCGGAAGGCAGCGGCGGCGGCGAAGGAGACGGAGCCGTTCAGGGGGCCGGCTGCATGGAATGCAGCGGCGGCTCTCCAGTGTTAGGCATGCTGGCCATGGCCTGGTGGGCACAGGACCAGACGAGGCAGGACCAGACGGTGGCGATGCGGGGGCCGGACCAGGCGTCGCTGCAGAGGCTGAGGCTGGACCAGGCGACGGCGAAGCAGGAGCTGAGGCTGAGGCCGGACTGGGCGAAGCACAGGCCGAAGCTGGACCGGGCGACGTTGAAAGCGATGCAGAGGCCGGACCGGGTGTGGGTGATGCGGGGGCCGGACCAGACGGAGATGGAGCTGCAGCAGGCGAAGCGGAGGCTGGGCCAGACGAGGACGAAGTCTCGGACGAGGCTGGGCCAGACGAGGACGAAGTCTCGGACGAGGCTGGGCCAGACGAAGCCGGGGCCAGACCAGGCGGAGCAGAAGCAGATGGCGGCTGGACGGGCCCTCCAACGGAGACAGGAGGCTGAACGGGCCCCTCGGACCCTCCAGCGGAGACGAGGAGAGGCTGGAGAGGTTCCCCTGAACCCCCAGCGGAGACGAGCAGCGGCTGGAGAGGTTCCCCTGAACCCCCAGCGGAGACGAGCAGCGGCTGGAGAGGTTCCCTTGAACCCCCAGCGGAGACGAGGAGCGGCTGGAGAGGTTCCCTTGAAGCCCCAGCGGAGACGAGGAGCGGCTGGAGAGGTTCCCTTGAAGCCCCAGCGGAGACGAGGAGGTGCTGGCCGGGCTGGGCAGAGCCGCCAGCGGAGACGAGGAGCTGCTGGAGGGGTCCTCCTGAACCCCCAGCGGAGACGGATGCAGAGCCAGCGGGTGCGGGGTCCTCTGGCACCGCGGGCGCTGACTGTAGCGGCACAGGGCACGCAGCCGGCTTAGGATGCGACGGCTGGGGCTGTGTAGGGCAAACAGTCAGTTTAAAGTGTGTCAGCACCGCGTAATCTTCAGCTGGTGAAGAAGGCTCACTAAGGCTTCCAGCTGAGGTGGGCAGTGACTGAACGGGTTGCTGGGCTAAGCACTGAGCTGGTGACAGAGACAATAACTGAGCTGACAAACTAACAGGCAATGAGGCAAAGGACTGAGGCGGTAACGGAGCGGATGACTGGGCAGACTGTGGAGCCGTTAACTGTGCTGAAGACTGAACTGGTGACAAAACAGGAAACTGTGCTAATAACTGAGCCACTGACTGAGTTATGGACAGCAATGCCAGTTGTAGTGGCAGTTGCGCTTGTGGTAGATTAGGTGTCTGGCTCTGGGTTGCTCTCCTTCTGGGAACAGGAGCTAGGCCTGGCCGAACACCAGTCATCCCCACCCGAGGAACAGATACGGGTGCAGGGACGAGCTGGTCTCTGGCTGCCTTTACCCTGGGGGCTGGTGTAGGTGCAGGAGCTAGCTGGACCTCTGTCGCTCCCACCCGAGGAACTGAGACGGGTGCAGGAGTCGGCAGGGTCACGGCTGACCTCACCCGGGGAACCGGAACAGGCACAGGCGACGGCTGGGCGTCCATCAACCCCACCCGAGGAGCAGGTACGGGTGCCGGGATGAACGGAGCCTCTGCCAGGCTGGGGATAGAAGCAGGGACCGGCTGGACCTCAGCCACCCTCTCCCGAGGAACTGATACGGGAGCAAGGGAAAGCTGGGCCTGCGCTGCCCTGGTTACAGGAACTGGAGTTTGAGAGCAGAGTTCAGGAGCAGCAACAGACACTGGGAAAACCAAGTTATTGACGCCAAACTCAGTTTTAGGAGATCTAGGTTTAAAGCAAGCAGGTCCTAGGAAATCCACTGCTATAACACTCTCCAGGTTAGCGCTAGCAGTCCTGTAGGAGGTTAGCTCAGGGACAGTCACCGAAGCAGTTTCAAAACAGACAACATCAACAACTGTCTCTTGAGGAACGGTGTGCTGTCTAACACAGGTCAGAGAAGGAAGAACGCCAGAGACAGTTCTTTTCAGAATCGAGGCTGGAAGGACAAACACAGGTTGAGAAACAAAGTCAATTTTCATATAGTCCATAGGTGAACCAACTCGGCAGGCTGACTCAGATTGAACTGGATGGGGAGCCACACAGTCCAGGGACGAAGTAACACCCACAACCGTTTTCACAGCAACAGGTTCAGAGGAGTAGCGAACAGGATCAAGCATGCGTTGCCGTGGGTCACAAAACTTGACCTGATCAAGCAACTCTTTAACGCTTAACCCTAGTCTTTCAGTTAGCTTAGCAAAGGAAGCGACCATCTTGTTACCGCTCACTCGAGAAACTGAATGATTAAACACTGGTTGTGGATCTGACTGGGCACCACTGGACATGTCAAAAGACACAACGGGTTGGCACATGAAACAGTTACTAGAAGGAGCATCAGTTACAGAACACTCAGTCTCAGATGGTTTGGCTGATGATGGTGGTGGTGTGTGGCTGAGTTCAGACTGGAAAACCCCAGAGTGTACAGGCTGGTTAAAACAGTTCTGTGGGGCTGCAATGCTGGTAGCAGTGTGTGGGTGAGTCTGGTGTAGGATAGCTGTCTTAGGTTCAGCTGTCTCTACATGTAACACATTCATATCGGTTAAATCAAAGGACATACTGCGAGCTTTACAAAAATCAGAGGGCTCAAAAACACAAAGGTTGCTAGCAACTGGTGAATGATCTGACACCGAGGTGCCTCGCTGTATAGTGTCTCCAGAGTCCAAACACACAGTGGTGGAGTTATCCGATTCAGGAAACACAATGGCGGGCAAAACAGAGTTACTCACAGTGGTGGAAAAGTCATGAAGTCCGGGTCCAGAAAACTTGGGCTGAGAGTGTGACGCACAGTCACTCTCACCCAGGGATGAAAACTGCTCCGCTGCTCGGGAACGCCGGCGACGTGAACGCCGTTTTCTCCGGGAAGGGGGAGGAGACGAGCCGGACCGCGAATCCTCCAGCGGACCGGGCTGAACGTCCTCCGACTCTTCACACTGGAGAGGCAGCTCCGGGCGGATGCCTACGGTGGAAACGAGGAAGTCCCGGATGTGGGGGTGCAGCGCGCCGAACAGCCACGGGAGTCCGGACACCATCCGCTGTAGACGGACGGCTACGACCTCCCGGTGTTCGTCTCCTGGCAGCACTTCCCACTCCTGACAGTGATATTCCACCGTGTAGATTAAATCCTCCCGGAGCTCAGCGGAGGGGTTGTGAGTTGCTGGGTCCATGTCGTGGTCGTAGTCTTCTGTCATGGTCGGCTGTGTGGCAGGCAGGATGAGGACCCAATCGCAAAACTCACGGACTCAAGGGATGAACTCAAAAGGCAGCTTTATTGCTGACAAGATGACAGGAAAATACAAAACTTAAACTGGGCACAATAAACTAATACTTGGAGAGAGACACAGGGAAATCCACGCAGCATGAGGGAGACTATGACACAGAACTGAGGGAGACGCAGACATAAATACACAGAGGGTTAACGAGGGAAGTGGGAGCACACGGGGAACACAGCTGACACAGATAATCATAACGAGACAGGGCAGGAGTGAACACAACATGACGCATACTGACGAGAGACTGTCAAAGTAAAACAGGAAGTACAGAGGTTCAGACAGGAGGAGAGAGCACGGGGAGAACACAGACATAACAGGCTGGGGAAAACATGGAATAAAACACGAAAGGGGACAAGGGCTCATGAATACATAGAGGGGCACACAGGGGGTGAGAGTCACAAAGGGAAAGCACACAGGGAACCACATAACAGGGCAACTCAGGAAACAGAACCTAAACAGGGAACTGAATACAAAAATACAAGAGAACTAAGAATACTGGGCCAACACGGCCCAGGACCATGACACTCTCTGTGTTTTTTGTGTATGATGTAAGCATAGCTCGTGCAAATCCAGATTTTCCAAAAACCACACGCATAATAATGACATTACAAATAATGCTCTATCAGCCTTTGCTAAATCCATTCATTTATGGACTCAAAATGAAGGAAATTTCTAAACATCTAAATAAGCTGCTTTCTCAGACCAACATCAGTCCTTGTATTAAAACTTAAAGCTAAGGTGAAGTAATTTTGTTGTTAATCAATTGTGTGCAGTTATTTTAAACACTTTTGAAATAGCCCAGACTACTAATACTCTGCCTATTTGTTAGTACATACAGTATAGTAGATATTGCCTGCCTTGTGTTTGCCTTTATGCTGCCTATGGTTGATGGAAATTATCTCGGTTAATTTCTTTGGTAGTAAACTGTTAAAGGTGTGTGACACACACTTTCAAATTCACCATTAACCTCCATATTTTTTGCATCATGCTTGTCCATAAACACCTCGTATAAGATTAACTGAAGACCTGGAGAATTCTTTAGATTTGTAATACAGTTGGGATACCAATCTACATTCAGTTAAAGCAGATATTGTCATATCTGTCTGTTTGTTTCTGTGCTAACATCAGTTGCATTTCAGTGCAACAGAATTCACAATAAAACTGTTGCCATGTACTCACATTCCTGGTTTTATTGTCTGACATCTGTCCAGAGTGGCTCCACAGTATAGTGGTTTATACTTTTGGCTGTTAATTGAAAGTTCCCTGGTTTGGACATGAAAGATCCCACAAAGAGAAACAAATCTCTGTCGTATTACATTAGGAAGGGTGCCTGATAAAAAAATCTGCTGAAGCAAACATGCAAACTGCTGTGGCAACATCTTGTGAAAAAGTAGCTTTACTGTCAGACAACTGTATATGCATGAAAAACACATAAAACCATCTTTACTTCAAAACCATTTTCTAACCTACTTCTTGCTTCTCTTCAATCACAACCTCAATTTTATGACACGGACAGAGTCTAACTGTAATTACATAATTAAATGTCATTTATTATTCTTACATTCATTCATTCATACATTATAAGTCACATGTTACAAAAGTTTTCTGTTACTTGTTTGTCCTGTTACAGCACTACAGCATTTAGATATGTGAACACCTGTATGATTTTTGTTATACCTATGAGGTATATTATTATTAAAGAAAAATTAGGCTTTTTGGATATTTATCTAGCAGACTTTGTCACCTAAAGGACTGAATGATGAACTTGTTCTCAATGTAATGTTATGGTTCCGTCATGATATCAATTTTTAGGGAGCGTTCTGCTTGATACGATGTGCTATCTGTATATGCTGTGGTGAATTTTTGTATTCTTTGTGCATTAATGATAATCAAGTAGATTAAAGAATGTGTACAGTATGGATAAAAAAACAATGTTACACTTGTGGTGTTTTATAGATTTGAATTGCTTGTAAAATTTTGTAAAATCCCACCGTGAACCCAATTCTCCAATCCTCCCCTGGAGCCAAGCCACTAACCATACCCTGCCACAAAAATGGTAAACAGTTGCTGAATTTTAGCTGTTTTTGCTTTTTGTTTGTTTGTTTTTGCCATCTTCAGGCCAGAGACAGTGTGTTTAAGTTCTATTTTTTTTCTCATCTGTTGTTCATTTAGATGTGTGTTTTGGGGGTTTGGGGGGGGGGGGGGGGGGGGGTTGTTGTTTTTAAACCTAGGAAATATTCAGTGTAATTTTTTTGAAACTGTGCAATATTACTCCGAAGTCTACACTGCTGGGGCAGCACGGTGCCATAGTAGATACCACTGTTGTCTCACAGCAAGAATGTCCTGAGTCTGACTCCACCATCTGGCCAGGGCCTTTCTGTTTCTTGATATTTTCAACAGTTCATGCTGCACAAAGTGTTTTTAATTCAAATGCAACTAAAATAAGTAAAATGCACAACAATGATGTAATAAAATATAAAAGACAAGAAATAAAACTATGATACCATAAAAACAACTAACGTTATTAAAACAAAAAATGTCTAGGTCCATTGTGTGTTAAAAGCCAGCTCATAAAAATGTGTCTCCAGTAAAGATTTAAAATGCTCCAGCAATTTGTGCAAATCTAATATTTAGAGTCACTTTATTCTGGAGTCTGGAGTCTGACACAGAGAAGCCTCTGCCACCACCAGATTTATGTTTAGACCCTGGAATGGATAACATTAGTTTTGAACTGGAATTCATGGTTCTTTCTGGAGCAGAGGATGTATGCTTCTTCTGTTTTCTATCAGTAAGCAGATGAGCAGCCACATTTTGGGCCATCTGGAGACGATAAATAAAAGACTGGTCCAAACCAAAGTACAAAGAATTGCAGTAGTCCAGTCTGCAAGTAATGAACAGATGAATAACACATTCAAAGACATTAGCTGGAAGGTATGGCTTTACATTGGCTTGCTGTCTCAGATGAAAAAAGCCTGACTGAACTACTGCACTCAACTGCCTACACCTACACAGTTTAAAGGAACCATCAAGGTGCACACTGAGGTTTTTTAACATTTGTCTTAAAACAAGATGATATAAGGGGCCTAGAGCACTGTCAATTATGCCCCTCCCCTTTGTGAGTGTGGACGCTTCATCTCTTTGCTCTTGAATGCTTTGCTTCTTATATTGATTTTTATTGATTTTTATGCTGATTTTTTCCCTTTTTTCCGTGTGAGCTTACCTGCGATAACTTCTGGACACTTGTAGATCATTAGGACTAGAGTGTTCTTAACAGAAACAGCAACATTTTATGGTTACCTTGTCCTCAGCGCTCCGTGTGTCTGTGGCCTAGACACAGCTGAAGCCTGATTACAGCGTCTGGGCACCGAGCAGCCTCAATAGCCTGGAAAGGTGCTAACCGCTAGGCTAACTAGCAACAAGATGCCTTCCCTCTCCACAGATGACTACCACAGCCTCCTGCAGAAGATTGCAGTACTGGAGACAAAAATTCATCGCTTAGAAGTAAACGTGGAGGTAAATGGACTGTGTGGAAATGAAACAACCTTGCCTTTGATTCAAAACAATGGCGATGAGCAAGCTAGCACACAGCTAAGGAGCACAGATAACATGACCAAGAAAGTAGACTCTGTGCATTATTATAAATCCTCAAGTGATAATCCCCCCTTAGACTGTCTTGGTGCAAAACCAAGACATAAATCATGTCTCCTGGAAGGGGGAGGACGTATCACAGGCAGGCCACAGCGAGCTGAAATCTCTGAAACCGACTGGCCTTCACTTCCTACGAGACAGAGAAGCTCTTCTACCCCTGTATACGGGAGGAAACAGGACTGGACAACCGTGAATAGGAAGGTTAACAACAAACCTCCAAAACAACTGAATGTGAAACTGCAGAACAGATTTGCTCCACTATCAAAGGACCCTGGATCTATATCGGACAACCATCCATCTAAAAGCAGCGAAATAAGGTCTGAAAATCTGTTGAAAAGTGAAAGGCCACAGGGAAAGCTAAAGGCTAGGCCTGAAACTCTGATTGTGGGTGACTCTGCCGTAAAGGATGTACAAAGGATGTGCGGTAAGAACACTAAAGTCCTCTGCTTTCCTAACGATATGGTCAACAACCTGAAGGAGAGAATTCTTCAAATTGCAGATGAATATCCAACTGTGACAAACATTGTTCTGCATACAGGGTCAAACGATGTGTCCAAACAACAGTCGGAGGTTCTGAAACGGGACTTTACTGGATTATTAAATACTGTAAACTCTCTGAATGCAGCTGTATTCATCAGTGGACCTGTACCGCCGGTCAGAGGAGGAGACGAGAGATTCAGCAGGTTGTTTACACTGAATAAATGGCTTATATCAGCATGTGCTGACCACTCAGTGCATTTTATCGACAACTTTAATATTTTTTGGGAACGCAGGCATCTGTTCAAAGCAAATGGATTTAATTTTAACAAGTCAGGGGTGAAACTGTTCACCTCCAACTTGTTTTATTCCATACGTCATCCATCCGTGCTTGGTGCCAAGGCTGAGATAAACGAGGAGTTATCTCATAAAGAGGAACAAAAAGTACTCCAAGAACAGACAAAGCCCAGCAGAAACCTTGAGGAGGAGCTCCATTTGCCCCCACCCGGGAAGAGCCTCAGAAAGGAGAGGCATCTAAGGCAAGAAGAGGGGTCCCTATTTGCCTCCAACTCTCTCAACAACACCAACGACCAGGACAAGGGACCACGACCTTCCCCAGTCCCCCAAACCCCTGACAGGCCATCACCCTCCTCCCCCTCCCTTTCTCCCTCCTCCCCACACCTGAAATTCACTGAGGAGATGATGGAGCGGGTCAATGCTGGGCTCAGATCTACCCCCCGTCCCAATCCCTTTTTGTCCCCCATAAACCCCCCACCAGAGCGGCCAAAGGTTCGCCATCGAGCCCCACCCTCAACAGAGCAATCGAAGTCACATTGCCCAGCCTCGCCCCCCTTAGTTCCTCTTCATGCCCTGTCTCCGCAGTCTGATGCGTGATGTGTGAAGGGTCCGGGCTGTGAGGATTATGGCAGTGATGACTTTTCCCAGGAGAAGCTGGGACCCTGTTTACTAGAAGGTTTTAAAATTTCTGTACTTTTAGGTGACAGGAGACATGTGGCCTGGTCAAAACACAGAGAGCTGCACTCTAAAAGATCTTTAAACATAGTAAACATACCTTGTGTGCCACAGACTGCTCCCAAACACGAGGGGACAAGTAATACCTCTAAAACACTTAAGTTGGCTTTATTAAACATTAGATCTCTAGCTGGGAAAACATTTTTAATTAATGATTTAATCACTGAGCACAGCCTTGATTTTATGTTTTTAACTGAAACTTGGTTGGACCAAAGTAACAGTGGAGCTGTTCTCATCGAGACGACCCCTCCTAACTACAGTTATATCAGTGAGGTCAGGGCGAGCAGGAGAGGAGGAGGGGTTGCTGTCTTATTTAATGAATCATTTCAATGTAAGCAGCTATCTCCTGGAAGTTTTCAGTCTTTTGAATATGTGGCTTTACAGCTGAAGGCCCCATCCAAAGTTGTGTTTCTTAATGTTTACAGGCCTCCCAAATACTGCACAGACTTTTTTAATGACCTCAGTGAACTGCTGTCTGTGATCTGTGTTGATTTTGACTGTGTAATTATTGCTGGGGATTTTAACATTCATGTGGACAACCCTCAGGACAAAGGGACTAAAGACCTGAGTAACACTCTGGGCAACTTTGGGCTGACTCAGCATGTAACAGAGGCCACACATAATAGAGGACACACTCTTGACCTACTGATCTCCAAAGGCCTGAGCATTTCAAAGGTTACTGTGTCTGATGTGGGCCTGTCTGATCATTACTGTGTTTTCTTTGAAAGTAAAATCTCAGCCCACACAAATATATCAACAACAGTGATCACAAAACGGTGTATAACTGAACACAGTAGTGCAATTTTTAACCAGGTCTTCCCATTAACACCTGACCTGTCCAGAGGGTCAGTCAATGAGCTCGTCAATAGCTTCAATGCTAACATGTTAAATGTAATGGACACTATTGCTCCCATTAAGGTGAAGGTTATCTCTGGAAGGAAAAAGTCTCCATGGAGAAACTCCACACTGGTGAAAAATGAAAAAAGAGAGTGTAGGAAAGCTGAGCGCAGATGGAGAAAAACAAACCTCCAGGTTCATTATGACATCTATAAAGAGAAACTTCACAATTATAATTTACAACTGAGGAGTGCAAGGAGGTCCTACTTCTCTGACATCATCACTAAAAACAGCCATAATGCTCGGGTCTTATTTTCTACAGTTGACAGGCTAACAAACCCCCCTGTGTCAGTGGCAGCTGAACTTCATTCGACCATGGCCTGCAATGACTTTGCCAAATTCTTCACTGAAAAAATCCAAAAAATTAGACAAGCAATTGGTACATCAACAGCAGATCCAGGATATGTACTGTGTCCACCAAAAAACTGTTTAAACACCATGAAACAGTTTCAACCTATTAACAGCAAAGACCTGGAGGACATCTTAGGTCAACTGAACTCCTCCTCCTGCTGTTTAGATGTCCTGCCAACAAGTTTTTTCAAAAAGGTCTCAAAGACTTTAGAGTCAGACCTGTTACAGATCGTCAACTTTTCTTTATTATCAGGTGTGTTTCCAGAATCACTAAAAACTGCTGTAATCAAACCTATACTGAAAAAGGACAATCTTGACAAGACACAAATGAACAACTACAGGCCGATCTCAAATCTCCCGTTTTTAAGTAAGATCATTGAAAAAGCAGTTTCTCAACAGCTCAGTTACTTCTTAAAACAGAATAATTGCTACGATGCCTTCCAGTCAGGTTTTAGACAGAACCACAGCACTGAAACCGCTCTGACCAAAGTGTTAAATGACATATGTCTGAATACAGACAGTGGAAAAATGTCAGTCCTAGTTTTACTGGATCTCAGTGCAGCATTTGATACAGTTGACCACAACATATTACTCAAACGACTGGAGAACTGGACAGGTCTTTCAGGAACTGTACTAAACTGGTTCAAAACATACGTAGAAAACAGGAAATACTTTGTATCAATAGGTAACTTCACATCTGAGCAGACAAGTATCACATGTGGAGTTCCCCAAGGTTCCATCTTGGGACCCCTTCTGTTTAACATCTACATGCTCCCACTGGCACAGATTATAAACAACAACAAAATAAACTATCACAGCTATGCAGATGACACACAAATATATATCACAATGTCACCAGGAGACCGAGGCCCTGTACAGGCTCTTGGTAAATGCATTGAGGAAATCAATGACTGGTTGTACCACAATTTTCTCCAGCTAAACAAAAACAAAACTGAGGTAATAGTCTTTGGCGCCAAAGAAAAACGATTACAGGTCACCAGAGAACTTCAATCTATACATCTAAAAACCACAAACCAGGCGAGAAATTTGGGTGTAGTGATGGATGCAGACCTAAACTTAGAAAAACACATTAAGACAATAACAAAGTCAGCTTACTATCACCTCAAGAATATATCAAGGATAAAAGATCTGATGTCTCAACAGGACCTGGAAAAACTAGTCCATGCATTCATCTTTAGTAGGCTTGATTACTGTAACAGCATCTTTACAGGTCTACCTAAAAAATCAGTCAGACAACTACAGCTCATTCAGAACTCTGCTGCTCGAGTCCTCACTAAGACCAAAAAAGTGGACCACATCAGTCCAGCTCTGAGGTCCTTACACTGGCTGCCTGTCCGTCAGAGGATAGACTTTAAAGTTCTGATGCTGGCCTATAAAGCTCTGAATGGTTTAGGACCAAAATACATCAATGACCTCCTGACCCAGTATGAACCATCCAGATCCCTCAGGTCATCTGGATCCGGTCTTTTATCAGTTCCCAGAGTCAGAACCAGACACGGAGAAGCTGCATTCAGCTTTTATGCTCCTTATATCTGGAACAAACTCCCAGAAAGCCTCAGATCAGCTGAAACACTCAGTTTATTTAAATCCCGGTTGAAGACTCACCTGTTCTCAGCTGCATTTGAATAAAGCACCAAATCCACACTTTAAGCTTAAATTTCAAAACTTACATTTAACTACTGATTTTATCTACTGTTCTGATTTTATCTGTTTTGATTTTATATACTGTTGTTTGTTTGTTTGTTTGTTAATTAGTTAGTTAGTTTATTTGCTTGTTTTAATCAATTTTAAATCATGCTTTTTATTTGTTCTTGTTTCTAATGTCTCTGTAAAGCACTTTGAATCACCTTGTTGTTGAATTGTGCTATACAAATAAACTTGCCTTGCCTTGCCTTGCCTTTACAAACAGATTTGCCAAAAATGAAAATTTGTCTTTTGTTTTCATTTAATTAAAATAAACGTCTTCAAAGCAATGCAATAACAGGTGAAGAGAGTTTTTACAGCTTTGAGTGGCAGATACATCTGCAAGTCATCTGCAAAACAATGAAATGAAATGTTATACCGTCAAAAAAAAAGCATATTGTGGCATGCAGAGGAATCTTAGCAAAGAAGCTCAACAGAAAGTTGGAGCTTGCTGTTCAACCCTAAGCTGGTAGGGGGAGCTCTTTAATAAACCCTTGCTGGAGCTACGCTGTGCTTCAAGGGTCAATAACAGCATAACAGAACTCACTTATGGTACTGCACTCATTCTATAAAACAATAACTGTCAGTGACTTTGAACCGCAGTATAAACACAACATTCAAGATAACAGTTAAAAGTAACGTAACCATAAACAATAAAACAAGAACATCTAAACAGCAGCACATGTCCCAAGGCATGATGGGAGAGAACTGCTGCTCCCCCTGTAGACCATGTTGGACAGCCTCTGAAGAACAGTGCAGGGTCCAACCCACTGGCTCATCAGTTTGGGGGAAAGCCCTTTCTTCCTCTCCGGGCTGTAGACCCACACATGCTGACCTGGCGACAGTCCTTCCCTCTTGCAGCGGGTATCATAAGCTCGCCTCTGCCGGGAGCCTGCATCTCGGAGAGCCTGCCTGGTCAACTGGTACACCTCCCGTAGCCGGGCCATGAGGTTGTGGAGATAGTCCAACCCAGGGTCCCCGAGCACCTCCTGCTCCGGGGGGGGGGCAAACACCAAGTCCACTGGGGTATCAAGCTCGTGCCCAAACATCAAGGCCACTGGAGTGCACTTAGTAGATTCCTGGACTGCTGAAAGGTAGGCCATTAGGACCAGGGAAAGGTGTTGATCCCAGTCGCGCTGCTGGTGGGAGGTCAGGATAGCAAGCTGGGTGGCCAAGGTGTGGTTGAAGCGTTCCACCAACCCATCGCTTTGGGGGTGCATTGGCGTCGTCCGGGTCTTCCTGATACCCATCCACTGACAGACCTCCTTGAACACCACAGCCTCAAAATTACGGCCCTGGTCGCAGTGCAGTTCCTCTGGTACCCCGAACCGGCAGAACATCTCGTTGACCAGACGCTCAGCGGTGGTAACAGCACTCTGGTTGGGGACTGCATAGGCCTCAGGCCACTTGGTGAAGTAGTCCATTGGCGACCAGAACATAGCGGTTCCCCTGGTCAGTGGTGGGGAACGTTCCCAGGATGTCCACCCCAACCCGCTCCATGGGAGGCCCCACCTTATACTGCTGCAAGGGGGCATGAGAGCGTTGGAAAGGTCCTTTCTGAGCCGTGCAGGCATCGCACCGATGGACATGGAGCTCTTCGTCCTGGCGACACCCAGGCCAGTAGAACCTAGACCGAAGTCACTGCAGAGTCTTGGTAACTCCAAAGTGTCCTGCCCTCGCCGCACCATGGACCAGCTGGAGGACCTTGGACCACAACTGTTGAGGTACCAAGAGCTGGAAGACCTCACGGTGACTCCCAGGAGCCTGCCAGCAGCGATAGAGGAGGCCGTTCCGGCTGGTGAGGTTGGCCCAATGGGAGTAGAGAGTCTTGGTCTCGAGGTCCAGTGCAGATACTTCTGGCAATGATGGTCTCTGACCTGCTCCAATTCAACACTGAACCTGGGAAAGGGCAGGGTCTTGGTTCTGGTCGTGTTGCAGCTGTTGGGGATCCATGGCCTCCAGACCCTCGGTATCCCCTGCGGCAAACTAGACCTGAAGACTGCTACAGTGCCCACCCGGAACAGAGTCATTCTCATGGCCGCCCTGTGGTGACGCGATCAGTGAAGTCATGCCCTCCTGGTCCTCCGGGCATTGGCAGTACCTGCACTGTTCTTCCTCACAAGGGCGTCGGGAGAGGGCGTCTGCATTGGTGTGGAGACGTCCCGCCGGTGACGAACTCCAAAGTGGTAATCTTGCAATGTCTCCAACCACCGGGCAAGCTGTCCCTCTGGTTCTTTAAAGCTGAGCAGCCAAGTAAGGGACGTGTGGTATGTGCACAGGAGGAACTTCTTCCCGTAGAGGTAGGGTCTGAAATGGAGACCCAGGATGATGGCCAGCAGCTCTCGATGGGTGACACAATAGTTCCTCTCCGGTCTGCTGAGGGAGCGGCTGTAGTAGGAGATGACCCGCTCCCCCTCCAGGCGGGTCATTTCCTACTACACAGGGCCTTCCTGTGTCAGTACAGCCCCCACACCCGTGGTGCTGGCATCGGTGTCCACGACAAAAGGAAGTTGCAGGTCTGGGTAGGCTAGCACCGGCGCCTCAAACAGTGTAGATCAGAGCCGATCAAACGCGCAGTCCTCCCTCCAGTGGAACTCCTGGCCCTTCTGTGTGAACCAGTGAAGGGTGCTTGCGATGGTGGAAGTCCTTGACGAAACGCCGGTAGTATGATGCCAGGCCAAAGAAGCTCCGCAACTCGGCAGTGTTGCCGGGAATGGGCCAGTCCTTCACAGCAGCCACCTTCGCAGGGTCAGTGGAAAACCCTGCGCCGCTGACAATGTGACCCAAGAAAGTCGTCTCCTTTCGGAAGAGGTGACACTTTTTGGGGTGGAGACAAAGGCCAGCCTGGCAGATAGCATGGAAATCGAAAGTAAGGTTAGCCAAGGCTTTCTCGAAGTCTGTCGCATGGACATGGAGGTCATCCAGGTCGACCACACATCGGTCGCAGGGAATGTCAGCCAGAACCCTCTCCATTAGGGGCTCAAATGTGGCTGGGGCATTGCAGAGGCCAAAGTGCATCACCTTAAACTGCCACAGTCCCTGTCCAATGGAGAAAGCAGTCTTTAGACGGGCCTCTGGTGTCAGCTCCACCTGCCAGTAGCCACTGCACAAATCAGGGGAACTGAACCAGCAGGACCCAGCAATGTCGTCGAAGGCATCGTCAATACCGCCAGGTACCATCCTTTTTCCAAACCAGTATGGTGGGGGCTGCCCAGGGGCTGTTCAAGGGTTCAATGATGCCCACCTCTGCCATTTCCCTGATCTTCTGCTCTGCTGCGGCACGCTTGGCAAGGGGAAGGCGACGAGGGCGGAGGCGGAGGCGGATGGGGCGTGCATCCCCAGTGTCCATGTCGTGTTGTACCAGGCGTGTTAGCTTGCAGTCCTCATCCTTGGCTGCAAAGATGTCCTCAAACAAGTTGAGTAACTTCCGCAGCTGCCGTTAGTGTTCAGCCTGGAGACCCTCGCAGCTCCTCTGGTATAGGTTCTCGACAGCTTGCTTGGTCTCTGTGGACAGTTTCTGTACTGCTGGTGAAGGGGAAGCCCCTTCCACCGCCAGCAGCGACAGGCCCTCAGGCTTCCTGATGCTGGCTAAAAAAGTGGAGGCAGCAGCAGGACTTCCTTGGTGGTGTGGAGCTTCACAGCCTCCATGCCCAGGTAAAAGATTGCTCTGGACACATCCACTGTGGCCTCCCATTTGGCCAGCAGGTCCAGACCAATGTTGCATTGGTCCTGGATGCTGGCTAGCCAGAACCTGTGGTCCACAGTGCAGTTAGCAACAGTCACCAGAAGGGATCTTTCTCCCTTAACTCTGGCGCGCTCCCCCATGACTGTGGTGATGTGGAGCTGAGTAGGCTGCCAACCCTGTGGTCTTGGGCCGTCAGTACCAGGGAGGGCTCTGGCCCATACCAAGGAAAGTGGATCCAGTATCTATCAGGGCTCTACAGGTGGTGCCGGCAAGGTCACAGTCCAGATACAGTCCCCGTGTCTGGCCCAGCCGGCCAACCCGCCAGTGTGATTCGGAGGACAGATTGGTGGTGGGGGACAGTTCCTCCGTTGTGCCACCCCACCTTAGTTTAACGGCAGCTAGGGTGCCAGGCTTCGTGGGCTCGGTGCTGGACATTAGCGTGCAATGTGGCCTGGTTCTCCGCATCGATGGCAGTTGTCCCTGTATTGGCCACCTGCTCGTCTATTCCCTCGCCGAGATCGCCAGGGTGGTGTGATGGTGGTTTGGAGGGCCTTCTCCTCCTGATCACTCCCTTCGTAGTCCATTTGACCCACTCGGTGACTTGTGCCACGGCTGCATGCACCTGAGCTGAGCACATGCTCCACTATTTCTGCCTGAGTTAGAGCTGCTGCAAGGGTTTCTGGTGCATGCAGACGGATGTGCTCTTGTAGTCGTTTTGGCTGGAGACCCCGAACAAAAGCCTGGCGAGCAAGCTCTTCCTGTGCTGCAGCATCAAAAGCAGGGTACCCTCTTTGTGCGTAAAGACGAAGGTCTGCAGCATAAGCACCCAAACTCTCCTCTTGTCTCAGTGGGTGGCTGGCAAGTTTATCTCGGGCATCATCTGCATGGGTACGAAGGCCAAACCTGCTCTGCATTGCTCTGGCGACGGCAGGCCAACTGAAACGCTCTTCTGGCAGAAGATCTGTGAGGATCTGCAGGGCCCTGACTTCCAAGGGGAGAGCCACTTGGACAGCTGTCTCCTATATTGACCATCCGTTTAGCTGAGCAGCCAGCTGTACCTGGAGGAGGTAGGTCTCTGGAGGTGCCTCCCCATTATAGTGTGACAGCTTCATGCTCCCCAAGACAGAAGCCCCTGATGTCAGCGCCGGCTGCACTTGGTCCAGGAGGCAGTTGGCGTTGTCCCCCTCAGATGCCAGCAATGAGGGTGTGCCACTCTCAGGCATCACCATGAGTGGAGGCTGGCTGGTCGCTCGTGGTCTTGGAGCCTGCAGCATGCCTTGGTGGCTCTGACAGCTTCCCAGTGGGCGGGGATGTGAGGCTCCATTCAATTCAATTTATATAGCGCCAAATCACAACAAAAGTCGCTTCAAGGCGCTTCATAGGTACAGAGAAAAACCCAACAATCATATGACCCCCTATGAGCAAGCACTGACATTGGGAAGGAAAAACTCCCTTTTAACAGGAACGTGAAAACTGAAGGCTCTCCCTCCCATTCTACTTTTAAATACTCAAGTAGGCCTGCAGTGCGAGAGCAAATTGCTCTAACAGGGTGATATGGTACTACAATGTCATTAAGGTAAGATGGGGCCTGATTATTTAAGATCTTGTATGTGAGGAGCAGGATTTTGAATTCAATTCTGGATTTAACAGGAAGCAAATGAAGGGAAGCCAAAACAGGAGAAATATGCTCTCTCTTTCTAGTCCCTGTCAGTACTCTTGCAGCAGCATTTTGGATTAACTGAAGGCTTTTCAGCGAGCCTGCAAGTAATAAATGCATGAACTAGTTTTTCAGCGTCACTCTGAGACAGGATATTTCTAACTTTAGAGATGTTGCGCAAATGGAAGAAAGCAGTCTTACATATTTGTTTAATATGTGCGTTGAAGGACAAGTCCTGGTCAAAAATGACTCCAAGGTTCCTCACAGCATTACTGGAGGCCAAGGTAATGCCATCCAGAGTAAAAATCTGGTTAGATACCATATTTCTAAGATTTTCAGGGCCGAGTACAATAACCTCAGTTTTATCTGAATTAAGGAGCAGAAAGTTAGCGGCCATCCAGGTCTTTATGTATTTAAGACATTCCTGCAGTTTAACTAATTGGTGTGTGTTATCTGGCTTCATGGACAGATAGAGCTGCGTGTCATCTGCATAGCAGTGAAAATTTATGCTATTTCTACTAATGATGCTGCCTAAGGGAAGCATGTATAATGTAAACAGATTTGGTCCTAGCACCAAACCCTGTGGAACACCGTAATTGACCTTAGTGTGTGAAGAGGACTCTCCATTTACATGTACAAATTGGAGTCTATTTGATAGATATGATACAAACCACTGCAGTGCAGTATCTGTAATACCTACAGCATGTTCTAATCGCTCTAATAGGATATTATGGTCGACAGTTTCGAATGCTGCACTAAGGTCTAGCAGGACAAGCACAGAGATGAGTCCACTGTCAGAGGCCATAAGAAGATCATTTGTAACCTTCACTAAAGCTGTTTCTGTGCTGTGATGAGCTCTGAAACCTGACTGAAACTCTTCAAATAAGCCATTCCTCTGCAGATAATCTGTTAGCTGTGTGACAACTACTCTTTCAAGGATTGTTGATATGAAAGGAAGGTTGGAGATTGCCCTATAATTAGCTAAGACTGCTGGGTCTAGAGATGGCTTTTTGAGTAAAGGTTTAACTACAGCCACCTTGAAGGCCTGTGATTATTAGAGATAGGTTGATCATATTTAAGATCGAAGAATTAATTAATGGCAGGACTTCTTTGAGCAGCTTTGTAGGAATGGGGTCTAAAAGACACGTTGATGGTTTGGAGGAAGTAATTATTGAAGTTAACTCAGAAAGATCAATTGGAGAAAAAGAGTCTAACTTAACATCAATGGTACTAAGAGTAGCTGTAGACGATATTACTTCTGTGGGATGATTATTGGTAATTTTTTCTCTAATGATAAGAATTTTATTTGTGAAGAAGTTCATGAAGTCATTACTAGTTAGCATTAAAGGGATGGTTGGCTCAAAAGAGCTATGACTTTTTGTCAGCCTGGTGTAGAATATTTAGCTGATTTAGAGTTTAGAAATGTGTTAAAATATAATGTAGAACTGTTGTAGAGACACTGACACTGCCCTCACTATAATAAAGGCTGATTGTAGGAGTAGATTGTAGACCTCCCCCACTGAGTGGAAATTCCCCAGAGGAAGTTTTAGGGTGGGGGTCTCAACATTTGTAACTGTGGTCTGGAAGTGAGAGGGGTTTTATGACCTCTAGGGAGTCACCTACACCCACAGTGTTTTAACGGTCACGCACACACATCCACACGCACACTCACTCATGTGCACTCACACATACACACAGGTATGCGTACACAGTTACACACGAGCACTCACATAGACACGAGGGAACGCGCACATGTAGGCATTCATGTGCTCGTGCACATAGACACAGACAGAGTTTGCAGCACACCGTGGGGGGTTTATGATGGGGTCACTTCTATAAAACTGTGTTTCACAGACAAAGGGGTGAAGATTTGGAGAGGGACACCGGCCTCGTCTTCCCTTCTAGAAGTGCATGCTTAAATGAAGATGAATAAAGATTTTGTGAAAATGACTACTGAGTCCGGTGCTATCTCTGGACGCTCGAGTAATGAAAAGAACCGGGGTAAAACTGATTTCTCAACACTGGCTACAGTGCTGAAGAGAAACCTGGGGTTGTTCTTATTTTCTTCAATCAGTGACGAATAGTAAGATGTTCTGGCTTTGCGGAGGGCTTTCTTATAAATAAGCAAACTATTTCTCCAGGCTAAATGATGATCCTCTAAATTTGTGACACGCCATTTCCACTCCAGCTTACGAGTCATCTGCTTTAGGCTACTTGTTTGAGAATTATACCACGGAGTCAGGTACTTCTGATTTGAGACCTTAGTTTTCACAGGAGCTACAGTATCCAGAGTCATACGTAGTGAGGAGGTAAAATTATTAACAAGTTAATTGACCTCTATTGGGGTAGTGTTCAGATAGCTGCTCTGCTCTGTGTTGGTACAGGCCATTGAAGATGATAAAAATCTGGTAAGACCAGCAGATCTTCCCCTGGCTGATTTGCTGCTGCCTGGGGGTCTCCTCGCTTCTTCAGTCATGCTCCATTCACCACTTCCAGGCAGGTGATAAGCTCCCGAGTCTTCCTCAGCTCCTCCTCCTCTTTCAAAATAGTGACCATGCTCTTGGAATCCCACTTCAGACACCAAAGTGGTATGCAGAGGAATCTTAGCAAAAAAGCTCAACAGAAAGTTAGAGCTTGCTGTTCAACCCTAAGCTGGTAGGGGGAGCTCTTTAATAAACCCTTGCTGGAGCTACGCTGTGCTTCAAGGGTCAATAACAGCATAACAGAACTCACTTATGGTACTGCACTCATTCTATAAAACAATAACTGTCAGTGACTTTGAACCGCAGTATAAACACAACATTCAAGATAACAGTTAAAAGTAACGTAACCATAAACAATAAAACAAGAACATCTAAACAGCAGCACATGTCCCAAGGCATGATGGGAGAGAATTGCTGCTCCCCCAACACATCACAATATGATTCCAGTCGTGATAGTTGGATATCATGGTCGATCATGTCAAAGGCTGCTGTTAGGTCCGACAACAAGAGAGCAGAAGGGTTGCCAGAATTTAAGAGAATATTTAAGAAAATATCATTAAAACCTTAAAAGTGCAGTCTCAGTGCTGTGTAGTGATTTAAAACCAGCTTACAAATTTTCAGAGATCTTGTTAAGATCAAGGCTGGCGTGCAACTGTAAATAGACCACTTTCTCCAGAACTTTTGTAAGACAGGGAAGCTTTAAATTTGGCCTGTAATTAAGCAGAACAGTTGGGTCCGGATTTTGTTCTTTAAGAAGAGGCTGGATTTAAGCCTTTTTAAGATGTGATGGGACACAGCCTGTAGCAAGGGAAGTGTTAAATAATCTCTGGATAAAAGGACCAATAGTATCAAAAGTATTTTTAAGCCAACTTGGGGGAAGGCAATCTAATGTGAAGATCTTAGGCGATGAACAATATCTGAACTGATATGGAGTAATGTGCAATTATCAACCTATAGAGGGCTGAATTCAAAGACATCCTGAAAATCAAAATGAATAAGTGAATTAAAAAAATAAAATAAAAATGAATAAATCAGTGTCTCCCTGACAAGTTTCCTTGTGCCTGTTCCATGCCACTCCACTGCCACACAGAATATTCTTTATTGCTGTATATAGTCTTGTAAATAGTAGTGTAAAGTCATATTGAGTTAAGAGGTGTTTGGCGTCCGTGTTCTACATCTCACTGAATAAATAGGTGCTTTCAGTTGGCGGAGTTTCCTGAGCCTGCTTTTGGGTCCTTTCCCTCATGTTGGCCTCCGGGCCACCGTGTGACAGTAAGTACATCTTCTTTCACAACACGCTGGTATATATTTTGAATACAGTGGCTTGCAAAAGTATACGGCCCCCTTGAACTTTCCCACATTTTGTCACATTACAGCCACAAACATGAATCAGTTTTATTGGAATTCCACGTGAAAGACCAAAACAAAGTGGTGTACACGTGAGAAGTTGAACGAAAATCATACATGATTCCAAACATTTTTTTACAAATAAATAACTGCAAAGTGGGGTGTGCGTAATTATTCAGCCCCCTTTGGTCTGAGTGCAGTCAGTTGCCCATAGACATTGCCTGATCCCTAATGACTAAATAGAGTGCACTTATGCACTTAGTGCACTAATGTCAGTACAAATACAGCTGCTCTGTGACGGCCTCAGAGGTTGTCAAAGAGAATATTGGGAGCAACAACACCATCAAGTCCAAAGAACACACCAGACAGGTCAGGGATAAAGTTATTAAGAAATTTAAAGCAGGCTTAGGCTACAAAAAGATTTCCCAAGCCTTGAACATCCCACAGAGCAATGTTCAAGTGATCATTCAGAAATGGAAGGAGTATGGCACAACTGTAAACCTACCAAGACAAGGCTGTCCACCTAAACTCACAGGCCGAACAAGGAGAGCGCTGATCAGAAATGCAGCCAAGAGGCCCATGGTGACTCTGGACGAGCTGCAGAGATCTACAGCTCAGGTGGGGGAATTTGTCCATAGGACAACTATTAGTCGTGCACTGCACAAAGTTGGCCTTTATGGAAGAGTGGCAAGAAGAAAGCCATTGTTAACAGAAAACCATAAGAAGTCCCATTTGCAGTTTGCCACAAGCCATGTGGGGGACATAGCAAACATGTGGAAGAAGGTGCTCTGGACAGATGAGACCAAAATGGAACTTTTTGGCCAAAATGCAAAACGCTATGTGTGGCGGAAAACTAACACTGCACATCACTCTGAACACACGATCCCCACTGTCAAATATGGTGGTGGCAGCATCATGCTCTGGGGGTGTTTCTCTTCAACAGGGACAGGGAAGCTGGTCAGAGTTGATGGGAAGATGGATGGAGCCAAATACAGGGCAATCTTGGAAGAAAAAGACTTGAGAGTGGGGCAGAGGTTCACCTTCCAGCAGGACAACGACCCTAAACATAAAGCCAGGGCAACAATGGAATGGTTTAAAACAAAACATATCCATGTGTTAGAATGGCCCAGTCAAAGTCCAGATCTAAATCCAATCAAGAATCTGTGGCAAGATCAGAAAACTGCTGTTCACAAATGCTGTCCATCTAATCTGAGTGAGCTGGAGCTGTTTTGCAAAGAAGAATGGGCAAGGATTTCAGTCTGTAGATGTGCAAAGCTGGTAGAGACATACCCTAAAAGACTGACAGCTGTAATTGCAGCAAAAGGTGTTTCAACAAAGTATTGACTCAGGGGGCTGAATAATTACACACACCCCACTTTACAGTTATTTATTTGTAAGAAAAGTTTGGAATCATGTATGATTTTCGTTCCACTTCTCACGTGTACACCACTTTGTTTTGGTCTTTCACGTGGAATTCCAATAAAATTGATTCATGTTTGTGGCTGTAATGTGACAAAATGTGGAAAAGTTCAAGGGGGCCGAATACTTTTGCAAGCCACTGTAATTCTATGAATAGCCCAATTCAAGCTTGTCCTGCACTTTACCTTTATAATAAAAATATATTTTTGTAAGTCCGTAATATAAAGGAAATTATTTTTTTTAAAAAGGAAACTGATTTCCTTGGCACTATTACAAGGCAGGAAGCATGTGTTGGATGAATACATCATATTATAAAACTAAAAAAAAATCCTCAAAAAATATATTCTTCCTAAACTACTGAAATTTCACTGTTGAAATTAAACATATGATATGACAAACAATTCAGTTCACACTGAACGGAAAGGAGAGGTTAACTGTACACTCCTAAAGCCTAAATTACAAGAGACTGAACAATCATATTTCAGACCTTCTCTCTTGAGGATGAGTTAACCTGATAAAAACCTTATACAGACTTGCATGATACACTGTGTGTGTTTGGATGATGAAGGTGCTCAGAGACAGATTTCAGATATTTTTTATGAACACGAGACACAGTAAGAGTTGAATACTGGTATAGTTTTGAATTTATTTTTTGTTTGTTTGTTTTTGCTTTGGATTTTTACTGGTTTCACAAGTTGTTTTTTATGTTTTGTCTTCATGGATGAAGAATTAAATGTTACATATCTAACTCTAGACTGGTACACAGAAATTAATAAGTACAGATATGTTTTCTTTTTCATCATGTTTACATTATTTATTCTAATAATCTGCACTAATTCTACTATTCTGTATCTCATTTGGATTCATAAAAACCTCCATGAGCCTATGTACATTTTCATTGCAGCTTTGCTACTTAACTCTGTTCTTTACAGCACAACTATTTACCCAAAACTGCTGATTGACTTTTCATCTGAAAAACAAGTCACAACATATTCAGCCTGTCTCTTTCAGTTTTTTACGTTTTATACTCTAGCTTGTTCAGAATTCCTTCTGTTGGCTGCTATGGCCTATGACAGATATGTGGCTATATGTAAACCTCTGGAATATCAAACTCTCATGAGAAAAACTACTGTGGGTATTTTCCTGGTCGTGGCTTGGCTTGTACCTGCTTGTCATATTGCAGTCCAAGCAATAGCGAGTGCTGGAGCTAAACTGTGCGACTCTAATATAAAAGGAATATTTTGTAATAATGCAGTTTACACTCTTCAGTGTGAAAGATCAAGATTAATTACTATCTTTGGTGTGGTTGCTTTGGTAGATCTCTCAATACTTCCTATGCTCTTTATAGTTTTCACATACACAAAACTATTTATAGTTTCTCATCGAAGTTGTAAAGAAATTAGGAAGAAAGCTGCAGAGACTTGTTTACCCCATATGTTAGTTTTAATCAGTTATTCAGCTTTTTTTGTGTATGATGTAAGCATAGCTCGTGTGAAATCAGATTTTCCAAAAACCACACGCATAATAATGACATTACAAATAATGCTCTATCAGCCTCTGCTAAATCCGTTCATTTATGGGCTCAAAATGAAGGACATTTCTAAACACTTAAATAAACTGCTTTCTCAGGCCAAAATCATTTCTTGTATTAAAACCTAATGCTAAGGTGAATTAATTTGGTTGTTAACCAGTTTTGTGCAGTTCAAAACACCTTTCTTTCTACATAATCAAATCATTCTTTCTTTCATGTGCTATGTGCAGAGGTGTTTTTTTCTGTTCTCAAACTGATCTCCCCGTTGGAGCTCAGTCTGGGGGCAGTTATTTTTTTTCTCCTTATCTTTCCTCATGCTGTGAATTTTCCATTGTTATACCTCTCTGACCTGTCTTCCCCATGTGATTTTTTGTGTAATGTATGTATGGTCGGAGGGTAAGATGGCGCCGCCATTACGTGCAATAGGTAGGCAGCCTTATGAAATTTCCCCTTGTGGGACTAATAAAGGTATATCAAATCAAATCAAATCATTCCAACTTTCAGGCAGAACATTTTTCAAATTAGTATATTATATCTGGGGAAGTACAAGAAAATATAAAGTGAAATAGCCCAGAGTACTAATAGATACTGCATAGTAGATACTACATATACTAGATATTGCCTGCCTTGTGTTTCCCTTTATGCTGCCTATGGTTTGACGGAAATGATCTCTGTAAATTTCTTTGTAGTAAACTTTTACAGGTGTGTGACACACCTTTTCAGATTCACCATTAACCTTCATATTTCTGCATCATGCTTGTGCATATAATAAACACTTTGTATAAGAGTAATTGATGACCTACTGGATCATTTAGATTTGCAATACAGTGGGGAAACCAATATGCATTCAGTGTAAGCAAGTAGTGTCACATCTGTCTATTTGTTTCTGTGCTAACATCAGTTGCATTTCAGTCCAAGTGAATTCACAATAAAACTGTTGCCATATACACACATTCCTGGTTTTATTGTCTGACATCTGGCCAGAGTGCCTCCATAGCAAAGGGGTTTATACTTTTGGCTGTTAAGTGAAAGTTCCCTGGTTTGAACCTGAAAGATCCCACAAAGAGAAACAAATCTCTGTGGTGTTGCATCAGGAACTGATGCTATGGCAGCCTCTTGTGAAAAAGTAGCTTTACTGTCAGATAACTCTATAAACATGAAACCCACATAAAACCATCTTTGCTTCGAAACCATTTTCTAACCTGCTTCTCTTCAATCACAACCTTAATTTTATAACACTGAATATGTTTAGAGAGGGGCAGTAATCTGATTCCTTTTTTCAAGAAATTAGTAAAGTAAGGGATTACTATTGCAAAAAAGATAATTAGAGTACTGTTACTTTCCCGTAAGCATGCTGCATTACTGCGTTACTAAACCGTGATTTTGTTTGCGAGAGTGATGTAAGCACGACAATGACATAAGCGTGTGCAATATCTGTGGTAACAGCTTTGTGCAGATCAACAATGGATAATATATCGAGAGTGGGAGAGAGTATGAGCGTGCAGGTTTTAAAGCGTTGAAGTACTGACCTTACTTTGAGTTGGATTCTGTAAAAAGTGACACAAATATGAAAAAAAACCCCAAAACTTCTGAGCAAGCACCGAGTACGCTGCCACAGGAATGTGAAAAAAAGGAGAGATATTTTTCCTCACATTACTGAGTTTTCCAACGAAGAAAGAAATATTTTTTTCATAACCTTTGTCATGTAATTAATATATCCTTAGTATCCTTATTTTCTTATTATATTGTTTTATGTACTTTAATAATGAAGGTTTGTAGAGCAAGGCCACTTTTGACTCATAAACTAAGTGCTCAGCCAGACTGAAAACAGGAAGTGCAGAGCTGTACAGTATATTAATAAATACAGGAAGTGTTACGGCCGAGAGGGCCAGGCTGTGGGTGTGGACTCAAATGCAGACACAGAGGGAGGCAAAACGGGCGTGAATACAGTGCTTTATTTACAGTGCCTAGTGAACTTACAAAGCAGGAAAGTATGAATGCTATGAACGGAGAATGCTATGAACTGTGGAAGCTATGAACTGAGAACTGTGAGGCCAAACTGTGAACATGAAACTCTGAGTGCTATGACTAGGTGCTAGATTTCACGGATGGATCCGGGGAATGGAAAAAAGGGGCAGTGGCTTGGATGGAGGTACGCAGTCAGCGTTGCAGGTTTAAAGTGTCATGCGAGGAGGGGGTGTCCAGGGGGTTCCGGGTGAGGAGTGTCCAGAGAGGATCCAGAATATGCTTGGAGTGAGGGACTTGGCAGGGAGGCAGGCAGGTGTAGTCCGTTGATGGAAAGGAAGCAACCAGATGACACAACCAGCGTCCAGGCAGAGATGTGAGTAGTCTAGGTTGGGAAGTGTGACTGCCAGGTGGGTCATGAGTTAGCAGAAGATCTGGCAGAGGTCTGTTGTGAATGCTGGTCTTATATGCTGGTGACTTGATTGGAACCAAGTGTGGAAGCTGATTGGAGTCTCTGCCTGAAGGTGGAGCCCAGCGGAGTGGAAAAACCCCATACTCACCCGGACCATGACAGGAAGCCAGATAGAAAAGAGGAACTTTGCCATATAAGCAATGGTTGTATTGAAACTGTGATGTGTAAAGTACCAAAATAAAACCTATATGTGAGACATTCTTAGATTCTAATGTTAGAGATCCTGCAACTGGCGTTTGGGCTGTGCAGGGGTCTCTCTCTTCCGGAAGATGATTGAATAAAAAGAAATATAAATGTTTTAACACACTATGAGTCGGTTTTCTCTGTTCTTTCATGGGGACAAAAGAATCGGGGTTTAATATTTGGTGTTTCCGCCCGGTTCTCCTTGCAACAGAGAGAACAAATGTGGATCTGATATTAGGCGAACAGAAGACCGGTCTAAAAAGGCAGGCACAAACCTGTTGAGAGAAAAAGCAAATCTGTGCATATTGGATGAATTCTAAATTATCTGTTCGCTGAGTTGATGATCTTAACTATTAAATTGGCTCAGTAGTGGCTTTACTTTATTCTTGAGAATAAAGTAAAGCTTTGAAGTAATGATAATGAAACTTGGAGAATGAAGTAATGAGAAGCATTGAAGTAATGAGAAACTTTGAAGCAATGAGAAGCTTTGAAGTAAGGATAATGAAACTTTGAGAATGACAGTACTGAGTTAAAGGTAATGTGGTATTTCATGGTAAAAGAGAAAAGAGACCAATGTGTGTTTAGGATAACACAGGATCATAGGTTATTGGTCATTTTATGGTTTAATAAGTGTCAAGTTCAGGTGTGCAGACCCCCTCCCTATTGGAGACGTCCACTAGGGGCCGTGGGCGTGCGGGACTGCAGACTGACCATCTGCCAAGACTTGGGACCTTGGTGTAAAAATAGGTTATCATTTTGGGATACACTTATTTGTTCAGTAAAAAGAGTAATTTCGGACGTGGAAGTCCGACAAAAGGACGCCTTGAACTGGGCAAGGTGTCTAAGTGACTCAGCATTTCAGAGAATCGAGTCACTTGTGGTCTTGAGTTTTATTGGTAAGTTGATTTGAAAGGAAAATCAATGCTTACCTCGTTGAAGTAATTCTGATGATGTTGCTAGATGTGCTGTGATACAAGTGACGAATCAGTTGTGTACATGTGGATACACAATTGTGCTGATATTGATGGATCGGCTGCGGTCCATGTGATAAGTTAATGTTGGGTGGACTGAGACAAGAAACTATTTTTAAATCTTCACTGGCTGCAGTGATATACATGTGCTGAAGATTACTGGACCCATAGATGTCCATTTGATGAAGTTCTTGGGCAGATAAATGACAGAAACAGTTTCTGAATTTTGAGGAGAATTCTGAAGCACTGAAGTTGAATTTTCTCCATGCTTGGTGCGCTGTGAGGACTTATATCACGGTTATAAGTCCAAAGTTTTATGCCCTGGAGCCCAAGAGTTGTGTGTAGAGAAGAACATGACTTAAAAAAGACACAAAAAAATATTTATGGTCATATTTTGTCTAATTTGGGGAGAATTGTCCCATATGTGTTTATTTCTCTTCTCTTTTAAGAGGACATACAGTGGGGCAAAAAAGTATTTAGTCAGCCACCGATTGTGCAAGTTCTCCCACCTAAAATGATGACAGAGGTCAGTAATTTGCACCAGAGGTACACTTCAACTGTGAGAGACAGAATGTGAAAAAAAAATCCATGAATCCACATGGTAGGATTTGTAAAGAATTTATTCGTAAATCAGGGTGGAAAATAAGTATTTGGTCAATAACAAAAATACAACTCAATACTTTGTAACATAACCTTTGTTGGCAATAACAGAGGTCAAACATTTACTATAGGTCTTTACCAGGTTTGCACACACAGTAGCTGGTATTTTGGCCCATTCCTCCATGCAGATCTTCTCGAGAGCAGTGATGTTTTGGGGCTGTCGCCGAGCAACACGGACTTTCAACTCCCGCCACAGATTTTCTATGGGGTTGAGGTCTGGAGACTGGCTAGGCCACTCCAGGACTTTCAAATGCTTCTTACGGAGCCACTCCTTTGTTGCCCGGGCGGTGTGTTTTGGATCAGTGTCATGTTGGAAGACACAGCCTCGTTTCGTCTTCAAAGTTCTCACTGATGGAAGGAGGTTTTGGCTCAAAATCTCACGATACATGGCCCCATTCATTCTGTCCTTAACACGGATCAGTCGTCCTGTCCCCTTGGCAGAAAAACAGCCCCATAGCATGATGTTTCCACCCCCATGCTTCACAGTAGGTATGGTGTTCTTGGGATGCAACTCAGTATTCTTCTTCCTCCAAACACGACGAGTTGAGTTTATACCAAAAAGTTCTACTTTGGTTTCATTTGACCACATGACATTCTCCCAATCCTCTGCTGTATCATCCATGTGCTCTCTGGCAAACTTCAGACAGGCCTGGACATGCACTGGCTTCAGCAGCGGAACACGTCTGGCACTGCGGGATTTGATTCCCTGCCGTTGTAGTGTGTTACTGATGGCGACCTTTGTTACTTTGGTCCCAGCTCTCTGCAGGTCATTCACCAGGTCCCCCCGTGTGGTTCTGGGATCTTTGCTCACCGTTCTCATGATCATTTTGACCCCACGGGATGAGATCTTGCGTGGAGCCCCAGATCGAGGGAGATTATCAGTGGTCTTGTATGTCTTCCATTTTCTGATGATTGCTCCCACAGTTGATTTTTTCACACCAAGCTGCTTGCCTATTGTAGATTCACTCTTCCCAGTCTGGTGCAGGTCTACAATACTTTTCCTGGTGTCCTTCGAAAGCTCTTTGGTCTTGGCCATGGCGGAGTTTGGAGTCTGACTGTTTGAGGCTGTGGACAGGTGTCTTTTATACAGATGATGAGTTCAAACAGGTGCCATTCATACAGGTAACGAGTGGGGGACAGAAAAGCTTCTTACAGAAGACGTTACAGGTCTGTGAGAGCCAGAGATTTTCCTTGTTTGAGGTGACCAAATACTTATTTTCCACCCTAATTTACGAATAAATTCTTTACAAATCCTACCATGTGAATTCATGGATTTTTTTTTCACATTCTGTCTCTCACAGTTGAAGTGTACCTCTGGTGCAAATTACTGACCTCTGTCATCATTTTAAGTGGGGGAACTTGCACAATCGGTGGCTGACTAAATACTTTTTTGCCCCACTGTATGCAGTTACTGGGTGTTGTCTACTTCCTCTTTCTGATTCTAAACAGCGTGTTTGATAAAATACTCTTAGGAAAGCGTATTTTGAGTGAGTGAGTAAGTGTGTGAATGTTGTGAGTACTGGATTTGAGTGATTCTGTGTGATTTATACCAAATAATAAATAAGTAATAATAATAATAATAATAATAATAATAATAATAATGGATTGCATTTATATAGCGCTTTTCGAGAACCTCAAAGCGCTATTCATTCACTCTCACATTCACACACTGGTGGAGGCAGCTACAGTTGTAGCCACAGCTGCCCTGGGGCAGACTGACAGAAGCAAGGCTGCCATATCGCGCCATCGGCCACTCCGGCCATCACCAGTAAGTAATAATAACACTACGTGGGTTCATAGCAGAGTGCAGGGAAAAGAGGAAGTCTGAGAGAAGAGAGTGTGTGTGTGTGTGTGTCAAACAGGATGTAAACCAGCAAGTAGCTCACCAGCTCACAAATATATCTTGTGAGCTGGTGAGAGACGTTGCAACATGAAAACAGAAGAATTAGAGACTGAATGTCTTTTAAAAAAGTAATAAAATGATATTAATTACATGTTTTAGTGTGTCAATACAGGTGGACTCTTCTCAACCTCAAAATATGAGTACAGCGGCAAAAGGATAGATCAACAGAATTGGGACGACAAACAGGCCAGGCTTTGGCTTAAACATTTTACAGCTTGACCTCTCATTCTGTCCTTATCCCGAGAAGAAGCTTGAAGGACAGTCAATCTCCTGATGAAGACAGAAGACAGACAGAACACCGTGGACTTGAAGAGTTAACAGTAGGCAAAAGACAGTGCAACTCACCTATAACACTGAAGGGTCAAGCAGCAGCATGTATGAATACCACTGATGGAACATGAGCTTTGAATCACAAGCTGGAAACTTGACAAGTGATATGACTGTTTGAAGGCACTGGATGTGATATTTGCCAAGCTGGGAGTTAACCTACAAGAAAAGACTGAAAGATAAACAGAGAAGAAACAGAGAAGAAGAAACAGCTGAGTTGGGCCTATGTTTGCTGGAGATTTGAAGGCCACACAGGACACTGTGAGAAGAGGGACAGGGACCAGTGAGAGGTCAAGCCCCGACGAGTCCAAGTGAGAGAGTACAGGATATAATTGGATTAAAAATGGAGGCTGAACTCATGGAGGTTTAGGATTGTCCACCACATCCCAAAAAAAAAGAAAGAAAAGAAAAAGACAGAGAAAGATAAATACATGAACTAACAATTACGTGAATGAATAGAAAACACATACACAAATTATTACATGTGAAATTATTTTTGGAAAGAATCAGAAGTGAGATAGTTTGAATCCACAGCTCAGTGCAAAGAGGCATGAATTAAACCTGAATATAAAATACACATGCAATTAAGAAGCAGCTTACACTCAATTAATATGACCACATAACATAAATGCAATGAAGAACACGGTTACACTTAGGAATGTGAATACATGACATAAATTGGTTTTTCTGGCCGGAAAGAGAGAAGCGGGTTGTTTACGTTTGTCACTTTTAGGTGCAAAGCAGACCTGGATTAATTTTCCACATGCAGCAGTCGGAAGAAAGTTATAGGTTAACATCACTGGAAACGTTCAGGCCAAGTTTCTGGTTGAATTGTTCACAGCGCCATGTGTTATTAGACCTCACCAGCGAGCTCTCACTTCTGGCTGAAGACAAGGAATGCAGTTCCAAAGAGCAATAACATGGATGAGAAAAAGAAATCTAAGCTCAAAAGCTCTTTGCCCGAAAATCAACTTGCAGCGTAACATCTCACAGTCCATGTCCACACTGGGGACGCTGCCTGAGAAGAATTCATCTCTGAGTGGCAGCCACTCATCTGATCTCAATGTCAACTCTCTCTCAAATTGGGACACAAACGAACCGGCAGCTCTGACAGCAAGGTGTCTTTGGGTCCTTTCTCCCTGATGGGCTGCTCCAAGCAGAGCAACGGTGACCTGAACAACCTGTACATTAACGGCAGCCATGTGTACACAGAGGAGACCGAACCCAAGAGTGGATTCTGTCTCTGAAAGAGAACTGCCTGTTTTGGACTGTTGAAGTGAGAGAGGACAACGGAGTGGGAGCAGTAGGTGAGAACACAGAGGAATGCTGTTATTTAATGTGGGAAATCAAAATTTGGGTTAGCAAACCTGGGGAAGAGAAAACTGACTGCTCAAGTGGGAAAATTGTGAAGGAGTCTTAAACACTGCAAAAATAAACATATACAAAATCACACACACACAAACAGAAAGTGCATTAACCTTAGAAATACAAGAGAGCTCACGAAAAGTAGACATCATCTTGAGCATGTGAGTCTGTTTATCATCTTGTCCAAATCGCTTAGTGTGTAGTAGTTTTTAGAAAAGAAAATTTAGAATTTAGTGATGATGGTGTGCAAATTGTGTAGCTTTTAACAAGATTTTCTTTGTATTGAGCAGGTGAAATTATGTCAGTTGACCTCAGAGTCTCAGGATGCTGAAGAACCTGAGGCCACTGAAATATGATGTGCACTGTTCCAAAAAATAGTAATGTCAAAGTATCTTACTGTATATTTTACAGTTTTGTACTGTCTTTCTAGAATATCATTAAATTTACATAAGTAGACTGTGATTTTACATGTCAAAGATAAAATAACATAACATCACTGTAAATATAGTAAAACACAATTTACTTTTTTTTTAAATATATATTTTTTGTACATATGCATATTTAGATTGTAAAAATACATTCAGAAATGTATCATGACTTCACAAATATTTGTCTGTGAGAGAATGATCTGTTAAATTCAAATGTAATACTATGGAAAAATATATAAAATGATCAAAAATTAATGAGAATAATCAATAGTTAAAGGAGCATTTGAATTATAATTTTGCTGAAAATGTCATGTCATCTAGGTCTGATTCAATAATTCAGAGGTAACAAGTTAAAATATAAGTAATAGTAATAGAAACATATAAAACATTGCATGGCCACGCTGTGCTAATTATATACTTTAAAAAATAAATGTAGAGGTAGGAATTGCAATTAATATAAATCTCTGTCAGAGTCCTGGGTCGAGCGACCCAGTTTTGTGCCTTAGTTGTTTATGTCATCTCCCCCTGTACTAAGTCTCCCTGGTTCATACGTCATGTCTGCGTGGTTATGTTTAATTCATGTCATGTCCATAGATTTTGGTGACGAGGAGCGTCAGCAGGTGTTACGGGCTTATCGGGAGGAGGAGCTCCGTTGGAAGCCTTGGCTCATTCCCGAGGAGGAGCTCCCACCTGTCGCCCTGCTTCAGACCGGCCGCTCACCTTCACCCCCTCGCGAGGACTTCTCGTCTCCGGCCGCTGGTCTGGCGAGGATGTGGGCAGAGGAAGAAGACCCGATCCCAACAGTTAATTCTGCCGTTCTGTTGCCACTTAATCGCCCTGGATGTACTGACGGCGAGGGGCTCGGAGGGACAATAAATGTCTCGGAGATGGAGACTCAGTTTACCTGTACTGCTACCTCTGTCACCCCCCCATGCACCTCGTCACAGTCTGTTTTCTCGGGGGCCAGTGAAGAAGCTGCCTTTTCCATGCCTCTGACTACTAATATTGAAGGTGTTAATCTCGTGCCCACGTTTTGTATTGACAATAAAGCTAAAATTTCTGGTGTTGGGCATGCTGTTTTTGGGGAAGCCACACTGCCATCACAGAACTGTGAATCTGACACTGCCAAACCGGCCATAGACTCTTCAGTCTTGGGAATCAAACCAAGTGATGTACTTTTAAACCCTGATATTATGAATGTGCAGGCTGAGGGGGAGGTTAGGGAAACAGAAGGTAGAGATGATTCTGCACACCCACGACATGGGTCTTTCGCTAAGGAGGCGTCTTTTAAGACAGTTACGGCATCTGGAGCCTTTTTGAAGACTGTGTCTCAGCCCCTGCTGTCCATTAACTACAAATCAAGTGAGAAAGCTTCTGATCTGACCAGTAGTAAGACTGTATTACCTTTGGCTAGCACCCACCTTTTTGAGTCTGTTTCCCTTGTTCTCAAGCCAAATAATGAATGTTCTGTTTGTGTAACTAGGCCAGCGAAAGAAGGAATGTCTGTTGTTGATCATGAAAATGTATGTAATGTTCCGGCGCTAATCGGTCCCCAGGTTCCTCACTCTGCCGATGGTTTGACCAGAGTGAGTGCTTTGGAGCCCGACATCAGCAACTGCTTTTCTACACCAGTCCACCGGGGCTGGACGATTATTAAGGGTCTGCCGGGTTTTCCTATGTCTGAGAATGGCATTGTGATTTCTGTTAATACTAAAGTGAAGGTCTGTCCAAGACTGTCGGGGGGGTAAGTCATGCTAGTCAGTACAAACCAGCTAGCCCTTTAACTGGACCCCTGGGCCAGGACCTTTTGACTGCAGTTAATGAACTGGCCGATCTAAAGACAATTCAGCCGGATTGCTCAGGGACAGTCCACTATGTTTTCTGTGCAAAGCCAAGTCCATGTGCATTCCACTCACTAGCCTTCTACAGCCGATCAGTGTGTGTGGCTGAACCCCTCCATAACTCAGTCTCGCCAACGGGGGGCTTAGACTCCAATAAGCGTAGTTATTTCCCATGTGACTGCCAAATTATTGTGTTAAAATCATCTGCACATAGTCCTGGTTGTTTTATGTGGGTTCATGAATCAAGTCTTGGCCTTAAGAATCATGCTTCCAGGGACAATATAACTATCACTTGTGTCACTGAGCCAACTTATTTCAGGTCTGAAATGTTGTTTAAATCGTGCTCCAAGACAGAAGGTGCGTTTAGCTCCCCAAGAAGGGCAACTAAGGACAATTTGGAATGTGTTAAGGACTAAGAGAATTTAAGGTCTTTGTCTGTCGTTGCTCCTCTGCTTACACCTGACAAAGTCAATGTTCAGAACTTTGTGCTCACTCCCAGGGTGGCTGTGGCGTTGCCTTACCTCTCACCTCCGTCTGATCTCCAGGTAGAGGCAGTGGTCACCCAGCCAGCACCTGCGTTAGTTCCCACCACTAGGGTCAGGGCAGCCATAGGTCAGCCATATCATGCACCTGTATCTACACCTCAGGTGGGAATGGCTGCCGTCCGGTTTGTTCCTGCACCCAGGTTGGTTCCCAAGGTTATGCCAGTCAGTACACAGCTGAGCTCTGCACCCAGCCTAGGCACTCGGGTGGGGGTGGTTGTCGCTCGGCAGGCGCCTGCACCAGCTCATGTTTCCATTGGAGGCTCAAGAGAATCATCGCCGCCACGACAGCCTCCTATTCAGCTCCCTGTCCAGTTAGCAGCTCAGCTCCCTGTCCAGGTGGCAGCTCTGCTCCTGGTCCAGCCAGGGGCCTCCATAACTGTTCATCCTGCGCCTGCTGCTGGATGCCCGGGTGTGCCTATCCAGCACCCTGCAGCATCCACACCACTTCATGCCACGTCAGCTGGAGGGCCCAAGGAGCCCGTCCGGCCTCATGCCACGTCAGCCGGAGGGCCCGTGGAGCCCTCCCAGCCACCACCTGCGGCTGCCTCACGGTCGCCTGGTTCAGCCTCGGCCTTAGCTTCTGCGTCGCCTGGTCCAGCCTCGGCCTCAGCTTCTGCTTCGCCTGGTCCTGCCTCGGCCTCAGCTTCTGCTTCGTCTGGTCCAGCTTCTGCTTCAGCTCCTGCTCCGCCGTCGCCTGGTCCAGCTTCAGCTTCAGCTCCTGCTCCGCCGTCGCCTGGTCCAGCTTCAGCTTCAGCTCCTGCCTCAGCTCCTGCTTTGGCTTCTGCTCCGGCTTCTGCTACAGCTTTGCCTGGTCCAGCTTCTGCTTCAGCTTCTGCTTCTTCTCCGCCTGGTCCAGCCTCTGCTTCTGTGTCGGCCTCGCCTGGTCCTGCGGCTGTGTTGCCGCCGCCCAAGCCATGTTCTGCCCCTCGGAATCGCCGGCTACTTTCCGGGTCGTCAGCTGGACATCATTGCCGTTGGGAGCGGCTTCCTGATCTGTACCGCCACTGCCTCCCACATGGGAGGTGGCGTGGCCTGTTGAGTTGCCAACCCCCGGGTCAGCTGCCTGAACTGATAAACTGTGACCTGTTGTGCCCTCGACCTCCGGGTCGGCCCCCTGAACTCATAAACTGTGGGCTGTTGTGTTGCCGCCCTCCAGGCCCGACCCCCTGAACTATGTTTGGACTTTTGTCATGTGCTCCAGTGTTTCTTGTCGGCTGTTTTTGTTTCCTGTTCTGGGCCCTCCATCATGGTCCCCCGCCGCCCGCCCGGGCTCAGTGGTCCGTTTTTTGGTTTGGGGCTGTCTGGAGCCAGCCCTTAGAGGGGGGGTGGTGTCATGGTCCTGGGTCGAGCGACCCAGTGTTTGAGTTTTATGTATCTTTTGTATTCATTTGTGCCTAGCTTAGTTCACCTAGTTAATTTCTAGATTGCAGTTTAGTTTTGTTCCTTAGTTGTTTATGTCATCTCCCCCTGTACTAAGTCTCCCTGGTTCATGCGTCATGTCTGCGTGGTTATGTTTAGTTCGTGTCATGTCTAATCTCCATGTTTCCTGTTTTACTTTGAAAGTCTGTATTCATTGTCAGTGTATTCAGTTTCACTTCTCCTGTCCTGTCGTTAGGTTCATGTGTGGTGTGTCAGCTGTGCTCCCATGTGTGGCCACTTCCCCTGATCATCCCTCATTTGTATTTAGTCTCTGTGTTTCATACAGTCTGTGTCGCGTCGTCTGTGTTCCCACCCTCCATGTTGTCACAGCCAGTCTTTTGTATTCATAGTTATGGTTTCCTGTGTCTTCATAGTTTATCCTGGTATCACTTTCCCAGTTTAGTTATAGTTTAGTTTTGTCACTGCGCTTCTGCCTTGTTTGCACTCCTTGTCTTCAGCCACAATAAAGGCTCGCTTTTCGTTCGAACTCAGTTTCATGTCCACGCCTGTGTCTGCACCTGAGTCCTCCACACACTCTCCACACGGTCTGCCATTGCGACCGTGACAAATCTCAAAGTATTCACAACATTCTTGAACAGAAATAGGCCTCTGCACCTGGGGTGAGGGTGTGGCCATGAATGTGACATGCCATTGGATGTTGGGACACATAATAACATGATGCTAAGCATCGGCCAATGAATGTGAACTAACAACCACAAGGTCGCAGTATGGCTGTACTGTAGGAAAAAATCCTAATATAAAAGTATTTTACTGTGCATTTTAGGGCTGCTCAATTATGGCAAAGCATGGTGGTTCAGACTGATAACACCACCAAAAGGAAGCCAAACACTGTCTCCCTTTACAACAAAACAAAGTGTGGCGTGGATGTGATGGACCAGATGGTTCGGGAGTACACTGTCCGCAGAGGAACACTGCGCTGGCCAGTCGCCGTGTTTTATAACATGATTCGTGCCATAGTTCCAATTATCTGTGGGTTTCCCAGGTTTGCCCACCAGCAGTCATTTAGAGATGGAACCCTGTTAATCCCCCGCAAGATGACAATTGCAATAAATGCCATTAGTTCAGGGAGGTCCATGAACCAATGAACATGCTCCATGCACCACTCAGCAGGCCATTTGTAAATATGTGTACAAATGGTTGGTTTTTTGTACTGTTTTTATCAATAAATCTCAGCAACAAAGGACATACACCCATGTGTGTTGATTTCTCCCTAAGATGGCAAACTGAAACACTCCAAGTTGGTGACTTTTGGAGATTTATTTCCCTGGATGATTGAGAATGCATCAAGATGAAACACAAAAGGAAGTGCACAGCTTTTAGCAGCTCCCCCACGCCCTCAATCACACACACCCACTCCCCTCCCTCCAGAATTCCCAGATAACGACCCAATTTACATATGAATGACTAGCCAATTTAGCTTCCACTTGGCTGAAGCTAAAGCCTAGCTAAAAGCCATTTGGCTGCTCTCCGGGTTTTAAAGGTAGAAAACGCCAAATGGCGATCCGTGGGGGTTTAAGTGTTAAAGCCGTGTCACTGCACCTGAGCCTAAAAGGTAGGCCGAATCTATTTTTTTGGTGTGCTGTAGGTTATTGTTATGTACTACATTTGTTACTCATTTATGAAGCACAGTACATGTTTTGTACTTGTAATTACCGGTACTTGTACATATACCCTAAAAAGTTATGCAAATATGTACCCATAACTTGTTTTTCAAAATATTAATAAAAGTGATGTCTCCAAACAGCCATCTCTTTCCTGACAATTCGCTTTGTGCATATTCTCTTACATATGATAAGTCAACATTGAAACACCTGCGGCTTTTAGTCAGGTGCGGCTAATGTATGTACAAAACAGGATTTTCCCCTGATTTTAGCTTGTGCGGCTAATATTCAGGTGCGCTTTGTAGTCCGGGAAATACGGTACGTAAATAGACTGTGATTTCACATTTCAAATGTAAATTAACATTAAATCACTGTAATGTAAGAAAACATCATTTTCATGATTATTAAATGTATCTGTCTGTACATATGCATATTTAGATTGTTAAAATACATTCAAAAATGTATCATGATTTCACAAATATCTGTGAAAATATCACAAACCAACTGTTAACTGTATATTTCTGTACATTTACATATTATGATTCATATGGCCACATTCATTGACCTTGTTTATAAGTATTTTGGCGCCCCAGCTGCCGGAATATTACCCTTTTTTTAAGATGTTTTTTTTAACAGTGTAGGGAAAATGAACAGAGGGAGTGATTTAAGTCTGATTTCAGACTATGTAAGTATTAGTTAAGCCAAAAGTAGGGCAAAACTTTTGTGGCCCTGAAGTTCAAATCCCAACAACATATGGATAGATTAATAAGCAAACTTTTCTGTGTTTAAGATTTTTGAGGTTGTTGTTTTAGTGATGGGTTGATTCGGTCGGTTAGGTTTGGGTGTTCTTCTTATTTTAATAGAGGGAGCTTTATTAAACATGGACATGTCTAAGGTGGCCCATTATTTTTGTAACAGTGCACTTAGAAAAATTTTGTTCTAAGCAGGCCTGAAAGATTGAATTAACAGCGCTGTAAAAATTTCCAGGAGAACAAATATAAGGTGACCTTTTCCAGAGCACAACTGGCTGAGGAGAAGGCTACCTGTGGGAACCTGATCAGGTTGTAAGTCCCTGTCTAAAAGGATTGCAGTCAATCCAGTCCAAGAGCATAAAGAACTCTTTTCCTAAAAAACAAAAACAAAATAAAATAAAACAAATGAATGAGCTCATGTTACTGAGGGTGGAGAATCTAATTATTTGCGTGGAAGTCTCCACTATCAGCAATATCTCGTGTGAATGCGTGTGAGTGAATGTGTGTGACTGGTAGTGGTGGGCGGATCGATCCAAATATCGATAGTATCGATCCCAAGTCGGGATCGGTATCGGATTAATACTAGCTTGGTTAGATTGATTCTTTACTTTGAGTTTTGCTTGTTTGCTATGCTGTGCTTTCGGCAAAAATGAAACAGCCAGGTCGCTGGACTCGCCGCTCCTGTGTCAGCGGAGAGCAGGCACACTTTGCTCCCCCCCCCCCCTTATGTTTCGGTGTTGCGCTGACACGTCACGTGACTTAGACACTTTGGGGGTTATTAAGTTGTTTACATATTAATTATATTTTTACCAATTGTTTTTGTTGTTGAGAGTTTTAATTGTAATTTTTGTGTTATATTTTATCAACAGTATTTGTTTTAATTTGTTTACTGGTTTGCGTGCACTTAAGATAAAAAAACAAAAAAACAAAAAGATCGCCACCACAGCAGACCCGGTGGCATTTTCATGCTTCGCAGCATAGTTTGTTCTTACAATAATCAAACGGTTGCTGTAAAAGTACATTCAACGGCTGCAGCTCTCCCGCTGGCAGCCGTACACATCACCACCACCAAACCTCATCGCAGAACACGCCCTGCCACATACACCCATCGACCGCATCGGCCCGGACCATCGGCGCACCATGCCCCGGCCCAGCGACGGGGAAGTGTCCACTCTGGCGGTTGCCGGCGCCTCCAGTGGAAGCCCAGGAGCTGGCCTGATGGCCTCCCATATGGCAAGCAGCAGTGGTGCAGCAGGAGTGGAAGTGAGCCAGGGCTCAGAGGCAGCTGGGCAGACGGCCAGCACGCAGGACCATGCTGCCTGCGTGCCGCCCTCAGGCAGGACCCCCGCGCACCTCAACCTCCATCTCCAGCTTGGCAGGTCCCGCTGGCGCGCCAGCCTCCGGCTCACCCCGAGCCGCGTGCTGTCCACCCTTACAGCGATCACCCGGTTGCTGTAACAGTAGCCTACATTCAACGGCTGCAGCCCTCTTGCTGCCAGCTGTACACATCAACACCAAAAACAACAGCACAAGCAGTGCACAGGTTTTAAGTCGGTGCATGATTGTAGATGCAGTGAAGGTGAGTCCATGTCATCTGCAGCAGCATCTCAGACTACGGGGTGGGGAAAACAGAGTATGAAATGTGAAGTTCAGGTTAACACACAGGTTTTGTTTTTAGGAAGTTCCAAGGATGCAGGCTCTGGATGGAGCCAGGAGTTCGAAAAGATTTGACATGATGGTTAAATTGATTTCATCCCTTAAACACAGGTTTACAGGCCCGGAGCAGATATACCCGAGAGGAGGATCGCTGAGGTGTTTTGAGAAATAATATGACTAACCTTTTTTCTTTTGATTTCCTAAGATCTGGTGAAACATTTTCAGTTTGTGACACATAAGAGGTGTCAAAAGGTGGAATTTTAGGTTTAATTTGAAACAATGGGTTTTAGGATCATTTTATGACTTGTTGGGTGTTTTGATAATTTATTTATGGTAAAACTTATGTATGAGTGATTGCTTATATGCTTAAGCTTAACTGATTGAAAATCTCTGACTTGGGTTGGATGTATTTTAGTAGAATAAGCGTTTATTATCATTTTATATACACATTGCATATTTCTGCTCATTAAGAGTTGATGCTCAGTCTAAGTCTATTAAAGGTTTCAAGCTTTGTTTGGCGCGATGTCCAGACAATCTATTGTGTAAGTGACTTGGAGCATAGAAGGATAAGCGGCATACACATATAATCCAGAAACCGGCCAGGCCAAAGGCCTGAAATTCATTTCTAACTGAATTTCAGTTTGCTTGGTAACAGATGACAGAAGACCAGTCAAGAAAGGACAAGCCCTGAGGGACCATCTAGGCTTGAACTTTTGCCATGTATGGAAGGTGTTAACTGCACAGCTTTTTAACTTGCAGGGATGGCGTGGAGTGTAGTGAATGAATGCATAACATGCTTATTAGGGGTGCAACGATACACAAAATTCACGGTTCGGTTCGATACTTTGGTGTCACGGTTCGATATTTTTTCGATACAAAAAAATGTTCATGCCTTTTTAATTTGTCATTTATTAAAATTATAAATATATATTTTAACTCAAAAGTACAGTTTTTAAATTTAACCCTAACCCTTGTGCGTGTTTTTTATTTTGACAGCGAATGCGCACCTGCGGACCACTTATGTGCAGCCCTGGTTATTTAGCTCGTCATATTGCAGCCACAGAAATTCTTTTGTCCATGAAACCATAAAGCTGCACTTTCTTTTTGCCTTATAGTCTGATTTGTCATAACTTCTCCGTTTTGTGGTAAGCTTTTCTTTGGCTGTCACTTCTTCACCCTGACCTGTCTTATTTGGCTCAGCAGAACTAAAATATATATCTGTCTGTGAAGGTTCTCAGTCATGCAGGTCATCGTAGTCAAATATATATCCTGCTGCTTTTACACACGCACTCACATAAGCTCAGCGATTCTCTGCGCGATCAACCTCTCACATGTTTAAGCTTGCTGCGGGAGATTTCACTTGTCATGTTTGCATAGTAAGCTAACGATTAATAACACGATGTCAGAGGAATTGGTGCACAAATTATCATCACTCACAGATCAGTGCTGTCGCTCTCTATACACAGTTCGCACAATTGCAAAGTGAAAGCAAAAAAACAAGCGCAAATTCAAACGCGATTTCAATATGTCACATATTGACAGTGGCTCACCGATGCCAATGACATAATTACCCAGCTACATTTCTGAAAGAATGCAAAAGCATTGACATATATTTTTCCTTCCTACAATAGCCCGACGGGCAGGGAAGAGATAGAGTTTGGTAGCCCGACTGAAAAAAATCGCTAGCCCCGGGACGTCGGGCTAGCGATATTGCAAGCCCTGTATCTGATTGAGGAATCACTCATCTTTGGAAAAGAGAGTTTATTACAGAGAAATGTCTCTTTCCAAAATAAAAGCTATACTATCCGCTTCTTCTGGGCTATATTCTCAGCAGCATAAGGAGAATCATGTGCTAACAGCTGTCTAAATGACTCGGCTAAAGTTAGTAGCATGCTTGTTGTTTTTGTCTTTGCACTAGGATGATGTCGGCGTAAATGTGCAGTCATATTCGTTGTGTTCCCACTAGTGCTTTCAGGTTAATCTCGTTGAAATGACCTTAACGCCACAACACGGCAAATCTCCGTTAATGAGCTACCGCCGATCGCCCCGTGCATGGGGCTAGACGGTGTTAAGGTTCAAAATTGAGGAGGGAGAGTACAAACAACTCTTGGTCCAGAGGGTCTTTGGTCAAACAATGATTTTAATGAACACACGTGTGGGAAGACACTCTGTACGCAGACAGCCAGTAGTCCTCGACTTAATCAAAGCATGAACAGATATTTTATAGCATCAGGGTTTGTTTACTGACGCCCCTTCATGCGTCACCGGTACATTTTATACATAGATCAGATCAACACCAGAATGACTTTTCACCTAGAAAATCATCTTCTATTTTCATGGCTTGGTACTTTCCGTTCTTATCTTAAAATGAATTGTTCCTCTTTCTTGCCGAGACAACAAGGACGGTTCCTCTAAATAAATTTAACTAATGTGTGTGTATGTGTTGACCTCACATGCTCTTTGTGTCACCTCTTCACCTACTGTCTGTGTCTCGTCCTCAAATGCTCCTCAAAATAACCTGCCCTTAGACTCTGCTTTCGGTTTCAGTTCTGCAAAAGGCACACTCTGCAAACCTGCAACTTCCTGTCAGCCTGCAACTTAGTCTTTCTGAAAGACACACACTGTTCAACCCCTGAATGCAATATAAACAATAGCAGTAAAATAATTTCCCTGCTCCACACTCCCTCTCTTGACCTCTGGAACACCAGAGGTCGCAATACATTGTGTCCTCACTCAGACCCTCTCTGGTGGTCTCGGACCTCGAGATCTCCAGGATCCTCGCCCCTCCTGTGGTCGCCGAGATCGATCTTCTGCAAAGGAAACAAAACACCTTTTCCTGCACCTCCCTAACTTATCATATCTGGGACTCTTTAATCAAAAGCCTGATCCTAATTATCTTCTTAACTTATTGACTTGTATTTATGTATACTCTTCAACGTTACTCATCCCTTTAAAACTCTTTAAGCCCTGCTTTCACGTCCGGTTGCTCGCTCTATTTTTCCCTTATCTGATCATCAACATCCTGTGCACAAATTGTCGCTGCTGCAAGTTCCTCTACTCTAAAAGATCCAAAAGAAAACACCCATTCTAATCAATTAAGTTTAAGCATATAAGCAATTACTCCTGTATACATTTCATCATAGCTAAATGCTGCCTTGAAACAACTCCTGTGTGTTAACACTAACTTCATTTTAACCTCACATTTCCTATGTTATCACCTGTTTTTGGTATAGCCTTTTTATTTCATTTTGCTCCTTTAATGTAACAATACCTTCTAATTCTAATTTATCAGACTTAACCAAAATATATGCTTTCCTTCCTCTTTGGTCCTTCTTTAAGTTCAGTTAAAAGCTAAATGAATTTAAGGCCTTTTGCCTGGAATCAATACTGTCATGTGTGTTTCTTAACTCTGTGTCTGTAAGCGTGTGCAATCCTTCATGAACTCATATTATCCTCACAGTAGATTGGCTAATCATAGCGCTAGCCAAAGGCTCGTGACCCTCCAGAGACAAATTTGAGCCACAACTCCTTTAAAAGCACAAAATGCAATATGTATAAAAATCATTTCTATTTATAAGCTCCCCCTTTATCCTAAAAATACCTCCTATGTAATATCTGTATGTGTAAGCCTACATTATAACCACTACTTCTAGAAATCAAAAAGAACTCAAAGCTGTTCTACCCCTTCAACCCTCACTAATTTTCCCTCTAAGAATTATTCACAGCTTTGAAAAACCGGCATTGTATCTTCTAAACAGGATTCAGTTCTGTCATGGTCCTGGGCCATGTTGGCCCAGTATTCTTGGTTCCTTGTATTTTCGCTCCTTATTTAGGCCAGGTTTTCTCAGGTGTCCTGTTTAGTGTTCCCTAAGTGTTTTTTCCCTTTGTGACTCTTACCCCCTTGTGCCCCTCCGTGTATTTATGAGCTCTCGTCTCTCTTTGTGTTTATTCCATGTTTCCCCCAGCCTGTTATGTCTGTGTTCTCCCCGTACTTTCTCTCCTCCTGTCTGAACCTCTGTGTACTTCCTGTTTTACTTTGACAGTCTCTCGTCATTATGCGTAATGTTGTATTCACTCCTGCCCTGTCTCGTTATGTTTATCAGTATCCCCTGTGTTCCCCACCTGTGTGTAATCTCCCTGTGTTCTCTGTGTGTATTTCCCCGGACCTCCCTGCATCCTCGTTTCTGGTTTGTGTTATTAGCTTACCCAGTTTTCCGGTTTCTTGTTTTTCCACCAGTGCTGTTTTATGCCCACCGTTGTAAATAAATATTCACCTGCACCAGAGCTGCCGCCTTTTGGGTCCTTTTCTACAACTCCACACGGCTTGGCCCGCAAACCGTGACAAGTTCACTTTAATCCTTTAACCTTAACTTAAAAATAACAGTTTCAGTTTTACCATATCCAAATGATCAAAAACCCAAAAGGTCCTGAAATGATCCTAAATTATTAAACAATTAAATTATTAAACCCTAAACCCCCCTTTATCTTGATACATTTCATGTGTCAAGATACTATACAAAACTTAAAAATGCTCAGTTTTCCCCACTCATGATCCAATCTATGTCATAAAAATAAACTTAAAACAGAACAGTTATCAGTCATGTGTTTCTTCAATTAATGATAACTGAGTTTCACCAAAAATATTTCCCCTTTAGCATTTGGCATTCTCCCAACAATATACTATAATCCCATAATCTAACCCCAGTCAACAAAACAAAACAGAAATTTTCTCTGGTAAAAGCAAATTGTTTGTCCACATTAATTCATCCTCACTCACATTCAGTCACACATTCACTCACATGCAGTCACACCATGTATTTGCTGATAGTGGAGCTTCCCGCACGATCAGATACTCCACCCTCAGCAAAATGAGCTCAGTCATTTTTTATTTTCCATAGGAAAATATTTCTTTATGCTTTTGGACTGGATTGACTCGCATAAAATCCTTTTTACAGGGACTTACGACCTTGATCAGTCCCCACAGGTAGCTCTCCTCAGCCAATTGTAATCTGGAAAGCCCACCTTATATTTGCTCTTCCCGATAATTTTCAGCGCCGTTATTCACTGTTGCAGGCCTGCTTAAAACAGAAATGAAAAAATAGAGCTGATTGTTAGCTCATAAAAACAAAACAAAATCACCTGACAGGTTTTCTTTAAGTGCACTGTTACAAAATAATGGGCCCAATTTTTTAGACATGTCCATGTTTCCTAAAACTCCCTCTATTAAAAACAAAAACACCAACCCAAACCTAACTGACAAAATCAACCCATCACCACAACAACCTTAAACACACAAGTCTTGCCACCACATAATTTCACCTCCTCAATACACCGAAAGTCTCATTAAAACCACACAATTTGCAAACAAAAATCACCCCCTTTAACATACTTAAATTCAGCATAAAACCCCCTTACGACAACGTATAATCACTAAACTATAAACTATTTCCTACCCAAATCTATACTTCTCTTGTCTGCCATGCTTCCTCGTCTGAAAGTCACTTCCTCAGTCACACACACACACAGGAAGTTCCTTCGTCACCACTCACTCCAACTAATTTGCATACTGAGTCATCTCTCAAAAAGCTGTAACAACAGAAACATATGTTTAAACATCACCAACTCATTAAATTATGTTATTTCTTTCTACAGTTATCACTGGTTTTGATCACTCAGTACGAGAGCACTCCTAAGTCACTATTTTTAAAACTACTTTAATCACTTTTTTGTTTTCATAACTCCCTTTGTCATATGGCTTCTTCTATTCCTCAATTACAAAGTCAAATGTATTTTATTAAACATTCACACCATTGTATCATTCATACAAAATAGCAAGCTGTTCTTCATTGCATATGTTTGTGTTCTTAGCCAGGTTTAATCTGTATCTATGCATTAATCTCCATGAGCTTGTCTTCATAAGGTTAATGCATTTTCTGCTTGTGTATGTGAATTTGCATATGTTGCTTTTGCAGTGTGTCAGACTCCTGCACAATTCTCCACTTAAGCCGTCAGTTTCTTTCCCAAATTTGCTAACCCAAATTCTAAGTTCCCACCTTATTAACACCATTCCTGCTCCTTAGCCAGAAGTTAGGGCCCACTTGTCAGGTTTATGGAGACATGGCGCTGTAAACAATTCAACCAGAAACTTGCCTTGGCATGTCCAGTCAAGTTAACCTACAGGTTTCTTCCGACCGCTGCACGTGGAAAATTGATCCAGATCTGTTTCGCCCCTATAGAAACACAACTGAGACATTTTCATTATTTTCATATATACATAAACTACCCGTTTCCCTTTGTCTGGTCAGAAATCCCAACTTATGTCATGTATATACGTGTAAGCAGGTCTTCATTGCTTTTCCTATGTATTTTGTTAATGTTCAGTAAGTGTAAGCTGCTTTCTTCATTGCCTCTATATGTTATAGTCAGGTTTAATTCATGCATCTTTTCCCTGATTTCTTAATTCAAAACTGTCTCACTTCTGATTCTTTCCAGAAATAATTTCACATGTAACACTTTGTGTATGTGTGTTTTCTATTCTTGTTTACCCCTTTTTCTTTGTGACGGTGGACATCTCTAAACCATCATGAGTTCAAGCTTCACTTTCAGTCCAATTACACCCTCTATTCTCACAGTCGAAGTCGTCCAGCTTCGCCTCTCACTGGTCACCGTCCTCTTCTCTCAGTATCCTTTTGTTGTCTTGAATTCCAGCAAACACAGTCTGTTTCTTCTCTGTTTCTCTTCAGTATTTTCCTTTTGGATCAAGTCCCAGCCTGGCAAAATACCACATTCAGTGCCTTTAAACAGTCATGTCACACTGTTCTTACCAGCCTGCTGTCCACCGTGCATGTTTCATCACGTGGTTTCTTCTTTTCTGTTGATCCTCTCAGTCATCTCTTTCAAGATTACTCCAAGCATGGCAAATCTGACAATCAGTGTCCAGTGCTTTACCACCGTTCATTATCCCACTGTTCAACTGCCCAGCCTGTAATTTACAGTACATGGTTCCACCTCGTGGTTCCTTTCATGCTGCTGCTGGTGTCGTCAGTGTGGTTTCCATTGCACTGTCTTTTGCCTGCTATTAATTCTTCTCAAGTCCACGATGTTCTGTCGGTCTTCATCAGGAGATTAACTGTCCTTTGAGCTTCTTCTCAGGATGGGGACAAGTGCGAGGTCAAGCTGTAAAATTTTAAGCCAAAATCTGGCCTGTTTTCTCCCAATTATTCTACTCTAGTGGTTTTGGCGCCGTACTCAAAATTCCAGGTTGAGAGAAGTCCACCTTTATTTATCTGTAATCTGTTTTGACACACTAAAACATACAATTAATATCCTTTTCATTTCTTTTCTCAAAACCTCCATTCGCTTTATCTGCCTAGAGTTTAACTCATCTGTTTCTCTCTCTGGGTGCTCACTCGTCACCTTATATGGGCATGCAAACTTCCTGTCACCCACACCATTTCCTGTTACACACACACAGCACGCAGCTGCTCAGAGCAGCTCAAGCTGCTTTGCTGTTTCTCCAGGCTAATCAAACTTATTTTGTATTTACAATCTACAAACCCTCTGTAATTCTACTAACTTTTGATCTAAAATGTAGCATCATTCACACAATGATTTCATAATCCTCTCACACACACCTTTTAAATAAACTAAACTCTTATAACATCACTCATGCATCTCTTAAATTAAAAACACTTTCAAACTTTAAAACATCCTACTTTACATCACCAAAGAAATACCTCTCACACCTTTATTCATCATTCAAAACCTTCTAGTCACCGCATTCACACTTAAAGTGTGACTAGAGTTGAGGAATATAACTCAAAACCCACTTTCCTAAGAGTATTTTAGACATGCTTGTCATAATCAAAAAAAGCAAGTAAAAAACAAACAAACAAAAATTGAAACCTCTATTAATTCTCACCGCACACACAAGAGATTGAAAAAATAAAACACACCAGCAACTAATGCTGGAGAAAAGTTACTACTGAAAGTCATGTGTTAGTCTTAAGTATATACAGTGCACTCAATATATTTATATATCTACATCCAAACTCAGTCAGTTACTATGCATCCCCTACGGCAACTCAAAACTTTATTTATAGTCCTCTAATAAACATAAATGGCATTTTAAACACACACTCAACAATGTTTGCAGCAGTATTTGTAAAACCAACTGTGGCTTAAACAGTTCACTGCTTACTCATTTGCATTAGTAAGCATGTTCTGATTTTATCTGTTTTGATTTTATATACTGTTTTGATTGTTTGTTTGTTAATTAGTTAGTTAGTTTATTTGCTTGTTTTAATCAATTTTAAATCATGCTTTTTATTTGTTCTTGTTTCTAATGTCTCTGTAAAGCACTTTTAAATCACCTTGTTGTTGAATTGTGCTATACAAATAAACTTGCCTTGCCTTGCCTTGCATTTTCACACTCACACACACACATCTAAAAATAGCAGCAGGCAGTCAGTGCATTACTGACTCGACACACAGAGATCTCTCACACCAAATTTTCTTATTCTATATTACAACGACGTCTTATATTTACAACCACTGTCAGATCTGTCAGCTTTAGCGCCTACACAATTTTAGACAAATTTAAAATAACCGCCCAGCGGATAAACTCCCTGAGTTTTTTGCGACCAATTAACCAGTATCAAGACTTTAACTGTTTCTGGCCTCATTTCTAAAATCCCTAACTCAATTTAAAAGTGTCCAACACCCAAGGTCCAACCTTTGCTGCCCAAAAAAGCGCAGATACCGTTCCAAACGGTAAGGAGACTCTAACTCCTAGCTTAATTCCAGGATGCCCTGTACCCCACAGTTAAGCCAAACTGAACTAACCCTGTTCGCCGACAGGTCAATGTCGCGCGTCCACGACAAGGAGGGAGCGTAACCTCCGGGCTCTGCGCTTCCTAGAACCCCCACGGTTCCGTTCTAAAATAATTTATAATACTTTGAAACAACAATCAACACCCAACAAAGTGTATGACTGAGGCAGATCGACCCTGATGGACAATGGGGACTCTAACCCACAAAATGACCAACCAAGGTCTGACCTAATGACCAACCGGGACTTTAACCCACAAAATGACCAAATACCCTACCAAACTACTTGAGACTCTAACTCAATTTCTTTGGGACTTCAACCCAGTATTTAAACTTTTCCTGGCAGACTCTAACTGCTTTAGCAGACTTTACTGCTTTCATTTCTTCTTTCTTCTTAGCAGAACTCTAACTGCTTCAACTCATGAGATTTTCATCAAAATCAAAACAGACATCCACCAGTAACTTCAGTGAGTAGACTTAAATTTTATCATGTCCAATTTGGCACACTTTGGAAATAATTCAACAGGTAGTGCCTTACCTTTTGGATAAGCCGGCTTATGCCCACTCACTTCGACCACTGGAATTCATGTCTGCCCGTCAGACCACCTCAGAGACCACCAAATTTCTCCATCTAAACCTCCAATCCTCCCTCCTCAACCACCGGACGAAGCCCCCAAATGTTAAGGTTCAAAATTGAGGAGGGAGAGTACAAACAACTCTTGGTCCAGAGGGTCTTTGGTCAAACAATGATTTTAATGAACACACGTGTGGGAAGACACTCTGTACGCAGACAGCCAGTAGTCCTCGACTTAATCAAAGCATGAACAGATATTTTATAGCATCAGGGTTTGTTTACTGACGCCCCTTCATGCGTCACCGGTACATTTTATACATAGATCAGATCAACACCAGAATGACTTTTCACCTAGAAAATCATCTTCTATTTTCATGGCTTGGTACTTTCCGTTCTTATCTTAAAATGAATTGTTCCTCTTTCTTGCCGAGACAACAAGGACGGTTCCTCTAAATAAATTTAACTAATGTGTGTGTATGTGTTGACCTCACATGCTCTTTGTGTCACCTCTTCACCTACTGTCTGTGTCTCGTCCTCAAATGCTCCTCAAAATAACCTGCCCTTAGACTCTGCTTTCGGTTTCAGTTCTGCAAAAGGCACACTCTGCAAACCTGCAACTTCCTGTCAGCCTGCAACTTAGTCTTTCTGAAAGACACACACTGTTCAACCCCTGAATGCAATATAAACTCCAGATTATATTATTAATGCAATGGTAATAATGACAATTATTTAACAATAGCAGTAAAATAATTTCCCTGCTCCACAACGGCCAACACGTTAACGAGCTAACTGCGCTAACACACTAGTTCCCACCCATGTAATTGAGCATTACATGGCACATCCAACATACTGTTTTACTTTAGTCCATGACTCGCTTACCTTCAGGGTCATACGTCACATGAAAACCAAAATAATTCCAAACGCCAGATCTGAATGAGGGTGGGGGAGGTGCCCTGCGCTCTTCCTTCTGTCTATGCTGTCTGTGTGGAGCGTTCAGTGGATCTGCGCTCGACAGTGCAGCCTAGGCGGAGTAGTCAAACGCAGATTCACTGCGCGCTCCACACAGACAGCATCGTCAGAAGGAAAGTTGATAAAATAAATTACAAATGTTGTATTGTTCGATACATATGCGTACCGAACCGAAAGCACTGTATCGAACGGTTCAATATCGATACGAATATCGTTGCACCCCTAATGCTTACATACACAAACATCACATATATTTATTTTCTAGGGTAAAGGTGGAACACATCTTGCTTTATCTTTGCTTAGTAACTAGTGATGTAGAAGGTGTTAAAGATAAGTATGCCATGAATAAGTCAACAGGAAACGTGTGGGGGGCGAGACGGTTGAAACAAAAATGTTGCAGATAACGGAAACTTGTCTAATTGTTATTAACTGTAACTTTTGCATGTTATGTATTTGCTTGAAGCAAAAAGAGGCATAAATCCTGATAGACAAAATTTTGGAGTGTGCTTTCTAGCGGAGATTTATGCTGATATGGTGATGGTGTATATCTTAACCTGGGTGTGTTTAATAAAATTAAAAGTGTTGCTCACACACACATAAAGAGCATTGAAATTAAGTAAATTAAGATTAAGTAAAGTTAATATAAAGGATAGAGCCTAGAACATGATATTTTGAACCAACTTTGAATAATTAAGGGAACAATAGATGAAAACAGTAGATTAGTGAGGTGTAACAGAGGGAGGCGTTTTGTTTTCTATCCTTTACAGGAGAAGATTCCACAGCGACCACAGGGGTGGTGAGAATCCTGGAAGCCCCAGACTGAAAGGAACCAATCAGAGAAAGGGGGACCCAGAAAAGAAGCACAGAGCACAGAGAACCACAGTTCTAGAAAATGTGTTGTCTAACCCTGATGCACCCGCCAGGGGGAGAGCGGCGGGGTCGGGGGATGCGGGACCCCCGCGGAGGGAGGGAGGAGGTTGGGGTCGCGAGATCCCCCGAGGGGATGGGATGGGAGAGAGAGAGAGAGAGAGAGAGAGAGAGAGGGAGGGAGAGAGAGAGACGTGAGTTTGACAGAGAACACACGTGCAAGCGTGGACGATAAAGTCGTGTAAAAGGTGGTCGTGAAACACCCCGGCGAAAGCACAGCGCGTCGCGCGGCGAGATGATAAGAGCGTGGATGGCGTGCTATATAAGCGTGTCGGGGTTACAGGTTACAGAAGCGGTGTCCGGGCGCGTGCTGTACAACAACAATGGCAACAAGGTGCCAACGAGAAAGAAGAAGACGAAGAAGACAATGTCATGCACTAGACCGTGGGAGCCAAAGAGCACTAAGGTCGGTACAGGTGGATCGCAATCACCAGTGGTGTCATCGTCCTCCTCCTCCTCCCGCTCACCATCGCCGTCGCAATCACCATCACCATCACCAGCGCGTTTGGCGTACGCGGGGTGGCCGGTCGCTCCGTTGTTGCATCCGGCCACATTTCGCTATCGAGGGCTAGGGGTCGAGGAAGACCAAGAGCAGCAGCAGCAGCGGCAGCAGCAGCAGCAGCAACAAGAGGAGAACTCGGAGGAGGAGGAGGAGGAGGAGGAAGAAGAGGAAGAGGCCGAGGAGGATAACGACTCGACAGCCCGAACGCTCGCAGAGGAGGAGCGCTGCTCGGAGGAGCAGGAGGGCGAAGACGACGAGGTAGCGGAACATGGGTTACCGGGTGGTGCGCGCAGACTACGCGAGCACGTCCAAGAAATTCGGCTGCAATTATGCCAGGCTGATGGCTCGCAAGGTGAGCCGAAAGGCACAGAAGGAGACAAAGACACAGGAGAAGGAGACGAAGACACAGAAGAAGAAGAAGAAGAAGCAGCAGACAAAGAAGACGAAGAAGACGTCGACTGCGGGCGGGGGGTTTCGGAGCTTTGGCGGGAGGACGCCGGCCGTGCTTCAGGTGGCGTTGATGATCTTGGGCGCGATCGTGGGCATTGCGATGTCAGTGAAACTCGCGACGCAGATGTAGCCGACGTTTATGACGATGATGACGATGAAGAAGAAGAAGACGAAGACTATGAAGACAAAGACTACGAAGAAGAAGACGACAACGACGACGAAGAGGAAGAAGACGACGACGACGAAGAGGAGGACGACGACGACGACGACGAAGAGGAGGAGGAAGAAGAAGAAGACAACAACGATGACCTCGACCCGCGAGGACGAGGCCCTACCGAAGAGGCCGTGGCGGCGGCGCGAGACGAGGCCTCCTCGTTCATGGCCTACTTCCCGCCGGAGATAGAGGACTCGGTGATTGCCATGACCAACCTGGAAGCAGACAGGCGCAGGCCCGCCATCGACGGATGGAAGCCCATGGGCCGCGTCGAGTTCCGAGCCTACGTGGGGCTGCTCGTGCTCGCCGGCATGTAAAGGTCCCGGGGAGAGGCCTGCGAGAGCCTGTGGGACGCCGAGAGCGGCAGGTCCGTGTTCAGAGCCACGATGCCGCTCAAGACCTTTCGAGCCTACTTGAGCGCGCTGCGCTTCGACGACAGAGAGACCAGACGAGCAAGGCGAGGCGAGGGCGGCGGCGTCAGCGATAGCTACGACAAACTGGCCCCCATCAGAGCCGTGTGGGACGAGTGGTGCGCGAGGTTGCCCGCCATGTACCGCCCGGGACCGGAGGTCACCGTCGACGAGAGACTGGTGCCGTTCAGAGGTATGTGATGTGTGTTTGTGTGGCTGTGGCGTGCGGATGAAAGGAGGAAGAGGAGCGGGAACAACGACAACACTAGCTTTCTGCTATTGTCGTCGTCGGGTTCTGCGGCTGTGCTTTTACATGACTTTATCGTCCACGCTTGCACGTCTGTCAAACTCACGTCTCTCCCTCTCTCTCTCTCCTCTCCTCTCCCTCTCTCTCCCTCTCTCTCTCTCTCTCCCTGTTTCGCCTTCAGGACGGTGTCCGTTCAGACAGTACATGCCCAGCAAACCAGCCAGGTACGGGATCAAGATATGGATGGCGTGCGACGTGCGTTCCAGCTACGCGTGGAAGATGCAAGTCTACACCGGCAAGCCGGACAAGCGCGGCCCTCCCGAAAAGCACCTGGCCACTTGAATGGTCGTGGACCTCACCGAGGGATTGATGCCGGGACGCAACGTCACGTGCGACAACTTTTTCACCTCGCCGACAGGCTCTATCGCGAAAGAGGCCACACCGTGCTGGGCACTCTGCGTTCGAACAGACCCGAGATCCCCAGAGAACTGCGCTGCGTCAAGGGCAGGGCCGTGGCTCCGTTGAATCCGTAGTACTCGGCGGCTCCGCGGGACGAGGAGGAGGAGGAGGAAGAGGGCTCGACACGATCATCCTCTCCTACGTGGCCAAGAAGAACAAGAACGTGCTGCTCCTCACCACCGCTCCTTGTTACCACCACCGCTCCGACCCCAAACCCCGGCCTAGCTGCCGCAGTAGCGACAGCGGCGGAAAACCTCCCTTGGTGCTGCATTACAACCGCACCAAGGGAGGCGTCGACAACCTGGACAAGGTCGTGAGCACGTACAGCTGCAGGAGAAAGACCTGCAGGTGGCCGTCACGTACTGTCCCAACTGCGCTGCTTCTTCCCGCACCGCCGCTCCCCAGATGCCACCGACGTCGTAATAACACAAACACCCCACGGGGGTCCTAGCGACCCCAACCCTATCATCATCATCATAACACACATATGCCCGAGGGGGTGCTTAGCCTTGTTCACCCCAGCTGTGAAACTCAGAAATCAGTCTTACTTGTTATCATATATCGTCCACCTGGGCCTTACACAGAGTTTCTGTCTGATTACACAGACTTTTTATCTGATTTAGTACTTAGCTCAGATAAAATAATTATTGTGGGTGATTTTAACATCCATGTAGATGATAAAAATGACAGCCTTAACATGGCATTTAATCTGTTATCAATCTCTGTCTCTCTTCCACAGCATGTCTTTCATCATGTTTTCCTTATCTCACCCCAACCGGTCGCAGCAGATGGCCGCCCCTCCCTGAGCCTGGTTCTGCCGGATGTTTCTTCCTGTTAAAAGGGAGTTTTTCCTTCCCATTGTCGCCAAAGTGCTTGCTCATGGGGGTCATATGATTGTTGGGTTTTTCTCTGTACCTATGAAGCGCCTTGAGGCGACTTTTGTTGTGATTTGGTGCTATATAAATAAAATTGAATTGGATTGAATTGAAGTAAACTTAATGGGATAAATTAGGAATTATGTCGTGTTTCTTACAAAAAACGAAAAGGGGGAGAACTGTCATGTAATTAATATATCCTTAGTATCCTTATTTTCTTATTATATTGTTTTATGTACTTTAATAATGAAGGTCTGTAGAGCAAGGCCACTTTTGATTCATAAACTAAGTGCTCAGCCAGACTGAAAACGGGAAGTGTAGAGCTGTACAGTATATTAATAAATACAGGAAGCCAGACAGAAAAGAGGAACTTTGCCATATAAGCAATGGTTGTATTGAAACTGTGATGTGTAAAGTACCAAAATAACACCTATATGTGAGACGTTCTTAGATTCTAATGTTAGAGATCCTCCGTTTGGGCTGTGCAGGGGTCTCTCTCTTCCAGAAGATAAAAAGAAATAAAAGTGTTTTAACACACTATGAGTCGGTTTTCTCTGTTCTGTCATGGGGACAAAAGAATTGGGGTTTAATACCTTCATTTGATGAAACTGCGACAGCAGGTGGAGCAAGAGCAACAATATATCTAATGGTGTCAAATGATACCTTGGGGTTACCTCTGCTCTCAGAAACTAGGTCTGAAAAATAGGCAGCCCTCGCATCTTGAACTGAAGTGTTAAAAGAAAATAAAAGATCATTTAAATAAAGGAGCTGGACATGGAAACGTGTTTTCCTCCATAAATGCTCAACTTTACAGCAGCAACGCTTTAAACAGCGAATGCTGTCATTTATCCAGGGGGACAACTTTGAAACCGGAGCTAGTCTGGATTTGACAGGACAAACATTGTCTAAAATAGAAAGACAAGAACTATTAAGAAGATTTGTTAGAAGATGAACATGGTTATAAGGAGGTAAAACTGAACAAAAAGCATCAGAACATTTAACAGCAGTAGTGGAATTTAAGATGCCACATGATGAACAGGAGAGAGGGAGAGATGGAAAAACAAGTTACAATAAAAAATGTCCTCAGGACAAATAAAATCAATGTTTAAACCTAAAGTAAAAACAAGTTCCAGTGTGTATCCTTTGGTATTTGTGGGACAAGACACATGCTGTGTAAAATGGAAAGACTCCATGACGCTAAGGAAACCTATTAAAATCCCCGACTATAAGCAGTCTGGACAGCTTGAAGGAGGAGGATAAAAATTCACCAAACTCCTTTAAAAACCTGCTATTTAGGCCAGGTGGATAATTCACTATAGCACAGTAAAATGTTTCTTTATTTCCAATTCTAACCACCTGTATTTCAAATGATGAAAAGTGTCCGACCATTGAGGCATGACAGTAAAACGGGCTTCCAACACCGCAGCGAGACCTCCTCAACCAGACCTCGGAGGATGGCTGATGAAGGACTAACCACCCAGGCAATGTTTGATGAGGGATGAATAGTCACAATTGCGCTGCCAAGTAAAAAAATAAGAAATCCAGTTTTTTGGAAAGAATAAAATCGTTCCCCAAGAATGTTTTATTAGTCATTGATCAGACGTTTAAAAGCGCCATGCTCAACAAGGACACCTGGACACCTGCTCTTTTTCCTTCACCATTTTGCAAAGATTTTCTGTGTTTTTAACTAGCCCACAGGCACCACTGATGATACCTGATGAAGATCCAGACACCGGTGTGTTGGTGTCGGCAGTGAGGATGGAAAATACCGCAGGAGGATGAGGTATCTTGACCAAACATAGAGGATCGGATGGATAACAGCGTCAGGCAATCGTAGACTAAGGCAGCCAACGCATGAGTGACAAAAAGCGAAAGTAAAAAGGCTGAGGAAAACAGCACAGAGAAACCTCCAAAAGTTGATTCAATTCATCTGGACTTCTTCAGTCTCAGCTGGCTGCAGGTTTCCCCAATCTTATAAACAGTACATTTGCATAATGACTGAAACCAGCCCACTGAAGTAACAATGGGCTGGGAGGTCAGTTCCTACATCATAATTATGCAAATTCTCATGACCATTGATCAACAACCACAGATCAAAGCACAGAGAAACCATGGCCGGCAGCTGCAAAGCTAAACACAGGCACCATCATATCGGAAGAGCACCAGGGCCCGGCATGGCCCCTACAGGCTGAAGAAGCTGACTGCGCTCCATGAGCGTCTGGCAGCACAAATGAACCAGCTGCTAGTTGATGAGAGACACCCAGAATGGCTAACTGAAGGCCGGACAGAAAGGGATTGGTCCCATGCTACTACCAGCCAATAACTTGTCTCAGTACCACATGGAAGCTCCTGTCAGGTATCATAAAGGCTAAGATGAGCAGGTACATGGATCAATACATGAGCGGGGCACAGAAAGGGATTGGCAAGATTACCAGAGGCACAAAACACCCGCTACTGGTAGATCGAGCAGTTGCCTGAGACTGCAAGACTAGCCTGACTAACATGCGCACTTTCCTGATTGAGTACAAAAAGGCCAATGCCTCAGTACCCCACACCTGGATCCTGGAACGCTTAGAATTGTACAAGATAAACAGGACCAAGAACCTTCATCAGGCAACTCAAGGATGTGGCATGCACCACTAGAGGCCAACTTCAAGCCCATAGCCATCAAGTGCAGGATCTACCAAGAGATGCGCTGTCCCCACTGCTTTTCTGCATAGGCCTGAACCTCCTCAGTGAGATCATTAACAAGACACCCTACGGATACCGGCTACGGAATACAGCTTGATGTCAGCCACCTCCTCTACAGGGATGACATCAAGCTGTATGTCAAGAGTGAAAGAGAGATCAATTCACTGATTCACACCAGCAGGATATACAGCTATGACATCGGAATGTCGTTCAGACAGGAGAAGTGTCTGAATGACATTCTCTCGCACTTTTTTTCCGCTTCACTCAGCATGCAAGCCTTGTGCTTTACGCTGGGATGAGGGGGGAGGAGCCAGGGACAACAACTACTGCAACTGCAACTCAGTTGCAGATGATAAAGGATTCAGAAAGTTTATTCATGCAGGTCCATATAACATAGAATATCCATCCGATCCTCTATGATAAGTCAAGATGACTTATCCTCCTGCGGTATTTTCCATCCTCCGCTGCCGACACCGGTGTCTGGATCTTCGTTAGGTGTCATCAGTGGCGCCTTTCTGTGTCCGCGCAAGTCACGGAGAAGGAGAGGAAAAAGAGCAGGTGTCCAGGTAAAACTCAGACTGTTCTGGAAGCGGGGACTAACTGTGCCTGGATCTATGAGACGGCGCTACCTCAGGAGTGTTCATCCAGACTCTCCTGTTGTTTGGCCTTCCATCCCCGCGGTGAGTGGAATTTATGAACGTCGCGGATCAAACTCTCTGTTTCTTTGTCCCCTAAATCGGGCCGCTTCTGTTAATAATATGTCTTCTACTTCGCTGAGAGTGGCGCTTTTCAACGCTCGATCAATGACTAATAAAACGTTCCTGCTGAACGATTTTATTCTTTCCAAGAAACTGGGCTTCTTATTTCTAACCGAAACCTGGCAGCGCGATGGTGACTTTTCATCCTTGATTGAACTCTGTCCGAGTGGGTACTCATTCATCAGCCAGCCTCGGACGTCGGGTTGAGGAGGAGGTGTCGCTGCGGTGTTTGGAAGCCGGTTTTACTGTCGCGCAGTGTTGGTCGGACATTTTTCATCCTTTGAACTACAGCTGGTTAGAATTGATTGATTGATTGATTGATTGAATCTTTATTTTGAACATGTTGAAAAAGTATAAAAAAAAATAGAATTAAAAGAGACAAATGAACAAAGCAAACAAAAGGAAAACGAGCAACCACAACTCCAAATAACGTCCATGTTCAAAAAGGAGCAGGAAGAAGCATAAGCTTATTTAATCCCACCCCTTTTCCACTATCTAGTATCAATAGACTACAGAAATACCTCCTTGTAATTACATTATATGTTATGTGTAATTTTTTTTTTTTTTTTTTTTTTAATATATACACATATATGTTTCTATCTATCCATACCTACGTATATACACACATACGCACATATACACATTTTCAATAACCCCATTAACACCTGAAGGATACACAACCTACAATTTTATATATATTTAATATATAAACACCCAGCACGCCCCTGCGGGCGGTTTATCCTTCAAGCTCGGGTCCTCTACCAGAGGCCTGGGAGCTTGAGGGTCCTGCGCAGTATCTTAGCTGCTCCCAGGACTGCGCTCTTCTGGACAGAGATCTCCGATGTTATTCCCGGGATCTGCTGGAGCCACTCGCCTAGCTTGGGAGTCACCGCACCTAGTGCTCCGATTACCACGGGGACCACCGTTACCTTCACCCTCCACATCCTCTCGAGCTCTTCTCTGAGCCCTTGGTATTTCTCCAGCTTCTCGTGTTCCTTCTTCCTGATATTGCTGTCATTCGGAACCGCTACATCGATCACTACGGCCGTCTTCTTCTGTTTGTCTACCACCACTATGTCCGGTTGGTTAGCCACCACCATTTTGTCCGTCTGTATCTGGAAGTCCCACAGGATCTTAGCTCGGTCATTCTCCACCACCCTTGGGGGCATCTCCCATTTTGACCTCGGGACTTCTAGGTTATACTCAGCACAGATGTTCCTGTACACTATGCCGGCCACTTGGTTATGGCGTTCCATGTATGCCTTGCCTGCTAGCATCTTGCACCCTGCTGTTATGTGCTGGATTGTCTCTGGGGCATCTTTACACAGCCTGCACCTGGGGTCTTGCCTGGTGTGATAGACCCCAGCCTCTATGGATCTTGTACTCAGAGCTTGTTCTTGTGCTGCCATGATTAGTGCCTCTGTGCTGTCTTTCAGTCCAGCTTTGTCCAGCCACTGGTAGGATTTCTGGATATCAGCCACCTCCTCTATCTGCCGGTGGTACATACCGTGCAGGGGCCTGTCCTTCCATGATGGTTCCTCGTCTCCCTCCTCTTTCTTGGGTTTCTGCTGCCTGAGGTATTCACTGAGCACTCGGTCAGTTGGGGCCATCTTCCCAATGTATTCTTGGATGTTCCTTGTCTCATCCTGGACTGTGGTGCTGACACTCACCAGTCCCCGGCCCCCTTCCTTCCGCTTAGCGTACAGCCTCAGGGTGCTGGACTTGGGGTGAAACCCTCCATGCATGGTCAGGAGCTTTCTTGTCTTTATGTCAGTGGCTTCTATCTCCTCCTTTGGCCAGCCTATTACCCCAGCAGGGTACCTGATCACGGGCAGGGCGTATGTGTTGATGGCCCGGATCTTGTTCTTACCATTCAGCTGACTCCTCAGGACTTGCCTGACCCTCTGCAGGTACTTGGTGGTTGCAGCCTTTCTAGCGGCCTCTTCATGGTTCCCATTTGCCTGCGGGATCCCCAGGTACTTGTAACTGTCCTCTATGTCTGCAATGTTGCCTTCTGGTAGTTCAATCCCCTCAGTTCTGACTACCTTCCCTCTCTTTGTTACCATCCGACTACACTTCTCCAGTCTGAACGACATTCCAATGTCATTGCTGTATAGCCTGGTAGTGTGGATCAGTGAATCGATGTCTCGTTCACTCTTGGCATACAGCTTGATGTCATCCATGTACAGGAGGTGGCTGACAACTGCTCCGTTCCGTAGTCGGTATCCGTAGCCAGTCTTGTTAATGATCTCACTGAGGGGGTTCAGGCCTATGCAGAACAGCAGTGGGGACAGAGCATCTCCTTGATAGATCCCGCACTTGATGGTAACTTGTGCTATGGGCTTGGAGTTGGCCTCTAGTGTTGTACGCCACATCCCCATTGAGTTCCTGATGAAGGCTCTTAGGGTCCCGTTGATCTTGTACAATTCTAGGCATTCCAGTATCCAGCTGTGGGGCATTGAGTCATAGGCCTTCTTGTAATCAATCCAGGCAGTGCACAGGTTGGTCAGTCTGGTCTTGCAGTCTCGGCTGATTGTTCTGTCTACCAGTAGCTGGTGTTTTGCACCTCTGGTATTCTTGCCAATTCCTTTCTGTGTCCCGCTCATGTATTGACCCATGTGCCTGTTCATCTTAGCCGATATGATGCCTGACAGGAGCTTCCATGTAGTACTGAGGCAGGTTATTGGTCCCTTCTTGGGGTCCTTGGGGATCAGGACCGTCCGGCCTTCAGTTAGCCATTCCGGGTGTCTCTCGTTAACTAGCAGCTGGTTCATTTGTGCTGCCAGACGCTCGTGGAGTGCAGTCAGCTTCTTCAGCCAGTAGGCGTGAACCATGTCGGGCCCTGGTGCTGTCCAACTCTTCATACTGGAGACCCTTTCTTGGATATCTGCCACTGTGATGGTTACTGGACCCTGTTCAGGGAGGTCGCTGTGGTCTGCCCTCAGATCCTCTAGCCACTGAGCATTGCCGTTATGGGTTGCGTCCTTCTCCCATATGCTCTTCCAGTATTGCTCCGTCTCCAGCCTTGGTGGTGCTGTTCTCTTATTGTTCCCTTGCCACTGAGAGTACACCTTTGCTGGTTCTGTGGAGAACAGCTGGTTTATTCTCCTGCCTTCTATCTCTCTGGTGTACCTCCTCAAGCGGCTGGCCAAGGCTGTGAGTCTTTGCTTGGCAGTTTCCAAGGCCTCAGGTATGGACAGCTTGCTGTATTTCTTAGGCACCTTATTTGTCGCACCTTTCTGCAACTCTGTTAGTTGGCTAACCTCCCTCCGTGCTACTTTGATCTTGCCCTCTAGCCTCCTTCTCCATGGAGGGTACTGCCCCTTGTGGCTGTTCAACTTGTAGCCAAGCATCTCACTGATCACTGCTGTTAGTGTCGGTAATCGTGGTTGTAGGTATTGCCCGTAGTGCTGCATTAACATCATCTAGCAGACCTTCTGAGGGTACTTCACGTACTTCTTGGTAACCGGCTACGGGGGATCCAGGTTTCAAGCTTGGCCATGATCCTATTTTTCAGGTCAGTTCCTCTCGCACTCAACGAGCATTCCAACAACGCCCTGTTTTCGTCCCTTGCCCACCGATGCCTTCTTGTTCCAGTAGCCCACTTTTCGTCAGGGTGCCCTGGTTCCTCAACACCTGACGCGGACCTTGTTGATCCGGGCGACGTCCGAGCCGGCATGCCTTCATATTTATCTGTCTCGCTCATGTCTGCGGTAGGCTTGCTTAGCATAGGGGGTCTAGCCTTAGGACCCTTACTGGATACAGACGCCCCAGGCAGGAATCGAACTTGCGATCCTCTGTTCCAAAGGCGTGTAGTTTAACCACTACGCTATCCAGCTGCTAATATATATATATATATATATATATATATACATACACACATACATACACACACACATATATATATATATATATATATATACACACACATACATATATATACATACACATATATATATATATACATATACACATACACATACATACATATACATACATACACATACACATACACATACATATATACCCATACCAACAAACCCGTGCATGCGCACACACATGAAAATATTAGACAAGAACACCCTATCAAATCTCTACCTTTTCCCTGTACCCTGTAAAAACCATATCCTTAAACCGCTTTTTAAACTGCGCCATGCTTGGACATTGCTTCATATCTTTACTTAGTCTGTTCCACAGCTTCACTCCACACACAGAGATGCAAAAACTTTTTAATGTTGTACGGATACGAGGATGTTTTAAATTTAATTCCCCCCTCAAATTGTATCCCTTTTAGAAAACATTTTTAGAATATTGTCAGGAAGCAGGTTATTTATTGCTTTATATATAATTTGTGCTGTGAGAAAATGAACCAGATCTGTGAATTTTAGAATTTTTGATTTTAAGAATAGTGGATTTGTATGATCTCTGTAACCAGTTTTATGGATTATCCTTATGGCCCTTTTTTGTAATATAAAGATTGATGATAGCGAACATTTGTAAGTATTGCCCCAAACCTCTGCACAGTAATTCAAATACGGTGCAATCAGGGAACAATAGAGAATGTGGAGTGATTTGTGGTCCAGAATGTGTTTTACTTTACTCAAGATTGAGACACTTCTTGAAATTTTGTTATGTATATGATTTATATGAGACTTCCAGTTTAATTTATCATCTATAATCACACCAAGAAACTTATGTTCAAGTACTCTTTCAATTTCCACACCATCTACATGAATCTGCACTTGTGCATTTCTAAGGGAATTCCCAAATAAGATAATTTTAGTTTTACTTAGATTTAGCGATAGTTTGTTCCTGTTAAACCATTTTTTAATTTTGCACATTTCTGAAGTAATTGTATCCAGCAGCTCCTTTAGATTCCCCCCAGAACAAAAAATATTTGTTGAAATAAAGATCCATTTTACTGCGCTGTAGTGTATCGTCCACCTGGCCTAAACACTATGTTTTTAAAGGAGTTCAGTGACTTTTTATCCTCGACTTTGAAGCTGTCCAGACTGGTTATAGTCGGGGATTTTAATATACACGTTGATGTTGACTCTGACCTCTTTGCCAGAGGTTTCCTTAGCGTCATGGATTCTTTTCATTTTACTCAGCATGTGTCTGGTCCCACACACACCAAAGGACACACACTGGACCTTGTTTTTACTTTAGGTTTAAACATTGATTTTATTTGTACTGAGGACATTTTTATTTCGGATCATCATTGTATTCTTTTTAATCTGTCTTTTCATTTGTCCTTCTCTCCTATTCGACACGTGGTTAGCTCTCGCATCTTAACTTCCTCTAGTGCTGTTAAATTTTCCGATGCTTTTAATTTGGTTTTATCTCCCTATAATGATGTTCATTTTTTAACAAATCTTTTTAATAATCATTGTCTTTGTATTTTAGACAATGTTTGTCCTGTCAAAGTTAGACTAGCTCCGGTTTCAAAGTCGTCTCCCTGGTTAAATGACAGCATTCGCTTCTTAAAGCGTTGCTGCCGTAAGGTTGAGCGTTTATGGAGGAAAACGCATTTGCATGTCCATCTCCTTTATCTAAAGGACCTTTTAGTCTCTTTTAACACTTCAGTTCGAGATGCGAGGGCGGCCTATTTCTCAGACTTAGTGTCTAAGAGCAGAGGTAACCCTAAGGTACTATTCGACACCATTAGTGATATTGTTGCTCCTGCTCCACCTGCTGTCCCAATTTCATCAAATGAAGATTGTGAAAAATTTCTTTCTTTCTTCGTTGAAAAAGTCAGTAACGTGAGGAACAGTATCTCTCCTTCTGTGTCTCTCTTGTTTAAAAATGTCTTTCAGTCTATTGGTCCCTGTGTGCTCACAATTACTAATACCTCACTGGTTTCTGGTCAGGTCCCTGTTTATTGTAAGAATGCTGTTATTCACCCACTGTTAAAAAAACCTAAGCTTGATGCTTCTCTTCTCAGTAGCTACAGACCGATTTCAAAATTACCGTTCATTTCTAAGATTTTAGAAAAGGTTGTGGCTAAGCAGCTTATAGCTGTTCTAGATGAATACAGCATTCTGGATAAATTCCAATCTGGCTTTCGTAGAGCTCACTCTACTGAAACTACACTTCTTAGAGTCTCCAACGACATTTTAATGAGATGTGATGCAGGAGAATGCTCCGTTCTGTTGATGTTGGACCTGACCTCCGCCTTTGATACTGTGGACCATCATATTCTGCTAGATAGGCTGAGAGACTGGGTGGGTATATCAGGGGCTGCTTTGGACTGGTTTGAATCCTATTTGCATGAACGATCCTTTTCTGTGGCTACCTCTAAGTACAGTTCCTCTTCTACTTTTCTTGCCTATGGTGTGCCACAAGGTTCAGTTTTGGGGCCTTTATTGTTCTTACTGTATTTACTTCCTCTTCAACACTTATTGAGCACTTTTAAGGACATTTCGTATCACTGTTATGCAGATGATATTCAGGTATATATCTCCTTTAAGCCCCATGATGTTTCCAAGCTACAGATTTTGCACAAGTGCATAGACTCCATTAGATGTTGGATGGCTGGAAACTTTCTTCAACTAAATGAGGAGAAGACTGAAGTTCTTGTTTGTGCTCCTAAAACTTTTGTACCTAGTGTTATGGAAAACTTGGGTCCACTTGCTACATTTGCAAAACCGTCTATCAGGAGCCTTGGTGTTAGTATTGACTCAGCTCTGACTTTGGATGCCCATGTAAAATCTTTGGTTCGCTCCTGTTTTTATCATTTGAGAAACATTGCTAAGCTGAGTCCCATTGTATCGCGCTCCGAATTAGAAATTGTCATTCATGCATTTGTTTCATCTCGTCTGGACTACTGTAATTCTTTGTTTACTTGTTTATGTAAAGCCTCTTTGGATCGTCTGCAAGTTGTTCAGAATGCTGCTGCAAAGCTTCTGACCAAGTTCTCCCATGTCACACCCCTGCTGATTCAGCTGCACTGGCTCCCCGTTAAATTCAGGATCCAGTTTAAGGTTTTGACCTTGACTTTCAGGGCCCTGCATGGACAAGCACCAACATATATAAGTGAACTTTTGCATCCATACATTCCCAGCAGGTCCCTGAGGTCATGTGACCAGGGCTTGCTTGCTGTCCAGCACACGAGGCTGAAAACAAAAGGCGACAAAGCTTTTGGAACTGTGGCCCCCAGATTGTGGAACTCTCTCCCTTTGAGCCTGAGATCTGTGGACTCAGTGGTCGCTTTTAAAAAACAGCTAAAAACCCATCTTTTTAAACTTGCTTTTAGTTGATTTTTATTTTTAGGTTTTAGCTTCTGTGAAGCACTTTGTGATTTTTATCTTGAAAGGTGCTATATAAATAAAGTTTTACTTACTTACTTACTTACATGTTATTTTTGTTTTCATTTTTTTTTTTTAAAGGAAAAAGCTGAAAATTTAAATAGTTAAAAGTTGAAATGTGAATAGCTGTTTTTTGTATTATATGATTTATTTATTACATTTTATGTTGAATGAATAAATAAAAGTATATTTACGGTGGCCCCTACAGACAAAGCACGTACAAACTTCAAAACACGCACGTACAAACCCTGAAGCACGTACAAACTCCAAAACACGTAAAAACTCCGAAGCACATACAAACTCCGAAGCACGTACAAACTCCAAAACACGTAAAAACTCAGAAGCACATAAAAACTCAAAACACATACAAAAGACAAAAGAAGTGCTCCAGAATGCTATGCGCAGTGTTGAGCTTTTGTTACTAAGGCTACGTTCACACTGCAGGCGAAAGCGCATCAAATCCCCATGCGACCCATATCCGATCATGCTATGACAGTGTGAACGGCGCAAATCCAATATTTTCAAATCTGATCTGTGTCACTTTTGTATGTGGTACTGAATCCGATACATATCCGATGTTTTAGAAAGCGACTGCTGTTTGTGTCATGGTCTGCGGTGGGTGGCTGGAATTTCCATAAGGCTCCTGAACTTACCTGGGATCCGCCCCTGGGCAGGGCCAACTCCAGCTCCTGCACACCTGGAGCCTATTGCAGGCAATCAAGCCAGAGGGATGTTCATTCACTGCCAGTTCATCATCAACACATGTTGGTAACAGGCCCTTATACTTCATGGTCTTGCTGTGATCTATCTTGTTAACAAGACTCTCTTGTGCTGCAGTTGCTGTATTCACCTTGGCTCACGCTCCACCTCCGGACTCAGGATACCAAGCAATAATTTTGAAAATCTCTCTGTGACTCACCTGCCTGCCCTCCTGCCATCACACTCCATCTGAAGCCCCGGATCTCAGGTCAGCCTTTCCATGCCACTCAACCTCCCCTGGATTCTTATCACCCCCCTCTCAACACTCCATGTCCCCTACTGCAAGTAAGAATTGCTACTCTTACAACTGGCCACTTCAGAGCTGCCTCCACTACCTCCCTAACTCCTCTATCTTCTCTCTTCAGTGTAACTGTTCCCTGCTCAGCTCCACTCCGCATCTCAGGCCTCATTCCCTCGCCCTAGCCACGTTCCCCAGGCCACGCCTCGTCAAACTCCACGTCTTATTGTTTTTTTTTTGTCTTTGCTACATTTTCTTTTTTTGCACTTAAGCCTAATAAATTGTTACATCATCTGCTGTCTCTGCTCTGGGTTTCTGCACCTGAGTCCTGTTCAGTACAGGCCACTCGGCCCCGTGACAGTTTGAACAGTCATGTCGCATTAAATCCGTCTTTTACATCACTGACACAAGACAGACGCCAATAATCAGCGCCAGAGAAGCACCCAAGAAGACATCGCGAACGCTTCCTGGCCATCCAGCGTAGATGTCAGTGAAACTGTTGGGAAGACAACGTTGGAGAAACGTGAACATTTTATTTGTACTGTATAATCCGCAGATTCTGACAGAAATCTGCAACTATCCTTTGAAGCACCGCTCCTCTCTTAAACAGCAATAAGGATAATTATTAGGTTATTTACATTATTATGTAAATAACAAAATAACTTAACCCTTGTGCGCCCGCCTGTTCTCGGGGCGTGGGTCGTGGTCACCCCCCGAGGGGCGTGTGCGTTGTTATTAGGATGGTATTGTTGATGATGATGATGATGATGACGATGATGATGATGATGGTGGTGGTGGTGGTGATGGGGGGGTCTTGGTAACCCCCCTGGGGGGGGTGGGCATATGTGTGTTTTATGATGATTAGGGTGGGGGTCGCTAGTACCCCCTCGGGGCATATGTGTGTTATGGTGATTAGGGTGGGGGTCGCTAGGACCCCCCTCGGGCATATGTGATGATGATGATGATATGATGATGATAGGGTTGGGGTCGCTAGGACCCCCAAGGGGCATATGTGATGATGATGATGACGATGATGATGATGATGATAGGGTTGGGGTCGCTAGGACCCCCACGGGGCATATGTGATGATGATGCTGATGATGATGATGATGATGATGACGACGATGATGATAGGGTGGGGGTCGCTAGGACCCCCTCGGGGCATATGTGTGTTATGGTGATTAGGGTGGGGGTCGCTAGGACCCCCCCCCCCCCCCCCCCCTTCGGGCATATATGTGTTATGATGATGTTGATGATGATGACGACGACGATGATAGGGTGGGGGGGTCGCTAGGACCCCCGTGGGGCACTTGTGTTATTACGGCGTCGGTGGCGTTTGGGGAGCGGCGGTGCGGGAAGAAGCGGTGCAGTTGGGACAGTACGTGATGGCGCAGTGTGTACACACGTGCGCTCGGCCCTCGTGGCACAGGATCTTGGTCTTGACGTCTTTGCTCCTGGGACACACGCGGCACCTTCGCGTCTTGACCGGAGAGGAGTCGCGTGGCGTAGCGTTAGAGGCGGCACGAGTAGTACGATCGTCGGCGTCGGCACCGTCGGCCTCGGTGGTAGCGCCTCGGGCCGCGACTCTGCCTCCTCCTCCTCCTCGTGCTAACGCCCTGGCTTCGAGCATGGGGCGCGCGAGCGCTTTGCCCAGTCGCTCGAGGAAGAGCCTTCGCTTGTTGAGCTTGCCCGCCATCCAGTTGGGGTGAATTTCCCTCCACAGCACGAACGCGTTGTAGGCCGCGACGTCGACCATGTTGTGGAAAAGGGCCACGGGCCACCTGCAGGTCTTTCTCCTGCAGCTGTACGTGCTCACGAACTTGTCCAGGTTGTCGACGCCTCCCTTGGTTCGGTGGTAATGCAGCACCAAGGGCGGTTTTGCGCTGCTTCTGTTGCTGCCGCTGCTTCTGTTGCTGCTGCTGCTGCTGATGCCGTTGCTGATGCGGCGGCTAGGCCGGGGCTCGGGGCCGGAGCGATGGTGGTGGTGGTAGCGAGGAGCGGTGGTGAGGAGCAGCACGTTCTGCCATGTACCTGCCATGAAGATAGAAGACAACGTTCTTTTAAACTGTGTTAAAAGTCATTGTGGTTTTGATTTGACGTATGTATATATTCTGTCTGTGACATATGAAGGGGCGTCATTAATTCCTGATGCTATAAAAATCTGTGTATGCTTTGATTAAGTCGAAGATCAATCCCTGTCTGCGTACAGACTGGTCTTCCCACACGTGTATTCATTAAAATCAATTGTTTGACCAAGCTCTTCTGGACCAATGGTTGTTTGTACTCTCCTTCCTCAATATGTGAACCTTAACATTTGGGGGCTTCGTCCGGTGGTTGAGGAGGGAGAGAATTGGAGGTGTAGACGGTGAAATTTGGTGGTCCGTTGTGGTCAGACACTGAGGGGACAGGCGCCTTTATAAAAGAGGTAGGCACAGGCCTGTTGATTTTATCCGAAGTGTGCTGAATTGGATGATAAAATTAAATGTCTATTCAGTAAAAGTTGCCGGTAAATGTCTGCTTTGATTTTGATGAGAATCTCATGACAGTACTGAGGATTTAAAGCAGTTGGACTGCTGAAAATGATTGAATACGGTTGGACCGTAAAAAGCAGTTGGACTGCTGAAAATGATTGAATGCGGTTGGACCGCTAAAAGGATTTAATACGGTTGGACCGTGGAAAGCAGTTGGACTGCTCAATGATTTTAGTATGTTAGGGAATTTAGTTATTTTTTGGTTATAAGGTTGGACCTGCTTCAGTCTTACACTTTGTTGGGTGTTTTACTGTTGTTCCAAAGTATTATAAATTACTCAAGAACGCCAGTTGGACTGGTTAGAAGCGCATAGTCCGGAGTTTACGCTCCCTCCTTGTCGTGGACCCGCGACATTGACCTCTCGGCGAAGAGGGTTAGTTCAGTGTGGCTTAACTGTGGGGTACAGGGCATCCTGGAATAAGCTAGTGGTTGGACCACTTTACCGTTTGTAACAGTAATCTGCGCTTTTTTGGGCAGCAAAGGTTGGACCTTGGGAGTTGGACACTCTTAAGTTGAGTTAGGGATTTTAGAGATGAGGCCAGAAACTGTTGGACAGATACTGGTTAATTGATCACAAAAAAGTTGGACTTTTTTTTTTTTTTTGCCTGTCCCGTTTGGCTCTTTTGCCATCAGAATTGTTGTCTAAAGGCAAAGAAAGATGCCCAACGGATTTACTTTACCAAATTGACCATCCCAGCCTTGCCGTAACGGTCCATTTGATTCACCTTTTATTGTTTATTTTATTTTCACTTACTGAATACGGGACAGACTTGACTGGGGGAAAGAAGGGGAGAAAGAAAGAGGGAAAGAGAAACAGCTGAGAAGAGGGACGGGGGAGAAGGGCAAAAGACAAAAACCAACAGAACGGGCAGAAAAAGAAAAGAAAAAGAAAAAAAATGCATATATCAATCACCTGGATCACCTGCTGAGAAAGAAAAAAGAAAAGAAGCAGAAGAGAACAAGAGTAATAGAATAAACAACATCATAATGATAAATGGGAATATGACAGTAAATACTAAATATTAAACATTATTGTTCAGCACATAAGATCAACAGAACACAGTGTGCTTTGAGGTAGGAGCCAAAAAGGGTGTAGTTTGTGGGTGTGATCACCCGTGTGTACACCTGTGAGCATGGACGCGCTTGTTTTTTTTGTTTTTTTTGTTTTTTAAAAAGGTTCCTTCATGTAATGATCTGCTAGAGGGTGTGGGGGGGCCACAGCCCCGTCCTAAAGGGCATGAAGCAGGTATGGAGGAGATCAAAACTCCAGACATCCAGAGGCCCCCAGAACACAAGAGACCAAGGAAGACTAACAGAGGGGCAGCCGCGCCACTGTCCCAGAAAGAGCTGAGGAGAGTCCCAGATGAGGGCTCACTCAGCAGCCGCGGAGCAGAAGCCAGGGGGAGTTGCAGTGACGCACCCGTGAGCTCTGAAAAAAGTTGGACTTTATCGGTTGGACCGTTAACTTAAATTTGTCGAAATTGTTTAGCCGCTAAAGCTGAGAGATCTGACAGTGGTTGTAAATATAAGACATCTTTGTAATATAAAATAAGAGAGTTTGGTGTGAGAGGAGGCTGTGTGTCGAGTCAGTATTGCACTGACTGTCTGATGCTATTTTTAGACGGTGTGTGTGTGAGTGTGAAAATGCAAATTAGTAAGTAGTGAACTGTTTAAACCACAGTTGGTTTTACAAATACTGCTGCAAACATTGTTGAGTGTGTGTTTAAAATGCCATTTATGTTCATTAGAGGACTATAAATAAAGTTTTGAGTTGCCGTAGTGGATGTATAGTAATCGACTGAGTTAGAATGTAGATATATAAATATATTGAGTGCATTGTAGATACTTAAGACTAACATATTACTTCCAGTAGTAACCTCTCATCAGCAATAAATGCTGGTGTGTTTTATTTTTTCAATTTCTTGTGTGTGCTGTGAGAATTAATAAAGGTTTCAATCGTTTTTTGTTTGTTTTTTGACTTGCTCCTTCTGATTATGAAAGGCATGTCTAAAATACTCTTAGGAAAGCGTGTTTTGAGTATATTCCTCAACTCTGGTCACAGTTTAAGTGTGTGAATGCGGTGAGTAGAAGGTTTTGAATGATAAATAAAGGTGTGAGAGGTATTTTTTGGTGATGCAAAGTAGGATGTCTTAAAGTTTTATAGTGTTTTTAACTTAAGAGATGCATGAGTGATGTTATAAGAGTTTGAGTTTCTTTTTCTTTCAGTTCAAAAACACATAAGTACATACATTTGGTACACCCGCTTACTCTTTGACTTTATTAAAACAGACGGTGTATTTCAGTTTGAATTTCAGTAATTGTATGTTGATGTGGTAATTTAGTTTTATGTTAGGTGAAGGAGATGTCCATCTCTGCGTCTTGCAGGATTGAAAGTGAGCACGTTGAAGGCTGTGATGTGAATGCTGACAAATGCAAAGAATTTAGTATATTTAAAAGTGTGTGTGCGTGAAATAAGGGTGCATCGTTTTTAGATCAAGACTTAGTAAAACTAAACAGTTTGATTAGGTTGTAAAATAGGAAAGAGAAACCGAAAATAATCCTCTGAGTGCTGTGTGTGTCTAACAGGAAATGATGTGTGTGACAGGAACTTTGCATGCCCATAGAAGGAGAGACTGTGACGAGTGAGCACCCAGAGAGAGAAACAGATGAGTTAAACTCTAGGCAGATAAAGCGAATGGAGGTTTTGAGAAAAGAAATGAAAAGGATATTAATTGTATGTTTTAGTGTGTCAATACAGGTTACAGATAAATAAAGGTGGACTTCTCTCAACCTGGAATTTTGAGTACGGCGCCAAAACCAGTAGAGTAGCATAATTGGGAGAAAACAGGCCAGATTTTGGCTTAAAATCTTACAGCTTGACCTCGTGTAACAGGGTCATAAATCACATTGTTATAATTACACAAAATGTGTTCTAAACCCCCAAACTGCTCCTTTTATACCTGACTTTTAGGACCTCCAAGCCTGTAGTTGTGTTCATTATCAGTTAGAGCCCCTCCTCATTCTTTTCTTCTTCTTCTTTGGTGTAATGCTATAAATACAGTGTACCCCTTTTGCCTCTCCCCTTTTTCTACAATTCCCCTGTGGGAGAGGTGGGTGTCATTTCTTTCCAACACCTTAAAAACACACATAATTCATATTTAGCCACCCTGATGTTTATGATTGCGATGTTAGTTCAGTTATTGTCATTATTAAGCCTGTTTTTGTAAGATGTGATAAGTGTGTAGTATGTGTGTATCATAAATGTGTTTTAGGCGCCATAAATGCTAGCATGAATATATACTCCTTGCTAGCTTGGGAGCTGTGGTGGGTTGAGCTAACCCTCTTCCCCACTGTTTGTATTTGGTCTAGGAGCTGGAGTGGGCAAATTATTTACTTGGAGGTCTTTCTTTCTTTTACCTTTTTTATCAGGTATGTCGGATTTCATGTTGTTGTTTTTGTTTTATCTTATGTCAAATATGTTACGTGTACACCAGTGCGCCCCAGGGCAGCTGTGGCTACAATGTAGCTTGCCATCGCCAGTGTGTGAATGTGTGTGTGAATGGGTGAATGACTGAATGTAGTGTGAAGCGCTTTGGGGTCCTTAGGGACTAGAAAAGCGCTATACAAATGCAGGCCATTTACCATTTACCATTTAAATGCATATTTTATGTTTAATGTAAAAATAAATGCCAGCCCCTTTTTCTACAATTCCCCTGTGGGAGAGGAGCTGGAGTGGGCAAATTATTTACTTGGAGGTCTGTCTTTCTTTTACCTTTTTTATCAGACACAACGCAGAATCACACCGGTTACACTTGGTGCCGTGACCCGTCACATCGCCAATCCGCGATCCACCCCTCCTCCTTCTGCTGCCGCTGTTTTCCCGCCTCCTCTCTGCAGCTGTGTCCCAGAATCCTGTGCCCTGCGCTTTGACTCACAGGTTTTTATATCGATTGTGTGATCGATGCCCCGCAATTTGGCTTGCAGGCATCTCTGTCACGTGTGAACTTAAAGGGCAAATACGTAGGTGATAATTTCTGTCACTGTTTCATATTGTTGCTTCAAATTATAGAATAGAATAGAATACTTTTATTTGTCAATTTCTTCAAATGTACTTGCCATACAAAGGAATTGAAATTACGTTTCACACTTATACAGGCACGGATTGTAATTTATTTATTTTTTTCTATTGATATTGGCTTTTACAGCCTGTTTTAATTGAGAGGAGAAAACAACATTTTATTTTATTTTCTATGGTGTTTTGATTCCTTGATGGTTTTTTTTCTTCTCCCCACATTTCATTGTTTTGTGAAGTTTTGCATAATTGTGTGTGGGGGTTAGGCTCGGGGGTTTTTTTTGCTGTTAAACAGTGATATCTCACTTGGGCCAACATGTTAAGTGAGGAAACTGTGGATAGCGCTTTGCCTGATCTGTTCTCTGCGGGGAGTAATATGACCTTTGGTTTGGGGAGGGGTCATCAGATTGCTCCAAAGTGTTTTGGGAGGGGTAGGCCAGTAGTCCCGGGTATTGGTGCCCGCACTGTAGACCAGTCAGTGATGCACTCACCATTAACGCCAGCAGCTAGCTCCACACCAGCTGCTTGCGAACGCCAAACACACACCCAGGCTGTCACTAGTGACATGTTGAGCAGTTTGATCACTGACTTAGCAAAGCAAATTGGGGAAAATATCACATCCTCTCTTAACTCTATGCACCAGCCAGCCCCCACCCAGCCACAGTCTCCCCAGAATGTGTCCTCGAGCTGTAATGACCAGTCCCAGCTGAAGGTTGTTGTTCAGTCAGACACCAAAGCTCCACCATACTTCAAGGGTGACAACACAGATCTATTTCCCATCGGTGAATGGGAGGACATGATGAGATGCTATCTGCACAGAATCAGCTGTGACACAGATGAAGAAATGTTTGCCATATTAATGTCTAGACTGACTGGCAAAGCCAGAGATGTGGTCAAGGTGTCACTTCGTTGCCGCCCTGAGTTGAATCGGAATGATCCTATTACTGCTGTGTTTGACATATTGAGGTCTAACTTCAGCGACTTGACATATTCCAGCCTGCCCATGAAAGATTTCTACAGTACTGTGCCACGTCCAGGTGAGAACGGCATGGATTACTGGATCCGGTTGAACAAGTCTATTGACGCTGCTGATGAGTGTCTCCGCAGGCGCGGCAAGCTGGTAGAGGACCCCAGTAGTGAGGTTGTTTCGATGTTCATTAATCACTGTCCTGACCACAGTCTTGCGTTGTCTTTTCAACTGAAGGCTCCTGAGGAGTGGACTGCAGCTGAGGTTCAGAGCCATCTGGACAACTATGTGAGGAAAATGAGACAGTCTAGTGTTTTGTCTCATAATACAGCATGTCTGTCCATCCCACATCAGAGCCCTGTTGCTGTTAACAGCCAGTCCCACTCCAGCGGTGCTCAAGCAGTCCCAGTAACACATGAGCCAGCCTCGTATCCTATGCCCTCTGTTCCCTCTGCAGCCACATGTCAGCCTCTCTCTTCTGATGGCATGGTAAGTGTGCAGCAGCCCTCTACTTGTCCTCCTTTGACTCCTCATGTCATGCCCCCATCTTTGCCAGTTTCCGGCCCTCCTCCAGCTGAGCCAGGTGTTCAACAGATGGTAGCACTGTTTGACAAGGTTCTGTCCATGTGCACTGCATCACTAGACACTGGTCCCAGGTGCCCACAACCCACAGGTCATTCCCATGGGCACCGCAGTGCTCACTGTGCTTCGTGCAGAGTGTGTGGCTCACATGAACACACAACCCATGTGCATTGTAGGCTGTACAAGCTATGCCACAGCTGCTTTGACCCTGGACACATGAGGCGTGAATGCCCACAGTTGCGCCAGAAACCAAGCATTTCAGTCCCTCCTTCCACCAATGCTGCTTTAAACTAGCCAGCCCATGTAACGAGAGGGGTAGCATGGGCAGTGTTGATGAAACCCTCACAAATGTAACAGACCCAGAAGCCATATATGTTAACTGCTGTAGTAGCCTCTCTGATGAGAAGACTGTTATTATGGGTTCACAAAGAGTTGGCAGGGCTAGTGAGTTGTTTTACACTCCAGTGTCGGTCAGTGGCCGGTGTTCCCTGACAGGCATGCTTGATTCAGGAAGTATGTCATGCACACTAAGTGAAGAGGCTGATAGCAAGCTAAGAGCCGCTGGTGTTGCTCTGATTCCGCAGCATGCCCCTGAAAATGTGGTGCTTGTTGGTTGTGGTGGCCTTCTCACACAACCGAAATGCATCTATGATTTGGACATTGAAGTATATGGGACTAGGTTTCTTGTACCAACATTTGTGGTTCCTGGGCAAAAAGATGAGCTCATTGTGGGGAGCAATGTGATCCGGCCCATCATTCAGAAGATGAAGGCTGATACAAAGTATTGGGAGCTTAACTCCAATTACACTGGCACTGATTGTGAAGACTTCCTGCAGTTGCTGAGCTGTATCTCACGGTGGTCTGCTCCTGTGTTGCCAGATAAAGTAGGTACAGTCAGGTTGCGGAAGAGTGTCACTCTCCTGCCACAAAAAGAATATGTAGTTTGGGGAAAGCTGCCACCTTCTGCCCTTGTGTCTCCAGGAAGTACTGTCGTTGTGGAACCCACGTCAGCCCGTTCCACTCCAAAGAACATAATGGTGGGGCGCATTATAACACCCATGTGGGGAGATCGTTGGGTCCCTATGAAAGTCCTTAACCCAACAGAGAGCCCTGTGACACTGCGTCGCAATGCTAAGATTGCGGATGTCTTTCCTTGTATTGCTCTGGAGGACCTGCCCATCACTCAAGGTCTCTGCGAGACTCTGACTGACCAGCATACCAGTTTTCCCCCCTCATCAGACTCTGTGCCTGACTCTGCACAGCTACTCAAAGATGCTGGGTTGGCTGACATTGATATTGAGGGCTGTGAAGTGTCAGATGGGTGGAAGAGGAAATTGGTGGAGCTTGTGTTGACTTACCAAGATGTGTTCTCTAGAGAGAAACTGGACTGTGGTGAGGTGAAAGACTTTGTCCATCGTATCCACCTCACTGACGACCGCCCTTTCAGGCTTCCCTATCGCAGAGTACCCCCGGCTCACTAGCATAAGATGCGAGAGGTGCTGTCAGACATGGAGATGAAAGGCATCATCAGTAAGTCCACCAGTGAATACGCCTCGCCACTGGTAATGGTTTGGAAGAAGTCAGGTGACTTGAGGATATGCACTGACTTCCGCTGGCTCAATGCCAAAACCATTAAGGATGCTCACCCACTGCCCCATCAGGCTGACTGTCTTGCTGCCCTTGGTGGGAATGCTTTCTTCAGCACCATGGCCCTCACATCCGGGTTCTACAACGTTCCCCTCCATGAGTCTGACAGACGGTACACGGCTTTCACTACACCTCTTGGCCTGTATGAGTACAACAGACTTCCCCAGGGTCTATGCAACAGCCCAGCATCTTTCATGCGGATGATGCTCAGCATCTTTGGTGACTTGAACTTTTCCAGCCTCCTGTGTTATCTTGATGACCTGCTGGTGTTTGCGCCTTCAGAAGAGGAGGCCCTAAAACGTCTTGAGATTGTTTTCTCTTGCCTGAGGACCAGCAATCTGAAGCTGGCGCAGAAAAAATGTCACTTTCTCAGACGCTCTGTGAGGTTTTTGGGTCATGTCGTGGATGCTGGTGGTGTCTTGGTTGATCAGGATAAAGTGGGGGTTATCGCCAGTTTTCAGAAGACTGACCTAATGGATGGTGACGGTTGCACCCCTTCTCAGAGGAAAGTGAGATCCTTCCTTGGCATGGTGATGTTTTACCAGCATTTCATTCCAGGGTGCTCTCGTATTGCGAAGCCACTCTTTGCTCTAACTGCCGGTCAGAAGAGGACTAAAGGCTGCCATGGGAGTCGGAAACCTGGAACCTTTCGCAAGCTCACCCCTCAAGACTGGACTCCTGCTTGCGAGAAGGCATTTGAGGGACTCAAAGGTGCACTCCTCAGCTGTGCAGTGCTGGCACATCCTGATTTTGAGAGGCCATTCATCCTTTCAACTGACGCTTCCATGGATGGGCTGGGTGCTGTCTTATCCCAGGTGCCAGCTGGTGAGGAGAGAGCAAGACCTATAGCCTTTGCTAGTAAGTCTCTCAGCCGCAGTCAGGCCAAATACCCAGCACACCGGCTTGAATTTTTGGCTCTGAAGTGGGCTGTGTGTGATAAGTTCAATCCTCTCACATACATTCTGACTAAGCCAAAGCTGGATGCCTGTGAACAGCGTTGGGTCTCTAAGCTTGCACCATACTGCTTTGAGATCAAGTATGTTCCTGGAAAGCTGAACATCGTGGCAGACACCCTGAGAAGGGAACCGTTTGTGAGGCCTTTGGCCCAGCGCCTCCTGTCGGAGCCCTACTTTGAGCTGCTAGAGCAAGTCAGTGATGTGAAAGATGCCAGTGTCCAAGATGCCTTCCGTTTGACCTGTCAACCTCAATCGATACGCAGTGCTCCACCCTCTGCTGTGCTTGATGTGTCTCTGTCAACTGATGACGTGTCTTCTCTCATGTCTTCTCTCTGTGAGTGGGAGTCTGCTTCTCGCCAGCGTGCAACCTCCCTCGCTGGTCACCTAACCTCCATTAGTCCACCTGACTGTGATGTTACTCATGCGCTGTCCCGTGCTGATCTCCTGTCTCATCAAACAGGGGATCCTGTGATCTCCAGAGTAGCCCGCTATGTTGAGCATAAGCGCAGACCCTCCAGACGTAAGCGCTGTCATGAGAACCAACATACGTTGCAGCTCCTGAAACAATGGGATAAGCTCGCATTCCTCGATGGTGTCCTCTACAGAGTTGTGAGGGACCCACTGACCAAACACAAGAGATTCCAGTTTGTGCTACCTGACTCCCTAAAACAAGTGGTGCTGTCTGGCATACACGACAATGCTGGTCATCAAGGTCAACCTCGCACACTCTCCTTGGCTCGTCAGCGTTTCTTCTGGTATGATATGGAGAAGGATGTGTGCGATCATGTGAGAAATTGCCGCAGGTGTGTTCTCAGCAAGACCCCAGAGCCAGCAGCTAGGGCCCCGTTGGAAAGAATTAAGACCTGTGCTCCACTGGAACTTGTGTGCATTGACTTCTGGTCAGCTGAGGACAGCAACAACAAGTCTGTGGATGTCCTTGTGATTACTGACCACTTCACAAAATTAGCACATGCATTCCAATGCCCGGATCAGACAGCTAAGAGAGTTGCTAAAAAGCTCTGGGATGGATTCTTCTGTGTGTATGGTTTCCCTCAGCGCATTCACTCTGACCAGGGAGCTAGTTTTGAGAGTGAGCTGCTTGCAGAGCTTCTGGTTTTGGGTGGCGTTGCCAAATCCCACACTTCACCATACCACCCCATGGGTAATGGTACCACGGAGAGATTTAATCGCACCCTTGGAAACATGTTACGGTCCCTCCCCCCCAGATGTAAGCAGAAATGGCCGCAGATGATACAGTCCATGACGTCTGTGTATAACTGTACGGCACACGAGACCACCGGCTTTGCGCCATTCTACCTGATGTTTGGGAGGGTGCCAAGGTTGCCAGTTGACCTCATGTTTCGGGATGTCCTTCATGATGACACCATTTGTGACTATGATACCTATGTCAAGTCACTGATGGATGACCTGCGCTCTGCCATGCTCCGAGCCCAGGAACACAGCACAATGGAGCAGAGACACCAGTCTGACCAGTACAACAGAAAGGTGAAGGATCTGCCTCTTTCACTAGGGGACCAGGTGTTGTTGGCAAACAAGGGAGTCAGAGGAAAAAGGAAGCTCTCTGACAAATGGGAACCTGTTGTGTACACGGTAGTTGACTTGGATCCTGCTCTTCACATCTGCCGTATCAGAGACAAAGAAGGTCATGAGCGTGTGGTGCATCGCAACCTGCTCCTTCAAGTTAACTTTTTGCCCTTGGACACAACACTGAATGACGATGCTGCACATCCTGCTGTGAGCGTTGTCAGTGGCCCCGCTGAGTCTGACCTGGATGGGTCTGTGACATCTTTTGGGGGCACAGGAGCTGTACCTCCTGCCACCCGTACTGTGGATTCCGTCTCCAGCATTGGCGAGTGTGATGACCGCACACTATCATGGATCCATCAGCAATCCGCCACTGACCCGGTCTATGATGGCGTTCATGAGACCCCTCCCATAATGGGTGTTCCTGATCTTGGTGGGCTGGCTGGTGATGGAGCCTCCCCAGGCTCCCCTGCTACTTTCCCATCCCACACTTTTCATTCTCTTGAACCCAAAAATGTGGACGTAGATCAAGGACTTACCACACATTTTGGTAGAATCATTAAACCAGTTCGTCGCTTAATTGAATCAATGGCTCAACTTGAAACACTCCTTGGTGTTGAACCTGTTCAAGCAGCAGTTATTGATGTGTGAATTTGTTTATTTCTGTATGTTTTTCATTGCTATTGTTTTTGGAAAAGAATAATACAAGCACAGAGTTCATTGTATTTTGTCAGTCTGTGCAGTCTGATAGTGATGCCCATAGATATTACGGCCTGTTTTGTGTGGTGTAAATGGCACCTCATTTTGTCTATAGTGTGTCCTGGGATCTTGCTAGGCGCCGAGCGGGTCTCAGGTCTCTTATCCTCCTTGGATCTAATTCATTGTATATGTGATGTGAATTTGTTTGAGGCCACTGTATCTGTTATTGTGGGTTTATACTTTTTTTTTTGTTATACTCTTTAAGATTTTGTGTAATTCTTGGGGGGTGAATGTAACAGGGTCATAAATCACATTGTTATAATTACACAAAATGTGTTCTAAACCCCCAAACTGCTCCTTTTATACCTGACTTTTAGGACCTCCAAGCCTGTAGTTGTGTTCATTATCAGTTAGAGCCCCTCCTCATTCTTTTCTTCTTCTTCTTTGGTGCAATACTATAAATACAGTGTACCCCTTTTGCCTCTCCCCTTTTTCTACAATTCCCCTGTGGGAGAGGTGGGTGTCATTTCTTTCCAACACCTTAAAAACACACATAATTCATATTTAGCCACCCTGATGTTTATGATTGCGATGTTAGTTCAGTTATTGTCATTATTAAGCCTGTTTTTGTAAGATGTGATAAGTGTGTAGTATGTGTGTATCATAAATGTGTTTTAGGCGCCATAAATGCTAGCATGAATATATACTCCTTGCTAGCTTGGGAGCTGTGGTGGGTTGAGCTAACCCTCTTCCCCACTGTTTGTATTTGGTCTAGGAGCTGGAGTGGGCAAATTATTTACTTGGAGGTCTTTCTTTCTTTTACCTTTTTTATCAGGTATGTCGGATTTCATGTTGTTGTTTTTGTTTTATCTTATGTCAAATATGTTACGTGTAAATGCATATTTTATGTTTAATGTAAAAATAAATGCCAGCCCCTTTTTCTACAATTCCCCTGTGGGAGAGGAGCTGGAGTGGGCAAATTATTTACTTGGAGGTCTTTCTTTCTTTTACCTTTTTTATCAGGTATGTCGGATTTCATGTTGTTGTTTTTGTTTTATCTTATGTCAAATATGTTACGTGTAAATGCATATTTTATGTTTAATGTAAAAATAAATGCCAGCCCCTTTTTCTACAATTCCCCTGTGGGAGAGGAGCTGGAGTGGGCAAATTATTTACTTGGAGGTCTTTCTTTCTTTTACCTTTTTTATCAGACACAACGCAGAATCACACCGGTTACACTCGCACTTGTCCCGATCCTGAGAAGAAGCTCAAAGGACAGTTAATCTCCTGATGAAGACCGACAGAACGTGGACTTGAGAAGAATTACAGTAATAGCAGGCAAAAGTCAGTGCTACTGAACCATTGACACTGTCGACTGGTGATATCAGCAGCAGCATGTAAGGAACCACGAGGTGGAAACATGTACTGTGAATTACAGGCTGGGCAGTTGGACAGTGGGATAATGAATGGTGGTAAAGCACTGGACACTGATTGTCAGATTTGCCATGCTTGGAGTAATCTTGAAAGAGACAACTGAAAGGATGAACAGAGAAGAAGAAACCACGTGATGAAACATGCACGGTGGACTGCAGGCTGGTAAGAACAGTGTGACATAACTGTATAAAGGCACTGAATGTGATATTTTGCCAGGCTGGGACTTAATCCAAAAGGAAAATACTGAAGAGAAACAGAGAAGAAACGGACTGTGTTTGCTGGAGAATTCAAGACAACAAAAGGACACTGAGAGAAGAGGACAGGGACCAGTGAGAGGTGAAGCCGGACGAGTTCGACTGTGAGAATAGAGGGTATAATTGGGTTGAAATTAGAGATGGACCGATCCAATATTACGTATCGGTATCGGTCCGATACTGACCTAAATTACTGGATCAGATATCGGAGAAAAATAAAAAATGTAATCCGATCCATTAAATATCACGAAAGCACCTCACAAAACTTGCAACACGCCGTAACTCACCTCAGAACGTTAGCACGTCGGAGCAGTATGCATCACGTGATAGAGCGGCTGTGGCATGCGGGACCTGTCAGTGGTCTGGATAGCATTTGGAGCTTCGCTAGCAACCCGGCATTTCATCTCCGACAAAGTTATCACCGAGAGAAGTAAAGCAAGTGTGTAAGTCCATCTCTGAATGTTTGTAGAGCATTCCTGCGTTAAGCTTAACAAGCGACTGCCTCTTCTTGCTGCTACTTCAATCATGAAACTGCTTAATGATCAGCTGATCGGCTTTTCTGTCGCGAGTCCGTCTCTCTTGTTTGTTTTTGGCCCACTTTGCACCAGAAAGAGGAAACCAGTGGATAAACAACAGCAGCACGTTTAAGCTTGATAAGCTGTTGTTAGAATTTATTTAATATTACTTTCTACTCGAGGATCTTTTTCTACGTAGCTGACGCTGGTAACTGTGCAGGGGTGGATCTAGCAAAGTTTAGCCAGGGGGGCCGATAGGGCATTAACAGGAAGAAGGGGGCACAAAGACATACTTTTCTTTCTTATTCTCATTTAAAATGTCGAGCTTTTAATAAATAATTATCTGACACCCAAAGTTTTAATTTGATTTAAAATGAATAGAAGTCAATTACTGTATATAGTGACTATTAAGTCTAATATATATACCCTAGTAAGCTATAGTACTTTTTCCTTTGGGAAGGTACCATCTGTGCAGTCTGCAATTTTGTTGAAGAAAGATGTTGAATCTATTTAATATTTCTTGAAAAATAATTGATTTCTGTGCATTTTTTTTTCACACTGCATCAAATTAAGGTTGATTACGTCGATTAAGCATCATGAGGTGGAGCGTGAGGGGTGGTTCCCTATTTTTTATTTATTTATTTTTGTTGCTGGGAGTTGGAACCCTATTAGTTAGGTTGCTTAATATTTACGCTAAGTACTCTTTAAAATACCAGAATAGGAAGGATGGTGTAGGTTTAAGTTTATTAGATCGATCAGTATTGCTGAACTATGAAATATTTTTTTTTGCATACAGGTATAACAGAATAGCTTTAGTGTAGTTGTTGTTTTAAACTTGAGTATGAACTTATACAAAATGCAGCAAGATATTTTAAAAAAACAGTTTTGTTGATTAAAAAACACTATATCGGATTCATATCGGTATCGGCAGATATCCAAATTTATGATATCGGTATCGGACATAAAAAAGTGGTATCGTGCCATCTGTAGTTGAAATTGAAGCCTGAACTCATGATGGTGTTTAGAGATGTCCACCAGAAAACTAAAGAGGTAAAGAAAAAGAAGGTAAAATGAAGAGAGAAAATAACTGACAATTACATCAATGAATAGAAAACACACATACACAAAGTGTTACATGTGAAATTATTTCTGGAAAGAATCAGAAGTGAGATAGTTTTGAATTAAGAAATCAGTGAAAAGATGCATGAGTTAAACCTGATTATAACATACAGAGGCAATGAAGAAAGCAGCTTACACTCACTGAACATTAACATACATACATAGGAAAAGCAATGAAGACCTGCTTACACTTATACACACAACATAAGTTGGTATTTCTGACCAGAGAGAGGGAAACAGGTAGTTTAAGTACTCATGATAATAATGAAAATCTCTCAAGTGTGTTTCTTCAGGGGCGAAACAGACCTGGATCAATTCTCCACATGCAGCGGTCGGAAGAAACCTATAGGTTAACATGACTGGACATGTTAAGGCAAGTTTTTGATTGAATTGTTCACAGTGCCATGTGTCCCTGAACCTCACAGGCAAACTCCGACCTATGTTTGAGGACCAGGAATGCTGTTATTTAAGGTGGGAACTTAAAATTTGGGTTAGCAAATTTGGGAAAGAGAAAACTGACGGCTTAGGTGGAGAATTGTGCAGGAGTCTGAAACACTGCAAAAAGCAACATATGCAAATTTACATACACAAGCAGAAAATGCATTAACCTTACAAGGACAAGCTCATAAAGATTAATGCATAGACACTGATTAAACCTGGCTAAGAACACAAACATACGCAATGAAGAACAGCTTGCTATTTGTATGAGTGATAGAATGGTGTGAATGTTTAATAAAATACATTTGAGTTAGAAGTTGAGGAATAACTCAAAGAAGCTATGAGTTATGAAGGGAGTGAGTTATGGAAAAAGAAAAGTGATTAAAGTAGTTTTAAAAAAAAGTGACTTAGGAGTGCTCTGGTACTGAGTGATCAACACTAGTGATCACTGTAGAAAGAAATAAAATAATTTAATAAGTTGGTAATGTTTAAACATATGTTTCTCTTGTTACGGCAACTTCTTGAGATATGACTCAGTATGCAAATTAGCTGGAGTGAGTGGTGACGAAGGAGCTTCCTGTGTGTGTGTGTGTGTGTGACTGAGGCTTTCAGGAGAGGAAGCATGGCAGAATGTTCAGGAGTGCAGATTTAAATAGGGAATTTATAGTTTAGTGATGATACGTTGTTGTAAGGGGGTTATGTCTTATGTTGAATCTAAGTATGTTAAAGTGCATAAAGGGGGTGATTGTTGTGTGCAAATTGTGTGGTTTTAACAAGACTTTCGGTGTATTGGGGAGGTGAAATTATGTGGTGGCAAAACTTCTGTGTGTTTAAGGTTTTTGAGGTTGTTGTGGTGATGGGTTGATTCTGTCAGTTAGGTTCGGGTTGTTTTTGTTTTTTGTTTTAATAGAGGGAGTTTTAGGAAACATGGACATGTCTAAGAGGGGGCCCATTATTTTTGTAACAGTGCACTTAGAGAAAACCTGTCAGGTGATTTTGTTTTGTGTTTTCATGAGCTAATAATCAGCTCTCTTTTTCTCATTTTTGTTCTAAGCAGGCCTGCAACAGTGAATACCAGCGCTGACAAATTCTCGGGAGAGCAAATATAAGGTGGGCTTTCCAGATTACAACTGGCTGAGGAGAAAGCTACCTGTGGGGACCTGATCAGGTCGTAAGTCCCTGTCTAAAAGGATTGTAGCGAGTCAATCCAGTCCAAAAGCATAAAGAACTGTTTTCCTATGGAAAATAAAAAAAATATATGAGCTCATTTTGCTGAGGGTGGAGAATCTGATCACTTGCGCAGGAGGCTCCACTATTAGCAAAAAATATGGTGTGAATGCATGTGAGTGGATGTGTGTGACTGGATGAAGGTGGGGATGAATAAATGTGGACAAACAATTTGCTTTTACCAGAGAAAATTTCTGTTTTGTTGAGTAGGGTTAGATTATTGTATTGTATTGTGATACCATATTTCTAGGCTTTTCAGGGCCGAGTACAATAACCTCAGTTTTATCTGAATTAAGAAGCAGAAAGTTAGCGGCCATCCAGGTCTTTATGTCTTGAAGACATTCCTGCAGTTTAACTAATTGGTGTGTGTTATCTGGCTTCATGGACAGATAGAGCTGGGTGTCATCTGCATAGCAGTGAAAATGTATGCTATGTCTTCTAATGATACTGCCTAAGGGAAGCATGTATAATGTAAACAGAATTGGTCCTAGCACTGAACCCTGTGGAACTCCATAATTAACCTCAGTGTGTGAAGAGGACTCGCCATTTACATGAACAAATTGGAGTCTATTAGATAGATATGATACAAACCACTGCAGTGCAGTATCTGTAATACCTACAGCATGTTCTAATCGCTCTAATAGGATATTATGGTCGACAGTATCGAATGCTGCACTAAGGTCTAGCAGGACAAGCACAGAGAGGAGTCCACTGTCAGAGGCCATAAGAAGATCATTTGTAACCTTCACTAAAGCTGTTTCTGTGCTGTGATGAGCTCTGAAACCTGACTGAAACTCTTCAAATAAACCATTCCTCTGCAGATGATCTGTTAGCTGTTTGACAACTACTCTTTCAAGGATTTTTGATATAAAAGGAAGGTTGGAGATTGGCCTATAATTAGCTAAGACTGCTGGGTCTAGAGATGGCTTTTTGAGTAAAGGTTTAACTACAGCCAGCTTGAAGGCCTGTGGTACATAGCCGATTATTAGAGATAAGCTGATCATATTTAAGATCGAAGAATTAATTAATGGCAGGACTTCTTTGAGCAGTTTTGTAGGAATGGGGTCTAAAAGACACGTTGATGGTTTGGAGGAAGTAATTATTGAAGTTAACTCAGAAAGATCAATTGGAGAAAAAGAGTCTAACTTAACATCAATGGTACTAAGAGTAGCTGTAGATAATATTACATCTGTGGGATGATTATTGGTAATTTTTTCTCTAATGATAAAAATGTTATTTGTGAAGAAGTTCATGAAGTCATTACTAGTTGACGTTAAAGGGATGGTTGGCTCAAAAGAGCTCTGACTTTTTGTCAGCCTGGCTACAGTGCTGAAGAGAAACCTGGGGTTGTTCTTATTTTCTTCAATCAGTGATGAATAGTAAGATGTTCTGGCTTTGCAGAGGGCTTTCTTATAAAGCAGCAAACTATTTCTCCAGGCTAAATGATGATCCTCTAGATTTGTGACACGCCATTTCCTCTCCAGATTACGAGTCATCTGCTTTAGGGTACGTGTTTGAGAATTTGTCAGTGGTGTGTGACATTTTTAAATACGATGAAGGAATACAAGACAGTCATAAGGAGTTTCATAGAGCTACGTGCACGGGTGAGTGATCGGGTGATACTCACAACCGAGGCATTGCAGTCAGATTTATTTATACCAAGAGACAGTTGCATAGCATTTCCTGTTTTTCAAGCTTACTTATCAGCATGTGTGTGTGTGTGTGTGTGTGTGTGTGTGTGTGTGTGTGTGTACGTGACAGGATGTAATGGCATGTGATACAAAAATATATGAACATTTTAATACATTTGAAAGCTTTATAACGGAGGTATCTTTTAATAATAGACATCTGCAGTTTAAACTTAAAAGTTACTTCTATCATTCCCTGTTGTTGTTCAAATATTTTGCATCTTATCAACTTCTAGTCACTTGCGGGTACATTTTCAACTAGAGTGTCATTTAGCAAAGTTAAATGTTCAACATTATAAATTCTTTTTCCTTATTTATATGTCGTCCTCTTCTTCCTCAGAGTCTGTGTCACTTTCATTGTTTTCAAGGAGCATCATAGTCTCTGGTGGGGATGTGACATGGGGAGTTATGGCTGTTGCGATAAGTCTGTTTATCAGTGCTCTGATACAAGGTATGCAACAGCATCCGCACAAGGTGAGTATGGCTGCGAATACTGCTACGGATACCAGGATTGATGACACCAAACTCCGATATTTCCCAAACATGTCCATCTAGTTGTCCCACGTGGAAGTGTCAACTCCAGAATGCTCCTTCATTTTCTCGTTCAGAGTCTTCAGGCCTTCTAGGGCTCTGGTCAGACTTCCATCAGCTGCTGTGTTGTTAGGGATGAAGGTACAACATTGCTCTCCGAACATCGAACACACCCCATTCTTCTCGCTCAGTAGCATGTCCAGCGCGATTCTGTTCTGGAAAGACATCAGTGATGTAGCTCTCAGTTGCTCAGCTACTGCATGGAGTCCCGATTGTGTCAGGTTTCCTAGGCGTTGCACATTGTAATGGACGTAGTTTATGCGGTCCACGTTCTTGTTGATTGTGCACCACCAACATATTGAAGATTCAAAACCGGCAGCCACTTGGTCCACCAGTTTGTATTCATCTGGTACTCCTCGGGGAATTCCTATGGCGTCGACGTAAGTTGGATCTGGTCCAGGTTGTACTGGTGCCGATCTCTTCTTTCGGCCCTCCAGTTTCAGTTGTCCTGCTGTTATGGTGATGTCAGTGGCTGAGAGTTTGATGACTTGGACGGGCAGCAACAGTGACACCAGTCCAGTTTCCGGGCAGGCGGTCGTACAGTTGTGGGTCCCCACACCACCACCAGACATCGGCTCTGCTCTCTGGTTTGAATGAGGGGTCCACTTCTGTACTGGTTAGACAGCTTGATGCATTAAGGCTTCCCAGCCTCTCTCCTGGACCTGTCATATTTATGCAGGTGTGGTTTGTTGGTGTCACGTCTCGTGAGAAGATGGGTTTTCTCTTTTCTTGTTTGGTGATGGGGAAAATTCTGTCCCATTTTGTGCAGTTTGAGTTTCCAATGTTGGTACAGTTCATGACAGCTGTCAGGCAATCTTCTCCTATAGGTGCAGGTACCACTCTCAGTATTGGTCTTGGTCCTAGGCAGACCATGCAGTCATCACTAGCATCTTGAGCTGCTTGTTCTGCCAGCAACAGCCAGTTGTTTGTGTGTCCTGTGATACCTGTGGTTATTCGGAACCAGTCGTCTGATTTCAGTTTTGGCCCTACTATCATCACTGCTGTCATGGTTGTTGATAGTGGGCCTTTGGTCAAAACAGGAGTTGTGTCTGTAGAAGAGGGGCTCGTTGAGGTGTTTACTTCCTTCGTTATGTTGTTACATATTGACAGGAAATGATGTGGGTCTTTTCCACTCTTGTATATGAACAGGGTTAGATGATAGCAACTTGAGTCTCCTGCCAGCGTTCCACTGAGCGTGCTGGATTTTTTAGTTGTTGGAACCAGGTGGGTTGTTTTCTGTGAACTTGGTGTTTCTCCAGCAGTGGGTTGCTTTCTGTGTTGAAGTTCAGTATCAAATGATCATTTGCTTGAGTCAAGTCCAGTTGTTTTGAAAGATTTTTTGCAGACCCTTGTAGTTTATCTTCTTTGTATGGTATCCAATCGTTTCCAGTATAAGTGAAAACGGTGTCCCATCCTGGGTTGTTTCCGTCTGAACTGGATAGGTACCAGTCGTAGCCTTTCCAGGCTTCGGCTTTGTATCCTCCTACGTAGAATGAGTTAAAAGGTATCCATACGGTAGAGGTGAAGCTTGTCTTGTTGTAACACAGGTAGAGGTCGTCTGTTTTCTTTGCCTGTCCGTCTGTGTCATTACAAGGGTTGAACCCGTGTGTCTGGGAGACAACCAGCAGGCTCAGAAGAGTTGGTAATAGCATGTTGGTCATCTTGATTGGATGATTTTCCCTTGGGTGAGCGTCTCTTCTTCTTGACCTTGTGTCTCTCTCTCAAGACCCCCAGTGAGTAGACCCCGGCCAGAGAGGTGGGTTCACGAGTGTTGCCACCTGATCACCCTACCCCCCACCGGGCGAACACAAAGAGGTCTGGAGGAGACTAGGGTCTATGCTTTAGATAGGCTCTACCCTTTTGGTGTGACTTTGATGAATCCACGAAGGTCGTTCAGCAATTTTGCATGCCGTGGGCGTGGTGATCAGGACCTGGTAGGGGCCTTCCCACCTGGGAGTGCTCCAGTTTTTTCTTTGGAGTACTTTGATCAGGATCCAGTCGCCTGGTTTCAACCTGGAAGAGACTGGAAGAGAATCACTCGGCAGTTGATTGTTCGTTATTATTTCTTTATTCTCTAGCAGCTTTGCCATCCATTCTGCTAATGTTGTTTCTCTTATTGATTTATCTATTGGTTCACTAGTAATAGGAAGGGGAAAGGGTCGCCCATGCACTATTTCAAAGGGTGTTAGTTTGTTTGAGCCCTGTGTTAGTCTCATCCACATTTTAACCAACCCTATGTATTCAGGCCATGGGCGGCCGGTTTCCTCCATACATTTTCTCAATCTTTGTTTTATAGTGCCATTTGTCCTTTCCACCAATCCTGCGCTCTGTGGGTGGTATGAACAGTGGTGTTTTATGCTGAAACCTAACGCTTCAGATACCTTTGATATGACTTCATTCACAAAGTGTGTGCCATTATCAGATCTTATTAGACTTGGTATTCTGTATGTTGGAATATAGTGATTGCACAGACATTTTGCTACTGTTATTGCATCAGCCTTTTTCACTGAATAGATCTCAGGCCATTTTGAAAATACATCTATTATTACTAGTGCGTACTCTAGTTGCTGGTGTTTGTTTAGTTGGATGAAATCCATATGTATGGTATGAAATGGGTGAGGTGGAGTGGGGAAATGACCTCTTTTGGGCCTTAGATTCCCTTGGGCATTATGTTTCTGGCAAATCATGCATGTTCTGATAGGCTCTTGTGCTGAAGCTTCAAAATTTTGAGTATAGAAGTGTTTGGGGAGGATACTCATCATTCCACCCCTTGACAAATGCTTTAAGCTATTTGTCACTAATGCTGCTGTCTTGTGTAGCAATTTTGTAGCCGTGCTCCACACTTTAGCCATTTCTTTCGCTCTGCTATAGGAGCGGCTTCCTATTCATCTCTAAGTACATCAAGTGGTATTAGCTGTGAAGTTTCAGACATTAAAGTTCATATTGATTGCTGTGCGGCCTTCTTTGCGGCTTGGCCTGCGAAGTTATTGCCTTTAGTAACCTCTGAATTACCTTTTGTGGTGTGCAACGCATATTGACTGTCAGTGTGAATATATATATCTTGACCTTTGCGCAGCATGCACGTATGATAACCGCTAGTTCTGCACTCTGTGCTGAAAAAGAGGAAGCTAAAGGTTTCGCTTCTAAAACAGTAGGCTGCAGTGTACTAAAAATGTCTGGTCGGGGTTTCATTTTTTCAGTTAGCTTCTGCATACAGTTGTGTTCGGCACCATCTACTTCCGCAGGAAGGAGAGTGCTTGTCACAGTCAGGCAAAGCTAAAACTGTGCTTGTTTGCAGGGCAAGTTTCAAGTCAATAAATGCTTTATCTGCCTCTGGTGTCCATTCTATTTCATCTTTCAGAGCTAAGTGTTTGCCATAGATCAGGTTTTGCAAAGGTCATGTACTAGTCAATATTTCCCCGTGTTTGCTTTTTTCACTGGGAAAATCGGAGTGTAACAGGTTGTTTCAGTTGTTTCTACTAAAATGCCTGCCTTTTCCATATCTGCAATTACTGGCCTGATCCCTGTTTTTGCTTCTGTGCTTAAGGGATATTGTGGTTTAACTGGCCTGTAAGTTGTGGTAATTTTTACTACAACTGGATCTGCTAGATCTGACAACAGAGGGTTTGTGTTCAGAGCCTAGAAGTAATTGTTCTATGTTATACACGTCCGTGTTTCCATTGCTCTTTGCTTCTTCTTCTTTGTTTTTTTTTTTTTTGTTCATTACGTTTTCACTTGAGGCATTCCTAGATACCTTCTAGTTTTTCAAAGAATTCACACATTTCACACATCTTACATATTTCAACTTTGAAGTTAAAGTTTCCTTATTTTTATCTCTCTATATATATATTTAAACTTTGAATTGCTCACAGTTTACAGCTCTAAAACTGGGCATTTGTAAATCATGTACGTGAATTTGCATATGTTGCTTTTGCAGTGTTTCAGACTCCTGCACAATTCTCTGCTTAAGCAGTCAGTTTTCTTTCCCAAATTTGCTAACCTATGGGTTTCTTCCGACCGCTGCACGTGGAGAATTGATCCAGGTCTGTTTTGCTCCTGAAGAAACACAACTAAGACATTTTCATTATTATCCTGAGTACTTAAACTACCCGTTTCCCTCTCTCTGGTCAGAAATACCAACTCATGTTATGTGTATAAGTGTAAGCAGGTCTTCATTTCTTTTCCTATGCATGTTAATGTTCAGTGAGTGTAAGCTGCTTCCTTCATTGCCTCTGTATGTTATTATCAGGTTTAATTCATGCATCTTTTCACTGATTTCTTAATTCAAAACCATCTCACTTCTGATTCTTTCCAAAAATAATCTCACATGTAACAATTTGTGTATGTGTGTTTTCTATTCATTGATAGACTGCTCCCTGTGCTGTCCTCTATGCAGCTTCTGCTCTGAAACAAATAAATAAAAATGTTTAACTCGCTCATTAGCTTAGTAGTGTCCACATATTTAAATCAGCTTCTCAATCTTGTAGCTTTAGCTATTATCTACAGGGTTTGGCTTATTAGTTGTCATTATAAATGTGCTCTACATCTCAGTAATATTTATCTAGGATAAATGACAGATTTTCAAGCAGGTTAAGTACCTCTATGCACCTAATTGGTTTAGATATTGCCTTTATTTTCTTCATCTCATATGCCATTATACTGAGTTTGAGCAAACCTTAAGCTTGATGCAGACTACTTCATAACAATTATCCATCTCACATCATACTGACTAGGATACTTGTCATTAATATTATATTTTTATTAATATTATCATCTTTTTCTTTCTATATAATGACAACAGTATATTACAACATTTTATCAGTGTAAATCACTATACTACTACTGAGCCAATTTAATAGTTTAGGATCATCTTACTCAGCAAACAGATAATTTAGAATTCATCCAATCTGTACAAATTTGCTTTTTCTCTGAACAGGTTTGTGCCTACTTTTTAGACTGGTCTTCTATTTGCCTCATCTCAGATCCAACCTTCAGTCACATTCATTCTCTCTGTTGCATGTCGAACCAAGTAATTTATTATTATTTTTGTTTCTATATTTTATTTTGTATCCATCAAGGGCTCTGGGTGGGCTGCAGTCCCACCCGTCATCCAGGCTGGAGACATTTACCTTTTCACACACTTTCCTTGGCTGAACAATGACACAGCCTTAATCTACCTTATGCATCTCTCTTTTTATAGAAAAGGTTTTCATGTGAATGATTTCCTTTTATTTATTTTATACAATCTGGGCATGATCGTCATGCCAACTATATTTCATTGTTTAGTTCTGTTTGTAAGGTTCCTCTTAAAACAGTTACTGCAGAGGGACTGCAAACCATTTGGGTTCAGCGGGTGGCTTCTTAGCCTGTTTGTTCTGCTTTTCTTTTCTTTTTTCCTCGCGCCTTTTACTCTCCTCTACCGTTAGTTCAGGTTTTGTGGGTTTGTTTCCCATGCTTTTATTTTATTAATACTGCCACACACACACTGTGAGACTTCTTGGTACTAGAGTCAGAGGAGGTTATTAACCTCTGGGTGGTCTTGGGTCGATTTGTGCCATTTTTCATTGTTCGTATACACGCCATTTGCACTGTGTTGAACGGAATATAGCCAACTTTCCCAAAAAAAAGTCTGGTTACATATATTTCAAAATTCCAGTCTGACTCCCTTAAATTAGCTTCAGTGGCTGAGCTACAGATAAACTTACACTATTGGTCCTAGTGGTCGATTTGTGCCCCATTGAAACCCATTATAAACGCTATTTCCCATTCCACGGTCATTACAATCAAATAATGGGCCATCTTCCGAATGTTGGTGGTACTCGGGAGTCCGGGCCTTGGAATTGTATCTTTTGGGAAATATTTGATTTCTTTGTTCTTTGGGGCTAAAAAAACAGTGCGGCCATGTGACGAAACTGGGATATAAAGGGTTAAAATCCGCGAAATGTAATTAAAACTTGATATGAATATTTCAAGGAGAAGTAGGTCTAAAAGATTGGCTAATTTAAAGTGGAAAAAAATATTAATATATAGATATTTTATGGCACTTTTCATGGCGTGGTCGATTTGTGGCTCTAAGCCCAATAGTGTATGCATTTTTCTAGGACCCCCCAGAGGTTAAGGCAGCCTTCTACCCTGAGCTAAACCCAGGGCGGCCTCAATTTTATGCGTTGAAGCGCAACCTTCCCTCTTTCTCACCAATTGGTGCTCACAGGAAAACAGAAGAGTAGTACAGAGACCTGGAGTCTCTATTCAAATATGTACTTACTCTTTACACACACATACATTGCGCGTTTAAATGGAAACCTGCTTTTAATCGACACTCTTTTTCGTAGTCAAGTTTTTAGCGGGGGTCCACACAGGACATGCAATCCCGTCTTATAGGTTACTTTCTAACCTTCGGTCCACACAGGACCTCTCTTAGTATCCACACAGGATTCTCTTATTATCCACACAGGATTCTCTTATTATCCACACAGGATTCTCTTATTATCCACACAGGATTCTACATTATCCACACAGGATTCTACGGTCATGAGTGTCGTTCTAAAGTCGATTTATTCTAAACGCATGATGTTCATGACTGTGTTATATTCACCTTCAAAGTAGCGCTGTGTTCTTTCCCGGTGTAATCGAGTCCTGCCGCCGTGAAGCCTGTGTAAGACACTGGCCAGTAGACGAATTTACGACTCTGGGCTTTCCTCGTCTTCCTGGAAGCGAGCGTTTGCAGTGCAAGCGATCACGACGTCAGGATCCGATGACTCCGTCTGTGGACAGTTAGATGATATAATAATATCAGTCAACTCTCCGGCTCGGAGGACCAATTAAATGTCAGTGGTGTGTGACATTTTTAAATACGATGAAGGAATACAAGACAGTCATAAGGAGTTTCATAGAGCTACGTGCACGGGTGAGTGATCGGGTGATACTCACAACCGAGGAATTGCAGTCAGATTTATTTATACCAAGAGACAGTTGCATAGTATTTCCTGTTTTTCAAGCTTACTTATCAGCATGTGTGTGTGTGTGTGTGTGTGTGTGTGTGTGTGTGTGTGTACGTGACAGGATGTAATGGCATGTGATACAAAAATATATGAACATTTTAATACATTTGAAAGCTTTATAACGGAGGTATCTTTTAATAATAGACATCTGCAGTTTAAACTTAAAAGTTACTTCTATCAGAATTATACCACGTAGTCAAGTACTTCTGATTAGAGACCTTAGTTTTCACAGGAGCTACAGTATCCAGAGTCGTACGTAGTGAGGAGGTGAAATTATTAACAAGATAATCGACCTCTGTTGGGGTAGCGTTCAGATAGCTGCTCTGCTCTGTGTTGGTACAGTGCATTGAAAATGATAACAGTGGGTGGATTATATTCTTAAACTTAGTTACAGCACTTTCAGAAAGACATCTACTTTGATAAAGTCTACTCTTCACCGCTGTGTAATCAATTATTGTAAATGTAAATGTTATCAGGAAATGATCAGACAGGAGAGGGTTTTCAGGAAACACTGTTAAATGTTCAGTTTCTATGCCATATGTTAAAACAAGATCTAGAGTGTGATTAAAGTGGTGGGTGGGTTCTTTTACATTTTGAGAGAAACCAATTGAGTCTAATAACAGATTAAATGCCATGTTGAGGCTGTCATTTTTAGCATCTACATGGATGTTAAAATCACCCACAATAATTATTTTATCTGAGCTCAAAACTAAATTAGATATAAAGTCTGAGAAATCAGACAGAAACTCTGTGTAAGGCCCAGAGTTAATAACATGATTAACTCTCAAATCCAGCAGGTAGTTCAGCCTTTTTAAGGAATGGAAACAGCTAACAGTGGCCTTGTCTAACGTAAAACTGCTTGAAAAACTAACACTTAATGTTCAATTTACTTATTAAAAAAAAAGCTATAGTATAGCTTACTAGGGTATATTAGACTTAACAGTTACTATATACAGTAATGGACTTCTATATATTTTACATAAGGTAAAAACTTGGTGTGTGTTTCAAGATTTAGTAATGCATAAGGCCCAGAGTGCATCTTCCCCGGCCAAAATCGAGACGCCGTCATCGAAGAGAAGTCGCCAGGCAGACTCCCCCGGTACAACATCGCCTGCCGGCAAAGACATCGCAGAAATCCTGGAGTCAATCGACAAGCGATTGTCCAGTTTCGATGCGAGGCTGTCCCTGGTGGAGATTTTACACCGGGAATTTAAATCTCTGAGAGAATCCCTGGAATTCAGCCAGCGGCAGGTGGAAACGCTTGCCGCTGAAAATGCCACGCTACGGGAGTCGGTTAAATCTCTCACCGATAACGTGACCCAGCTAAACATTGAAAATAAAAAAATAAAAGAGTCCGTTATCGATCTACAAGCCCGTAGCATGAGAGATAATCTTGTGTTTTCTGGTATTCCAGAAACTGCCGGAGAGGACGCAGAGGCAACGGTGAAAAACTTCATTAAAATCCACCTGAAGCTGCCGGAGGACACCGTAAAGAACATCGACTTCGATAGAGTACATCGCTTGGGGGGCGCGCGGTCGCGGACCGGGAGACCACGGCCTATTGTGGCCAAATTCAGTCAATTCAAACAGAAGGAACAGGTGAAGAGTCGCGGCAGAGAGCTGAAAGGAACGGACTTCAGCGTGAACGACCAGTTCCCCAAAGAGATCCTGGAACGACGCAAGGTCCTGTTCCCAGTTCGACGTAGCTTTATCCAGAAAGGCTCCCGTGCTGTCATCGCTGTGGACCGGCTCTACGTGGACGGACAGCTGTACCGCGACCCCGGCACCACACCGTGGTTATACTGACTGCACTCCAGATAAGAACCCGCTACACTCTTTTCTTATTCATTCACACTTTCTCCTTTAAAATGTGTTTAACCTAGTAATATCAGTAGGATGTCATAGCAGATATAACACCGTCACCCTCCGTCATTGCTTTAATTGGAATGTTTCCGTTTCGTTTCCTTTTTTTTGTTGTCGCTCACAGTTCATGTGGTTTCTTTCTTTCTCTTGTCTTTCACTGCTGTGGTCACCTACTCCCCCACTCACCTACAAACAACACCCTCTATTTCCCCATATTTTCACAACACGATCACGCAAACACATCAGCTCAACGGCAGCACATTCACAACAGCCTCACAGCACGCACAGACTTGCAGGACACATAAGCAAGCCACGCTTGTTCATATTAGTGAATATTCACACACATAGTCAGACTTATGGAGTCTCTCACCACACTTCTTTTTCTCTTTCTATTTACAAACAAGGGATGTTTCCATATTCTCTCCACCTGTCTAAACGAAACACCCAGCATACATCATTAAACATACACGCACAATTAAGGGCATGCTGAGGTTTGTCACATGGAATGTAAATGGAGCTGGCACCAGAGGAAAGAGGTTAAAAATATTTAACCAGCTTAAAAAACTACAGGCAGATGTTGTTTTATTACAAGAAACTCACAAACCTGTCACAGGTTTAAATGAACTTAAAACACCTGAGTTTCCTAACGTGTTTGCAGCCGGTTATAATTCTAGACAACGGGGAGTAGCAATTTTAATACATAAAAATGTTAATTTTACAGTACTCGATACAGTTATAGATCCAGAGGGTAGATTTCTAATTATTAAACTATCAATATTGAACAAAAAACTATGTATTGTTAGTATATATGGTCCAAATGTTGATGAACCCTCATTCTTCCACGGTTTTTTTAGTGCACTCTCTGAACACCTTGATTGCACACTCATTCTTGGCGGTGACCTCAACCTTGGACTAAATGAAGAAATGGATAGGCTCAACACAACAGGAACTCAGCGTAATTGGCAGTCCACAAATATAATCAAACAGTATATGAACGACTTTGGTCTTTGCGATGCATGGCGCTCTCTTCACCCCACCAGTAAGGAATATACTTTTTTCTCGCATGTTCATCACTCTTACTCTCGTCTGGATTATTTTTTGGTCAGCAGCTCACTGCTGTGTGACATTTCAGACACTGAGATTCATCCTATAGCTGTCAGCGATCATGCTCCTGTATCTTTAACACTAATGCACAAGAATAATACTACGCCAAGTAAAAACTGGAGATTTAATATATCACTACTTAAAGATGAAGACTTTATTAAATACTTTAAAAAGGAATGGACTTCATATTTAGACTTTAATGACACTCCCGGAATATCTGCTTCTGTTCTATGGGAAGCAGGGAAAGCTGTGATGAGAGTTAAAATAATTTCTTTCTCATCACACAAAAAGAAAGAAGAAAACAAAAATATTCAGGAATTAGAAAAAAACATCAAATCACTAGAAGAAGCCTACGCGTCCCACCAAGATCAGGAAACATTGAACAAAATATGCAAAACAAAACTAGAATTAAATGAAACTATTAATAAAAAAACACAATTCCTTATACAAAGACTTCGCTTGCAGAATTTTGAACACAGTAACAAATCAGGTCGATTTCTAGCTAACCAGCTAAAAATAAATAAAGAAAAAACAACTATATGTGCTGCTAAAGATTTATCGGGGAACACAATATATGATCCTGGAAAAATAAACAACATTTTTAGGGATTTCTATGAAACTTTATACTCACCACAAATAAACCCATCAAAAAATGAAATTGATCTGTTTCTTGACAACGTAACTCTTCCAAAATTACTAGACAGTCAAGCAATGGAACTGGATTCGCCACTGACGCCAAGTGAACTCCAGGAAGCCCTGATAAGTATGCCCAATAATAAGGCTCCAGGTCCAGACGGCTTCCCTGCAGAATTCTACAAAGAATTCTGGACAATTTTGGCACCAGTATTCCACAGCATGTTGCAGGAAATCGAGGAAAATGGCAGACTACCACCAAATATGAATTCTGCCAACATTAGTCTCCTGCTAAAACCAGGCAAAGACCCTTTATTTCCCTCAAGCTATCGTCCAATTTCTCTTTTAAATGTAGACCTTAAAATAATCTGCAAAGCTCTCTCAAAGAGATTAGAGAAAATGACCCCCCTCTTAATTCATCCTGACCAAACTGGTTTCATAAAAGGTCGGCACTCCTCAACAAACACTCGTAGATTACTTAATTTAATAGACTACTCATACGATAAAAACATCGAAGCCATAATATTATCTCTAGATGCAGAAAAAGCATTTGACAGAGTTAATTGGAAATTGTTATTCGCAACTTTACACAAATTTGGTTTTGGAAACTCTTTCATAAACTGGATAAGAATATTATACAATTCCCCAACGGCTCGTATCAGAACAAATGACCAGACATCCTCCAGCTTCTGTCTCCTGAGGGGCACCAGACAGGGATGCCCACTCTCCCCCTCACTTTTTGCAATTTTTATCGAACCTCTAGCAGCAGCATTTAGACAGGCTACAACAATTAAGGGCATAAAATGTAAGAACATAGAACATAAAATCAGTCTCTATGCGGATGATGTGTTGCTTTTTCTGCAAAACACACAAACCAACCTCTCTGAGGTAATTACTTTAATAAACTGGTTTTCAAGAGTTTCAGATTATTCAATTAACTGGCCAAAATCTACAGTTCTCCCCATTAACTGCTCCTTCCATAATTCTTCCTCTGCCCCACTGCAATCCGGAAATATTAAATATTTAGGTATTAATATCTCTCCTAAGCTTTCAGACTTAACTAAACTAAACCACATCCCACTTCTAAAGAAAGTAGAAGGCGATCTGACTAGATGGAAATCTTTACCCATATCACTCATGGGAAGGGTCGCCACTATAAAAATGATGATCTTGCCAAAAATAAATTACTTATTTTTGATGATCCCTAACAAACCATCACAAGATTGGTTCAGATCTCTGGATTCATATATTTCCAAATTCCTTTGGAAAGATAAACCCCCGCGTATTAGCTTAAAAACGCTACAAAGAACCAAGGATAGAGGAGGATTAGATCTGCCTAATTTTCACCAATACTTCTTAGCCAACAGGCTTCAGTTCATCTCAGAATGGTCAAAACATACCTTCTTAGTTGAGCCCTGGCTAGATGTTGAACAGGCACTATGCAAGGATCTAGAGATTTCAGACCTACCATTTATTAGCTCAAACATCAAAAGACATGAATGCTTTAAAAGTATCAACATCAGCTTTTCTCTAACAGCATGGTGGGAGTTTCTAAAAATAACGGAGTCTTCATTAATCCCATGCAAACGTACACCTGTCTGGAATAACCCTGACATATTACAAAACAATAATATGATTAATTTCCCAGAATGGAGTTGTAAAGGAATTAAATACTTAGAACATATATTAGACGGAACAGAATTTATTCCATTTGACAGACTAGTTGAACAATATGGGATCAACAAGACAAGGTTTTTAGAATATCAACAAATTAAATCCATAGTAAAAAAGAAATTTAACCTCAGTCAAGTTGAATTACAAACACCACTAAGTGCGGCACATTTTCTTACTCTTAAATCCCCCAAATTATTATCTAAAATATACAGAACACTTTCTAAATTAGATGAATCAATATCCCTTCCTACTGCAAAGTGGGAAGCAGATTTATCAGTCAACCTAGACCAAAACTTCTGGTCTCAGATTTGCTTAAAAACTTTTAAATTAATTAAAAATCCCAGTCTGCAATTAATACAATACAAAATACTTCATAGAGTGCACTATACAGGTCATCGGATGTTCAAGATGGGCTTTACATCTTCCAACAACTGCTCACACTGTCAAGGCAATACACCAGACAATTACATCCACGCTCTTTGGTTCTGTCCACCAGTGCAAAAGTTTTGGCGCGAGATATGTGAAGACTTATCAAAATGTCTGAAATGTAACATTCCAACCTCCCCCTTAGTGTGTTTGTTGGGCAGCTTAGATAATGTCACTTCAGAAAAGAATATAGCCCATATGATCTTCACTGCCCTATGCATAGCCAAGAAAACAGTCCTCATGAACTGGAAAAATAAAAATAATCTTAATTCTAACCAATATAGAAATTATCTATTAGATTACATTAGTCTTGACACAGCCTCTGCCACCACATTAGATCAATTGCTCTGGGCCCCTTTTATCAGCTCCATCACCTAGTGGGGGTGGGGGGGTCATAGTTTGGTCCCGCCTTCACTGTTGTGATTGGTGAGGGGGTAGGGACAGGCTTAGGGCGTCGGGGGGTTCCCCGGAGGCATCTTCCTTGGGGGGCTCAACCCGGGGTAGCGGTCACGTCCGGTTGAGGGCTCTGTTGGCTCTCAGGTGACTGTTTCCTCGCGGCTGCGTGCAGCGGGGCTAGGGGAGGGTCTGTGCTGACGGACGTGGGTTACTGACCTGGCAACCTGGCTGCCCCTGGGTGGGTCCGGGATGGGCGTGAGGTTTTGGGGGCGCTCCGTCTCTGGGCTGGGGCCCGGGCCGGGCCTCGGGGGCTCGGGTCCTGGTTGGTGTGTTGCCGGGGTTGTGGGCGGGTGGGTGCATGGGGGCCCGGCCCTGGAGCAGGGTGCCGCCGGTGCATCGAGCCGCCTGGGGGGCTCTTCAACTGGTGGGGGGGATGGTCACATCTTGCAGGAGCTTTCTTCTCTCAGGAACTCTCTGCAGGAGGGGGAGATACAGGAGAGGTGGAGGAAGATCTCAGCCTGGGCGTTTACCGTCTTATGTAGTCTGGAAGATGTGTGGTTGGTGGGGTGGGTGCAGTTTTCTCTGTGGTGGGGTTGGGTGGACTGTCCAGGGCTCTGTGGAGCCGGGGGGCGCTACTGCACTGGGCCCCGGTCTGATGGGCCTGGGCCCCCCTTCCCTGGCGGGTCGCGGAGGGTGGGAGTGCCTACTGGGGTCAGCGGGGGAGCTGGCCCCAGGGAGGGGTTACCTGCCCCTCCCTTCCTTCCCTCCCCATCTCCAGCTGCCTCCCTCTTCCCGCTCCTCCACAACCACCCACACATGCAGGGCCTTGGAGTGGGGGTATGTCACCAGGGTGCAGAGGAGGCTACCCCCCCCCCCCCCCCTCTGTCCCCTTCTGGCTGCCTCTGCCTCAATTTTATCCCACAACTTAGACATTCACATTATTCACACTCTCATCACACATACATATAGGATCTTGGGGGTGGGCACAATCACGGAGTCCAAATCACCATCAGGGTGTATACCTCACCCCTGACGTCGTTGCCCACCTCTCAATTTTAAATACACTTAGTCATTGAGGGTTAGCAGGAGGGACTATGCGCTTACCTGCTGCTCCTTGGCAGGTAGCTCCATGCCCTCCTGGGTTTTAATTGCACCTTAGAACACATATGCATCAACACTACAATGAGCGGGTGGAGGGAGGTTTGGAGTCTTCTCCCACCCCCATTCTCTGCGGCCTGCTGGAGCGGGAGGGCTAGTAGGAGGAGTTGGCCGTCCGACTGCGGTCTGGGGTGTGGGGCCTCCCTGCTGCTGCGGAGTCGGGGTGGTCTGCCTCTCCCCACCGCAGGGAAAAGGGTAACACCACCTGGGTCTGGGTGCAATTCCCCCCTCCAGGGGCAAGGGTACCTAGACCCGGTTTGTAGAGTACGCTTGGGGAGTGTGATTGTGTGTACAGCGTCTCTTTATGTCTGTCTCCACGTTGGTTGAGTGTGGAGTGAGTGCATATGAGAGCATGAGGGTGGGAATGGATGTTTGTGTCTGTGTGTGCCTGTATGTCTGTGTCTATATGTCAGGTTGGGTATCAGACGCCACCTCTCTGGGGACACCTCAGGCCCTCCAAGGTTTGGAGGCCTATCTCCACCCACCACCACTTCCCCTGCCGGTGGCGGACTCCCTCAGGTGTCGGTGTGTTGGTGGTTCTTTGTGTCTGGGGGTGGGCGTCCGGGTACACACCGGCTCACTCCTTGGCGGCCGCTTGTCGGGGCCTGGGGCCTGGGGCTCGCTCGGGCCCCTTTGGAGGTGGGGTGCCCCCGGCCTCTCGGCCTAGGGCTCGGTCACTCAGGCGCAGCTGGGGGCCGGCGGAGCTCACGGGCGCGTCACTGCAACTCCCCCTGACTTCTGCTCCGCGGCTGCTGGGCGAGCCCTCATCTGGGACTCTCCTCAGCTCTTACTGGGACAGTGGCGCGGCTGCCCCTCTGTTGGTCTTCCATGGTCTCTTGTGTTCTGGGGGCCTCTGGATGTCTGGAGTTTTGATCTCCTCCATACCCGCTTCACACCCTGGAGGACGGGGCTGTGGCCCCCCCACACTCCCTAGCAGATCATTACATGGAGAAACCTTTGGAATGCAAGCATGCTGATCCACACAGGTATGCACACATGGGTATTCACAGACGCGGACTAAAGCTTTCTTGGCTGCTGCCTCAAAGCACACTGTGCGCTGTCTATCTTGCGTGCTGCACAATATCGTTTATTACTTAGTAAATACTGATATCTATGACTAGCTAGTTTATTGTGATGGTGCTTTGTTTTCTCTATTATTATGTTGCTCTTTGTTGTTTGCTGTCTCCTCTGTTTGTTTTTGTTTGTTTGTTTGTTTGTTTGTTTTTTCTCCATACAGGTGACCCAGGAGTTTTTTTTTTTTTTTCTCTCTCTCTTCCCCCCCCCCTTCTCACCGTCTCTTCTCCCCTTTGGTTTTCTTTCTTTCTCTCCCCCTCTCTCTCTCATTCATTCCCCCTGTCCTATTTATTAAAAAAAAAAAAAAAAAAAAAAAATGACAAAGGATGAACTGAAGCTCTGCCATCATGTAATGTCGCAAAAAAAAAAAGAAAAAAAAACTTGGTGTGTAAGATTCAGATAATTACTTATTAAAAGCTAGACATTTTAAATGAGAATAAGAAAGAAAAGTATGTCTTTGTGCCCTCTTTTCCGTGTTAATGCCCTATTGGCCCCCTGGCTAAACTTTGCTAGATCCCCCCCTGCACAGTTACCAGCCGTCAGCTACGTAGAAAAGAATCCTGGTGTAGAAAGTAATATTAACCCATTAAGACCTACCATAGAACCAAGTCCGCCAGAGCTTATATTATATTTTTACACGCTGTAGTGCCATTTTTGGGAGCATTTCAAGTTGATATACATCAATACAACAATTATAGCCCAAATTTTAGTAATATGTATGCATTAAGTGCATAGTAATTACATAAATTGCAAGGGAGGCTTATCCCTCAAAACTGTAAATACAAAAAAGTTGCAAAAAATAGTTTCCCACCACAGGAAATTTATTTTAAGTGTCTTCATAGTTTTATTTTTGAAATACACCAATTTTCATATACTGCAGGAAAAACGAAAATAATATTATAATGCAAATTTGCAAAAAATCAGCATATGCATCAAAATAAACTATTTCCAGCAGTGCAATATGAGTCCTAAGCATCCCAGAAACTATTCAGAAAGTCATAAAGTCAAAGATAACTTTAAAAAACACAAGTATGGGCTCATGAGGCCCTGATGGTAAAAAACTACATTTCCTCAAAATGACGTCACTTCCGGTTTTGGGCAGGTCATGGCGGACATGCGATAGTTCACGCCGATGAACGTAGGAAGTGTTATGAACAGCTGAAAGCGTGTTTCTGGAATATTATGTTTTTGTTGCTGCAAGTGCTTTTTATGCAGTTTTTGCAAAGCTATATGTGGAAGGAAACTGTGACCTAGGACAAGCTGATGGCATAAGATGTAAGTACAACTCCTCCGGTTTCATATGCAAAAAAAAATATTGCGCTAGCTTACCTGGTTGCAGTGCTACCGGGATTCTAAAATAGTAGCAAAACGGAGCGTGTCCGCTCCGACCGGCTTTAAAGGGTTAAATAAATTCTAACAACAGCTTACCAAGGTTAAACGTGCTGCTGTTGTTCAGCTGCTGGTTTCCTCTTTCTGGTGCAAAGTGGGCCAAAAACAAAGAAGAGAGACGGTCTCACGACAGAAAAGCCGATCAGCTGATCATTGATCAGTTTCATGATTGAAGGAGCAGCAGGAGACGGGGGAAAGAAGAGGCAGTCGCTCCATATATCGGTTGTTAAGCTTAACGTGGGAATGCTTTACAAACATTCAGAGATGAACTTACACACTTGCTTTACTTCTCTCTGGGATAACTTCCTTGGAGATGAAATGCTGGTTTGGTAGCGAGGCTACAAATACACACAGCCGCTCTATCACGTGAGAACACTGCTCCGACGTGCTACGGTTATGAGCCGAGTTACGCCGTGTCGCAAGTTTTGTGAGGTGCTTTTTTGATATTTAATGGATCGGATTACATTTTTTATTTCTCTCCGATATCCGATCCAATAATTTACGTCAGTATCGGACCGATACCGATACGTAATATCGGATCAGTCCATCTCTAATCTTTACCAACCAAATTTGTATCGGATTCATTTTCCTGGAAGATGCCTGCAGTTCAAACCCTCTTCCTGGATTTGAAAAGCTGGAAATGTTCTGCTCTGTGTTTGTGGAGATTGGCCTGATAGAGGACAAGCTATCACTTACCACTGAGCAGAGGAACAAGGTCCTCCAAACCTGGAATACCATGGAGGAGCATGATGAGCAGCCACAAAAGTTTAACCAGCTGTACAAAACCCACTGGGGCAACACCCTCTACTGCCGCATTAAAAGGGATGACCTTCTTGATGCTGCTCTTATACAGAGAATAAAGATGTCCAAGCGCTATGCACCCACACAACATGACACCAGCGCTCAGAGCAGCACTCTGGTTTAACTTTTGTGGTTGCCCTCCCCTCAGGGGTGTCGCAACAGTCCAGAGAAATTTTCTATTTTAAAGGCTTACGAGCGAATACAGCACCGGATTCTGGTGGAAGATATGGTTCTCTGTAAAGCAGACATTCCTCTCCCTAAAATTAACATCAAGACTGCGCGGGACTTCATCTGTCAGGAAGAAAGGATCCTCAGTCTGCATGCAACTAAACATCCATCAATTTTGACAAAGACCACCTCCATCTCATCTGCACACCTACCTCCAGCACCACACCAGCCAGCAGTACTCCCTCCTCAAGACTACCCCCTGTTGAAATATGAGCTCACCAACCCAAGGACATAAAAAATATTTTTAAAACACTTTCTGCTCTGTAAAAATGACGTCCCCATCAACGGGTCTGGAAAACATAGTTTTTAGCAGCTACAAGCACTTTACCTCCATGGTCGACCAGCTTGGGGAGGTTCAAAAAGGCTTTTCCATTACAGAGCAGGACCTGGTATGGCACCCCATATGGATTTGCAGGCAAATTGACTTTTAAACTGATCAAGACATTCAACTTTTAGCTTTTTGTACTCTTTTAAAATATCACTGATTGCAGATGTTTGTTTGTTTTTTTTATTTCATGTAGTATTTTACAATACAGTGATCAAGACATTATACTTTTACCTTTTTGTACACAATTGATCTTTTAAAAAATCTTGCATTCCAGTCAGAATCAAGTTCACTGATTGATTGCAGTGCTGTCTTTGTGTTTTACTGGTTGATTGCAGTGCTGTCTTTGTGTTTTACTGTTTCATTCCTTTTGATGAAGTGTTTTGTATTACAGTAACAGTAAGTTGCGGAATCACTTAATAAATGAATACCTAATTTGGGCTTTAATATGCCCTAGACCTACAAATTAGTTTTTATTTTTTTTATTAAGTTACACACAAAAAGTATTCTCTTCCGGCAGATTTGGAACACACAACTATGTAAAAACACATGACAGACCCAAACCAAAGAAGCAATGTGTACAAGCAGGTGGCAAAGACAAGTTCATGAGTATTTGTACAACACATGCCTCTGCAACAGCTTCAATGTTTACTGGAATTGATTCTGAAACACTAACTGTCATGAACTAGCTGTGTGTAGGCAGATGAGGACCCAAATGCAAAACTCATTGAGACAAAAGCTGAATTCAAAATCTCTGCTTTATTGCAGGCTTCACAAAGAAACAGAACTAAACTGGGGACTGAAGGAATACAGAGAAAGGCACACAGGTTCAGGGAAGAGACATTGATGACACGACACTGAACTGAGGGAAACGTGGACATAAATACAAAGAGGGTTAATGAGGGAAGTGGGCAGTAGCACTTGTCAAGGTTCGAGTTTTTGAGGAGGAGACAAACGACTGCATGGTCCTCAGTAGATGTCAAAATAGTGGTTTTTATTATACACATATATATGTGGGGAAGATGAGCATCATAAACCTTTCAGAGCGGATCTCCCCCGAACAACCATGTCACAAGGCTTTTATTGCAATGATGACGTCAAGTCACATGATAAGTATCAGTCAGTTCTCAGAACTCAAGAAGTTCTCCTTATATGGCCTCCAGATGTTTCCACTCAGTCCAGCACTCAGAGAAAACCAGTGTGTGTGGTGTGTATATCTATTCGTGTCGATTGTGAGTGTGTGTATGTCAAACAGGGAGCATGTCCTGAGACGCCCTCCGTGTCCTTAATAAGTGTATGTGTGAACGTGCGTGTTTTACATAACTATGTGCCTGTTGTTATTCGCCTGAATATGTGCAAGTGACTGGAACAGGCCCAGCTGGACCCACCAGATCGAGTGGTGTGAATACACTGATGGACAACAGCTTACGCAGATAGAAAGAATAATACAGAACAACAATAGACTGATTAAAGTGATGATAATCTGTATACATTAATATTTGCTCAGATTAACATAGATGTAATTCAAAGATTATTCTATCAACTGATTCAACAATGATGAATGATTGATCAATGATAGTTCTGACTATAAACTGTCACCATAAGAATACAAAATAAAATATCTCTTGTCCACACACTTTTTGATACGGAAGAAGCCCGGGGAGGCATCGTAGTGGGGGAGGGGGGGACATCACGGGCATCGGCAAAAAACAACAACAAAAAAAGCAATTGCTCATACTCATGCTGCCCCAACATCATGCCAGCGCATATTGGGAATGGCATAGGCACCGATCGGTTTTCTATCGCGCATTTGCTGGGAGTAAGGGCGCCCTGTGTTTGCGATGCGTGGCCGCTGCTTGCGGCACAGGGAGGAGAGGGGGATTTTCTGGCTGGCTGGAGCAGCATATGATACAGACTGCACCGATGTTTTTTCGAAATTCTATACGCGAAAAGTGAGCGCGAGAGCCCTCGGTGAGCCTGCTCGCTGCTGAAGTCAAAGTAAACTTTATTGTCATCTCCACTACATACAGTCCAGTATATAGAGAGACGAGACGACGAGGCTCCAGTTACAGCAGTGCAAGTAAACAAACAATATATATAAGAAGAGTAAGAAAATAAATATACACTTTAGGACTAGGGGTAAAGGGATCAATAACAATTTAAAATGTATAATTTACAGTTTGATGATTTAAAGTCTCACACACATAACCCGTCTAAAGGGGATGGGCCGGCTGCTTCCAAATAGAGCACATTTCATTCATAATGTAAATCCAAGCCCATTATGTATTCATGATTTGAATCCTGGGCTGTGTGAAATCCCAGAAATAAACCCAAGGCAAAGTGAATCTTTGAACTAAGGTGTAGGTTTATTAGGTTATGTTGTGGTGATCCTCGGGTTGGGGGATGGGTGTTCATACTGGAGTGCAAAATTGAAACCAGTGGAAGATGGACAAGAAAAGTTCAAAGCCATCAGCTGCTCAGTTTAGAAAAAAGAGAAAAGAAGAGGAGGAGAAACGAGTGAAAGATACAGGTAAGCAGATGTGTCATTGGATAATGGCAGGTCATCCTGAAACAATCAGAGTCAGAATCAGAATACTTTATTAATCCCTAAGGAAATTATGTGGGTTACGGTTGCTCCAAGAAGAAATGGTAAAAATAGTAACAGTAAAAGACTAAACTCCAAACAATACATTATTTTACAGATTTTGATATTAATTAGTCATTGTTAATTGTTGATTTGTCCTGTTCTCATTGTATGACGAATTATGATGGCTGATTGGTAGCCGTTTGCATATTATGCATACTCTCTCTCTCTTCATATGTATGTGTGTGTTTCTCTGGTGAAATTCAGTATGGTTCCGAAAACAGTTTTATGTTAATGTACAATCCTTGATATGTTTGTATGTGTGTGTGTGTGTGGGTGCAGAGGGAGTGTTCGCCGAGGGCGCCAAACAGGCTAGGACCGCCACTGGAAGTGGGAGCACACGGGAAAGACAGCTGACACAGATAATCATAACGAGAAAGGGCAGGAGCAAACACAACATGATGCATACTGACGAGAGACTGTCAAAGTAAAACAGGAAGTACACAGAGGTGCAGACAGGAGGAGAGAGAGAGCGCATGGGGAGGGCACAGACGTAACGGGCTGGGGAAAACATGGAATAAAACACAAAGAGGGGAAACGAGGACTCACAGATACATAGAGGGGGCACACAGGGGGTAAAGTCATGAGGGGAAATCTAATACGCAACAGTTTAACAGAACAACCAAGGAACCATGGCATAAAAGAACAAAATACAAAAACACACGAAAATTAAGAACGCTGGGTCAACATGACCCGGGATCATGACTAACAGAGCTATTATCTGTCTGTTACAGTGGGGCAAAAAAGTATTTAGTCAGCCACCAATTGTGCAAGTTCCCCCACTTAAAATGATGACAGAGGTCAGTAATTTGCACCAGAGGTACACTTCAACTGTGAGAGACAGAATGTGAAAAAAAAATCCATGAATTCACATGGTAGGATTTGTAAAGAATTTATTCGTAAATCAGGGTGGAAAATAAGTATTTGGTCAATAACAAAAATACAACTCAATACTTTGTAACATAACCTTTGTTGGCAATAACAGAGGTCAAACGTTTCCTATAGGTCTTTACCAGGTTTGCACACACAGTAGCTGGTATTTTGGCCCATTGCTCCATGCAGATCTTCTCGAGAGCAGTGATGTTTTGGGGCTTTTGCCGAGCAACACGGACTTTCAACTCCCGCCACAGATTTTCTATGGGGTTGAGGTCTGGAGACTGGCTAGGCCACTCCAGGACTTTCAAATGCTTCTTACGGAGCCACTCCTTTGTTGCCCGGGCGGTGTGTTTTGGATCATTGTCATGTTGGAAGACCCAGCCTCGTTTCATCTTCAAAGTTCTCACTGATGGAAGGAGGTTTTGGCTCAAAATCTCACGATACATGGCCCCATTCATTCTGTCCTTAACACGGATTAGTCGTCCTGTCCCCTTGGCAGAAAAACAGCCCCATAGCATGATGTTTCCACCCCCATGCTTCACAGTAGGTATGGTGTTCTTGGGATGCAACTCAGTATTCTTCTTCCTCCAAACACGACGAGTTGAGTTTATACCACAAAGTTCTACTTTGGTTTCATCTGACCACATGACATTCTCCCAATCCTCTGCTGTATCATCCATGTGCTCTCTGGCAAACTTCAGACGGGCCTGGACATGCACTGGCTTCAGCAGCAGAACATGTCTGGCACTGCGGGATTCGATTCCCTGCTGTTGTAGTGTGTTACTGATGGTGACCTTTGTTACTTTGGTCCCAGCTCTCTGCAGGTCATTCACCAGGTCCCCCCGTGTGGTTCTGGGATCTTTGCTCACCGTTCTCATGATCATTGTGACCCCACGGGATGAGATCTTGCGTGGAGCCCCAGATGGAGGGAGATTATCAGTGGTCTTGTATGTCTTCCATTTTCTGATGATTGCTCCCACAGTTGATTTTTTCACACCAAGCTGCTTGCCTATTGTAGATTCACTCTTCCCAGTCTGGTGCAGGTCTACAATACTTTTCCTGGTGTCCTTCGAAAGCTCTTTGGTCTTGGCCATGGCGGAGTTTGGAGTCTGACTGTTTGAGGCTGTGGACAGGTGTCTTTTATACAGATGATGAGTTCAAACAGGTGCCATTCATACAGGTAACGAGTGGGGGACAGAAAAGCTTCTTACAGAAGACGTTACAGGTCTGTGAGAGCCAGAGATTTTCCTTGTTTAAGGTGAACAAATACTTATTTTCCACCCTGATTTACGAATAAATTCTTTACAAATCCTACCATGTGAATTCATGGATTTTTTTTTTCACATTCTGTCTCTCACAGTTGAAGTGTACCTCTGGTGCAAATTACTGACCTCTGTCATCATTTTAAGTGGGGGAACTTGCACAATCGGTGGCTGACTAAATACTTTTTTGCCCCACTGTATGTCAGTCAGATTTCCCCCAGGTAGTCTTGGTTCAAATCTGGTGACTGAAAGCCATGGTATATGATCACACCATTTTCATAATCAACTATTCAATGACCCCTCTTCAAATACTTTGTCGCAGGGCAAACATAATCTCTCATAGCAACTTTGTAATGATTTTACAACTATTTTACCTTTGACCTTTGACCCTAAGATGGCAGCAAAGTGCAACAATGTCTCTCCATCTGGGAGTAAAGAGTCCACGGCATGCCTTTAATTTCCTGCATGTCTGTAAATAATCCTTCTCATTTTACCAGTATAAAAGTAAAACAATTACATTGTCTCATCGGGGCAACCTAAAAGACCCATTTTATGGCTAGTCTTTGCACATCCTAATAACACAGAAGAGAAGAAGCAATTCATTCTTGACTGCTGTTAATTTCAGGGGATTTTCCAACTTGTTTTGGCTCAAAAGAGCCAATGGAAAATTCTCATCGATGTTAGAGTGAAAACCACAGTTTTTTATTGTATGTGCACTGATAATGCTTACTGTCCTGCCATTGTAAACCAGTCAAAATACATAAATAACACATTGTTATCATGCTGAAGACCACAGACGGCAGTCCAGGCGTCAGGTGGGATATAGGAGCTGTAAACTCAGCAGCAATTAGACAGAATACAGTAATTAAGCATATTTTCACTGCTATGCAGATGACACCCAACTCTATCTGTCCATGAAGCCAGATAACAAACACCAATTAGCTAAACTGCAGGAATGTCTTAAAGACATTGTTGAAAGATTTTGTGTTATGTTTATTTTGTAGCTTCATTTAAAGGAAAAAGAGCTTATGAGTCGTACAACTGCAGGTAGAAAATATGTGCTATGACCGTTAAACGCCTTTTTTCTGTTTCAACAGATAAGCTAACGGTCCCTCCTTTTAAGGAGTTGTTATCAGTTCCATACATGCCACACCTATTGCTGTGAAAGCTTGTTTGAGTATAAATGGTCAGAGGGTCCGGTGGCGCCAGTGTTCGGCAGCCTCGCCTCTGTCAGTGCGCCCCAGGGTGGCTGTGGCTACAATGTAGCTTGCCATCACCAGTGTGTGAATGGGTGGATGACTGGATATGTAAAGCGCTTTGGGGTCCTTAGGGACTAGTAAAGCGCTATATAAATACAGGCCATTTACCATTTACCATAAATAAAGGATGTACTGAGAGCCCCGCGCGATTCCTCTGTGACACACACACAGTGCACACGTTGGTGCAGAGATCGTGTCGGGGCGTCGCCCATGTACATGTAAAATCTTTGAGTCTGTGTTTCTTTGCCTCCTAATAATTTTCTCCTCACAGACATAAAGACCTGGATGGCCGCTAACTTTCTGCTTCTTAATTCAGATAAAACTGAGGTTATTGTACTTGGCCCTGAAAATCTTAGAATTATGGTATCTAACCAGATTCTTACTCTGGATGGCATTACCTTGGCCTCCAGTAACACTGTGAGGAACCTTGGAGTCATTTTTGACCAGGATATGTCCTTTAATACACATATTAAACAAATATGTAAGACTGCTTTCTTCCATTTGCGCAACATCTCTAAAGTTAGAAATATCCTGTCTCAGAGTGACGCTGAAAAACTAGTTCATGCATTTATTACTTCTATGCTGGACTACTGCAATTTATTATTATCAGGAAGTCCTAAAAACTCCCTGAAAAGCCTTCACTAGCTTCCTGTTAAATCCAGAATTGAATTCAAAATCCTGCTCCTCACATACAAGGTCTTAAATAATCAGGCTCCATCTTATCTTAATGACCTTGTAGTACCATATCACCCTATTAGAGCACTGCAGGCTTACTTGTTGTTCCTGGAGTAATTAAAAGTAGAATGGGAGGGAGAGCTGTCAGGTTTATATTATTGGATTGTCATTTATGCTTAGAAATATTTACTCATATATGCTTAGAGTTTTATAATCAATTGCATATTGATAGAGGTTTGATCCTTAGCCGTCTCTAAAGACACTGTGTGCCTTCCAGAGTGTTCTGGCATGCACACACACCTTAAGGTCATGAGAGAGGTTATATCTTCTCTTGCTTATTTATGGTATAGGACACCTACTCTGTATCTGGTTGTCTGGTTGAGTGTAAGAGCCCTCTGTTTAGATGGACCGTTAGACTTCTGGTACCAGCTTTGGGGAGTCTTCACAGGTTCACATCTTGACCACACACACACACACCTACACAACACACAGACAAGGTACTCTTTGTTCACATTTATACCTATGCAGGGCTCTAGACTAACTTTTTGCCATGGGCGCACCGGTGCACCTAACTTTAAAAAGCGCACCGGCACAAAAGTTAGGCGCACTCAAATCTTTCAACCGCATCGCTTAACACCGCAGTTTTACATGTGCACTACAGACAATATTAATTTCTAAATTATTAACTAACAATCTTGTGCTTAAAGTGCTTTGTCAATATTGTAGAAAATGTTAAACTTAATCATCATCTTGGCCTCCTCTGACAACCTTTTTGCTGTTGCATTCTGCTGAAAGGCAGTAGAGAGAGGGGACACTTGGGCAGTGCATTTATGTTATGGACTCGGTTCTGGGGACTTGGGGTCCGTGAGCAGTGTGGACCTGTAGTATTGCTATTGCTGTTATTATTATTATTATTATTGTTATTATAGTATAGGATGTATGTTTGCTGCACTGTGCTCTTGTGTTCCATGCTGGTGTGTGTACGTGTGGGTGTCTGCGGGTGTGGCTGAAGGATGAAGGACAGCCACCTGCATGCCTGATGGGCGTGGCCCTGCCGGCTGCCGGTCACGCCTAGGTTCTCATACACCTGCTTCTGATCAGGCTCGTCGGGGGAGCTACTTAACAGAGCGATGGAGCTTCCACCGGCGCAGGATCGTTGAGTTAGACTCCATGTCAGTGTTTAATGTGCTATTCAGCGTATGCCTGCTGGAGTTGGTGCCATAACGGCTGTGTCTGTTGTTTTTCCTCAGGAGGACAGCGGAACACAGGACTGCAAGACACACAGGGTGTGCAAAGGCACAGGGGCAGAGAGCACGAAATACCAGCACTTAGGAGAAGACACGTCACGGGAGTCGAGGGAGCACTTTGGAGATTTATTGTGTGGTGTACATTTACATCACTGTAAATAAACCCACTGCTCATTCCACTAAGTCCAGCGTTTGGGTCCTTTCTCCAACATCCCCCACGGTCTGCCAGCCAGACCGTGACAATTTATTGCAGCATATAATGTGTTTTCTGGATACACTGTGCTTTTTCAAAGATTGATGGCACCATGTCAGAGCACTACCTATAAATTTCAGATGGATCAGGCCTTAACTTAACAAAAAAGTTATCAATAGTTCTTTTCATCTTTTCTTATTACCCAGAGCTACATCCACTTCTCTCAGGCCTAGGCTACTCACTAGGGCTGGGTATCATCACTGATTTACATAATCCATTCAATTCTGGTTATCAAAGTCCTGATTCGATTCAATTTAGCCTCAGACAGAAATATTATAATTCTGATCATTTATCAGTACTGATACACGTGAGACTTCATCAGAAATGTGAACATCACAGCAGAGGCCTTTGTGTCAAAGTAACTGAGAATAAAACACAGAAAAACATGAAGGAGATTTTTCTGGCCTGGCTTTTTATAGCAGATAACCTTAAAAATATTCTGCAATTTGCATAATTTTAAAAAGTTTAAATTTCTTCAGTATTGAACAGCAGAAATTAGGCTTTCTTGTCCGAGGTCATTTAAGTGAAAAAAAGAAAACGAAACTGACGGGAAACTGTTCTTGAAGTACAGAAAGAGAGAGAGAGCTGTGCATGAAGTGTGATTTTTATCGTGGTGGAAGCAAAACAGCAAAACTCAGAGGGAATTCATGACGACATTGATCAAATGTGAAGCGTAGTTTGCTGCTTCTTTTGCTGCTGAATTTTGGTTGAAGAGAGACAAAACTTGCAGCTCAGAATCAGCGCAAAAAGACGTAAACACAGCGCGGACCCGACACATCAGAATCGCTGAGCTCCGACAGCGTGTCCGTCTTTCATCGGGTGAGAAAGCCGAGAAAGACAAAGCTGATTCTGATGCGTCGGGTCCGCTCTGTTTTTACGTCTTTGTGTGGAATCTGTATACCTGCTCACATTTGCTGTTTGGTGGTTGTTGAAATAGTTTTGTGAGCTTTATCCTGAGAATCTGGCGTTTCTGGCAAAACACAGTTAAAAGTCAATTCAGGATTTAAAGAGTCGATATCGCTTTATTCAAACTACTCACCTCCCTCTTCCACCTGCACTTTCAACTGGACCACGGCCAATCAGAGAGGTCCCGCCCCTTACTATCTGTGATTGGTTTAGTCTACGATAGGGGCATAATGTGTGTCTGTTGTTGACCACACGCAGAGTTGCAGAGATTTATTTATTTTTGTTACAGTCGAGGTTATTATCATTAACAAAAACTAACGAAATAACTAGAAGTGACAAAACTAGAAGTGAAAAAACATTTTCGTTAACGGAAATAAAAATAAAAACAAAAAAAGGAAAACTAACTAGAACTGTAATGAGTGTTCACAAAACTAACTAAAATTAACTGAATTTATAGCAAAAATGTGTTTAGTTTTCATTGATGTGTGCGTGTCATACAATAGTCAAGGGTGAAAATGAAGTTTAGTTTACAGATTTTTTTTTGCTGTGTCTCATTATGCCAGCAGGTGGCAAGTACGTCAGTCGAGTCGTCTGTGTTGCTGCTCCGTCCACGCGCAGATTCATGTCAGGAAAAGTCAGGAGAAAGCGCCAAAGTCCAATTTGGGATTACTTTGAATATGACTGTGCTTTGGATAAAGCAAGTGTCTTGTAGTGGAAAGAGACAAATTATGAGGAACATTTCTAAAGGGAAAAAAATCCCACAAACCTTAAAGTGCACTTGAAAAGCTCACACAACAAGGCTAATCTAGCTTACCTTGAGAAGGTAAGGGAGCACACTCAACCCTCATCCCCAGAAAACAGAAGCTAACCCCAGGCAAGGCAGCGTGATGCATCCTGAGACAATAGGACGGGGATATCTACATAACTGTGTAAGTCAATTGCCTTCAAAAAGTTTATCAATTCACTTGAACCAAAATTACGAACACCCGGTGCTGCGAGAGTTAATAGTCTCATTGGGGCCAAGATATACATTTTATAGTTGCCTGGTATCAGTGGTTTTTCATCTGCCTTTATTTATTTATTTATTTGTTTGTTTGTTTGTTTGTTTGTTTAAAGAACCCATAGGTGGGAATGTGAGTTGTCTGTCTCTGCGTGTTAGCCCTGCGACAGACAGGCGACCTGTCCAGGGTGCAGGGTATGGTAGTGTCATGGTGAATTGGGTTAAAGGACTCAGGTGCGAGACTCCTTGCAGAGTGACAGTGAATTTATTCACAGTGAAAAGGTGAGTCAACAGTTCGAGTCTGAAATCCAAAAAGGGCAGTGCAGTGATACGGTGGCTTCTCCCCGTGGTGACAGTGCAGTGACAATCCAAAACAACTCCTTGTGCCCGCTCCTCCTCCGATCCCTGAATCCTGGAGGCAGATGAGAAAAACACACGCACAGTAACGAAAACGTTCTCTCTCCTTCACAAACTGGGTATGCTAGTCGCGACTACGCTACCCGGTTTAGTTCAACGTTCCAGCGTTGGTTGTGACTTGACCGCACCGTTAAATAGCTCTGCTTCAGATTAGTAGTAGCCGGCGAAGTGATTACGCACAGGTGCGACGATTCCAGCTCAGGACACTCCCCCCGGGTCAGCTGCCGTTCCGTGCCACGGCTTCCGGAAGTACATGTTCCAGCAGAAAAACACATATGCACAGGATGGAGAGGAGAACACCACAAAGTACACACAAACACCACCAAAAATTGGCAAGGCGATCGGTGAGGACCGTCTAGCCATGACAGGTAGCTGGAATAGCAACATACCCAAGGATAAGCAGAAGAGAATGACTGATATGATGAAACTGGGATTTTGTTACACTTAATCATTGCAAACACAACTAAAACTATAACTGCAACTAATCAAAACTAAACTGAAACTAAGGATTTTCAAAAAAAATAAAAACTAAACTAGCAAACAATTGGTAAATACTAATTAAAACTGATATAAAATTGAAAATCTGAAGTCAAAACTAAATAAAAATAAAAACTAATGAAAATTGCAAAACTATTAAAACCCTGTGAACAGTTGGTCGCACTGGTGTGACCAAATATTTCTTTTAGTCACACCACTGAAAAATTTGGTCGCATCTGCGACCAAATTGGTCGCACTGTAGAGCTGCTATGTACGATATCCTATATTAATGAACTTATGCATATTCATGTAACCACAAAAAAAGGAGCGCTACAGGGAACCTGGCTGAGAGTCCAACAGAGGTCAAGTCGGCGTAACGACATCTGGCTCCAGTCGGGTCTCCCTCGTGCACGAGTAACACAAGGAGCTCTGCTTGGTGTTCAATACTTTTTGCTGTAGCAGTTGAATTGTCTCGTTCCAGCAGTGGATCTGTGCTAGACAGACCCATCAAGAGCCTTCAGTTTTCAGGCCCTTCTTCTGTGGAACCAGCTTCCAGTTTGGTTTTGGGAGACAGACACTATCTCTACTTTTAAGATTAATCTTAAAACTTTCCTTTTTTGCTAAAGCTTATAGTCACGGTTGAACCAGGTAACCCTGTATCCTCCCTTAGTTATGCTGCAATAGACGTAGGCTGCCGGGGATTCCCATGAAAGAACTGAAATGAAGTTGAAGTCACAAAAAAAGAAATGAAATCAATATTTAGTAGATCCTCCTTTTGCAGAAATAACAGCCTCTAAACGCTTCCTGTAGGTTCCAATGAGAGTCTGAATTGTGGTTGAAAGTATTTTGGGCCATTCCTCTTTACAAAACATCTCTAGTTCATTCAGGTTTCTTTAACTCACACCACAGATTTTCAATAATATTCAGGTCTGGGGACTGAGATGGCCATTCCAGAACGTTGTACTTGTTCCTCTGCATCAATGCCTTAGTGGATTTTGAGCAGTGTTTCGGGTCGTTGTCTTGTTGAAAGATCCAGCCCCAGCGCATCTTCAGCTTTGTCACTGATTCCTGGACATTGGTCTCCAGAATCTGCTGACACTGAGCAGATTTAACTGAAGAATCTTTTAACAACACTAACGAAAAACTAAGGCTCATGCCACGGAGGGGAAAACGAGGAGCGTGGAGCCCAGCAGCACCGTAATCGGGACCGTGGGGAAACTGCAACAGAAAGGGGAGACACAGTTAACAGCACGCAGTCTAACAAGAAATGAACGGCTAGAGTTCATAAGTTGCCGAGGCTTACAGGTAGAGCAGGACCGTGGAGCTTGGAGGGGAGAGGTGCCCGTGAATGGAATCCTAGGGAGGGAGTCAGTCCGGCAGGATGACAGGCAGGATGGCAGGATGACAGGCTTCCACGCCGAATGCTGGTCACACTGGGAGGAGACTTAGAGACTGGCGGGGAGAAGCCGTCAGAGCTGGCTGAACTAGTCCTCCGGTGATTGCCTCAGATGAGACACAGGTGATTTGGAGGCGGCCCAGCCCAAGGGTGTGGCCACCGCAGCCTCCCACGGCTCCCTGGATGCTGAGCCACGGGCCATTACAGCACCCCCCCCTCAAGGGTCGCCTCCAGGCGGCCGCCCGGACAGCTGCCTGCAGAGGGAAGCGTGGAAGTCAGCGACGAGAGAGGAGTCAAGAATAAACGACCGCGGGACCCACAGACAGTCCTCGGGGCCATACCCCTCCCAGTCCACCAGGTAGTGCCACCCGCGCCGACGCGCCGCCACGATCCGACTGACCGTATAAGCGGGATGACCATCAACGAGCCGGGCGGGAGGAGGGGGCTCGGACGGAGGGCACAGAGGACTACGTCGAACCGGTTTGACCTGGGAGACGTGGAACGTGGGATGTATGCGCCAGGAGTCAGGAAGCTTCAGACGAACAGCAGCTGGATTGATAACAGCCTCGATTTCATACGGGCCGATGAAGCGCAGAGCTAACTTGCGGGACGCCACCCGCAGCGGGATGTTTTTAGCAGCCAGCCACACCTTCTTGCCAGGTTGATATGCAGGGGCGGGGGCCCGGCGGCGGTTTGCATAGCGCGCCTGTCGCGCCTTGGACCGCAGGAGAGCGTGGCGGACCCTGCGCCAAATCCGTCGGCAGCGCCGGAGATGAAGTGGTGCAGAGGGGACAGCAAGGTCGAGCTCATTCTCGGGAAAAAGCGGTGGCTGGTATCCGAGGGAGGCTTCAAACGGTGACAGTCCCGTAGCGGAGGAGGTAAGGGAGTTGTGGGCATATTCCGCCCAGGAGAGATAGGAGGCCCAAGTGGAGGGATTACGTGAGGCGACACAGCGCAACTTCCAGCTCTTGATTAAGCCGCTCAGCCTGGCCATTTGACTGTGGGTGGAAGCTGGAGCTCAAGCTAACCTTGGCTCCTAAGAGTGAACAAAAGTTTGTCCAGATGCGCGAGGTGAACTGCGGCCCCCGATCAGAAACGATATCGGAGGGAATGCCGTGGAGCCTAAAAACATTATCCACCAGGGCTTGAGCAGTTTCAGCAGCAGTGGGTAATTTTGCCAGAGGGACAAAGTGTGCGGCTTTAGAAAACCTGTCAGAGATTGTAAGAATTACACTCTTCCCTGAGGAGCTGGGGAAGCCGGTTATGAAATCCAAAGAAATGTGGGACCAGGGACGGTGTGGCGTTGGGAGAGCGCGGAGCAGGCCCGCTGGGTGTTTGGTGGACTGTTTATTACGAGCACAGGTGGAGCAGGCTGACACATAGTCTTTTACGTCTCTTATCAAAGATTTCCACCAGAACCGACGTTTTAGCAGGTTAACAGTTCTATTCACACCAGGGTGGCAAGAAAATCGCGCGGTGTGAGCCCAGTGAATGACGGCTCCACGGGCGGCAGCAGGAACAAAACGCCGCCCAGGAGGCCCGGTACCTGGGTCGGGATCTCCCCGGAGAGCCTGACGGATGGTTTCTTCTATGTCCCAGGTGAGGGCCCCACCACACAGGCGGCGGGCAGGACCGTTGCTGACGGCGATGAGTCCGCATCCAGGGAGTATTGACGGGAGAGAGCGTCGGGTTTGACGTTGCGGGAGCCTGGGCGGTAGGAGAGTGTAAAGTTAAACCGGGTGAAGAATAGAGACCAGCGAGCCTGACGGGAGTTTAACCTTTTGGCTGTTCTGAAATAGATTAAGTTCTTATGGTCTGTTAAAATGAGAAATGGTTGCTCGGCTCCCTCCAGCCAGTGGCGCCAATCTTCCAAGGCTAGTTTGATGGCCAATAACTCCTTGTCTCCCACATCGTAGTTCTTTTCAGAAGGGGTGAGATGGCCTGAGAAGAAAGCGCACGACTGCAGCTTCCCTGGAAAGTCCGACCGCTGAGACAGTACAGCCCCCACTCCCGCGTCAGACGCATCCACCTCCACAATGAATTGCTTACTGGTGTCGGGATGAATCAAGATCGGGGCTGATGTGAACAGTTGTTTCAGTTTGGTGAACGCAGTGTGAGCCTCTGGGTGCCAGGTGAACGGTACCTTAGGGGAGGTGAGGTGAGTGAGAGGCGCGGCTACCTGACCGTAGTTCCGGATGAAACGCCTGTAAAAATTGGCGAAGCCGAGGAAGCGCTGAAGCTTCTTGCGGGACTCCGGAACGGGCCATTCCAGAACTGCTTTGACTTTCGCTGGGTCCGTCTTCACCTGCCCTCCTGCCAATACATAACCTGTCACGATCTGGTTACAGGGACTCAAACGCAGAGCGGTTAGGTGTCTCCAAGGTGTAGTTTATTTACAGTGCCAGTGCAATATATGTACAGTGAAGGGATCCAAAACTCCGGGGAATCACAGGGTAGCTCTCTCACACTCGCTCACGTCTTCTTTGCTCACACTCACACACGGCAGGGAGGTCGCAGGTCCGGGGGGGGGAAGATGTCAGTAGTACAATCATCCAGCGACGAGAGGATCTGTGTTCCAGCCTCAAATAGTGCTCCCGGTGATGACAGGTGATTGTTGTCAGGTGTGTGTGTGGGCCAAGGGCGGTAGCCCACAGTGAGCTCCGCCCAGGCAGAGAGGGAGAGAACAGAAACAGCAAATGTAGCCTCGTGGGGCCGACCGGGCAGGCACGGAGACCATGACATAACCCAGGAAAGAAACAGATGAAACGTGGAATTCACATTTCTCCGCCTTGACAAATAATCTATTCTCCAGCAAGCACTGTAACACACTCCTCACGTGAACCTGGTGTTCCTCGGGGGTTCTGGAAAAAATAAGAATGTCATCCAGGTACACGAAAACAAAAAGATTCAGAAAATCTCGAAGCACAGCATTCACAAGGGTTTGGAAGACCGCGGGTGCGTTTGTTAGGCCGAACGGCATTACCAAATATTCGAAATGTCCCAGCGGGGTGTTAAAGGCGGTCTTCCATTCGTCCCCTTCACGTATACGAACCAGATGGTATGCGTTTCGTAGATCTAACTTAGTGAATACGGCAGCTTCCTGGAGAGTTTCAAAAACAGAATTAATCAAAGGCAAGGGATATTTGTTCTTCACAGTAATTTCATTCAGGCCCCGATAGTCAATACACGGCCGCAGCGACCCGTCCTTCTTCCCCACAAAGAAAAAACCTGCAGCGACCGGGGAGGAGGAGGGTCGGATAATACCAGCAGTGAGGGATTCCTGGATGTACTGCTCCATAGACTCTCTCTCCAGGCGGGACAGGTTATATAACCTACTGGAAGGCAGCAGGGCCCCAGGTAACAAATCAATAGCACAGTCGTAAGGACGATGAGGTGGCAATGAACGAGCTTTATCCTTACGAAACGCTTCCTGCACATCATGATATACGGCTGGGACTGAGGAGAGATCAGGTGGCGGCACAACTGGTTGGGCGGATCTAGCGCATGTAGAGGAAACAGCTGACCTCATGCAATTCGCCAGAGAAAACACACTCCAATTGGAGATTCTCTTTCCAGCCCAGTCAATTTGGGGATTATGCGTTTGCAACCAAGGGTAGCCCAGGATGAGGGGCATGTCAGGGGACGGGAAGGTAAAAAACGTAGTCTGCTCATTGTGATTGCCAGAGGTGACTAATTTCACCGGTGCCGTTTGATGAGTGATATATGCAATGACTTGGTTGTTTAGAGCGGAGGCTGGAATGGTTGGTTTTAGTGGTGAGAGTGGCAAGTCCAATTTTTCCGCTAGTCGAATGTCCATTAAATTCTGCTCCGCCCCGGAGTCTATTAGCGCACAGCAGGAAAAGGTCGTCTTGTGGGTCACTATAGTAACATTTAGCAACAATCGGGGTGTTGTGGAACTTAAAGTACTGCCCACCCGTATCCCCGGACTTACCGGTGGGCTGACCCGTTTGGGTGCACTGGACAGTCTGCGATGCGATGCCCCGGTCCCCCACAGTACAGGCAGTCCCCAGCCCGAAAATGGCGCTCCCTTTCCCCCGGTGAGAGCCAAGAGCGGCCGATCTGCATCGGCTCAGGCGGCGGAGGAGAGGGAGAGCGGGGAGCCACAGCTGCGGGCTGAAGCGGGGACAACAGCGGCACTGCGCGAGCCTCGGGACGCGACGCCGATCGGAAAGGTCTGGACCGGCGTTCCGCTTCCCTCTCCCGCAGACAATTATAGATTCTGCGAGAGAGGGTGAGCAGCTCCTCGAAAGACCTCGTTTCCTCATGAAAAGCAAGCTGGTCCCTCATCTGATCATTTAGAGAGCGCAGAAAAATGCTCCGGAGAGCCGAGTCGGGCCAGTCCACAGCAGCTGCTGCAGTGCGGAATTCGACCACATACTCCGCAACGCTGCGCCTACCCTGCCGGAGGGCTAGTAGTTTTTGCGCGGCACTATCCTCAGAAACCGGGGGTGAAAACGTCACCTTAAACTCGTCGAGAAAATAGTCATAGCGACAGCGATCAATCGGGTGAAAAGATAAATATGATTCAGCCCATGCCAACGCTCTCCCCCTTAGCAGCCCCACGAAGTGGGAAATCTTGGCAGCGTCATCGGGGAAGGACTGCGGCGTGTGGCTGAAAAACAGAGTGCACTGAAAAAGGAACCCCCCCACACAGGTCCAATTCGCCATGGAAGGGTTCTGGTGGTGGGGATGAGAGACCGCGGTACGCCGAATCGGGGGGTTGGGGACGCAGCCCGTCCTGAGCCTCGCTGAGCTCTTGATACTGATCTTGAAGCGATTGTAGGAGCTGGTCATGCCGGCCCAACATAGCGCCCTGCCTACTTATAGCGGAACGCATTGGGTCTGCGGGGTCCATAACTGGCCAGTCTGTACTGTCACAGAACACGGAGTGTTCAGGTAACAGGACCCCAAAGCAGACTCAGCACACCGCAGCTCAGAACTATGTACAAGTCTTTATTTAACTGAAGAATCTTTTAACAACACTAACGAAAAACTAAGGCTCATGCCACGGGGGGAAAACGAGGAGCGTGGAGCCCAGCAGCACCGTAATCGGGACCGTGGGGAAACTGCAACAGAAAGGGGAGACACAGTTAACAGCACGCAGTCTATCAAGAAATGAACGGCTAGAGTTCATAAGTTGCCGAGGCTTACAGGTAGAGCAGGACCGTGGAGCTTGGAGGGGAGAGGTGCCCGTGAAGGGAATCCTAGGGAGGGAGTCAGTCCGGCAGGATGACAGGCAGGATGGCAGGATGACAGGCTTCCACGCCGAATGCTGGTCACACTGGGAGGAGACTTAGAGACTGGCGGGGAGAAGCCGTCAGAGCTGGCTGAAGTAGTCCTCCGGTGATTGCCTCAGATGAGATGCAGGTGATTTGGAGGCGGCCCAGCCCAAGGGTGTGGCCACCGCAGCCTCCCACGGCTCCCTGGATGCTGAGCCACGGGCCGTGACAATTCTGTACAGATTCCTTATTTAACACAACGATAATGACTGCTCTTGAGTTCTGTGCCTGAGTGCAGGTATTAATCACAGATGCATACTGTGCATGGGTGCAACTTAGCTTTGCCTGAGTTCTAATACAGATCACTTAAATCAGCCATTGTTGGAATGTCATGTATTTTTAAGAGTTCACTGTATTTTTTTTCTCACTTCCTCTCTCTCTCTGGCTTCTCGCTTTCTCTATTGCTCTTGTTGTGGAAGTTTTCCATTAAATAAAGCCTGCAGACAAGCGATGAGTGGTAGATAGCATTCTTTAATCACAAAACAAAGAACAGAATACCAAGCTTGGTGGAGAGCATGCATGATCGCGGGGCAAACGGTCAGCAGAGTCTCTCCCTGAGCCTAGCATGGCTCTCAGTTTAATACCTTCTCGAGTAACAAAAGGCAGTACACAGCTGTTTCACACATTAAGATTCACACTCCCTTGCTACTTCCCAGAGTCATCAAAGAGACAAAAGACTCTTTCTGTGGAGTTGTCTGCTTCCCCCCCAACTTCCTTACCAGACCTCCACCATCTGTCTGTCTGTCAACTGCATGAGTGTTAGACATGCTAAATCCAGTGGCACTAAGGCATTATACAATAAAATAATCTGAATAATACATAAGTAAAAGAAATTCTTATACACTCTAAAGCACCTTATGTTTTGGGCATGTCTAGTAGATGTAGTCAACGGCTTGTTTTATAGATTACATCATTAACAAAGCAAATTTCAGTTGTGTCAGGGCTTCGTGCGTGGAGGAGAGGAAGGGATGACCCAAACACAGGACTCGCAGTGAAAAGTGTTTATTGCAGATGGAGTGAATGAACAGAACAGAAGCACAAAATTGTGGGCTGGCTGGCGGGCGGGCTGGCTGACTGACTGACTGACTGAGTGACTGATTAAATGAGCAAAGCATACGGCAACAACCTAACATCAACAACAACATCAATGTCATGACCATGACCAGGATGAAACTGAGGACTTAAAAATACAGACTGAATGATTAATGATTAGAGACCGGTTAGTGAACAGCTGAACATAATCTAACTAATGATACATAGAAGTAACAGGAACAGAACAACAGGAAATGAGAATAAGAAAAAGAAAATAAACTGAACCTGAACAAACTGAAAACACTGGATGAATGACCCAGGAACCCTGACATTGTGCTGCTCAATGGCATCTGATGGGCATGAGTTAAGTAGGACATTCTGCAATATGCTACATAAGTCATGCCTGGCTCTGTTTCTTTTCATCCATCCAGTCCACTGATCCGATTTTTTTCTTTATCCCAAAGTCAAACCAGAAGAACAACTGTTCTAATGAGTGGTAACTGCTGCCTACAAGTTGCTACTCATGAGTGGGATTAATGCCATTTCGTGAACATACTGGTCTGCACATTCTGTATTGTATACTGGCCAAACAAACTAAATAGCTTTGCTTGTCTGATTGGCCAACAGGGTTACCTTTCCCTCCATACCACCTGAAGGCCGTGCTTGGGAACTTTCTGCTCTCTGCTCCTTTGTGTTTTTCTTTTATAAACTTGGAAAAACAAACATAGAATGTTACAGTCCTACAAGAACACTGTATACCAGGGGAGCTCTTTTGGTGGCCCTCCTTTTGGGCTATTCACTTCAACTCCTTTTCCACAGTATTTCTGCTGCTATATCAAAAAACCTTTTCTGTACAAACTGAAACACAAATACAAAACCAAATTAACATCTATTAGGTGACCTTAGAGGTCTCCATCTCCATTCCAATGTTTTGTTTTTGTGATAATGCCCTTAACTTTACATAATGAAAGCTTCATTGGGATACACTGAATGTGTTCTTCTTTTCATTCTTTCTGAAATGCCAACTCTTTGCTAAGATGCTATTATTCTTTATTATTGACACAGACAGGAAAACTAACAACTTGAATTTACAACTTAACAGCAACACAGTATTAAGTTAAGAATAAATAACATGAGCAAACAAACAAAACAACAGCAAACAAATGAATTGAAAATGCATTTAAGAAAACAGAACAACAGTGATCCCTTAAGGTGGTTTATATTTCATAGTAAGGAGAAAACCCCAGATAATATCTTATAATTGTTTATATGTTATCACAATAGCACGGCATAAAGTCCATGTGGATTATGTGCGTCATTATTCAAGTTATTGTTTGTTTTTTGTGTTCAACAAAAATGATATTGGAAACATATCCCTTAGTGAGAGCCATGTGTGTATTGTATGTAAATAGCAGTATAGTATATTTAAAGAAATCTGAATAACAAATACACTAAAAACAATAATTCCCCCTCCCAAACAAATACAATCTCTATCTTAAATATATATTATACATATACTATGCAAAAATAATAGATTTCTATAATATATATCTCAGACAGAGAAAAGACAACTTCTATATTGTGAAACATAATACACACATGAACACAACAGTTAAATTAAACATCACATCTACATTACACCCTTTCAACATGAGCTTTGCCAGATGTTGAGTTTTCCTTCACAGAACAATTTCGTGAGGTGTTTAGAGATTTCTTTCATTTTCAGTCCATAAACAATTGGATTAAAAAGAGGATGATATAAAACTACTTGTAAGGTCAATATAAAACGTGCAACTTTTGGCAAATTCATTTCTAGTCGAGCTACAATTATATCATATGAACACAAACCTGAAAAGCTGACTAATACAAGCAGGTGAGGTAAACAAGTCTGTGCAGCTTTTTTCCTGACCTCCCTGCAGCTCCGATAGCATATTATAAATATTTTTGTGTAAGTAAAAAGTATAAAAAGCAAAGGAAGAAATACGGTGTTAAGTAAAATAAACACACCATATATGATATATGTTGTTCTTGAGGTGTCACAGTAAAGCTTGGAAATTGCATTATTACAAAAGATTCCATTCAAAGTAAAACTGCAAATTTTATAACTCTGACTCATTACAACTGATGGCACAAGCTGACAAGCAGGCAGAAGCCAAGCTAACCCTAGTAAAACTATGATAGTTGTTTTTTTCATGATGGTTGTATATTGCAGGGGTTTGCATATAGACACATACCTGTCATATGCCATAGCTGCTAATAGAAAGAACTCTGATCCTGTTAGAGAATAATAAATAAATGCTTGAAAGCTGCATAGTGAATGAGTTGTGATCTGCTTGTCTGATAAAAAGTCAATCAAAAGTTCTGGGTAGATATTAGTGCTAAACATAACTGAGTTCAGTAACAACCCTGCAATAAAAATATACATAGGCTCATGCAGGTTTTTCTTGATCCATATGAGACACAATATAGTTGAATTGCTGCAAAGTATTAGAATATATGCTGTAAACATGATGGCAAAATACAGAAATCTGTATTTGTTCAATTCAACATGCCCACCAAAAGTTATATATGTCACATTAAATTTATCATTCATTTGGTCCATAAAAATAAATGGTCACTAAAGCAGGATGGATATAGAAGTCACACTGTGAGGGTTTCCTCAAAATACAGCCACTTTGAGACTAATTTATTTGAGCTGGACACTGCCTTAACCTCAATGGATCTCATTAAACCCTCCATGTGAACAAACAACTTCAAAAACACTGGAGACATGATGTTTTGATTGACAATATCTCGGTTTTCCTTCTGTGTAATGTAAATTTTATCAGCATTTAAAAAATAATTAAAAAACAGTCAAGTTAAGTTGGCGGGGCATGATTGCAGATGCCATGCCTTCCCTGCACGGCACCACATGCTGCGTACCGCCACACCAACGTAGTTAGCTAATCATTAGACTCAGACTCAAAGAGTCAAGAAGTTTATTGTCATTTTGTATGGTGTTACCCAGCCTGAAATGAAAAACTGTTTCTCACCAGCCTCTACGGTGCAATAAACAATACAATACAGTTAAAACATTAAATACAGTTTAAAAAGAATACGTTTAAAAAGAGCAGTAAAAAACGCAGTAATGAATTGCAACAACAGTTATGGATAAATAACATAAAATCTAAGTTCTAACACAAACTCAAGTCACATTTGTTCTGGTAGATAGCAGCAGTCCTTTCGCAGAATGGGATGGTTAAATTAGGCAGTGTGTATATCTAGGGAGTATATTGTATGTGTGTATGTGTGCGTGTGTGTAGGTAGGTGGCATTACAGTCCATTTGTTGACCTCACAGTGTAGCTGTGTGAATAGCTAACCAAACCGACTGCAGGGAAGGTAGCAGCGGCGACGAACAGGTCCAGAGGCCGACAGCAGGGAATGGGGAATGCAGCGACGAAATAGATCTTGAGGCCATCTGCGGAGAAGGAAGCACCTGTGACAAAACAGGTCCGAAGGCCATCTGTGCTGGTGAAGAAGTCCAGTCAGAGGCCTGGAAGGTGGCCTCCAACTCTGAGCCTGACAAGGCAGTGGCATGGCAACCACAGGGCCAGACGAGGCACGGCAGCCGCAAATGATTGAGCAGGTGGTGGCCCTGCAGGCTGGATGGATCCCTCGGACCCTCCAGCGTAGACTGAAGATGGCTGAAAAAGCCCCTCAGACCCTCCAGCGGAGATATGTGGCTGAACGTGCCCCTCGGAACCTTCAGTGGAGGAAGGGTGCTGAACGGGCCCCTCGGACCCTCCAGTGGAGGCAGGCTGCTGAACGGGCCCCTCGGACACTCCAACGGAGGCAGGCTCAGGACCAGCAGACACGGAGACCTCTGGCAGTGACAAGACGGAACCAGCAGGCACAGAAACCTCTGGCAGAGACGAGATGGAACCAGCAGGCGCAGAATCCTCTGCCAAAGAAGAAGCTGGTTGGAGCTCTGCAGGACAGTGGCTCTGCTCAGGCAGTAACAGCAGGATGCAGTCCTTAGCTGGTCAAATGAGCTCACTAGAGCTTCCAGCATAGAACAGAGGTGGCAGAGTTAACTCCCCTGAGCTCTCAGCAGGGACAAATCGCTGAGACAGCCTGGTTGAGCTCCCAGGAAAAACAGTTGCGCTGGCTTCTTCGTTTTCAGGGGTCCAGAGTTCGCTGTGGACTGAAACTCATTCTCTGGGGAGGCCCTGGAAAGGGTAACCGTCGCTAAGTAGGCCAGGTCTTGAGGAACAACAAAAGTCTTAATATGTGCGTCTCTCTGCTTATAATTAGTGGTTGAAAAACAGTTCTTTACAGGTTGTATAGACATAGCTTGCAGTACCGGTGGAGCAGGTGAAGGTAATGGCTGAAAAGCTGCTGGAGCTAATGTTTGACCTGCAACCAGAGCTGAAGGCAGTAGTGATGGTTGTAAATCAGGTGGTGAAGTAGAAGACTGAACTGAGGTCAGCTGGGCTGCTGACTAAAATTGAGGGCAGTTGGGCTGCTGACTGAACTGAGAGCAGCTTGGCTGCTGACTGAACTGAGGGCAGTTAACTGAGCTTCTGGCTGGGCAGCTAATTGAGCTTCAGGCTGGGCAGCTGACATAAAAAACATAGTCCCAGAGTAAACAGTCCCAAGGTCCAATGCTTTGATATCCTGAAGTCCGGCTGTGGGGTGACGCGCCGGTGGTGCGGCCGTCGCTTCCGCCTCGGTGATGGCTCCGCTGGGCTGGGCAACTCCAAGTCTGGTGGGCTGGGGAGCACATCCTTTGCCGAGCTGGCTAGGCAAGCGGTAGCAGCTGAGGGGTGAAGGTGAAGCTCATTTAGAAAAAAATGAAGGGTGAAGAAAGTCCAGAAGCCAGGGAAGACCGGAAACCATTCGTTGTAGCCGGTTGACTACAGCACGCTGGAACTCCTCCTCTGGATGATCCAGCCACAGATCACATAACTTATTCATTAAATGATGTCCTTCCGAAGCTCATCAGACAGGGCGAGTGCTGGGGGGTCCATGCAGTGGTCGCGCTGTTCTGTCATGATAGGCTGTGTGACAGGCAGGCCAGGTGGGCCCAAGAGCAGGACTCAAACAGGGAGTAGTGATATGTCCTGTGTGTCAAAGCTTTGAAGCGTGTGTCGGGTAATCTCGGGGGAGTTTTTGTGAAGCGCGTAGCGAGGCTTGCTTTGATTACGTATGTGACGTTCAAGGCAGTCCATACCATGTGACTGATTCAGGAACTGGTAGGCCGGTTCGCACCAGATTCGAAATAAAATGGGCAGCAAAACACAGCTGATTCCCCCATCACATTGTGTTGTGGAATTGGATTATGTGCATGTTACATAGTTACTTGAGCATTTCTTCTTCAATAGAACCAGCAAGGAAAAGAAGATTTTCCCCTGTTTGGAAACATTTTGATCTCATCTCTCCTAATAAGGTATACACTATCACGGTACTGGGTCGTGTGACCCAGTGTTTGAGTTTTATGTATTTTTGTATTCATTTTCGATCTAGTTAATTTCTAGGTTGCTGTTTAGTCCTTATTTCTTAGTTGTTTTTGTCATCTCCACCTGTACTCAGTCTCCCTGGTTCCTGCGTCTACGTGTCATGTTTCATGTCTATACAGTTATGTTAAGTTCATGTCATGTTTTATCTCCATGTCTATGTCTCCGTGCTTCCTGTTTTATTTTGGAAGAGTCTGGTGTTCTTTGTTCATTGTAGTTAGTGTTACTCTCCCCTGTATTGTCATTATGTTTCATTCTAGTCAGCTGTGTTCTCATGTGTCTCCACTTTCCCTGATCACCTCATGTGTGTATTTAAGTCCTCAGTCTTCCTTTGCTCGTCATCGCGTCGTCTGTGTACCTCCCCTCTGGTCAAGTTAAGTGTTTTTCAAGATTCTGTGCAGTTCACGTTTGCCATTTAGTTTATGTTGTTTTTCATGCAGCCGCACGATGAGGTTCCGTGCAGGTCATGTTCATGTCTGTTTTGTCACGCCATTTGGTTCACAGTTTCCATGCATCTGCACAGCATTCTGTTCACAGTGATCATAGTTATTCCTTTCAGTCAGGTTAGCGTTTTTCCAGTTTAGGTTTTTGGTTAGTTGCAGTCTCTGTCCCTGTGTCCCTGTTATGTTTTGTCCACTCCCCTCTGCATCAGCCCAAATAAAGGCTCACTTTCAGTTTAAGTTCACTCCCGTCTCCTCGACTGTGTTTGCGCCTGGGTCCACCACACACACCCTCCACACGGTCTGCCCCCGCTGGCCGTGACAGTACGACGCAAACCGGTATGGACCCAGCGGACAGTACGGATGGGATTGGGGAGGAGCTGCAGCAAATCAGCCGGATCATGACACGCATCTGCGGGTGCGCGGACCCTAAAGTAGTGTCCACTGGATTGGCGACCATAGACGCCATACTCCGGAGAGAGCTGCACCTCCACCAGTTTCCTCAGCTTATTGAGATGTTTGACTCTCTGGGCCCCCTTAGCCCTTTAAGACCTACCATAGAACCAAGTCCGCCAGAGCTTATATTATATTTTTACATGCTGTGGAGCCATTTTTGGGAGCATTTCAAGTTGCTATACATCAATACAACCATTATAGCCCAGATTTTAATAATATGTATTCATTAAGTGCATAGTAATTACATAAATTGCAAAAAAGTGCAATAAACTACAAAAAAATTGAAAATCGTTTTTGCTTTTTTAACATATATTTGTAGTTACGGAAATTTAAGAGGCTTATCCCTCAAAACTGTAAATACAAAAAAGTTGCACAAAATAGTTTCCCACCACAGGAAATTTATTTTGAGTGTTTTCATAGTTTTATTTTTGAAATACACCAATTTTTATACACTGCAGGAAAAACGGAAATAAATATTATACTGCAAATTTGCAAAAAAGCAGCATATGCATCAAAATAAACTATTTCCAGCAGTGCAATATGAGTCCTAAGCATCCCAGAAACGACACAGAAAGTCATAAAGTCAAAGATAACTTTTAAAAAGACCAGTATAGGCCCTGAGGCCCTGATGGTAAAAAAGACTACATTTCCGCGAAAATGACGTCACTTCCGGTTTCGGGCAGGTAATGGCGGAAATGCAAAAGTTCGCGCTGACATCTATTCCAACGTAGGAAGTGTTATGAACAGCTGATTGGATCGGCAAAGCGTGTTTCTGGAATATTATGTTTTTGTTCCTGCAAGCGCTTTTTATGCAGTTTTTGCAAAGCTTTATGTGGAAGGAAACCGTGACCGAGGACAAGCTGATGGCATAAGATGTAAGTACAACTCCTCCGGTTTCATATGCAAAAGAATATTTTGCGCTAGCTTACGTGGTTGCAGTGCTACCGGGATTTAAAAATAGTTACGCAAAATAGAGCGTGCCCGCTCCGATCGGCTCTAAAGGGTTAAGGAGGAGCTTCGGGCCCGTGCGCTGGCCCAGAGGGTATTGAATGCAGCCTCAGCACCCGTGACCCCGCCCAATGAGCGGGAGTCGTCATTTCTGCCTCGTGAACCGGAGGCGGTCGGAGTCGGAATGCTGAGTCTCACCACCGACCCGCCATCGGCTCACGTTTCACCAGCTTCTGCGTCTTTGCCACAGGCTAGCCGCACAGCGCGGCGCACAGAGATGACGGAAGCCATAGACTTCGGTGTGGAAGAGCGGCAACTGGTTTTACGGGCTTATCGGGAGGAAGAGCTCCGATCGAAGCCCTTGTTCCTTCCCGCCTCGGACCAGCCGCTCACCTTCACCCCCTCGTGAGGACTTCTCTTCTCTGGCCGCTTGCCCGGCGAGGAGGTGGGCGGAGGAGGAAGAGTCGGTCCCCGCCATTAATACCGCCGTGGTCATGGCTGCTCCTAGGAAGAAGCGGCGTCTGCGGCGGCGTCGCTCCATGCAGCTGCCACAGCCTCTCCAGAACGAAGCAATACAGACACAGTGGTTGTGTCCCAATTAAGGGTCTGCACGCTTGAAGTACGCAGTTTAAGTGCGGTTACGTCACCGCCACATGACGACGGCTGTCCCAATTTGAAGTGTACTTCAAATGCATACTCCAAATGCGCTGTCGATTTCCCCAAATATCAAGCGTGGTCCAGTGCACGCTTCGTGGTCCCATATATCCCACAATTCATAGCACGGCGGTGGGTGTGGATAATTTTGCCGCAAAATACGGCAGAAGGGAGAGGTCAAAGAGGTTTTTGGTTTTTTTTCCAAACTTTATTGAAATTATAAAGTGAACAGTCAGTCATTCCAGCTCAGTTTGTACAGTAGACATACAAGGCAAATAAGAGTAACAATATACAGTACAATGAAATAAGAAGGATGAATAAATAAAGGACAAAAAAAGAAAAAAAGAAAAAAAAGGGGGGGAATGTGACAGACTTCATAACAACTTTGTACTTGAAAGTTGTGACAGCTCATTCGTGAAACATTTCTGAATGAATTTCAATCAATGATAAACCTTTTTTTTTTGGAAGTTAATTTAAGAGAGTTTGAGTAATATTCAATTTCAATCAAAAACAAATTAAATGATGGGGTTGAGTTTTGAAATTTACATTTATGTATATGGAATTTCCCTAATAAGATGGAGCGGCTGAAGAGTGAACTGTCAAAAGTACTCAATATGACGTCACTTATTTATGTGCGAATGTTTAATAATTGAAGTCAGCCATATGTCCACAAACACAACAAGATGAAAGTCAGTGATATATGTGTGTGTGTATATATATGTACGTATATATATATATATATATATATATATATATATATATATATATATATATATATATATATATATATACACCCAGCACGCCCCTGTGGGCGGTTTATCCTACAAGCTCGGGTCCTCTACCAGAGGCCTGGGAGCTTGAGGGTCCTGCGCAGTATCTTAGCTGTCCCCAGGACTGCACTCTTTGGACATAGATCTCCGATGTTATTCCCGGGATCTGCTGGAGCCACTCGCCTAGCTTGGGAGTCACCGCACCTAGTGCTCCGATTACCACTGGGACCACCGTTACCTTCACCCTCCACATCCTCTCGAGCTCTTCTCTGAGCCCTTGGTATTTCTCCAGCTTCTCGTGTTCCTTCTTCCTGATATTGCTGTCATTGGGAACCGCTACATCGATCACTACGGCCGTCTTCTTCTGTTTATCTACCACCACTATGTCCGGTTGGTTAGCCACCACCATTTTGTCCGTCTGTATCTGGAAGTCCCACAGGATCTTAGCTCGGTCATTCTCCACCACCCTTGGGGGCATCTCCCATTTTGACCTCGGGACTTCCAGGTTATACTCGGCACAGATGTTCCTGTACACTATGCCGGCCACTTGGTTATGGCGTTTCATGTATGCCTTGCCTGCTAGCATCTTGCACCCTGCTGTTATGTGCTGGATTGTCTCTGGGGCATCTTTACACAGCCTGCACCTGGGGTCTTGCCTGGTGTGATAGACCCCAGCCTCTATGGATCTTGTGCTCAGAGCTTGTTCTTGTGCTGCCATGATTAGTGCCTCTGTGCTGTCTTTCAGTCCAGCTTTGTCCAGCCACTGGTAGGATTTCTGGATATCAGCCACCCCCTCTATCTGCTGGTGGTACATACCGTGCAGGGGCCTGTCCTTCCATGATGGTTCCTCGTCTCCCTCCTCTTTCTTGGGTTTCTGCTGCCTGAGGTATTCACTGAGCACTCGGCCAGTTGGGGCCATCCTCCCAATGTATTCTTGGATGTTCGTTGTCTCATCCTGGACTGTGGTGCTGACACTCACCAGTCCCCGGCCCCTTTCCTTCCGCTTAGCGTACAGCCTCAGGGTGCTTGACTTGGGGTGAAACCCTCCATGCATGGTAAGGAGCTTTCTTGTCTTGATGTCAGTGGCTTCTATCTCCTCCTTTGGCCAGCCTATTACCCCAGCAGGGTACCTGATCACGGGCATATATATATGTGTATAAAAAAAAAAAAACACCCAGCACGCCCCTGCGGGCGGTTTATCCTTCAAGCTCGGGTCCTCTACCAGAGGCCTGGGAGCTTGAGGGTCCTGCGCAGTATCTTAGCTGTTCCCAGGACTGCGCTCTTCTGGACAGAGATCTCCGATGTTGTTCCCGGGATCTGCTGGAGCCACTCGCCTAGCTTGGGAGTCACCGCACCTAGTGCTCCGATTACCACGGGGACCACCGTTACCTTCACCCTCCACATCCTCTCGAGCTCTTCTCTGAGCCCTTGGTATTTCTCCAGCTTCTCGTGTTCCTTCTTCCTGATATTGCTGTCATTCGGAACCGCTACATCGATCACTACGGCCATCTTCTTCTGTTTGTCTACCACCACTATGTCCGGTTGGTTAGCCACCACCATTTTGTCCGTCTGTATCTGGAAGTCCCACAGGATCTTAGCTCGGTCATTCTCCACCACCCTTGGGGGCATCTCCCATTTTGACCTCGGGACTTCCAGGTTATACTCGGCACAGATGTTCCTGTACACTATGCCGGCCACTTGGTTATGGCGTTCCATGTATGCCTTGCCTGCTAGCATCTTGCACCCTGCTGTTATGTGCTGGATTGTCTCTGGGGCATCTTTACACAGCCTGCACCTGGGGTCTTGCCTGGTGTGATAGACCCCAGCCTCTATGGATCTTGTGCTCAGAGCTTGTTCTTGTGCTGCCATGATTAGTGCTTCTGTGCTGTCTTTCAGTCCAGCTTTGTCCAGCCACTGGTAGGATTTCTGGATATCAGCCACCTCCTCTATCTGCCGGTGGTACATACCGTGCAGGGGCCTGTCCTTCCATGATGGTTCCTCGTCTCCCTCCTCTTTCTTGGGTTTCTGCTGCCTGAGGTATTCACTGAGCACTCGGTCAGTTGGGGCCATCTTCCCAATGTATTCTTGGATGTTCGTTGTCTCATCCTGGACTGTGGTGCTGACACTCACCAGTCCCCGGCCCCCTTCCTTCCGCTTAGCGTACAGCCTCAGGGTGCTGGATTTGGGGTGAAACCCTCCATGCATGGTAAGGAGCTTTCTTGTCTTTATGTCAGTGGCTTCTATCTCCTCCTTTGGCCAGCCTATTACCCCAGCAGGGTACCTGATCACGGGCAGGGCGTACGTGTTGATGGCCCGGATCTTGTTCTTACCATTCAGCTGACTCCTCAGGACTTGCCTGACCCTCTGCAGGTACTTGGTGGTTGCAGCTTTTCTAGCGGCCTCTTCATGGTTCCCATTCGCCTGCGGGATCCCCAAGTACTTGTAACTGTCCTCTATGTCTGCAATGTTGCCTTCTGGTAGTTCAATCCCCTCAGTTCTGACTACCTTCCCTCTCTTTGTTACCATCCGACTACACTTCTCCAGTCCGAACGACATTCCAATGTCATTGCTGTATAGCCTGGTAGTGTGGATCAGTGAATCGATGTCTCGTTCACTCTTGGCATACAGCTTGATGTCATCCATGTACAGGAGGTGGCTGACAACTGCTCCGTTCCGTAGTCGGTATCCGTAGCCAGTCTTGTTAATGATCTCACTGAGGGGGTTCAGGCCTATGCAGAACAGCAGTGGGGACAGAGCATCTCCTTGGTAGATCCCGCACTTGATGGTGACTTGTGCTATGGGCTTGGAGTTGGCCTCTAGTGTTGTACGCCACATCCCCATTGAGTTCCTGATGAAGGCTCTTAGGGTCCCATTGATCTTGTACAATTCTAGGCATTCCAGTATCCAGCTGTGGGGCATTGAGTCATAGGCCTTCTTGTAATCAATCCAGGCAGTGCACAGGTTGGTCAGTCTGGTCTTGCAGTCTCGGCTGATTGTTCTGTCTACCAGTAGCTGGTGTTTTGCGCCTCTGGTATTCTTGCCAATTCCTTTCTGTGTCCCGCTCATGTATTGACCCATGTGCCTGTTCATCTTAGCCGATATGATGCCTGACAGGAGCTTCCATGTAGTACTGAGGCAGGTTATTGGTCGGTAGTTGGAGGGGACCGGTCCCTTCTTTGGGTCCTTGGGGATCAGGACCGTCCGGCCTTCAGTTAGCCATTCCGGGTGTCTCTCGTTAACTAGCAGCTGGTTCATTTGTGCTGCCAGACGCTCGTGGAGTGCAGTCAGCTTCTTCAGCCAGTAGGCGTGAACCATGTCGGGCCCTGGTGCTGTCCAACTCTTCATACTGGAGACCCTTTCTTGGATATCTGCCACTGTGATGGTTACTGGACCCTGTTCAGGGAGGTCGCTGTGGTCTGCCCTCAGATCCTCTAGCCACTGAGCATTGCCGTTATGGGTTGCATCCTTCTCCCATATGCTCTTCCAGTATTGCTCCGTCTCCAGCCTTGGTGGTGCTGTTCTCTTATTGTTCCCTTGCCACTGAGAGTACACCTTTGCTGGTTCTGTGGAGAACAGCTGGTTTATTCTCCTGCCTTCTATCTCTCTGGTGTACCTCCTCAAGCGGCTGGCCAAGGCTGTGAGTCTTTGCTTGGCAGTTTCCAAGGCCTCAGGTATGGACAGCTTGCTGTATTTCTTAGGCACCTTATTTGTCGCACCTTTCTGCAACTCCGTTAGTTGGCTAACCTCCCTCCGTGCTACTTTGATCTTGCCCTCTAGCCTCCTTCTCCATGGAGGGTACTGCCCCTTGTCGCTGTTCAACTTGTAGCCAAGCATCTCACTGATCACTGTTGCCGTATTGTAGATGAGCTTGTTAGTGTCGGTAATCGTGGTTGTAGGTATTGCCCGTAGTGCTGCATTAACATCATCTAGCAGACCTTCTGAGGGTACTTCACGTAATCTTGGATCCAGGTTTCAAGCTTGGCCATGATCCTATTTTTCAGGTCAGTTCCTCTCGCACTCAACGATCCTTCTCCTATCGCACTTGGGGCTATGTACCCAATCTCGGGTGATGATATCTCCCCCCTGACCTGGCGTCCTGACTCCTCCTTGCCGTAGCATTTGTGTTGTACCTCGTCAATCTCTAGCTGTGAGAGCAGTCCCTTCTTTCGAATGTTGGAACACTGAGCTACTAGTTGTTTCGCCGTCATTGTGGATGTTGGGTATCGAAGAATCCATAGGTCCCTCATCCTATTCATGTAGCCCCTTCCGCCAGGGTTACTTGCGTAGTAGCATTCCAACAATGCCCTGTTTTCGTCTCTTGCCCACCGATGCCTTCTTGTTCCAGTAGCCCACTTTTCGTCAGGGTGCCCTGGTTCCTCAACACCTGACGCGGACCTTGTTGATCCGGGCGACGTCCGAGCCGGCATGCCTTCATATTTATCTGTCTCGCTCATGTCTGCGGTAGGCTTGCTTAGCATAGGGGGTCTAGCCTTAGGACCCTTACTGGATACAGACGCCCCAGGCAGGAATCGAACTTGCGATCCTCTGTTCCAAAGGCGTGTAGTCTAACCACTACGCTATCCAGCTGCTATATATATATATATATATATATATATATATATATATATATATACTGAGCAGTGCTGATTTTCTAACACTGGAAAATAACTCAAAATGTTAGAAATATTCCAGTGTTAGAAAATCAGCACTGGTCAGCGTTAGCCATTGTTAATCTTCAAAACTGACTAGGTTACTTTTAAACATATAACACTGTCAAAAGTGTTAATTTAACACTCAACAGTGTTGTATTTAACACTCAGAGGTGTGGACCCATATAGACACTCTCTATTGTTAATTTAACACTGGAGATTTTGCTGTGTCTGTTTGTTAAAGACGATGAAAATATACATTTGAGCTATGAAAGACTGGACTCTGTCAGAGGCTCTCACCCATTATACAGTATGATTGTACTCTTAACATTTATAAGCCAGTCATGGACAATTCTTTTCAGGTCATAGAATCAGGATGCGAGCATATGAATAATATTTCTGTGGGAAATCTTGTTAAAAATGTTTCTTGTGTTCTTCTTCTGAAGCAACTCCCTGTGAGGTAGACAGCCTGTCTGAGGCTCAGCTTTGTCCTGCATCCGTACTATCACTTCAGATGAGGACAGCTGACGCCCAGCAGCCATCTGCAAGTGCAGTCACCAAGCATGTTATGATTGGGTGCCCTATGTGGGATTTGGTGTCAAGTTATAAACTTTTTGTGAAGGCTCCCATGAACAATGATTTGACTGTTTTACATGTGGCCAGACTGGCACAAGTCAGGACTGAAACTCCTTCAGAGTCTGGTGGGGAGTCAGAGAGAATTGAACTTAGCCCCTTAAAAGCAGCATCAAAAGACAACATGGACAATGTCAAAGACGCCGAATTAAAGTCTGTTCCTAGCGTTGCTTCCATATCTGCTGCTCGACAAACTAATGCTCTGGAGTCTATGAGTTTATCAGAGGGCCAGCAGGGAGATTGAGCCTTCTGACTCATTAAATCAGTTGGGGCTGAGAGCAGTAATTATGAACTAACCCCAATTGGTAATGCAGCAACTGTGTATTCTGGGTATGGATACTTAGACCCTGAGTTGCATGATGGCAGGGCTTGTGTTGTCACCTCTGCCTTTAACAATTATCTGCAGGATGTAAAACCATGTCAAAGACCTACAAGCTGTGTTATCTCAGGCAATCTGACTAGAAAGGTTTCTAGTGTATCTGAATCAGTTGCCTTCAAGACTAAGGTTATTTCAGAAATAACCAGAGATGTAGTCAATAGGCCTCATTATGTAATTCTGGAGCCAGTCTCGGGGGCCAATATTAGTGCAGTGTGTGGGAGCTCAAGCTACGACAAGCTTTCTTTGTCATGGTTTCACCCTAACAGAGCAATCAGGAACCGTGGCCTAAATGAAGAACAAAATACAAGAATACAGGATCATGACATCACCCCCCCTCAAGGGCTGGCTCCCGACAGCCCAAACCCGAGAACCACAAAAACCAAGAAAAAACGAAAACAACCCACCCAGGGCGGGAGGCGGGAGACCAGGATGGAGGGAACGAAACCAAACAAAACACAAGGAGCACCAAGAGTCCAAAACAAAAAATTCACGAGGCCGCGTGGAAGATGGCGGCGGCTACAGACCGGGGCCAGAGGCCGGCCGCGTTGAAGACGGCAGCGGCTCTCAAGCGTCGGGCATACTGGTCGAGGCTTGGAGGGCACAGGACCAGACGGTGGCGTGGCAGCCACAGGACCAGGCGATGTTGAAGCTGAAGCAGAGGCTGGACCAGGCGAAGCTGAACCAGGCCAAGGCGAAGCTGAAGCTGGACCAGGCGAGGGCGAAGCTGAAGCTGACGCAGAGGCTGGACCAGGCGTGGGCAAAGCTGAAGCTGATGCAGAGGCTGGACCAAGCGTGGGCGAAGCTGAAGCTGATGCAGAGGCTGGACCAGGCATGGGCGTCTTGGAGCCGCCAGCGGAGACGAGGAGGTGCTGGCCGGGCTGACCGGAGTCGCCAGCGGAGACGAGGAGGTGCTGGCCGGGCTGACCGGAGTCGTCAGCGGAGACGAGGAGGTTCTGGCCGGGCTGACGAGAGCCGCCAGCGGAGACGAGGAGGTGCTGGCCGGGCTGACCGGAGCCGCCAGCGGAGACGGGGGACGGCTGGAGCGGTTCTCCTAAACCCCCAGTGGGAACAGATGCAGAGCCAGCAGGTGTGGAGACCTCTAGCTCAGCGGACGCCAACTGTAGCTGCACAGAGCACGCAGCCGGCTTGGGATGCAACGGTTGGGGCTGTGCAGTGCAAACAGTCTGTCCAGGCTTTGTCAGCACGACGCTGTCCTCAACTGGCTGAGTGAGCTCACAAGAGCTTCCAGCAGAGGATTGCAGTGACTGAGCTGGTTGCTGAGCTACTAACTGAGCTGGTGACAGAGTTAATGACTGAGCTGATAACTGAATAGGCAATGGAGCAAGAAACTGAGGTGGTAACTGAATGGATGACTGAGCAGGTAATGGAGCTGATGCCTGAGCTAAGAACTGGGCTAATGACTGAACAAAAGACTGTAATACATGTTGTAGTGGCTGTTGTAGTGATGGCAGTAGTGACAGTGGATGAACTAAGTCTTCTGAGGCTTCTGAACATGAAGAATATGGCTGGACAGACTCGCTTGAGTTTACAGTGGACACCGAAACGGGTGCAGGCATCTGCCAGACACAGGCTGCTCCCACCTGAGGAGTAGGTACAGGTGCAGAGGTACACAGCAAATCCAGCATGTCCAAATTAACACTGTCGGATTTGATTTCAACACTATTAAAGTGTCTATATGGGTCCACACCAGAGAGTGTTAATTTAACTCTTTTTGGAGAGTTGGTACGTTAACTCTGATTTAGTGTTAAACACCAAATCTGTCTGGAGTTGATAATTTAACACTTGGTGTTAAGAGTTTATATATTAACTCTCAAAGAGTATTTTAGTTTAACTACGTAAGAGTTATCTTCTAATTCATTCTAAAAAGCAGGAATTTTACTGTTCTGAACTTCTAGAAATTTCTTTTGGAAATAAACATTTACTAAAAAGATGCAATGGTTTTTGAAAAACATTTATTCTGAACTGTGCAGCACAATTTCAAAACATTTTCTGAAAGATGTAACAGTATACATGTTCTCACTTTCATTAGAATTTTGTTTATCAAAAGGTCTGACATGGTAAATGCAAATAACAGCATTCTCATCACTTATTTCTTCAATACAATATGCATGTCCTTCATTCATCCCTTTGTGGAACTTCAACGCACTTCTGCTCTCCCCCATATTCCATCTTCACAAGCATATCCTGTGCGGAGATTGAATAAAAATTAGTTGACACTAATTAATGGCACAAATAATCCAGTAAACAATTGCAGCACAGTAAAAAAAAGGAATCCTCTTTGAGCCATTACTTGTGTAAAGTATTTTCCCAAAAGACAAGGACACAGGCAACAGGTATACTGAACTAAATGTAAAACCTCAACCTTTTTCATTTTTACCTAAACCGTGTGCACAAAACTCTGGAGGGATCTATGCTAACGTAGAATCCAGTCAGGACGTCAGCTACTGCTGTTTGCTCGTTTTTTGTTTTTTTTTTTATGGGCGATCGTTTTCAGGCTTCAAGTAGCACCATTATACCAACATTTCACATTCTACACATTGTTTTAGGTGTATTTGACCAAAAGTTTGACTGAAAATTCACATGCAAGCTTTTTTTTCAAGGCTGTGGTATTTGCCCGCAAACAATACCTTTCAGCTAGCTAAAACAGAATATTATGCTATCAGCGAGCAACATGGCTAATGCCTTCCACACAGCTTTGTCTCAACTCCAAAGAGCCACAGAAGTAAAAGCTCATAATAATAATTGAAACAATCTTTGAAAAAATGACTTACCAAGCATGGCAAACAACTCAAATATGTAGAGCAAAATGCTCTGAAACGGCTTCACTTCAGCTTCGATTGGAGCCGTGCTGGGGGCGGAGTCTGTGAATTTACTCTGTTGGTGTCATAGCCCCTGTAGGAGTTCAGAGTTAAGAGGTCAAGAGTTAATGTTTCCATTGTAACACCTCCAGATTTGACAGAGAAACACTCATTTTTAACACTCGATTTTAACTACTATCATTTTACACCTCAGAGTTACATTAAAAGAATGTGACTCTGCTTAGAGTAAAATTAACTCTACTTTTGCAAGAAGACTATTAACACCAAAACATTTAACACTGTTGAATTTGCTGTGTAGGCTGTGTCTGGCTGGCCTCAACTCAGAGACCGGCATTGGTGATATGGCAGACCGGACACCAGCCACCCCCACCCGAGGAGTAGGTACGGGTGAAGGAGGAAGTTGAGTCACGGCTGCCCTCACCCTTGGGGCCGGAACAGGCACCGGCAATGGCTGAGCAGCTGCTGCCCCCACCCGAGGAGCTGGTACGGGTACAGGGACTGACAGAGCCTCAGCCGGCCTGGGAGCCGGAGTAGGGACCAGCTGGACCTCAGGTTTCCCCACCCGAGGGACTGAAACGGGTGCAGAGAAAAGCCGGGCCCGAGCTGCCCTGGGAGGAGAAACACAGGTAGACGAAGAGGCAGGCTCAGATAAGACAGTTGTTGAATGGGCAGACTCAGGATTAACACACACAGGGTCAGTAAAAACTTTTTTATCAAAAATCGGTGTAGCCCTTCTGCCACCACAATTTACAGTCTTTGACTTAGCCGTCTTTGGAGGTTTTAAAGTGTGGTGATAGTCCTCGATAAATCCCAACTCAGAGGGAGCTGAATAAAAATAGTTTTCCCAGTCTATGTCGTCGTCCAGCAGGGACACATCAACAGGATCAGGAGTGAGTCTATTGTTTTTAATGTCCATAGAAGAGGGAGAGAAATAATCATTGTAACTCACCACCGGGAGTTGCTTAACATTGTCCAATTTATGGCGGCGTGTGCCTTCGGGAAGGGGAAGCGGGTGGAGAAAACAGCAGAGCCTCCGGAATGCAGAAGGGTGACGCGGAGGCTGCATCTGAAGAGACACGGAGAATTCCCACCTGAAGCGGCCACGGCTTGGGTGCAGGTGAAGCAGCAGGTGGGGGCTTTCGGCAGCTCCGGGGACCGCCGAGAGCCAGCCGAGTTCCTCAGAAAATTCACCCGTAGTCAGGAGTGCGCCACGGCCTCAAGCAGAGCTCCTCCTTCAGCTGGGTTTCGCACAGCAAATAAGTAATGTAATAAGTAAAACCGATGAAATGAATTGGTTGTTGTGGATAGCGACTGAAAGTGTAAGAATAATTATCCTCCACTCGGCCTCGAGTGGAGCAACCGTGGAACGGGAACCTGGGAAAGTGAGGGCCCCCGAATAACTAAATCGAGGTGTGGGATCCTCGTCATAGTTGACAGCCTGCACGAGAGCGGGCCCGAGTTCTTCCGCTGGCTAGATTCAGTGCGGAGGTGGGCGAGGCCATTGCAGCGCCTGTAGATTGTATGTGTGAATGTGAAAAGTGTGAAAGGTCACGTCTCGATTGAAATCGAGTAGTTAAATTCGCCACGGTTGACAGTCTGCATGAGAGTGGGCCCAAGTTCTTTAGTCGAGACTGGTAACCCTGCTCCAGAGTTTTTGACCGGGTTTGTGTATAAAAAAGAAAGTTAAAATTTGCTACAGTTGACAGTCTGCATGGCAGCGGGGCCGAGTTCCTTTGCCGGTTAGATTCCGAGCTGGGTTGGCGAGCCCGCTGTAGTGTTTCTAGACTGTGGGGGTCAATTTTGGGTTAGTAAATTAGACTTAAAGTTGAAATTTGCATCTAAAACCATGTTGGGGTTGCAGAATGAGACACGCGCTCTGTATAGTGTATTGAGTGCGAGGGACAAGGAAGTGTCTCCTAGGGCGGAGTGAAGCAGACTGACAGAAGGAGGAGGAGCAGGTAGCCAAGCTCACAAGGGTGGACTTGAGCGCGAGGGCATAACTGAGGAGTGCCGAGGAGGATAGAAAAAGAACAAGGGTGACATCTGGTGGACGGTGGTAAGTATTACAATTGAAAAGTGAAAAATGGCAGATTTTAATGTAATTATTAGAGAAAAGCCTAGGGCTAAAATGGAAAAGGGAAGCAAATGAAATACCATTGGGAAACAGAAAGAAGAACTGGGAAAAGCTTTGAAGAATACTATCACTGGAAACAATACAGGTAAGGATGGGAAAATATTGGAAAAACGGAAAGAAATTAGAGAAATATGTGATGAGCAGGGGGTGAAGGATGATATGTGCCGCCACTGGCCAAAGTGTTGCTGGAAGCAGCACGAGCTTCTAAAGAAAAGGAAAAGAATTTGAGAAAGAAGATGGAAGGAGGTAAAACATTGAAGAAAAGGGGAATTAAGAAACAACTTGAGGAGGAGGAGAGAAGAGCCAAGCTAATGAGATGGGGATTAGCTGCCAGGGGGTGGAGCACTGGATGAGGGAGCCGGTGGAGGAAAAAGGTAAGCAGGGTCTCCATTCTCTACCGCTCCGGCCCACTGCACCCCCTGCTGTCTATGCTATGCCGCTGTATTTCGGAAATTACCCTACTCTAGTGGTATCATGGCGGAAGACGGCACAGTGGTGAGGCTCAATTCTGGGACCATCGATTGTGATTCAAGAGTTGGGAATTCGTCTTGTAATTGGAAGGTTGCCGGTTCGAGCCCCGGCTCGGACAGTCTCGGTCATTGTGTCCTTGGACAAGACACTTCACCTACCGCCTACTGGTGTTGGCCAGAGGGGCCGATGGCGCAATATGGCAGCCTCGCCTTTGTCAGTCTGCCCCAGGGCAGCTGTGGCTATAACTGTAGCTTGCCTTCACCAGTGTATGAATGTGAGAGTGAATGAATAGTGGAATGGTAAAGTGCTTTGAGGGGTCCTGAAAAGCGTTATATAAATGCAATCCATTATTATTATTATGAGCTAGCTAAGCAAGCTAGACCCCTGAATAAAACCTCACCGATGACTTTTAATTCGGGCTCCAAAAAGGCCATATCGAGAATGGACACAGAAGGGAGCCTTAAGGGGGCCTCGCTGGAAGAGGAAAGTTGAGAAGGAGAAGAGTTGGTCCAGTTTCAAGAATTACCCATACCAACTCCGACCCTGAAGGAGGACAGAGGGCGAAGTCCAGCCCAGGAGGAAGAAGAGGAAAAGGAAAAGGGGATACTCCTTCGGTGATAGTTATCTTTGGCCCTTGGCGAAGGCGGTCACAGTTTTCTCATCTCCTCTCCTCCCTCCCTTATCTTCCCTGCTTAGCCTCTTGTGTCCTTGTCTAGTCTTGTGTATTTTGTATAACTTCCTTGGAACGCTCTCTCACAGTCTGTTCTCTAAACCCTAAAGAGGAGTTATGGATTTGATTAACTGGTCCCTGAATGCAATTGACACCCTTATCTCAACGAGAAGTCTGAGCTCGGGTGAGCCTAAGTATTGAAGATATCTACCTATTTGGAACCATGATAACAGGGTTCTTGCTGATGGGAGCCGGCTTGGCCCTGGCTTATTTGAAGATTATAGAAAGCGGAATTGACTCTTCAAAAACCCACAAGGCTGCCAGCTGGGATTGAATCGATGGGACGAGTGGTGAGTTCTCAAAATGGGCTCATACAGGGCTGTTTCGAGGTGACTGACTGGGAAACACTCCGTGAGCCTCACGCCGAGGACATCAATGGGCTTACTGAGTGTATCACAGACTACATAACTTTCTGCACCAACTCCATTGTTCCAGCTCAGACTGTTCATTGTTACCCAAATAACAAGCCGTGGGTGACTAAGGACATCAAAGCCCTCCTCAACAACAAGAAGAGGGCTTTCAGAGGGGGCAATAAAGAGGAGGTGTGGAAGGTCCAGGTGTTACTAAAGGACAAGATCAGAGAGGCTAAGGATAATTACAGGAGGAAGCTGGAGTGGAAACTCCAGCAGAACAGCATGAGAGAGGTGTGAAGGGGCACGAAGACCATCACTGGATTCAGGGGAGCTGTGGGAGGTGAGGATAGAGCTAACGAGTTGAATCTGTTTTTCAATAGATTCGACACCACACCCCCACAACCTCACCTGTAGTCAGCCTGGAATCCAGAGCCACACCACTGTGCCAGCCTCTCTCTTCACATGGCGCTGTTGCCTCCTGTGAGATTACTGACATCCCTCCCCCACCCATCACCTTCACTCAATACCAGGTTGAGATGCAAATGAGGAGACTTCACTCAGGCAAGTCTGCTGGACCAGGCGTCCTCAAGGCCTGTGCCCCCCCAGCTGTGTGAAATCTTTCATAAACTGTTTATGCTGAGTCTGTGTCTGCAGAGGGTACCAGTGATGTGAAAGACATCATGCCTCGTCCCTATTCCAAAGATGCCACGTCCCAGTGGCCCCCAGGATTACAGGCCCGTGGCACTGACTTCCCACATCATGAAGACCCTGGAAAGGCTCATCCTGGACCAGCTGCAACCCATTGTCAGACCACATCTGGATCCCCTTCAATTTGTTTATCAGCCTCGTCTCGGAACAGAGGACACCATCATCTACCTGCTCAATCGTGTCTACCCCTATCTGGACCAGCCGGCAAGCACTGTGAGGGTCATGTTTTTTGACTTTTCCAGTGCTTTCAACACCATCAGACCGACCCTCCTAGGTGATAAGTTAATAGCGATGCAGGTGGATGCTTCTCTGGTGTCCTGGATTGTTGATTACCTGACAGGAAGACCACAATATGTACGTCTCCCACAGTGTGTGTCTGACAAGGTAATCGGCAACACAGGGGCACCACAGGGGACTGTCCTCTCCCCCTTCCTCTTCACCCTCTACATCACAGACTTCAGCCACTTCACAGAGACCTGCCATCTTCAGAGGTTTTCTGATGACTCTGCGGTGGTTGGATGTATCAGCAGGGATGATGAGACAGAGTACCGGGCTGTGGTTGACTCTTTTGTCACATGGTGTGAGCAGAATCATCTGCAGCTCAACGTGGCAAAGGCCAAGGAATTGATAGTGGACTTCAGGAAGACCAGGAAACACTTGACCTCTGTTTCAATCCAGGGTGTTAGTGTTGACATTGTGGAGGACTATAAATACCTTGGAGTACACATTGACAATAAACTGGACTGGGCTAAGAACACTACAGCACTTAACAGGAAGGCCAGAGTCGTCTCTATTTTTTGAGAAGACTGAGGTCCTTCAACATCTGCCAGAAAATGCTCAGGATTTTCTACGAGTCTGTTATGGCCAGTGCGATCCTCTATGCTGTTGCATGCTGGGGGAGCAGGCTGAGGGTCGCAGATGCTAACAGACTCGATAAACTGATTCATAAGGCCAGTAATGTTGTGGGGATAGAGCTGGACTCTAAATCCCCTAGGGAACAATAAAGTATTCTGATTCTGATTCTGATGGTTGAGCGCAGCATGGATAAGATCTTGGAGAAGCTTACAGCTGCCGTGAATACTCAGAATGAGACCTCTGAGCGAAAATAGATTACATCTTGGAGAAGCTCACTGCAGTCGTGAGTTCTCAGAATCTGCTCTTTGAGCACAAGAAAGACAACATCACATAAAATTAAACGTAAGATGGCGCAGAGTATGGCAGCCTCGTCGCGAGCTCCCCCAAGCAACAGCTGTTTTTTGTGTTTAATTTTACTTTTCCTTTATTTTTACACAAGTAGCACATGTCTCCTTGTGTACGACTGACAAACCTTACTGGAAATAAAAGACGGACTTTCTCATCACATTTCGGAGTTCAAGTTTTGCAACACGGACCCTCCTTTTGCAGACCCCCCATTCTACACACCTGAGACGCCTGTTCTCTGACCCTGGAGGCCGCAAATGCCGACGCAGAGGGAGAAGATCTGGCGTTCTAGTTCGACTGAGACGGCGCACTAACAGACCACCATTACCCAGTTTATTACTGGCTAATGTGCAGTGTCTGGAGAACAAGCTGTGCGAGCTTTGGGCACGGATCTCATTCCAGCAAGAGATGTGGGACTGCTGCGTGATCTGCCTCACAGAAACCTGGCTATCGGATAAGGTACCGGACTCCGCAATACAACTACCGGGGTTCTCTGTGCACCGCGCGGACAGGTCACAGGATCTTACTGGGAAAAGCAGAGGCGGTGGTGTGTGTTTCATGATCAACAACAGCTGGTGTGATTATGCGAACGTGCACCCGGTCAAATCCTTCTGCTCACCGGACCTGGAGTACCTGATGATTAAGTGCCGGTCATTCTGGCCACCGAGGGAATTTACAGTCGTGATTATTACGGCTGTTTACATTCCCCCACAAGCCAAAACTGACCAAGTACTCAGGGAACTGTACAGCACGAGGAAACCGCACACCCAGAGGTGGCATTTATCACGACCGGGGACATTAATAAGGGAAACCTGAAGAAAGTTTTACCAAAACTCCACCAACACATCCATTTCAACACTCGTGAAGACCGGCTACTTGACCACTGCTACACCTCTTTCCGGGATGCGTACAAAGCCCTCCCCAGCGCTCCATTCGGCCAATCGGATCACCGCTCCATCCTACTCCTGCCCGCCTACAGGCAGAAGCTGAAACATCTTCAATGCCCTCTACCAACACAGAGCAGAGCAGCTATCTGAACGCTACCCCAACAGAGGACGATTATCTTGTTAATAATTTCACCTCCTCACTACGTACGACTCTGGATACTGTAGCTCCAGTGAAAACTAAGGTCTCTAATCAGAAGTACCTGACTCCGTGGTATAATTCTCAAACACGTACCCTAAAGCAGATGACTCGTAATCTGGAGAGGAAATGGCGTGTCACAAATTTAGAGGATCATCATTTAGCCTGGAGAAATAGTTTGCTGCTTTATAAGAAAGCCCTCCGCAAAGCCAGAACATCTTACTATTCGTCACTGATTGAAGAAAATAAGAACAACCCCAGGTTTCTCTTCAGCACTGTAGCCAGGCTGACAAAAAGCCAGAGCTCTGTTGAGCCAACCATCCCGTTAACGCTAACTAGTAATGACTTCATGAACTTCTTCACAAATAACATTTTTATCATTAGAGAAAAAATTACCAATAATCATCCCACAGATGTAATATTATCTACAGCTACTCTTAGTACCATTGATGTTAAGTTAGACTCTTTTTCTCCAATTGATCTTTCTGAGTTAACTTCAATAATTACTTCCTCGAAACAACGAATCAACGTGTCTTTTAGACCCCATTCCTACAAAACTGCTCAAAGAAGTCCTGCCATTAATTAATTCTTTGATCTTAAATATGATCAACCTATCTCTAATAATTGGCTATGTACCACAGGCCTTCAAGCTGGCTGTAGTTAAACCTTTACTCAAAAAGCCATCTCTAGACCCAGCAGTCTTATAGGCCAATCCCCAACCTTCCTTTCATATCAAAAATCCTTGAAAGAGTAGTTGTCAAACAGCTAACAGATCATCTGCAGAGGAATGGTTTATTTGAAGAGTTTCAGTCAGGTTTCAGAGCTCTTCACAGCACAGAAACAGCTTTAGTGAAGGCCTCTGACAGTGGACTCATCTCTGTGCTTGTCCTGCTAGACCTTAGTGCAGCATTCGAAACTGTCGACCATAATATCCTATTAGAGCGATTAGAACATGCTGTAGGTATTACAGATACTGCACTGCAGTGGTTTGTATCATATCTATCTAATAGACTCCAGTTTGTTCATGTAAATGGAGAGTCCTCTTCACACACTGAGGTTAATTATGGAGTTCCACAGGGTTCAGTGCTAGGACCAATTCTGTTTACATTATACATGCTTCTCTTAGGCAGTATCTTTAGAAGACATAGCATACATTTTCACTGCTATGCAGATGACATCCAGCTCTATCTGTCCATGAAGCCAGATAACACACACCAATGAGTTAAACTGCAGGAATGTCTTAAAGACATAAAGACCTGGATGGCTGCTAACTTTCTGCTTCTTAATTCAGATAAAACTGAGGTTATTGTACTCGGCCCTGAAAAGCTTAGAAATATTGTATCTAACCAGATTCTTACTCTGGATGGCATTACCTTGGCCTCCAGTAACGCTGTGAGGAACCTTGTGTCATGGTCCTGGGTCGGTGACCCAGCGCTTTTAGTTATCATTTTCTGGTTTATTATGATGATGATTATTATTATGGTTTGAGTTCTATGTGTTATATTCGGTCTGCCTTTGAGTCTGTGTCTCTGTCTGTCTGTGGTGTCACCCCATCTGTTTGTGAAGCTGTCTGTTTAGATCTGTGTCTTGTTTGGTTCCCCGTGTCTGAGTTTCCTGTTTTATTATGAAGGTCTCTGTCTGATGTGAGTGTGTTCAGTTTACATTTCCCCTGTCCCGTCAGCTCTGATTTCTCCCAGCTGTGTTGCCCTCCTGTCTCTCATCCCCTGATTACTGGTGTGTGTATTTAAGCCCTGTGTGTTCTCCTGCCTGTTGCCGGTTCGTCTGTGTTACTTCGTGTCAGTCTGCGTTACCCTGTGTTCCACAGTGTCCTGTTCCTCGCCTGCGTCTCTCTGCTTCTCATCCCCTTTGTCGTATGCTCCCAGGTCTGTTATTTTTAGTTCTCCCAGTTTAGGTGTCTTCAGTTATTTGTCATGCCCCACTGCTTGTTTGCCACTACACCACTATGGACCCAGCAGCAGTCAACCTGCCCGAGGAGCTCCGGGAGGACATTATTTACTCGGTAGACAAATTAATTAACTTATGGCTGGAGCATGAGGGGAGAGAATTCCGCCAAGGCATAGCTGTTCGGCTACAGCGCTTAGTTTCTGGTCTCCCCTGGTTGCTCAGCTCACTTCACCCGCTCACACAGAATTTTGTTCTGAACGAGCTTCATCTTCTCCCCCTTGCTACCACCCACCCTGCAACTCATGCTTCACTCCCTGACCCGACGGAGAGTGTCCTGCCCGGCCCGTTGGTCCAGCCTTCAAATGGGAAACGGCACTCACGCCGTCGACGCCCTTCACCACAGTCGGACCCCAGGATATCTGTGGTGAGTAAAACGGATAACAGCTCCGATTTGAACTTTGAGACTTTTTCTTCTGGGGTTGTTCGTGGTGTGTCAGTGGGAGCTAATTCGCAAAGCTTACCTACCTTCGTGGTAACCAATCTCTCCCAGGTTGGCATTTTTAAGAATTCAGTGAAAGCAAAGGGCTGTTGTTCTTCTGTTTCTTCTGAACCTGTTAAACCCATGTCAGCTAACCCAGGGTCTGCTAAAACTGTGGCATATATCCCAGAGACAATTAACACCAGCTCTGATAATACCAGGATTGTTTATTCTTTTGAACTGCAACCTGAAGCTCAGTTAGCCGCCCGGCCTCAAGCTCAGGTAGCCGCCCGGCCTCCAGCTCAGTCTCCTATTCCACCACCGTCGTCATCCCAACCATTGTTTCAGTCACCCTCAGTTCAGCCTCCTGTTCAGCAGCCACTAGCCCTGCATCCTGTGTCACTTGCTACTCCGGTACAACAAGCTCAGTCAAATCAATCTGAAAGGAACTGTGTTTCATCCATTGGTTCTAAGCAGAGAGACAAACCTAATGATAATGTAATCATTCCTAAAAAGCTGGCCAGTTCAGAGACTGTGATGCGCTCCAGGGCCTCCCCAGAGGCTGAGTTTCAGCCCTCAGCCCACTCTGGACCCCTGGAGGCTAGGAACCCAGCTGAGGACTGTACCCGGCTGTCACTGCCTGAGCAGAGTCAATGCTCTGGGCAGCTGAAGTCTGCTATGTGTTTGCCAGGGGCCACTGTGCCTGCTGGTTCTGTTCTGTCCCTGCCAGAGGCCCGTGTGCCTGCTGGTTCTGTTCTGTCCCTGCCAGAGGTCCCCGCACCTGCTGGTTCTGTCCTGTCCCTGCCGCTGGTTCTGTCCTGTCCCTGCCAGAGGTCCCCGCACCCGCTGGTTCTGTCCTGTCCCTGCCAGAGGTCCCCGCACCTGCTGGTTCTGTCCTGTGTGTGCCAGGGGCTCCAGTGCCCACTGGTTCTGAGACTGTTTTTGCTGGAGGGCCCGAGGAGCCCGTCTAGCCTCTTGCCTCGTCAGCTGGAGGGCCCGAGGAGCCCGTCCAGCCTCCTGCCTCGTCAGCTGGAGGGCCCGAGGAGCCCGTCCAGTCGCCAGCTGCAGCCTCATCATCCTTGCCCGCAGCAGCCTCCTCATCAGCTTCAGCTTCACCCACGCCGTCGCCTGGTCATCAGCTTCAGCACCACCCACACCGTCACCTGGTCCAGCGTCAGCTCCACCCACGCTGTCGCCTGGTCCAGCTTCAGCTCCACCCACGCCGTCGCTGTGTCCAGCTTCAGCATCACCCACGCTGTCGCCGTGTCCAGCTTCAGCATCCTCTTCGGCATCCTCATCAGCGTCGCCGTGTCCAGCTTCAGCATCCTCTTCGGCATCCTCATCAGCGTCGCCTGGTCCAGCTTCAGCATCCTCTTCGGCAGCTTCATCCTCGTCTGGTCCAGCCTCCGCAGCAGCTTCTGCCTCGTCTGGTCCATCCTCCGCAGCTTCATCTTCGCCTGGTCCAGCCTCCGCAGCTTCATCTTCGCCTGGTCCAGCCTCCGCAGCAGCTTCTGCCTCGTCTGGTCCAGCCTCCGCTTTAGCTTCTGCCTCGTCTGGTCCAGCCTCCGCCTCAGCTTCGGCCTCGTCTGGTCCAGCCTCCGCCTCAGCTTCTGCCTCGTCTGGTCCAGCCTCCGCCTCGCCTGGTGCCACAGGGATCACGCCACCTTCACGTCCCAAATTACCGCCTCAACATCATCGAGCATTTGTCAGGCCGCTTGTTGGGCATCATCACCACCGTGGCCGCCCTCCGGACTTCTGTTGCCACCCCCATCTTCCGCGTGGACGACCTGCTACACGCCGCCGTTGCCGTCCGCACGGTCGGCCCCCGGACCTGCATTCGCGCCGCCGTTGCCGTCCGCAAGGTCGGCCCCCGGACCTGCTTCCTCGCCGCCGTTGCCGTTCGCATGGTCAGCCTCCGGAACTGAACTGTTTTGGCCTCCTGCGCTGTCGGCCCCCTGAACTTGGCCATCTGCGCCTTTTTGGACTCTGTCCCTCCGTCCTGGGCCCCCTCCGCCCACCCTGGTCGGGTAGTTTTCTGTTTTGGTTTTGGTCCGTTTTTGTGTTTCTGCTGGGCTGTCTGGAGCCAGCCCTTAAGGGGGGGGGGGGGGGGGGGGGGTATAATGTCATGGTCCTGGGTCGGTGACCCAGCGCTTTTAGTTATCATTTTCTGGTTTATTATGATGATGATTATTATTATGGTTTGAGTTCTATGTGTTATATTTGGTCTGCCTTTGAGTCTGTGTCTCTGTCTGTCTGTGGTGTCACCCCATCTGTTTGTGAAGCTGTCTGTTTAGATCTGTATCTTGTTTGGTTCCCCGTGTCTGAGTTTCCTGTTTTATTGTGAAGGTCTCTGTCTGATGTGAGTGTGTTCAGTTTACATTTCCCCTGTCCCGTCAGCTCTGATTTCTCCCAGCTGTGTTGCCCTCCTGTCTCTCATCCCCTGATTACTGGTGTGTGTATTTAAGCCCTGTGTGTTCTCCTGCCTGTTGCCGGTTCGTCTGTGTTACTTCGTGTCAGTCTGCATTACCCTGTGTTCCACAGTGTCCTGTTCCTCGCCTCGTCTCTCTGCTTCTCATCCCCTTTGTCATATGCTCCCAGGTCTGTTATTTTTAGTTCTCCCAGTTTAGGTGTCTTCAGTTATTTGTCATGCCCCACTGCTTGTTTGCCACTACACCTTTGTTAATAAACCTCACCAGCGTTTCATCCACTGCCTGCATCTTGGGTCCTTCTTCCAACTCCACACGGCTCGCCTCGGCGGCCGTGACACCTTGGAGTCATTTTTGACCAGGACATGTCCCTCAACGCACATATTAAACAAATATGTAAGACTGCGTTCTTCCATTTGCGCAACATCTCTAAAATTAGAAATATCCTGTCTCAGAGTGACGCTGAAAAACTAGTTCATGCATTTATTACTTCCAGGCTGGACTACTGTAATTCGTTATTATCAGGATGTCCAAAAAACTCACTGAAAAGCCTTCAGCTAATCCAAAATGCTGCAGCAAGAGTACTGACAGGGACTAGAAAGAGAGAGCATATTTCTCCTGTTTTGGCTTCCCTTCATTGGCTTCCTGTTAAATCCAGAATTGAATTCAAAATCCTGCTCACATGCAAGGTCTTAAATAATCAGGCCCCATCTTATCTTAATGACCTTGTAGTACCATATCACCCTATTAGAGCACTTCGCTCTCGCTCTGCAGGCCTACTTGTTGTTCCTAGAGTATTTAAAAGTAGAATGGGAGGGAGAGCCTTCAGTTTTCAGGCCTGGTTCTGCCGGAGGTTCCTTCCTGTTAAAAGGGAGTTTTTCCTTCCCACTGTCGCCAAAGTGCTTGCTCATAAGGGGTCATATGATTGTTGGGTTTTTCTCTGTATCTATGAAGCGCCTTGAGGCAACTTTTGTTGTGATTTGGCGCTATATAAATAAAATTGAATTGAATTGAATTGAATTGAAACAGGAAGCTCCAACCCTGAGGGCGGTGCAAAGTTGGTCGGACCAATCGGAGTCTATGCTGCGGGACTGTTTTGATCACGCGGACTGGGAAATGTTTCACGTGGCTGCTAATGACATTAATGAGTACACAGACTCAGTCTGCGGATTCATCAGGAAATGCATGGAAAATGTCGTCCCATCCAGAACAGTTAAATCCTTCCCAAATCAAAAACCCTGGAATAACAGAGATGTTCGGACGGCACTGGCGGCACGGAGCACCGCTTTTGCCGAACACATCGGACTACAAACATGCACATTACCAACTCCGGAAGACGATCAAAGCAGCCAAACGTAAGTACAGGGACAGGGTGGAGCAACAGTTTGACAACCCTCAGAGTATGTGGCAGGGACTAAACACAATCGCAGACTTTAGTGGGAAAACCAGCACATCGCACACCATGGCCTCTCTGTGTGAGGATCTAAAGTATTCTTTGCTAGATTTGACCCAGCGAACACCATGAGACCGGACAGTGTGCGCACCGCAGATGACGTCAGCGTGCACACTGTGTCTGAGGAGGATGTGCGGAAGTGCTTCAGGAAGGTGAACGCACGCAAAGCTACTGGTCCGGATGGGATTCCCGACTGCGTCCTCAAGTCATGCGCAGCTCAGCTGGCTGGAGTGTTTACACACATCTTCAACCTTTCCCTCTCTCTGTCTGTAGTCCCAGCCTGCTTCAAAATGGCCACCATCGTCCCTGTACCCAAATCCTCCACCATCTCCTCATTGAACGACTGGCGACCTGTAGCCCTGACCCCCATCGTGAGCAAATGCTTCGAGAAGCTGGTCAGGGACTTCGTTTGCTCTTCACTACCCGACTCACTGGACGCTCTACAATTCGCATACCGCCACAACAGGTCCACTGATGATGCCATAGCCCTGACACTACATACTGCCCTGTCACACCTGGAGAAGAGAGACACGTATGTCTGACACGTAAGTCGTCAGACTGGGCAGCATCACCTCATCCCCCATCACACTGAACACTGGTGCTACACAGGGGTGTGTAGTGAGCCCTCTCCTGTACTCACTCTACACCTATGACTGCACGGCCACTAACAACTCCAACATCATTGTGAAGTTTGCGGACGACAGATGGCTTACAGGGAGGAGGTCAGCGCCCTGACCCACTGGTGTCAAGACAACCATCTCACCCTCAACGTCGCAAAGACAAAGGAGTTGATAGTGGACTTCTGGAGGTGCATAGAAGTACACACCCCCATCACCATCTACGGCGCTGCTGTGGAGAGAGTGAGCAGCTTCTGCTTCCTTGGTGTACATCTGGCTGAGGATCTTACGTGGTCAGTACACATAAATAAAACAGTGAAGAAGGCGCAGCAGCGCCTCTTCTTTCTCAGGAGACTGAAAAGACTTAGCATAAGCCCCCGCATCCTCAGGACCTTCTATCGCTGTGCCATTGAGAGCATCCTCACTGGAATCATCACCACCTGGTATGGCAACAGCACCGCTTACAACCGCAAAGCTCTCCAGAGAGTAGTGCGGTGCTCTGAACGGATAATTGGAGGTGAGCTTCCCTCCCTCAAGACATCTACAGGAAGCGGTGCCTGAGGAAAGCGGGAAGGATCATCAAGGACTCCAGTCACCCCAGCCATAAACTGTTCAGACTACTTCCATCAGGAAGGAGGTTCTGCAGCATCCGGTCCCGAACCAGCAGACTGAGAGACAGCTTTTTCCACCAGGCCATCAGACTGCTGAACACTTCATAGACACCTCACCCTTACTACTGGAACTTCAACATTATGCACTCCATACTGTATATAAATACCACTTGTTTTGCACATGTTCAACTACCAACCTCTGTATATTTTATATATTTTATTTTATTGTTTACTCTATTTAATTTGTAAAATATGTATATACACACACACACGTAGAAAAACACATTTAGTATACACATCCAGTAATGCATATACTCTTATATTGTACATATTGTACAGATTTAGTCATATATTTTGCTTGTTTTATGTTATTGTATTTTTTTTTTTTTTGCACACCTCTGTTGCTTGTGAAGCTCGCACACAAGAATTTCACTCGCATGTACTGTACCAGTGTATCTGCACATGTGATGTGTCAATAAAAAAGTCATTTGATTTGATTTGATCACGGAGCGTAAGTTTGATAACATCATGGAGAAGCTCACGTCTCTCCAACAGGAGATTGGGAGACATGTGTCGGACTGTTAGAACAGCTTTGACATTCACAAGAGTTGTTCGCATTAAAAGTAAAAACCACCATCACTTCATGCGGCTACCACTTTGGCATCAGCTGTGATCTCAAGGCTGGAGCTGAACAAAAAAAAGCACCCTGATAACGACTGTGTTTAGACTGCTCCTTCCCATTCTATGCAAGGCCACCTGGGTTGGCTGGAAGACGGTTTACTTAGCCTGGCAGGGCGAATGACACTGTCTCAGCTGAAATCTGGACACACACACACATACTGTACTGTTCTCTCTATGTGTTAAACTCCCTGAGTGTGAACATAGATAAACAGCCAGCCAAACTCCTTTTCAAGAGCCAGGAAGGTGAGCGTACTTGCTCCTTTAATGACTCCAAACATGGCAATCATCTTGCACTGACATCATAGAACTGGAGTGAAACTAGAAAAACACATAATACAAAACTCTTAATCGATTGACATATAATCAGCAGGTAAATATATTCAGGCACTTACGCAGGAGACCATGAAATAAGTATACTGTAGATATGCAAACTGATATTACTACAAAGAAAAACAAGCAGGTAGTGGGTGAGCGTACACTTGTATCATTAGCTCAGAAGCTACACCCTATAACTGCACTTCAAAGAAGGTACAAAATAATGTCTCAAAACACCCTATTATTAATTGCTTAATATACAAAGAACTGACAAAACTTACAACTATTACTTTCTGAAGGACTCCTTTGAAGGATTGCTTTGGATTGCACATGAATTATAACAAAGGTGTAGCCATGCTTTTCCCACTGTTCTCTGCATTTTCTGCTTCCTGTCTATGCACATGTCAAAATAAAAGCCGCCTTGTCTATCCAGATGTCAAAATAAAAGATTCACAATTTTCCGATGTATAACAATAGAAAAACACTTTACACTTATTTGTGTCATTAGCATATGAACATATTGAAAACAGAACACATACACTGATATGCACACACTGATCGCCCCTCCCTTTCCAAATGCCTTCAGGGAGATCGTGGCTCAAGAGTTGGCAGTTCGTCTTGTAATCGGAAGGTTGCCAGTTCGAGCCTGGCTTTTGGGGTCCTTAGGGACTAGTAAAGCGCTATACAAATACAGGCCATTTGCCATTTGCCATTTACCATTCGATGCTTGACCCCTCTCGGGGAAGATGGCGGTCGACTGGACCAGCGCAGACATGCTGCAGGACCGGATGTGCTGTCTACACCGGCTACCCTTTACCCGCCCCTGTTGCTCGTCTTGTGTTTCTATGGTGTATTGATAGTCATGTGCTTTTTGTATGCGCTGACGTGTTTTTTTTCTGTTCTTCTGTTCTCCCTGTTGGAGCTCAGTCTGGGGGGAATTCTTTTTTCTCCTCATCTTTCCTCATGTTGTGTATTTTCCATTGTTATACCTCTCTGGCCTGTCTTCCCCATGTGATGTTTGTGTAATGTATGTATGGTCGGAAGGGTAAGATGGTGCTGGCATGGCTGGCAGGCTTAACCCAATTTCCCTCGGGATGAATAAAGTATGATCGATCAATCAATCAATCAATCCCGGCCCCTAAGAAACCGGCAAAGAAATTAGAGGGAGATCTGGAGCAAGGGAGTCAGGGAAAAAATCATAAGGGGTCTACCTCACCGGTGGAGTGGAAAATGAAAACAAATGATAAAGAGTGGGATGATGATTCGTGGGGCGGCTGGGTGACGGCTGCATTGCAGGAGGACGAGCATCCTACTAGATGGCGACTGAATTTCAGCGAGACTGAATATTAGTGTTTTTTAGTGCTAACCCTCCTCCACACTGCTCGACTCCAGATAACTTTCGCCAACAGTTGCGCCTCTACCCGACGTCACTTCCACGCACCCAAGAGGCTTCTGCGGCATGCTCGTCCACCTTCACACATAATGTAATCATGTAAGACAGGGTTTCAGGTAAATCTCTTATCACCAGTTAATCACAAACATTGTTCAATAAAGTACTTATCAATGCCAGGTGCGCCCATCCGAGTCCAAAACTCGACGGAGTATTGAGATTCAATAAACGGTGAGCAGCTGTATGGGCTCACCTCTTTCAAACACACTTTTAAATTTCGGCATCGGTTCTAAGAACAGCTTGAGCCCAGTTTAATGCCTGTCCATGTAAACACGAAAGCAATTTTAGCCCCATAAGTTTCATATGTCCTCCGCAACTGTCTAAATTGGAATTGTCACCTAGGTCAGAAATCCCGCAAGTTGTGTAACTCACCCGAGAAGGGCTCTGGTGCCGGTAAGGATCGCTCCGGGGGTTAGGCAGGAGTGGGTAGAGAAGGAGCTGGAAGCTCGGGCGCCGGTAACTGTGGAGAGACAGATGGAGGAGACTCTGCTGGGCTTACCAGAGGTATGTGCAGAGCGAGGGACAACTTAGTGTGGCCAACTGTGGAATAATAATGATAATAATAATGAGCTGCAGCATTTGTTCATGGTGTTCCAGTGAGGACGCACTGCTGAGTGGGGGCTGAGTCCGCTGAGTCCATTGTATGGTTGCATCGTTACTGTTACAGTTTTAGCGTGGAGGACACAATAGCAAGACTCCAGGATCACAAAAGAGAGTTCTATTTGCAAGTCCACCAGGTGTATATACAAAAAGTTGCAGGGAAAGTGCTATATACAACAGGGTGAAGGACCGGGCTCCAGGGAATTCCAGGGAGAAGGCACCCGCTCTCCAAACAATCCACACACACGACAGCAGGCTCTCTCTCCAACACTCATCACTCGGGAATCACACAAGGAAGAATCCAGGAGGTCTGTAGACAGGTAGAGGTGGATAAGTACAAAGCTCAAAGAAAACACTGAGTTGTTCAATTTCCTGGGCCACACGCAGGGGTCCCAACTTTGAGGGAGGAGGTACCTGGGTTAGAACATGTTAGGCAATTTAAAGCACTCAAGGCTCTTGTCTCAAGTTTTACATCACAGGTGACTGCAGATGTTGTTGGGGTGGCTGTGGCTCAGGCGGTAGAGCAGATCAGCTACTGATTGGAAGGTTGGTAGTTGTGTGCTTGTAATGTGTGGGTGTAAATGGGTGAATGAGGCATGTTGTATACAGCGCTTTGAGTACTATATAAGTGCTATTAAGCGCTATATAAGAATCAGTCCATTTACCATGCAGATCAAGGACAGGAGCAGATGGTGCCGGAGGTGAAGTGGGTGTGGGGGAAGGTGTATAATTGGAAGTGGAATAAGCCGCGGTGGACAGGTCCATTTGAATGGGTGACCAGGACCTCACATGCCGTCCAGTTGAGAGGGAAAGGTGGCAAAAGAGTCTAGGAGGTCCGAAAGGCTCTGGATAAAAAAGGGGGACTCGGCTGAGACCCCCAAAAACATATATCCTCGCCCGGGGCAAAATAATCCCCTGATCTATTCAACGAACTGAAGGGTGGTCAACTCCTGAAGTTGAAGAAAGAAGACGAGCAGAGAATCACCCGACCCAGAAGATAAAGGTCATTTCTAAGATAATGAATCTCCTTAGACAGAGGTTCTAGTCTAAGTACAATGTAAGGGATTGGAGAAGTGATCAAAATTGGGTTGCGGGGAAATTGGAGAGTAGTGGGAGTTTTAGGGGTCATTATTGTCGTTACTGTAACTGTGATTTTTCTTGCATGTGAGTTGCCCGGAGACAGACTTCAGATTACGCCAGTCCATGGTGAGACGAACCAATCGCAGCACATCAGATAAAACCGACACCTGTTTAAATTATTACGGTGGCCGAGTTGGACTACGTGGCAGGGTCTATGACTTCGTCCATGTTCGATCTCTGTGCAGCCATACATTATGGTGGCCGAAGTTACAGGACACATGATATTTGGGTCTTATTAAATCTCATTCAATCATTTCTGTCAACAGGGGTGGACACGGTTGAGCGGGAGATGTGCCCGGTCGCAGGTTGTGGGTACACCAAAATCAAGGGAGCTGGGGGGACAGGTTTTATATACAGCGAGATTTTAGGACCCCTCAGAATTTAGTGACTTTGTCGTTGGGGAACTGGATGGCTCCGCCACCCACGGGGATCGCCAATAGGCTGGTTTACTTTAGTTAGGAGTAGATGTTATCGGGGATTGTCCATATGGGGTGGTCAAGGTGAATTTTAGAAGTTCACCACAAAATTTGTCCTCAACCCAAGTAAGAAAATTAGTAGAGAATTTTACAGGGATTACACCAAAATGAAACTTAGACAGCTGATCTCTATGGCTACTGGCTATAGGGATAGTAATTTGTGGTTAGATGTGTCTGATTGTGTGGCCTGTGCGGTGGCCAGACCACATTTGTTTACTGAACCGGCACCCCATTATCTGGAGGACCGTTGGGGATTTAAGTGTATGCTCAGATTAATTATGGAGGCGGTTTCGAAGGGCATCTGCACCACATTAGCCAGTCTGTTTCCCCCAATTGATAATAAAACTGTAATAGGGCCATTCACACCGAGAAAAGCAAATTATACCTGTTTTAACTTTACTGTTTCTGAACCTTCCAGCTATAAGCTCGATGCCGTTGAAATTCCAGTTGATTGGTGTGTGGAGGTTTATCCAGTCAGGGGGACCGCCTCACGGGATCAGGACACATATATTGGTCCATGTGCATGATCTGGTTTGTATTATTACTGTGGAGGATATCGCTTGTTTGTGAGAATTCCAAGGGGAACCTCCGGCCTGTGTGCACTAATGCAGTTGGGGGCTCCATTAATTCTAGTGGGTGAAATGGGGGTGTGACTGGGTAAACCCGGCACTGCCCAACCTATGTCGAGACGTCATGTTTTGAGGAAGCGTTCGACAAGCTTGTTTGACCTTTCTGTGGGGTCACCAACGTATATAAACTGTATTGGCGTGCCTAGAGGAGTGCCAGACGACCAGAAGCTGGCTGACCCAATTGGATTTGAGAATTTGCATTTGATTGCAGGGCTTATCCCAATTACTCCAAATAAGAATGTGGACCGTATTCATTATGTCCACTACAATATGCTTAGATTGACAAATTTAATCCGTGACACTGTAGGAGGATTTGCGGAGCAATTAGGACACATTTCTCTTATGGCTGTGCAGAATCGAATGGCATTAGACATGTTGTTGGCAGAAAAGGGGGTGGGGGTGGGTGCGAAGTTGGATGATATGTGCTGTACTTTTATTCCTAATAATACAGCCCCTGATGGATCTGTGTAGAGCGATGGAAGGCCTGAAGAACTTATATGAGCTCTCAGGAGTCAATAATCTGTTGGGGGAGTGGATGATCTCTGTCTTTGGGCAATGGAAGGGTTTTATTGTGTCTATTATCGTTTCTTTTATCTACTTTTACAGCTATTCTGGTAACTTGCGGTTGTTGTTGTGTGCCTTGTACCACAGCATTATTGGTCAGGTTGATTAATCAGGCTGTTGGTGGATCTGATACTTGGGCAGCCAACATGACGCCATTCTTGGGAACTAGGGAGAATCAATGTGCTGACATTTTGTTTGATGATTTGCAGTAGGGGGGAATGTTAGAATCAAGTTGTGTGACACAGTAAAGGAACACAACACAGCAGCTGACACAGATTTCTTATGGCCACGGGCCGTAACACCCCCCTTCCCAAGATCAAAACATCTCCTCTGTAGATGTTTTGACAGTTATGGGAAAACATCTACATCCACTAAGTTTGGGCAACCTTGTTAATAGTCATTATTTTCTTGTATAAATCATCGGTTGTTACAATAAAAAATGTCAGTTAAATATACAGTGGGGCAAAAAAGTATTTAGTCAGCCACCGATTGTGCAAGTTCCCCCACTTAAAATGATGACAGAGGTCAGTAATTTGCACCAGAGGTACACTTCAACTGTGAGAGACAGAATGTGAAAAAAAAATCCATGAATCCACATGGTAGGATTTGTAAAGAATTTATTCGTAAATCAGGGTGGAAAATAAGTATTTGGTCACCTCAAACATGGAAAATCTCTGGCTCTCACAGACCTGTAACGTCTTCTGTAAGAAGCTTTTCTGTCCCCCACTTGTTACCTGTATGAATGGCACCTGTTTGAACTCATCATCTGTATAAAAGACACCTGTCCACAGCCTCAAACAGTCAGACTCCAAACTCTGCCATGGCCAAGACCAAAGAGCTTTCGAAGGACACCAGGAAAAGTATTGTAGACCTGCACCAGACTGGGAAGAGTGAATCTACAATAGGCAAGCAGCTTGGTGTGAAAAAATCAACTGTGGGAGCAATCATCAGAAAATGGAAGACATACAAGACCACTGATAATCTCCCTCGATCTAGGGCTCCACGCAAGATCTCATCCCGTGGGGTCAAAATGATCATGAGAACGGTGAGCAAAGATCCCAGAACCACACGGGGGGACCTGGTGAATGACCTGCAGAGAGCTGGGACCAAAGTAACAAAGGTCACCATCAGTAACACACTACAACGGCAGGGAATCAAATCCCGCAGTGCCAGACGTGTTCCGCTGCTGAAGCCAGTGCATGTCCAGGCCCGTCTGAAGTTTGCCAGAGAGCACATGGATGATACAGCAGAGGATTGGGAGAATGTCATGTGGTCAGATGAAACCAAAGTAGAACTTTTTGGTATAAACTCAACTCGTCGTGTTTGGAGGACGAAGAATACTGAGTTGCATCCCAAGAACACCATACCTACTGTGAAGCATGGGGGTGGAAACATCATGCTATGGGGCTGTTTTTCTGCCAAGGGGACAGGACGACTGATCCGTGTTAAGGACAGAATGAATGGGGCCATGTATCGTGAGATTTTGAGCCAAAACCTCCTTCCATCAGTGAGAACTTTGAAGATGAAACGAGGCTGGGTCTTCCAACATGACAATGATCCAAAACACACCGCCCGGGCAACAAAGGAGTGGCTCCGTAAGAAGCATTTGAAAGTCCTGGATTGGCCTAGCCAGTCTCTAGACCTCAACCCCATAGAAAATCTGTGGCGGGAGTTGAAAGTCCGTGTTGCTCGGCGACAGCCCCAAAACATCACTGCTCTCGAGAAGATCTGCATGGAGGAATGGGCCAAAATACCAGCTACTGTGTGTGCAAACATGGTAAAGACCTATAGTAAACGTTTGACCTCTGTTATTGCCAACAAAGGTTATGTTACAAAGTATTGAGTTGTATTTTTGTTATTGACCAAATACTTATTTTCCACCCTAATTTACGAATAAATTCTTTACAAATCCTACCATGTGGATTCATGGATTTTTTTTTCACATTCTGTCTCTCACAGTTGAAGTGTACCTCTGGTGCAAATTACTGACCTCTGTCATCATTTTAGGTGGGGGAACTTGCACAATCGGTGGCTGACTAAATACTTTTTTGCCCCACTGTATCATATAGGAGAAACACACAGTGATATATGAGAAGTGAAATGAAGTTTATTGGATTTACAGAAAGTGTGCAATAATTGTTTAAACAAAATCAGGCAGGTGCATAAATTTGGCCACTGTTGTCATTTTATTGATTTCAAAACCTTTAGAACTAATTATTGGAACTCAAATTGGCTTGGTGAGCTCAGTGACACCTGACCCCATACACTGGTGAGTATTTAAGGGGGTTAATTGTAAGTTTCCCTCCTCTTTTAATTTTCTCTGAAGAGTAGCAACATGGGGGTCTCAAAACAACTCTCAAATGACCTGAAGACAAAGATTGTTCACCATCATGGTTTAGGGTAAGGATAAAGGAAGCTGTCTCAGAGATTTAAGCTGTCTGTATCCACAGTTAGGAACATATTGAAAAAATGGAAGACCACAGGCTCAGTTTTCTCTGCCCACAGCACAAACAGAGCCGCTTGAGGTTTGCTAAAGAACATTTGGACAAGCCAGCTTCATTCTGGAATAGGATGCTGTGGACTGATGAAACTAAAATTGAGTTATTTGGGCATTACAAGAGGCGTTATGCATGGAGGAAAAAGAACACAGCATTCCAAGAAAAACACCTGCTACCTACAGTAAAATATAGTGGTGGTTCCATCATGCTGTGGGGCTGTGGGGCAAGTGAAGGGACTCGGAATCTTGTCAAAATTGAGGGATATATAGATTCCACTCAGCAGATTCTGGAGACCAATGTCCAGGAATCAGTGACAAAGCTGAAGCTGCGCCGGGGCTGGATCTTTCAACAAGACAACGACCCGAAACACTGCTCAAAATCCACTAAGGCATTCATGCAGAGGAACAAGTACAACGTTCTGGAATGGCCATCTCAGTCCCCAGACCTGAATATTATTGAAAATCTGTGGTGTGAGTTAAAGAGAGCTGTCCATGCTCGGAGGCCATCAAACCTGAATGAACTAGAGATGTTTTGTAAAGAGGAATGATCCAAAATACCTTCAACCACAATCCATTGGAACCTACAGGAAGCATTTAGAGGCTGTAATTTCTGTGAAAGGAGGATCTACTAAATATTGATTTCATTTATTTTTTTGTTGTGCCCAAATTTATGCACTTGCCTGATTTTGTTCAAATAATTATTGCACACTTTCTGTAAATCCAATAAACTTCATTTCACTTCTCAAATAACACTGTGTGTCTCTTATATGATATATTTAACTGACATTTTATTGTAACAACCAACAATTTATACAGGAAAATAATGACTATTAACAAGGTTGCACAAACTTTTGCATCCCCGCTGTATATCGTTTTGGGCCCATTGCGATACTAATAACCTTCCTGTGATTTGAAGCCTCCAGAGTTTTTAGGAGTGTCATGAATTATTAACAAGCTCCATTGAGGATTATGCAGTCTCATAAAACCATGGTAAAAATGTTTAACACTTCACTTTCTGAATTCTGATGAATACATACCGAGTGCATTTCAGAGGAAGGGAAAGAGGAATGATTAAGATCTGTTCTTGTTAACTTTCGCTATTTGCAACTTCTGAGGGAGATTTATTTTCATACAGTTTGACTATATAAAACTATATACTTACCTAGTTACATTTTTTAAATAACTTTTTTAATGAACCCTGGATTAAATATGACATATCTAATTCTTGGTGGACATGTGGAAGTGCAGAAATACAGATATCTCTATTTTATGATACTGTTCACAGCATATATTCTAATAATTTGCTGTAATACCTCTATCATATACCTCATTGTTATTCATAAAAGCTTGCATGAGCCCATGTATATTTTCATTGCAGCTTTGTTATTAAATTCCCTTTTTTTCAGCACTAATATTTATCCAAAGCTTTTGGCTGATTTCTTATCTGAAAAACAGATCATATCTTATCAAGTCTGTCTCTTTCAAGTTTTTATATTTTACTCTTTAAGCTGCTCAGAGTTCTTATTGTTGTCAGCCATGGCCTATGACAGATATGTGTCTATATGTAAACCTCTGCAATATCCAACAATAATGAGAAAAATAACTGTCGTTTTTCTGCTTGTATTAGCTTGGCTTTTGCCTGCTTGTCAAGTTGCAGTTGTGATCATACTAAATATTAATAACAAACTCTGTAACTTTACTTTGAAAGGCATTTTTTGTAATAATTCACTCATCCAGCTTTACTGTGTGATGTCAAGAGCTCTCTCTGTATATGGTGCATTTGTTTTATTGAATACCGGACTTTTTCCAATGCTATTCATAATTTTTACATACACCAAGATAATTTTAACTGTTTATCGGAGCTGCAAGAAAAAAGCTGCACAGACCTGTTTACCACACCTGTTTGTTTTAATCAACTATTCCTGTTTGATAACTTATGACATGATTATAGCTAGACTGGAATCAGATTTTTCTAAAACTGCGCGTTTTTTAATGACACTCCAAATAATAACATATAATCCTCTCTTCAATCCAATTATTTATGGACTAAAGATGAAAGAAATTTCTAAACACCTCCAAAGGTTGTTGTGTCAAAGCAAACTCAACTAGTGTGTCAAAACCACTGTTTTGATTCATGTAATTCAAAAATCTGAAATTGTGAAATTATGTGTATACAACTAACACAGATTTAAGCCTTGTGTTGTCATTAATGATTGCATTAATACTAAAAATCTTACTCAAAATCTTGTGTTAAATTATTCTTACAGTTATAGTGTAATATATTATTGTGTTACTTTTACCATAAAATAATAATTTGTTATTGTGTTCATATTTGCAGTATTGAGGTATTCATTTCTATTTTCTACGTATTTATAATACACATATAATATAGTACTGTGTTTCACTGTTTTATTTGTAGTGCTGGAGATTCAAATAATTATGTTTGAAGTAATGTGGTTATAACTGTACAAAAATCTAATTTAATGTTATTCACACGTTATTTAAAATTACAGATCAATCTTCCTGACATAGCTTTAATATGAAAATAGGCTGGCATAATAAATGTGTTATCTTGTTCCAACTAATTGCTAAAGTGTCATTTTATAGATAATATTTAGTTAATCTTTTAACTCAGAATGCACAGATTAAGCCTGTGTGTCACAGCTGGGGCAGCAGTCATGTGGTGTTGTGAAGGAGGATCAAAGTTGCAGACAATGGCAGTGAAGCGAGTGAGTTTATTTACAGTGAGTGAAAATGAACAGAAGTAAGGACAAAACTAAGTGAGAACCTAAATTTTGTAAAACTAGAGAACAAACCTGAAATCGTACAAACACGGGAAAACGTCACGGAGAGTGTAGAGCAGAGAGACACAGAGTTACACAGACAAACTGTTATGTTGTGGCAGGAATTTGTCCACAGTTGTTGGAGAGGGTAAAAGCCAGGTTTTGCTGTGAAGTTACACCGTGATAAGTGACTTATGAACTGAGGTTGGCAAGTGGTACCGTTCGACAGCGAGCTGCAATCCTGGGAGGAATATTGTGAGATTTTGGATTACTTCGTTGTGGCGAATGATATTAAGGAGGAGGAGAAGAAGCGAGCGGTACTGTTGAGTTGCGTGGGCGCACAGACCTATGCCCTGATTAGGAACCTACTCAGTCCGGTCAAGCCAGGGGATCGTTCTTATGCTGAGTTGGTGGGATTGTTGAACAATCATTTTCACCCTAAGCCGAGTGAAATTGTGCAGCGGTGGAAGTTTAACACATGAAATAGAAGGCCGGAGGAAAGTGTGGGCGATTATGTAGCGGAGCTGAGGAAGCTCGCACAGGACTGTAACTTTGGAGACTCCCTGACGGTGATGCTGCGGGATCGTTTAGTATGTGGAATAAGCGATGACAGAATACAGCGCAGATTGTTAGCAGAGGATTCGCTAACATTTGAAAAGGCGCTGAAGTTTGCTCAAGCAATGGAGGCTGCTAACAGAGACATTGTGGATTTGAAAAGCATGACGGAACAGTCGCGATTCACTAAAGGATTAGGAGCGGTGAACAAGATGGAGGACGGCGGCTCGACGTCACAACAGGTTGTCAGGAAGTGCTAGATGTGGAGGGCTAAATCATGTGGCCAAGGACTGCAGGTTTGTTTCAGAAAAATGCCACAACTGTGGAAAGGTGGGACACATAAAAAGGGTCTGCCGAATGAAAATGCAACAAAAAGGAGGGCGTGGCAGACAAGGTAAACAAGCCCATTTCTTGGAAGAGGAGAATGTGGAGAGTGAGGAAGAAGGAGCTGAAATGCACCACATAAAGGCAAGTGTGACTATGTATAATGTGCATGAGGAGATTAGCATCCCAAGGGAAGAACCCATCAGACAGAAGCTAAAAGTAAATGGACAGAATGTGACATTTGAAGTAGACACAGGCTGTGGTTACACTATCATGTCGAAGGAGTCATTTAAAAAACTTTTTGAAGGCAGTAATGCACCCAAAGTAAGCAAGTGTGGAATCAAACTGAGAACGTATGGAGGCCACAAGGTACCCGTGTGGGGAGCAGCCCAAGTGCAGGTGGAATTCAGAGAATGTAAAAAAAAAACTGGATGTGGTGGTGGTTGAAGGGGCTGGAACTAGTTTGATGGGTCGGGGATGGATTAAGGCCTTCCAATTAGACTGGCAACCTGTACATAAGATAGAAGGCAGAGATGATGCCTTACAGCGGATACTGGCCAGACATGAAACAGTGTTTAAGGATGAGTTGGGAACGCTGAAGGGGTTTGCAGCAAAGATACATGTAGCCAGTGATGCCAAACCGTGCTTCTATAAGCCCCGATCAGTTCCGTTTGCTATGAAAAAGAAAGTGGAGCAGGAACTGGAGAGACTGTTGGAGGAGAAGATCATCCCACCAGTGAAATTCTCAGAGAGGGCCGCACCCATTTTACCCAGACTCCAGCGCCAGAATTTGTGGTGACTACAAACTGACTGTTAACAAGGTGTCGCCTGTAGAACAATACCCCATAGCGGGGCTGGCGGGAGGAGAAAAATACACCAAGTTAGATATGAGTCACGCATATCAACAGGTTGTACTTGATAAGGAATCTAGAAAGTATGTCACAGTGAACACACACAGGGGTTTGTTTACATACACCAGGTTGCCATTTGGTGTGAGTTCAAGTCCTGCCATTTTTCAGCGCACCATGGAGAGTGTGTTGCAAGGTCTGACCAATGTCGCAGTGTATCTGGATGGCATCATCCTGATGGGAAAGAATGACAAAGAACATCTTCAAACACTGGATGGAGTGCTGCAGCGCTTGGAGGAGGCGGGCCTGCGCTTAAAAAGGAGCAAATGTCAATTCATGGAGAAGGAAGTGACATTTTTAGGACATCGGGTGGATAAGACCGGTTTACATCCAGTGCCAGCAAAAGTGAAAGCAGTGCAGGAGGCGCCACCCCCAAAATCAGTGACAGAGCTCAAAGCTTATTTGGGGTTGTTGAACTTCTATAATAAGTTCTTGCCAAATTTGTCCACACTGTTGGCCCCACTGCACAAGCTTCTGAGAAAGGGGGAACCATGGTGTTGGGGACCAGCACAGGAGGTGGTTTTCTGCAAATCAAAGGAACTGTTGCAGTCAAGCAGTGTATTGGTACACTATGATGAGCAAAAGGATTTAATTCTTTCTTGCGATGCGTCCCCCTATGGAGTGGGAGCAGTACTAGCTCACTGCATGCCAGATGGTCAGGAAAAACCCATTGGGTTTGCATCGCGTACCCTGAATGCAGCAGAAAAGAACTACTCACAGCTGGATAAAGAAGGATTGGCTGTAATATTTGGTGTACAGTATTTTCATAAGTACGTGTACGGCAGGAAGTTCATGATTATCACAGATCATAAGCCATTGATAAGTTTGATCCATGAGCTGAAGGCTGTCCCTCAGATGGCGTCACAGAGGATCATGCAATGGGCGGTGTTATTAAGAGCCTATGAGTATGTCATTAAATACAGAGAAGGCAAAAATAACAGTAATGCTGATGGTCTGAGTCGTCTCCCTCTTCCAGAGAACCTCCCTAAAGAGGTGGCAGCTGAGGACCAAGTGTTGATGGTAGATCAGGACCATGAGGGCGTGATGACATCTGAGCAGCTGCAAAGATGGACAACCAAAGATCCCATACTCTCCAGAGTGCGTGAGTATGCTTTGAGAGGATGGCCCACTACGCAGCATCCTAATTTTCTGCCCTACAAACAGAGACAACAGGAGCTGAGTGTGCAGGATGGGTGTGTGCTGTGGGGGGCGAGGGTGGTGATACCAGAACGAGGTCGACGCCCCCTTTTGGAACAGCTACATCAGTCACACCCAGGAATGAGCCGCATGAAGGGCCTGGCCAGAAGCTACATGTGGTGGCCGCATATGGAGAATGACATTGAAGACAAGGTGAGGTCCTGCAGTACATGTCAAGAACATAGACACAGGCCGGAAGAGGCACCACTACACCCCTGGGAGTGGCCAGAAAAGCCCTGGAGAAGGATACATATCGATTATGCAGGCCCGTTTTTGGGTAAAATGTTCTTAGTAATAGTGGACACCCACTCCAAATGGTTAAATGTGTATCCAGTTCCATCCGCTACAGCAGCTGCAACCATAGACTGCCTGAGAAACTGTTTCAGCACGCACGGCCTTCCTGAGATGGTGGTCTCAGATAATGCCCAGTGTTTTGTAAGTGCACAAACTAAAGAGTTCATGGCAAAGAACGGAATCACTCACGTCACCTCCGCTCCATATCACCCAGCATCCAATGGGTTAGCAGAAAGAGCAGTGCAAACGTTCAAAGAACTCATGAAAAAGAGTACTGGAGACACACTGACAACCAAGTTAAACAGGGCTCTGTTTAGTTACAGAATCACATCACAGTCCACAACAGGGAAGTCTCCCGCTGAGTTGATGATGGGCCGGAAGTTGAGGTGTACTCTTGATCTCATACACCCTGACTTGAAACAGAAAGTGACAGCAAAACAAGATAGCCAAAGACTGTATCATGATAGACATGCCAAGGTGCGCATGTTTGTTATTGGAGACACAGTATATACCAAAAACTATGGCAGAGGACCCAAATGGATACCAGGACTTATACAGGAGATGACGGGGCCTGTTTCCTTCTTGGTGATGCTGGGCAATGGGACAGTGGTGAGGCGTCACGTCAATCAGCTGTTTGCCTGCCTGGAGCTGTGCCTGGCAGCAGGAATGCCTGAAGGCCACCCAGGCGAGCCCCCAAAAGCAGCCCCAAACATCAGCGCTGAGACAGGAGACGAAGATGAGAGACACATGGAGGTGCAAGTTACACCAGTGGTGAAGCCACATATGGAGAGTAGTGATTCACTGGAATCACCTGCCACTGGGTTACGGTGATCGCAAAGAACCAAGAGACCGCCGGAGCACCTGAGAGACTTTGTGCTGTGATTACGGTGAACTGTTATAGGTTGACCTAAGACTGTTGGACTAAAGGTTCATTATTACGGAGTGAAATTTCAATAAAGGCTGGGGACGGGGTTGTTGCATTTTTATAAAGGTGAAGTTTTTGTTTATGGGTATTTTCTGTAGTGATTAAAACTACAGAGTAGTTCCAGTTTAAGGGGGGAGGAATGTTATGTTGTGGCAGGGATTTGTCCACCAGGGGGCAACAGTTGTTGGAGAGCTTTCAGTCTGTGGGGCGCATGTCCCGGTTCTCTTATTAATAAAGAAGTAACCGTGAGCTAAACATGGTCTCCGTGGTTCCTTAGTCTTATGATATCACACAAACCATCAAGGAACACAGGAAGACACACACGACAAATACACGCAAGGTAACGAGGGAATGACACACCAGAGGGGAACACAGCTGAACCTAGTTAGACACAACGAGACACAAACCTTCAAAGTAAAACAGGAAACTCACAGACTATTTTACAACACAAACTCAGGGACACAAACAAAGTATTATGAAACGGCTGTTTGCAGGCAGGAAAAGGACCCAAAGTGCAGACTCGGGAGACAGACGTGAACTCAAAGTGCAGACCAAACACAACCTAGAGATCAAAATCAGAATCAGAATCAGAATACTTTATTCATCCCGAGGGAAATTAGGGTTACAGCAGGCAGCACGCTAATGGCGCATGCGCACTTACAAAGGAACCTTCTGACCAACTTTACACAAACATCACATTGGGCAGACATGTCAGAAAGGTAGGCTGATAGGAAAAAACAACGAAAATACACTACATGAGGTAAGAGGAGGAGAAAAAAAAAAAACACTCAGACTGAGCTCCTAGTGGGAGAACAGTTTGATAACAGAAAAAACACCTCAGCACAAAAGCACATGACTATCAATACACCATAGAAACACAAGACAAGCAACAGGGGCGGGTAAAGGGTAAGAGAGAGCCGGTGTAGACAGCGCATCCGGTCCTGCAGCATCTGTGCTGGTCCAGTTGACTGCTATCTTCCCCGGTCGGGCACAAGCATCGAAGGCGTTGGAAAGGGAGGGGGGATGAGTGAGTGCTTATCAGTGTAAGTGTGTGTGTGTGTGCGCGTGTCCATAGTTTAGCTGAGACAGTGTCCTTCGGCCTATCAGGCTAAGTAAACAGTCCTCCAGCCAATCCAGGTGTCCTTGCATGGGATGGGAAGAATAGCCGTAACACAGTCATTATCAGGGAGTGATTGTTCGGCTCCAGCCTTGGGCCTGCAGCTGGCGCCGTGATGGGGATCCGCAATGTTTATGTTGGTTTTGTTAATTTCCATGCGAGCAGCCCAGGAGAATTTTTCAGGCTGCTCTTTAACACTCCGACACTGGCCTCCTGATCTCCCGTTGGAGAGTCGCGAGCCTCCCCATGATGGTATCAAACTTCTGTTCCATGGTGTTATCGTTCTTTTGATTCTGAGACCTCACAACTGCAGTGATCCGTTCCGCGATGTTTTCCAACTGTTTTCCAAAAAACAGAAAACACTGGAGCCCAGAAAATAACCAAACAAAAAAAAAGGCCCACAAAAGGCGCAGGCGTCCAGGAAAACACTCGCAAAAAAGTTCAGGGGGCCGGCCTGGAGGTTGATAACGCAAAAGTCCAAAGAACAGTTCTGGAGGCTGACCGCGGAGCCAGTGGCGGTGACGGAGCAGGTCAGGAGGTCGGCCGCACGGGAGGCAGCGGCGGCGAAGGAGCAGGTCATGAGGCCGGCCACGACAGCAATGATGTCCAGCCAATGACCTGGAAAGTGGCCGGACAGGACGAGGACGAGCAGGCCGGACAGGAACAGGTGAGGCAGGACAAGATGGTGCGGACACCTCCGGGCAAGGCAATGGCGTGGGAGCCACAGATGGAGGAGCGGTGGTGGTGCTGCAAGCGACGGCGTGGGAGCCGCAGATGGTGGTGCTGCAGGCAACGGCGTGGGAGCCGCAGATGGTGGCGCTGCAGGCGATGAAGACTGGACAGGCCTCTCAGACCCTCCAGCGGAGACAGAAGGCTGAACGGGCCCCTCGGGCCAGGAGACGGCTGGAGCGGTTCTCCAGAACCCCCAGCAGGAACAACAGACAAAGGCCGGACGGGCCCCTCGGATTCTCCAGCAGGAACAGGTGGCTGGACAGGCTCCTTGGGCCCTCCAGCGGAGACAGAAGGCTGAACCTGGCTGGACCTCAGCCTCCCTCACCTGAAGCACTGAAACAGGTGCAGGGGAATGCTGGGCCCGATCTGCCCTGGGAGCAGGAACACAACGGGGCGAAGGAGCAGGCTCAGGAAACACAAACTCCTCTAAAATGTTTTTTAGCTTCCTACCACCACCACGTCTAACAGTCTTAACAGTCTCAGTTTTAGCATATGATTGTCTTTTTCCAGCTCAGAGGAACAAAAGCAGTCATTATAACTCACCACTGGGAGTTGCTCCGCAGAGAAAGAGTGGTGACGGTGTGAGCGCCGCCTCCTCCGGGAAGTGGGGGGTGACAAACTGGGCTGCAAATCCTCCAACGGACCGGACTGCAATGAGGAATCAGAGAGTTTATGAAGCTCAGAACGCTGCAGTCCCATAAAGAGAGCAAAAGACTGCAGCGGAGTAAGTCCAGTGTCTGCCGTTGCATAATCCTTCTTCCTCCACGGCTTCAGCCTCTTGTTGGACTGGTAATTCGGGGGTGGAGGTGGAGGTGTAGCGACCGGAGAGAATGAGCACATGCTCAATCTGATCGTCCAAGGCATAGGCGCCGGCTCGGCCGTAGCCATGGCAGTTTGGAGGCTGCAGGGGCCTCCCCAAGCCAAACGTGACCCATAGGAGGGTGACTGGAGCTCCCGGGCATGCTTAGCCCTGTGACTCACGTTCTCCTTTAGGAAGGCAGAAACTGCGGGTCGCCGATACCACACGGAATCTGCTGGGTCCATGACCCCGGTCGTGATCTTCTGTTATGAAAACGGCTGTGTGCAGGCAGGAAAAGGACCCAAAGTGCAGACTCGGGAGACAGACGTGAACTCAAAAAACAGCTTTAACGCTGAACTCAAAGTAACAAACTTTCAAAGCACAAACATTAACGCAGGCAGAAAAACAAAAACCACAGCATGCGTGAGGGTAGATAAGAGTAGATCGCGACACGGACACAGAGAAACACAGGGCTTAAATACACAGAGGGAGCAATCAGGGAAAGGGTAACAGGAGGGAAACACAGCTGGGGAAAATCAGGCCTAACGAGACAAAGAAAGCAAAACCAGACACATTTACATGAGACACGGACTTTCAAAGTAAAACAGGAAACATAACACAGAGACGCAAACCTGACAAGGGGATACAGCTGACAGGGGAGACAGAGCAACTAGAGAACACAGAGACATAAACAATAAGACAGAACTCTAACAAAGAAGCCAAAGACTAGAAATGATAAATAATATAATAAACTCAAAACCCTGGGTCAACGACCCAGGCATCCTAACACAGAGCAAAGGGCGGGGAGACACAGGTAGGAATAATAAAACACAAGAACCAAACCCTAGGAACTAATACAAAATCAGAAGAAACCAGAAAGTAATAACAATAAATTCAAAACGCTGGATCAGCGACCCCGGACCATAACACTGTGCCTGCTCTTAATTACATGAAGAACAAAAACAAAAGTCAGGGGTCAAGAATTGTATTGTTAATAACTGAAAGATAAATAAAACACTGAAGGGAAGTGTAACCACAAGTGCTTCCGAAATAGAAAAACAAAAGGGCCAGAAATATGAAATAGAGCAGGTAGTGTGAGGCCAAAATAAAATATTATAAAAACAGCCTAATAAAGCACAACTATTAAAAATAACATAAAGACAAAGAAAAAAGTATGAATATAAACATAATTATAAATATCGCTTTGTATTATATCTTACTATGTACAGTATATGAAAGAATAGTAATACAATTGCAAGAAAAAAATGTGAATTTACAAAGCACACAGAACAGAAACATAGCATAATGTTCATAAATTCAGGAGGTCATGGAATTTATCCAGAGAATTGCTGATTTATTCCAAATATGTCCACCATATAAATCCACATATTGTGTGCAATCTAACCTGTTAGATATAGAAAGACGTATTTATTAAAATAATATTACTAAAAGTATTGCGACTCCGTTATGAAGAAAAGAATTCTGTAATACTTTGCAGGGTTTCAGCAAACACATAGTTTAATTGAAAGGAACTCTTACTTTTTCAGAATACTAAGACATTTGGACAATTTTATGCTATCCAAATTTGCCATTTCTGCAAGGCCTTCTTGTCCAACATTAGTGTCTGACTTCAACAATGGGCTTCTGCATGAAGGGCAAATAATTCCCATAAACACTTGTGGAAAACCTACAAGAGTTGAAGCTCTAATAGATCCAAATGCTAGGCCAACTAAGAAAGTAAAATGTTAAGAGAACATTTGTACTAACAAGGCCTTCAGGTTATGGCCTCTAGGGTTGCATGGAAATGGTCACATGAGCTAGTAGCTCAGTTGATGTAATGAGATCCACAGAGAAAAAAAAGAAATCATAAGGTCGTTCCACTTACTGTAATAATTCACTTTCTCAGTCCTGAAACAACAGTGGTTCTCATAGTCTGGTATCTTACATTTGTATGAAATGCTGATTTCATCTCATTTGTTCTCCCTGTTGTACAGTCTGACGGTTGCATTTTTAATTCTATCACTGAATGATTGAAGTTAGTCAAATGTAAAATATAACAATCTCAATTGTTGAAGTCGTAAAAGGTTTTCACTGGCTCTGTTTTTGGGTGGGGAGGTGATATTTTGACCTTTTTTATTTAGTTTGCTTTATTTGACATTTAGTTTCATGGAGCAAATGCATGATGAATTTAATGTGACATATATAACTTTTGGTGGGCACGTTGAATTGGAAAAATACAAATTTCTGTATTTTGCTATTATGTTTACTGCTTATATTCTAATACTCTGCAGTAATTCAACCATAGTTTGCCTCATCTGGATTAAGAAAAGCCTCCATGAGCCCATGTATGTTTTCATTGCAGCTTTGTTGCTCAACTCTGTTGTGTTCAGTACAAATATCTACCCCAAACTATTAATGGACTTTTTATCTGAGAGGCAGATTACAACTCACTCACTATGCAGGTTTCAGGGAATTATTTATTACTCTTTAACTGGTTCAGAGTTCTTTCTCTTGGCATCCATGGCATATGACAGGTATGTGTCCATATCTAAACCTTTGCAATATCATACTATTATGAGAAAAACAACTGTCACAGTTTTGTTAGTTTTAGCTTGGCTTCTGCCTGCTTGTCAGCTTGTGCCATCTGCTGTATTCAGCAACAACTCACAAATCTGCAATTTCACTTTGAATGGAATTTTTTGTAATAATGCAATTTCCAAGCTTTATTGTGCAACCCCCAAAACATACTACTTAATGTATGGTGTGTTTATTCTGTTTAACACTGTATTTCTTCCTTTGCTTTTCATAATGTTTACATACACAAAAATATTTATAATATGCTATCGAAGCTGCAGAGAGGTCAGGAAAAAAGCTGCACAGACCTGTTTACCTCACCTGCTCGTTTTGATCAGCTTCACATGTTTATGTTCGTATGATATAATTATAGCTCGACTGGAAATTGATTTATCTCAAAATACACGTTTCATAATGACTTTACAAGTGGTTTTGTATCATCCTCTCTTTAATCCAATTGTATATGGACTGAAAATGAAAGAAATCTCTCAACACCTCAGAAGGTTGTTTTGTCATCGCGTCTTATGTGTCAAAACGGATGTTGGAAGTGCGGTCATTTCCTTTGTGATTCAAGTTCAAAGGCCTGACTTCTCTACAGTCTAGACATTTCCTTGTACAGCAGATAATTTACATGTTAAAAATTATAATTAGCTAATTTTCAAGTTATCGTAGCCATACTAAAAATGTGTATTATAATCTTATTTGACTTTGGTTACTGACTAATGCAAATTTTATAGATTAGTTATTGTATTGTATTGTAATAGTAATATTACTATTTTATTATTACCATAATTAAAAATCATCTAAATCTTAAACAGTATATAAGTAGTTTCTTATATCTATATTACATTCAGATAAAGTTCTCTTATTGTGTGTTTTTAAGTGTATACCATGTACTGTTCAAACAAGATGTTTTATATAACCCTTTTTCCTGTATATGGACATCATATTTCCTTACTCATACTAAGCTGTAATAACCTATGCATTGTGATATTATTCTGTTATCATATGTTACCTTATATATGTAATCGAAGTAGTTGAAGTATGATACTGCTGTAGATCATATTATACCCTTTAATATAGAGTGTGTGATCTGTATGTAGTTTAGTTCTCATTATACTTTTGAGTTAAAAGAACATATTCACTTATTAGTTTATTAGATAAGTGTGCATCACTCTGTATCCTTGATCTGCTGTGAATGTATTACATGCTTAATTGTTGAATCATGAAGAGAAGGTTGTAAGCAGGAGACTCTGTGTCTAAGACAGGGGAGATAGACAGACCACATTCCACACCCCCACCTTACAGAAAGCAGAGAAACAACTGCCGAGGTCATAACTTAGGCGCTGTAACAGAGAAAAATGTGATGTTTTGGCTTTTACGACTAGATGGGGGCCGCTAGGAGCTATAAAAGGCTGTGTAACCCGTCACCATTTTGAGACTTGCTGTGACCCTCTGCAGGCAGGTCTCCCCATCATGATGGTCCTTATGCTCTTAAGTGTTGAATTGTATGGAAATAAATGGTTGTTGATTGAGCATAAATACACCGAGTATTGTCCTTCCTTCAGCCCAAAGATTCAAAGAATTGGGAGATTTCAACAACTTGGTGCCGTGTGACCCGGATCTTTGGTGTGCTGAGGAGGTGCAGATTTGGCCTTTGGTGAGATCGTGGGGCAAGGTGAACAGAAGGCCGGCCTAAAACAGAAAGGTAAGCACAGCCTGTTGTATTATAAATACCAAATGTGCATATTGGGCTTTCCAAATTAATCTGTTCGCTGAGTTACATGTATTTTCACATTAAATTTGTCGGTGTCTGGTTTTTGGCGCAAGATACTAACAACATAAGTTGAGGCTGAATTCCAGTGTGTTAAATAAACTCCTTCTACCGAGATACTAATAACATACTACGTTGGACTAGTTGCAGTAAACTGCTTCTACCGAGATACTAATAACATACTACGTTGGACTAGTTGCAGCCACTTTACCTTCCACATTTAATTTTGTCTAATACTGGCTTCTGTAGCAATAATACATTAGAATTTCTTCTGGAGACGCGGCCATTAGTTCAGTACATTGAAGTCGAGGTTTTGAAGTTTGTTTATGGTGTCGGTTACGTCCTTGCTCATGCCGGCTATGAAATAGAAGTTGATTTAAGGAAAAGCAGATGCTGGCTCACGGTGCGGTTAAACACTGGCAACGTGTGAAAGCGAAACACGTCCGTAGGTTTGGTTTATGATACGGCCATGTTCCGGTGGTGCGGCCGTGAAGTGTAGTAGTGGTGGGTGCTGGTTTCAGTACATTGAATAGAGGTTTGACGGTGGTTTATGGCGTCAGTCGAGTCTTAAGGGCTGCGGTCATAAAACAAAGTAAAATTTTACTTGCCAAGAAGTACATAGAGCAAAACCTGGTTTATGGTGTCGGGTATAACTTCAGGGGACGCAGGCATCACTTTTATGATGCGATTTTGCCCCATTGTGGCGGTCATAAACGCAGAGACAGGGGTATTTGGGCTTTGATTGTGCTTCAGAAGAATTTTAACAGTTGAGCTCAGAGGTTTCTGTGCAAATTTCTGCTGATGAAAAGCGCTCTCTGTGGGTCTCACTGTTTTGAGTGTGTGAGGCGCGCTCTGAGTGTGTTTTTTGTGAGTGTGAACTGTGAACACAGTGACAGTGACGGTTGATGTGTTTGAATAGGAGGACATTAGAGCAAAGACACATTTTAGGATCAAAGGTTGATGCCTAGTGTACCTGTGGAAACTAATTTTGTTCATGGTTTGGCAACCCCCCCTGTCTGTAGACGTGCAGGCAGGTTAAGTGCCGAGGTGGCGACTTGGGAACTGAGGACTCCCGCTTAGCTACGGAATAACACTGGAACTGCAGCGTAATCACGGGTTCACATTTATTCCGGACTAGAACAAGACACATTTTGCGAACAAAGGTTGAGTCTAGATTAGTAAAGAAATAAAAAAGGTTGAATTCCTCGTTTCAGTGGTTGAAATTGTTGTGTGCCTGTCCCCTGACGAGTGTGAAATTAAATAAAGAGGGAATTTGGAGCCACATAGAGATAGACGGGCATAATTGGGTGTAGTACTCTGTGGTGTAATAAAAAAAATAAAAATAAAAAAGAGAGATAGTAAGAGGTGTGTAGTGGAGAATTATGGAGGAGCAGAGAGAGGAATGTGTTGGGAGACTGGCGTGCAGTTTACGCTGTCAAGGTAGGCGTTGAAGGAAATTTCCATCCCGGGTTTCCTCCGTGGCGTGAGCGATAAGCAGAGTTTTGTCCTTTCCTTATAAGACTCCTAATTATTCAAAGTAACACTCAGGTATGCCGTTCAGCGGGTTAGTTACAGCGCCGGGAGTAGCTTGGGAGAACAAGGAAACACAGACTGCTTCAGGTTGCTTTCCCATAATCAACTCAAAGGTTTATTAAGTACACAACAGCTTATATAGAGGAAAAAGGTTCGTGTGTCAGCAGGTTCTCAGTTCAAACCGGTACAGACCAAATAAGGAAACGTCTTCCTGCCTTGTGAGCAAAGAAGTATCCTTTGTGTAGTTTATCTCTTCAGTTACAATTTATGATCATCCCAGCAAAATACACTCCTAGACATAGAATACAGAGTTCTTTCATTAGTGAATTCTGAAACAAACCACCTGGCTTTTTAACAAGCTCTTTTCTAAAAGATAAGGAAGGGAGGATGGGAGTAAGGGAGTGATCTCTGTGGTGTTTTCGACCTTGGGGTACCAGCCTGTAATTCTTACACATTAATTCTTGGGTCACAGAGAAAGAGAAAAACAACTAGTAAATGGGCCTTATTGAGTAACAGTTTTCCTGTATAATATCACAATAAAACAATATCCTGTAAATGCTACCATGGTATCAAAATATCACAACAGTTCCCCCCTTTTATCATGAAATGATAACATAGTATAAAGACAGAATGTAATAACATAATATAAAGACAAATCATAAACGTAAAACAAATCATAAATGTAACTGGTCCTTCGAGCAAGCTTAATATCAAAAATTCTGAGAGCGTATACATGGTATCACACAACAGACAATAATCATCGAAAACATGCTGCAACGGTTACAAAGGCTACAATTAGTTCCTTCCATTTTCCAAACATGTCCTGTAGCCACTTGTCTAGCCACTGACCGTGGCCTGTATTGGCAATTAGTTCTATCTGTAATGCTTCAAGTTTATTCATAGCTTGTGTGAATGAACCGTTAGGGGCGGTATTATTGGGAATGAAAGTACAGCATACATCAACGGTTACTAGACCACAGGTACCGGTCCAATTAACAGGTAAAGCTAATCTAAGGGTATTATTGCACAACCAATAACCGTTAGGGATTGCTCTAGTTAGGCGCGTGACCATGTGTGATTTAACTAACTCCCCCCAGTCAGTGTCATTTAATACACCCTCTGGGGGAACAATAATCGGTTCTCCACTCGAACTTGAACGGTGTGTGTGTTCCTCCAGATATGATACAACTTCAGCCACAGAGACAGCTAGCCATGTCTCATTACAGCGTGCACCTGGGGAGTCAGAGAAGAATGTGTAGTTATCCTTTGTATAATCTATGTGGGTGTCTGGGCCAGTTAACTTTAGTCTGCGCAGACATATCATACTAGTATTAAAATGGAAAGGGATCTGTCCTAAGGGCAGTGAGGGTTTTAACCTATTCTTGGGGCGTTTCATTGGGGCGCAGGTCCCTGCGGTGTCATTAGATAACTTCAATAATTCGCCTAATGGAGTCTCAGGGTTAGTTGGTGTGTGTGTGTGTCTAAGTAGGCAGTCGAGAGGGCTCAGAGTCAACTGTAAAGTGTCTTTAAGGAGAGCATTATCTCCGCCGATTTTCTCTAGTCCCTCAGTGAGGGGGAAACCGGATATGGGGTATCCTACTATAACCTGTTCTGGATTACCTTTTGAACAGACATAACAGTTACTGTTTCCTAAGTCACGAGCGGCTATTCTGGCATTTTCATACCAGGCGTTAACTCCTGCTCTAGGGGGTGCATAAAATGGTTTATTAGTGGCGTCTATGTTGTCATTTACTGATTTTAGGGAGCGTGAGGAGTGCATTAAGTAGGTGTCTTGCAAAATAGAGCATGAGGTATCGTCAGCAAAATACGACCTGCAGAAATGTGAACATGGTTGCAGTTTACAATACAAAATAGCAAAGAAAAATCCTAAAGTTAATGCGATAGATATGATAAATAACCTAAATATATAAGAAAATATATAGGAAAAACACAGTTCTTCAGTCGTCTCCTGGCCTGGTCCCAGGTTCGAGAGACATTGAATAAGCGTCGTGTGATGACAATGGGCATTTCATTTCCTCCATGATCAGGATGAAATGAGTCTGGCTTTATCAGATTAGACATCATGTGGTACTCTCGGCTTTCTGTTCCTGCTGAATGTTCGAATACTTTGTTCTTGTTCACGTGAAGGATCAAAGAGCTCTGAACCTTGGCTCTTTCAGGCGTTGTGTGTTAATCAGTGATTGCGTGTGTGTATGTACATTGGATCCGGGCGCTGGCCCGCCGGAGATGTCGTCTGCTTGATCCGACGCCTGAGATGGTCCGATTGGGCTGGTCTTAACCCTGCTGGCATGAATCCACTGAGGTTGTCCGTCCGTAAGGATGCTGGTTCTCGTCACTGCCAGTACAGCCTGGGGGCTGGAAAACGCGCGGCCTCCCAGAGTGTCCTTGGTTTTAGCGGCTTCACCAACACCGCATCTCCTGGTCTCCACTGGTGGAACTGTGGGGGGGAGAGGCTGAGAGAGACAAACTTTCTGATAGTTATTATTCAGTGTTTCTACCTGATTGTGGACATAGTCGGACAATGCAATATACATCACCTTCTAATAGCGGTGCCCCTCTGGAAGCTGACCATGGTGTTGGAAACGGTCTTATTTCAAATGGAGATAATTTGGTTACTGCAGATGGAGTCATTCTAATCTCACAGAGGACTTGAGGAAGTAATTTGATCCAGGTCATTAAAGTTTTAGCACACTCTTGAATTACTTCTGATGTGAATGAAGGTCCTCTATCACTGTTAATTTTTGGTGAGGTATTCCGAATCTGGGTATTATTTCATTGCTCAACTTTTGATAGACTACTTCTGCAGTTTCTTTTGAGGTTGGATAAGCTTCTACTCATTTACTAAATTGATCCTGGTAGTACTTGATGCTTCCTTGTACTGGCATGTGTGTAAAATCAATTTGTAATGTATGAAATGGGAAATCTGGTTGTGGTAAATGCTGATGTTCTGCTTTTGGTTTTCCTACATTAGTTCGTGCCCATGTTAAACAAGTTGCTAATATGCTTTTTACTGCATGCAATGTTTTCTCAATTACAAATCTTGATTTTACAAATAAATCTTGATTTTACAAATCTTGATCTTGATTTTATTGCCCCTATTACCTCTCTTTGTCCGACATGACTCACCGTGAAAATGTCGGACAAGGACTGGCAGCAGGGAAGATGGGAGGGCAATCAAACCCTCAAGATTTTTATATAGGCCATCCCTGTCGTCTAAGGTACAGTCATTATTCTCCCAATAGGTGTAATCACATGCAGAGGCTTGCTCTTGTATGAATTTTAAATCAACATTTGTGTCTAAATAATCTGGGAGTGTAACAAGTGGCAGCTGTACGGGCACAGATAATACTTCCTGTGGAGGTGGGAGCTGTGATGCAGCTGCAGCCTTGGCTGTCACGTCTGCTAAGGCATTACCTGTTGCTTCGTCTGTGTCAGCTGTACTGTGTCCTTTCGTTTTCACAACTGCAATGGCCGATGGCAGCTGTATAGCCTGCAAAAGTCTTTGCACAAGATCAGAATTAGCAATCGGTTTTCCATCAGCAGATCTAAATCCTCTTTGTCTCCACAATGTGCCAAAGTCATGTACAACGCCAAACGCATAGCGGCTGTCTGTGTAAATCGTCACACGTCTATCCACATGTAACTCACAGGCGCGTATTAAAGCCATGAGTTCTGCTTTTTGTGCTGAGTGAAATGGTAATGAGTGAGCCTCTAGTATTATGTCAGGCAATGTGACCACTGAATAGCCACAAAGAAATGAGTTGTCATTCGGCCTTGAACAGGACCCGTCCACATAAACCGTGGCTGAGTCTGGAATAGGTGTTTGCTCTAAATCTGGACGTGGTGCTGTGGATTCCTGTATACGTGTCATGCAGTCATGATCGTCAAGCCTGTCTGAGCCATCCTGTCGGTCAGAAGAACACAGCATAGGATCAATAAATGTGCTGGCGAATTGGGTGTGCTGCTTGCTTTTATAGTGAGATTTGCATATGTTGTGTAGTTATGTTTGCTAGAATGGTCGTGACCTGGTGATTGGTGTGTAGAATAGTGTCATGTGAGAGTGTGAGCTTCTCGCAGTCCCTTATCATGATAGAGCAAGCTGCTACTGCCCTTAGGCAGGCCGGCATTCCTGAACAACCACGGACAGCACCTTGAATAGAAGGCTACTGGACGGTAGCCACTGCCATGCTCTTGGGCCAGTACACCTGTGCAGGTTCACAACAGTCACACAGAATGTGGTCATGAAAAGAACAGTCTGGTATCCACTGTCTGCAATAGTTCACCATGCCTAAGAAGGACAGCATTTCCTTCTGTGTAGTGGGCCGAGGGACGGAGGTCACAGCTTTGACCCTGTCTGCAGTCATGGAACGTTTTCCGTGAGACAGTGTAAATCCCAAATATTGAACAGAAGTCTGACAGTACTGCATTTTCTTTGCCGATGCTTTGTGGCCAGTCTGTTGGAGGTGCTGGAGAAGCATGTGTGTAGCAGTTTGACATAGTTCCTCACTCGGAGCACAGAGGAGGAGGTCATCCAGTACAGCCCTCCGGAGGAGTGAAGCTGTCCAGGGTAGCACGGACCACCATTGAGAAAGCAGCAGAGCTGTCTACCATGCCTTGGGGCAGATGGGTCCAAGTGTACTGCTTATTTCTATGTGTGAATGCAAATAACGGCTGTGTGTCTTCATGCACAGGCACTGAGAAAAAGGCGGAGCATAAATCCACCACAGTAAAATGTGGATGGAATGTATGTCAATATGCTGCGAACGTCTGGAATGATAGGGAGGCATAATGACTGCATTAATTTGCCTTAAGTCTTGTATGAAACGCCATACGCCAGGTTTGTTAGGCTTTGGCACAGAATTGACAGGAGTATTATATGGAGATACTGTGGGCTTTATTACTCCTGTAGTCAATAAATCTCCTATGATGACGTCTAGAGCTGCGGCTTTTTCGGTAGAAATGGGACATTGCTTGACATATACTGGCTTGTTGCATTTCATGAGCTGTGCGTGATGAGGTGTAAAGCCAATATAAGGTATAAGGTAGATCTATGTGTCGACATGGTTTAGTTATGTCGTAACCTATGTCTGAGTTATGTGACAAAACCACTGTTTGACCTTCACTGGTGTGAGCAGTTATCATGTTGTTGAACAGTGTGAGAGAGACAAAAGTGTGGCTTGTTGTATTTGTACACGTTTTTTTGGCACAGTGTGTGACGTGGAATACCAGAAAAAGGATGTTGAGTTCATTCTCTGCTGAGGCGTCCAGCTGACACAGAGGCTGTTCCTTCTCCATCAGGTCGGTACATAGGGCAGAGAAAACATAAGCTGTTATCAGTGTCAGCAAACATTTCACCCTTTGTGTTAAATGAAATACACAGATTCATTTTTGCCATTAAATCCCTGACTGCATTTAAGTCAATTTTGTCTCTGGACATTGTTAGCAGGAATTTCTTTAGATTTTTAAAGAAATCGGTGATTTTGTCATTATTTACCCACAAAAACTCTGCAGTTGTGGATGCTTTATCATGCTTTGGATCTAATTCACCTATCTCTCTTATGAGTTGTGACTCGGTTACTCCAGGAATGCATTGACACAATATGTACCTGTAATCCGGACCACCCAAATGGTGATATCTGGTACTTCTCTGTAGTGCAGAGACAAAGGCTGTAGGATTTTTAAGAGGATCAGGAAGCTCTTTAATAGTTGCCACTAATTCTGAGATTTTAGGGGGCTGAATACAACACTGATCTCCTATTATCATAAAGGGGTAAGTGTCATTGACGTCACTAGATTTTGGTTCTGTTTGTTTACTACCGCGAGTGTTGGCGTGAGGACCTTTGTCATTCCGGCTTTGTTTTTCCTTTTTTCCTTTTAGATAAGTCTTTATTAAAGTTCGGGTAACAGGTATTTCTTTAGCTACCTCTAAACCTCTAGCTACGATATCGTGGCGTTTCATGTGGGTGTCTATCGTGGACACTGCCTGATGCAAAAGTTTTTCTTCATAGTCGTCTAAATTGTTTTTCATAAGTTCCTCACATTCTTCTTTCAAAAGTTTTTCTCTTTTTTTTATGTTCTGCTAATTCTTCCTTGCGGCGTATATATTGTTTTTCCTGATCTTGTTCAATTAGGTGTCTAAGATCCGTTGCATGTGATTCAGATTTTTCGTCGCTTTCTTTTGAGCTGGTTGGATCAGAATGCTGACATTGTTTGCGTGCAGCTGCTACAGCGACTATTAATTCGGTCTCATCGTAAGGGGGTGGGGCTGTAGGCTGAACGGCTGAACATGCAAGACTAGCTTTTCCTGCGGTAGGTTTATGTTCTTTGCTAGAGCCTGCACTAGTTTTATTTGATGTTAAAGCATCTACACCTGGTTCCGGTCCCTTTTTCCATAGTGGTAACATTTGATGTATCACGTCGCGGCATTCTGTCATATATTTTCTACAGGACTTTTTAAGCAGACTACTTTTCTTATCGCAAATGGTATTCAACATTTCTACTGACCTGGTTTCTGGCGATAATCGTTCGGGATAAGGCTCCGGAAATAAATTAGAATGCATTGAACTTACAGTTCTTAAGTTGTAAACAAAGTCAGTCACGTAAGTACTTCCGCATGTTCTGGTTACGTAATCATGGAAGTCTTCACCGATTCGCGGACGTGAGTTGCACGTGACCGGAAGTGGGAGGCGCACTGAGCCATTATTTGAAACTTTAAATTTTAATTTTTTTTGGTTTTACAGTTGATTTCGATTTTTTCTCGGACCTGTCTGTGGTCTTTGAATTATTCTGACCCATGTTCAGTGATTTCCAGAGGGGTTTACACGCTTTGAAGGATTTATGTTAGTATTTTGCTGTGGCACAGCTGAGGTTACTTTAAATTTATTGCTAGCAATTTTTGTTTGGGTGAGCAACTTCTCACTTAACGAGCAGCTTCTCGCAATACAACAGGCAACTTCCTGTGTCAATACAACAGGCAACTTCCTGTGTCTTTCTGCTTTTAATTTACTTTATTCGGGGACTAAGGAAGTCGTCAGTGTGTCTCTCTGGATCACTAAGTGAAACTTCGTCAGCATATCCCGTTTCTTTTATAGGTTGATCACTGAGAGAGGTATAATACGGTCTTATATAAATATTAAAGACGCATATTTACCTTCGTCAGCAATCCCACTTCTGACACCAAAATTGAAGGAAATTTCCATCCCGGGTTTCCTCCGTGGCGTGAGCGATAAGCAGAGTTTTGTCCTTTCCTTATAAGACTCCTAATTATTCATAGTAACACTCAGGTATGCCGTTCAGCGGGTTAGTTACAGCGCCGGGAGTAGCTTGGGAGAACAAGGAAACACAGACTGCTTCAGGTTGCTTTCCCATAATCAACTCAAAGGTTTATTAAGTACACAACAGCTTATATAGAGGAAAAAGGTTCGTGTGTCAGCAGGTTCTCAGTTCAAACCGGTACAGACCAAATAAGGAAACGTCTTCCTGCCTTGTGAGCAAAGAAGTATCCTTTGTGTAGTTTATCAGTTCAGCTACAATTTATGATCATCCCAGCAAAATACACTCCTAGACATAGAATACAGAGTTCTTTCATTAGTGAATTCTGAAACAAACCACCTGGCTTTTTAACAAGCTCTTTTCTAAAAGATAAGGAAGGGAGGATGGGAGTAAGGAAGTGGTCTCGTCTCTGTGGTATTTTCGACCTTGGGGTACCAGCCTGTGATTCTTACACATTAATTCTTGGGTCACAGAGAAAGAGAAAAACAACTAGTAAATGGGCCTTATTGAGTAACAGTTTTCCTGTATAATATCACAATAAAACAATATCCTGTAAATGCTACCATGGTATCAAAATATCACAACAGGCGTGTTGCCTGCTTATCTGTTTAACAGGGATGAAAATGAAATTAAGTAAATCTCTTAGTGTGTTAATACAGGAAGCTGCGGACCTGGACCAACTGCCCCCACAAGCACAGCGGCCGAAGCAAAATTATAAGTAATGGGAGCCACACCCAGTAAGAATCAGCAGCTGTGAAAAAGACAGCAGCGAGGAGAGAATTAGAGGAGAAATTAAGAGAAGTTTTAACACATAAAATTGGGGCCAACGGACTTGTGGAGGTTGGGAAGGCGTCCGGAGCATCACAACAAAAAGGTGAAACAAAAACACACACAAGCAGAGAAATCTGAGAGAAAGGCTCCTTTTAAGGTAACGCCTAGTTTGAGAAAAAGATAAAAATTAACCTGCCTGCCTACAAATGCACACACACGCAATGAAGAAACAGCTTACACTCATGAACACGTGAAGATTTTCCAGCAAGGCTAAAGCAGCGAAACTTAACATACACCTGTTGTTAAAGGATAAATACATTACTGACAAATAAACTCTCTGGGTTGCAGGACAACAATTTAACTTCAAAGAAAAAGACACTGGTCTGACCAACCAGTGAAGACATGACAAATTTAGGGGTTAAAAGATTCAAATTGTGACATGTTTTCTGCTGATTGATTAATACAAGTGATTACTGAATGAAAGAAAAGTCCATTTTTGGGCTTTTAAACATGATCTTAAGAATTTTAATATGTACCTGTGTTGTCCTGTCAGCTTGGCGGGTCATGAGTTGATTATATGGTGAGAAAAAAACAAAAAAAAGGGGGAGAGAAGGCTGACACAGGGCCTGGTCCCGGTGTTTCTCCCCTCTTGTTGTAATACAGCCAACACAACATCATTTTCCTGTTCGTTTGCTTTTGTTTTTGTCTGTTTTTGTTTTTTGTTTTTCTCTATATATTTAATTACAGGCTGCTTTGCCGGCCCTGAAAGCCGAGGCTGACTGGACTCCTGCTCTCCCCTATACGTGACACTGACCAAATGCTGTAACAGCTGGACCCACAACAACAACCTGAAAATGTCAACAGTGCTGCAGGAATGTGATCTCATGCAGCAGAGACGGAGAGCACTAAACCTAAGGCCCGTTTCACTACACGGGGGAAAATTCCCAGACTGTGTCAGCTGACAGAGCTGTGACGAGACGCCCGCCAAGCCCGAAGGAAAAGTAAGGCTGAGCAAAAGAATGCTGACCTTGATAACTCTGCATTTACACTGTGCAGGACAGTGATGGACCAACACGGATGATCGGGCAGCAAAAAGGGCGTGACCGGGACAGGAGGAGTAACTGAGGTCAGAAGGCACCTCAGAATGGACGAAAAACACAGGAGAAGATGCAGGTTTCACCTGCAGTGAGCATGGACATTGGAGAAAGGACTGCCCCAATTGGGGTCAGAACCAGGACGGACTGAACTTTGAGCAGCAGCAGCAGCAATGGTCGCAAACAAACTGAAAAGGAGGAGGGCAGGACCCCAGGGCATGCTTCAGGCCGTGGTTTACCCAGAACACCAGAACAGGAAAGTGATGAACACACACACACACACACACACACACACACACACACACACACACACACACGTCTACAAACACACAGATTCAGAATGAAGTGAAATACACACATGAACACGTGCACTCGTTGAGTGAGTGAGAAATGATACACACACACACACACTGGAATGCTGATCCACTGAGAAGTGATCCACACACACACACACGCTGATGCAATGAAGAATGCTTTGCTTATGCTGATATGCAAAATGCGGCACACAAACATCCCAATGCATAATTTTTATGAGGAGCCATTGATTACCATTGATTACGTAGAATGTGTTATATGTCACCCAGAGGGCATTTATGTAGATTTTAGGAATAAGCTCTAAAACGGTTTGGTTATGAAAACAATGTCTGTGCGTGATGTCTGTTTATGGCTCAAGGCCTTGACTGAATTCTTTGCTGTGCTTCACACAGCCCTGATGAGGAACAGTGGCACAGAGTGAAAAATGATGAATTAATAGTGTAAGTTTAGGTTGGAGTACGGCATTTTCTGTGATTGAGATTTAATTCAAGGAGGAACAAAAGGGGTTACGGCACCTGAGTTTCTCATTCCCACACAATATTGTCCTGGCAGGAAGCAAAACGTTCCTGTGAATTTCTGGTTGATTTTTTGGTTTTGCTTAGCGCTAGCTTGATGTTATCAGTGAGCTTTGGCTTGTGTTTTTTCTCGTAAGCGAGAGAGGGATAGTTTTATGCTTGGACATGTTTGCAACGGGCCCTAGTTTGTGTTATTTTAGTAGTATTTTGTTGGTTATGTCTGTTTTCGTTTTTGTTACAGTGCACTGAGATAAGAAAATCTGAGAGGTGTGATCCACCGGTGGTGATATGTTGATATTTTGTGAGTCCATGATTTAACAATCAGCTCTTTAAACCAGGCCTGAAAGATTGAAATTTAAAGCGCTATGAAATATTCTTACAAAAACAGTTGCAAAGTGTGTCTCTCCATGATTGTAATTGGCTTGGGAGAAATTCACTTATATGGGACACTGATCATATGAGAAGTCCTGAGTCTAGAAGGATTGCAGCGAGTCAATCCAGAACAAAAGAACAAAGAATTGTTTCCTTTTAAAATGATGACGTCATCTTGCTGGTGATGGAGGCTCGAATAGGTTGCGCGGGAGACTCCATTATCAGCAACATCTGGTATGAATGTGTGTGGAGGTATGCATGTGACTGGACTGTGATGGACTGAAGACTAAAAGTTTTGACTGACTTGATACTGAGACAATGACTGCACCCACTTTCGGATAAGTAAATGCCAATAAACAATTCACCCAGCCGGCAAGAGAAGGGTGGATGCTTCGCTTTGTTTTGTTTTGTTTTTGCAGGAGCAGGAGGATAAGAGAGACTGGAGGAGGAGACTGTAGCTTCACATAAGTATGAACTGCAGACTTAACACTTTGGTTGCTGAGTCTGAGTTACTGATGTTTGCATTAAGAAAACTGTGCTATATTAGCTGTGTTTTGATTAAGGTATCATGTTATATTATTGGGAATGCCAAATGCTACAGTGGAGAAAACTATTGATATCACTCATGACTGGAATATGTTACTATTAACCATAGCAGGCCACTGTAAAAAAGTCAATTAAATTTTATAGAGGAAAATCGTCAAAACTTTAACAATATCTATGAATGACTTGCCGCATTCAGAATAGAGATATGCAATAATAAACATTGGTCCACGTGATATAGGTTCTGGCTTGAAATAGTAAGTTATTAAATGTAGAATATAATCGACAGGGACATTTGATAGGATGTGGTACTGAAAAAGAACAAGAGCAAAGTAAAGAAAGAAAAATATTGTGTTTAGTTTGGATAAAATCAAATTAAAATGTACCATTACACTCAGAGGATCAATATGAAATAAAACATATGCAAATTTGTATGAAGTACATTACTGATAACTGTTCTGTCCTGAGTTTTTGTTTCTATAGCACCCACTTGACCACACCAACAGTTTCTCGCCACCAACAGGGGGTATTTGCAAAGAATAGGGAGGAATATCATCAAAACTGGGAAAGGTAAGCCCCGAAGGGGGTGATGACACCATAACTTTCACTTATGGTCAAATTCTTAAAATTTGACCCCAAACTTGAAAATTGTTCAAACATTTAGAGACAGAGTGGATAAACATAATGTCGCAAACCACATAAGGATGGAGCATTTGAATCAATAAGATGGTGAAATAACACGCAGTAAAATGTGGATCATGTTGATTATGTTTATTCCAGTGTGCAGAGGAGTCAATTCCCTTCACAAAGTTTATAAATTCACTTGAACCAAAATTAGGAGCACCCGGTGCTGCAAGAGTTAATAGTCACAATACCCAAGGATAAGCACAAGAGCATGACTGATATGATGGGACTGGGATTTTGCTACACTTAATTATTGCAGACACAACTAAAACTATAACTGAAACTAATCAAAACTAAACTAAACTAGCAAACAATTGGTAAAAACTGATTAAAACTGATATAAAATTGAAAATCTGAAGTCGAAGCTAAATAAAAATAAAAACTAATGAAAATTGCAAAACTATTACAACCCTGGTCCAGACTAAGATGGCGTTGGACATCTTCAGGGCAGAAAAGGGTTGGTGTGACCAAGGTGTGGTTTGGCTTGTTGTATGTACATTTCAAAATATGATGAGATATGATGTCACTAACCTTCTCTTTTAAGTGTCTAGCTCCGACGAATTGACCCATGGGAGTGTGTCAAAAAGGGGGAAGTTGAGTCCGAACATCAAACAATGGTTTTATGAACATCTGATGACTTTATTTATGTGTTTAATAATATAGGTATGGCAAAACTTAAGCATATAATGTGTTAGACTTAGAAATGGTTCATTAATTTTTGATTTCTTTTACACACACATAGATTATGATTAGAATAAGTCCCTGGTCAAAGAGTCCTGAACATAATATTTTAAACCAAATTTGAATCATTAGAAGAACAATGGATAACAATATTAGATTATCAAGGCTAGGGAGAGAGGTGTTTTGGTTTTCTGTCTCTTGCAGAGAAAGGAACAGACACCAGACGGGGACACGGAGATGTGAAGACCCTTCACAGCAGAGGCAGATGTAGGGACTGCCGAGACAGCAACTGAGGTCAAGTGTCATGGCGTTTGGGCTCCTGGAGAACATGGATCCCACAAACACAGCAATAACCATGAAGGGGTTGGCGAAAACCAGGAACATCAGACCAACGAGGTTCAAGAGGCTCTTGGCAAAAAGGGGGACACGGAGGTGACCCCAAAACACACAGATCCTTGTTTGAAATCGGGGCAGAATAATCCCCAGAACTGTGCAATGACTAAAGGGTGGTCTAACCCCGGAGGTCGAAGAAAGAAGCTGAGAATCACCCAACTGGAAGACACTGGTAGCTGCAGCAATAAAAATAAAGGTTAAAAGCTCCTTAGACAGAGGTTCTAGTCTAAGTACGTTTGAAAGGTATAAGGTGGCATTAAAAAGGGGGTGGAAAACTGGAGCACCAAAATAAAGCTGTGGGAGAATTGGGGAGTGATGGGAGTGTCATCTGTAACTGCTGTTATGGTCGTAAGTCTAACTTTGCTTGCATCTGAACTGCGTGAACACAGAGGTCATCCCACATATGGTCCACCCGTTAAAGGGGGACAGAGGGCCTCAGGACCAAGAAGAACTGGACCTTGCAAGGCTGGAGTGTATGTTGTAAGTGATCTCTTTGAAGAAAAGAGATCAAAGGGGGAATTGTGATATTATTCTGTTATCATATGTTACCTTATATATGTAATCAAAGTAGTTGAAGTATGATACTGCTGTAGATCATATTATACCCTTTAATTTAGAGTGTGTGATCTGTATGTAGTTTAGTTCTCATTATACTTTTGAGTTAAAAGAACATATTCACTTATTAGTTTATTAGATAAATGTGCATCACTCTGTATCCTTGATCTGCTGTGAATGTATTACATGCTTAATTGTTGAATCATGAAGAGAAGGTTGTAAGCAGGAGACTCTGTGTCTAAGACAGGGGAGATAGACAGACCACATTCCACACCCCCACCTTACAGAAAGCAGAGAAACAACTGCCGAGGTCATAACTTAGGCGCTGTAACAGAGAAAGAATGTGATGTTTTGGCTTTTACGACTAGATGGGGGCCGCTAGGAGCTATAAAAGGCTGTGTAACCCGTCACCATTTTGAGACTTGCTGTGACCCTCTGCAGGCAGGTCTCCCCATCATGATGGTCCTTATGCTCTTAAGTGTTGAATTGTATGGAAATAAATGGTTGTTGATTGAGCATAAATACACCGAGTATTGTCCTTCCTTCAGCCCAAAGATTCAAAGAATTGGGAGATTTCAACAGCATGTAATATATGTGTGATGGATGCATCCCTCAGTAAGACTCCAGTCTTGTATACCCCAGATTTTGAGAAACCTTTTATTCTTCAAACTGATGCTTCTGACAGGGGTCTGGGGGCTGTTCTTCTACAGGGACCGCCCAATGAGTGACACCCAGTGGCTTTCATTAGCCGTAAAATGTTCCCAAGAGAGATGAGATACTCAACGGTGGAAAAAGAGGCTTTAGCAATCAAGTGGGCACTTGATTCCCTCAAGTATTACCTCCTAGGCCGGGAATTTACACTGGAAACTGACCACAAGGCGCTCCAGTGGTTGGAGAAAATGAAGGATACGAATGGACGAATCACCAGATGGTACCTTGCGATGCAGCCATTCCGTTTTACCATTCAGCATATCGCAGGCAAGAACAACTGCACAGCGGACTATCTCTCTCGCTGTTCCAGCTCACTGCTAAAGGGGGGGAGTGTGTGATGGATGCATGCAACCACACAACTGAGATACTTAGGTAATATTCATTTGGTCTTTTGTCTTATGTTTACGTTATGCTCTAAAGTTTCTGTGATCATAAGTTAACTAATTTGATATTTTGAGTTTACCTGTAATGCATGACAGCACTAAGCTATAGCCCAAATGGTGGCATAGACTTTGCTTTGCATTGTTTGTTATTTTATATAGGTATGTTATATTGATTATATTTCTGCTCTTTCTGAGTTACCTGACCTCCGCTCCAGTCCTTCCTGGTTTGGCTGAAAGAGGAGGCTGAGGGTGGAGCTGGTTTAAATGCAGAAGCCAATAAAGTGGACTGGACCATCTATTGTGATCATGCAGGGGGAATGGGGTTCTTCTTGAATGATGGTTATCTGTTATCTCTTTAGTTTTCACCTTTGGTGTATATAATGGTTTATTCATTTGCTATATAACTGGAGCTGTTTCTCATTTGGGCAGGTCAGTTTGTTGAGTTATGTTTTTGTTAAGTGATTTTTGAGTAGCGGTCTGTTAAGTTAACCTCTTTTATGGGCCCACTTGGTTCTTAAAAACTTTATTTTTTGTTATTTTGAATTTTTGTAATCATCTTGTCCTTTTTGGGGGTATAATAAACCCATTTTTGAAGATTACATTTGTGTCTGTGTGTTCCTGGCTGCTTGGATCATGACAATATGTAATAGAAAAAAAAAAACACCCAGCACACCCCTGCGGGCGGTTTATCCTTTAAGCTCGGGTCCTCTACCAGAGGCCTGGGAGCTTGAGGGTCCTGCGCAGTATCTTAGCTGTTCCCAGGACTGCGCTCTTCTGGACAGAGATCTCCGATGTTATTCCCGGGATCTGCTGGAGCCACTCGCCTAGCTTGGGAGTCACCGCACCTAGTGCTCCAATTACCACTGGGACCACCGTTACCTTCACCCTCCACATCCTCTCGAGCTCTTCTCTGAGCCCTTGGTATTTCTCCAGCTTCTCGTGTTCCTTCTTCCTGATATTGCTGTCACTACGGCCGTCTTCTTCTGTTTATCTACCACCACTATGTCCGGTTGGTTAGCCACCACCATTTTGTCCGTCTGTATCTGGAAGTCCCACAGGATCTTAGCTCGGTCATTCTCCACCACCCTTGGGGGCATCTCCCATTTTGACCTCGGGACTTCCAGGTTATACTCGGCACAGATGTTCCTGTACACTATGCCGGCCACTTGGTTATGGCGTTCCATGTATGCCTTGCCTGCTAGCATCTTGCACCCTGCTGTTATGTGCTGGATTATCTCTGGGGCATCTTTACACAGCCTGCACCTGGGGTCTTGCCTGGTGTGATAGACCCCAGCCTCTATGGATCTTGTACTCAGAACTTGTTCTTGTGCTGCCATGATTAGTGCCTCTGTGCTGTCTTTCAGTCCAGCTTTGTCCAGCCACTGGTAGGTTTTCTGGATATCAGCCACCTCCTCTATCTGCCGGTGGTACATACCGTGCAGGGGCCTGTCCTTCCATGATGGTTCCTCGTCTCCCTCCTCTTTCTTGGGTTTCTGCTGCCTGAGGTATTCACTGAGCACTCGGTCAGTTGGGGCCATCTTCCCAATGTATTCTTGGATGTTCGTTGTCTCATCCTGGACTGTGGTGCTGACACTCACCAGTCCCCGGCCCCCTTCCTTCCGCTTAGCATACACCCTCAGGGTACTGGACTTGGGGTGAAACCCTCCATGCATGGTAAGGAGCTTTGTCTTTATGTCAGTGGCTTCTATCTCCTCCTTTGGCCAGCCTATTACCCCAGCAGGGTACCTGATCACGGGCAGGGCGTACGTGTTGATGGCCCGGATCTTGTTCTTACCATTCAGCTGACTCCTCAGGACTTGCCTGACCCTCTGCAGGTACTTGGTGGTTGCAGCTTTTCTAGCGGCCTCTTCATGGTTCCCATTCGCCTGCGGGATCCCCAGGTACTTGTAACTGTCCTCTATGTCTGCAGTGTTGCCTTCTGGTAGTTCAATCCCCTCAGTTCTGACTACCTTCCCTCTCTTCGTTACCATCCGACTACACTTCTCCAGTCCGAACGACATTCCAATGTCATTGCTGTATAGCCTGGTAGTGTGGATCAGTGAATCGATGTCTCGTTCACTCTTGGCATACAGCTTGATGTCATCCATGTACAGGAGGTGGCTGACAACTGCTCCGTTCCGTAGTCGGTATCCGTAGTGTTGAAATCTCCCAATTCTTTTGATCTTTGGGCTGAAGGAAGGACAATACTCGGTGTATAAATGCTCAATCAACAATCATTTATTTCCATACAATTCAACACAAAGAGCATTTAGAACCATCATGATGGGGAGACATGCATGAAGAGGGTCACAGCAGTCTCGAAATGGTGACGTGTTACTCAGCTTCTTATAGCCGCTAGTGGCCCCCACCTAGTCGTAAAAGCCCAAACATTCACATTCTTTCTCCCTTACGGCGCCTAAGTTATGACCTTGGCTCATTGCTCCTCTGCTCTAGACACAAAGTCTCCTTCTGTTTATGATTCAGCAATAAAACATGTCAAGAACACAGTATGAGACATTCACAGAAGATCAAGGATACAGAGTGATGCACACTTATCTAATAAACTAATAAGTGAATATGTTCTTTTAACTCAAAAGTATAATGAGAACTAAACTACATACAGATCACACACTCTATATTAAAGGGTATAATATGATCTACAGCAGTATTCTAATTCAATTACTTTGATTACATATATAAGGTAACATATAATAACAGAATAATCTCACAGTAGCCAGTCTTGTTAATGATCTCACTGAGGGGGTTCAGGCCTACGCAGAACAGCAGTGGGGACAGAGCATCTCCTTGGTAGATCCCACACTTGATGGTAACTTGTGCTATGGGCTTGGAGTTGGGCTCTAGTGTTGTACGCCACATCCCCATTGAGTTCCTGATGAAGGCTCTTAGGGTCCCGTTGATCTTGTACAATTCTAGGCATTCCAGTATCCAGCTGTGGGGCATTGAGTCATAGGCCTTCTTGTAATCAATCCAGGCCACGCACACAGAAGAGAAACCGCTTCTGTCCACCGATCCAGGAACTTGAAATCTTTGCATTTCAGGATACTTTTCTTTAATAAACGGTAAGCATTATACATACTGTCCTTGCAGAGGTGGTTTCTCTTCTCGCAAGTGAAGTAAATTTTTTGAAGGCGTTTATTTTTTTCGAGGTCGCGGATGACGTCAGGAGAAGGTGATTGGTCACTTGCAATGTTGAACCTGGAACAACATTATTTATGATGATGAACAACACCAACACGAGGATATCAGATCGTCCGGGAGGGGAATGTCACTTGAGATGCCTTAAGTCTGCCAAGTCCCACAGCCAAGTCTCACTGCCGGAAATAAGTCTCACTCCTCAAAAAGCCTGATCTGTTACATAGTACCTGCAGTCTACCATGACATGGCAGAGGTATTTAGAAAAGGTAGAGTGCTGTCGCTGCCTCCGCTCAGACCTTACGACCTCCTCTACGGGGGACTGCTTCTATCCAGCAGATCATGCAATTTGTCGCAACCCGAAAGGGAGGCCATGGAAAAATATATAACGGGGCTGCCAGCATCATTCGGCTATTCCTCCTCTCCAGTTTCTAGATCTTGGTGGTCCGTGAAGGACAGTGAATGGAAGCAGATCCCGGGACCAGGCCGCCCAACACCTCTTTGTTCCCACTTCCATCCATTCCCAGGTGGTGAATTGGGCGCACACTGCCAAGCTTATCTGTCACCCCGGGGTCCATCACACCAAAACCTTCCTCCAACATTTCTTCTGGTGGCCCCCTCTGCCTAAGGACACTGGGGAGTATGTGACCACCTGCTCCACCTGCACCAAAAACAAACTGGTGAATAAGTCACCTTCTGGTCTGCTCCAACATTTATCAATCCCTGGCGCCCTCGACTTCATTACAGGACTTCCTCCATCGGCAGGTAACACAGTCATACCAACAATCATAGATTGTTTCTCAAAAGCTGCCCACTTTCTAGCCTTATCCAAACTCCTCACAGATCTAGAGATGGCTCAACCACTCACCACATGCAGTTTTCATCCATAGTTTGGACAAACTGAGCACGCCAACCCAGAACTAAAGGCCACTCTCAGCCTCCAATCAGGTCATCTGGAGTGAGCAACTACCTTGGATAGAGTACGATCATAACATTCTCACCTCCTCTCACGTAGGTGTCGTCAAGTATAGAGGTCAACACGAGCAGCTCTCCTGCATACTTAGGAACAGAATAAACGCCTAGCTGATCAACACAGAAACCCTACTTTCGGCTACTTGGAAGGATAAAAGGTATGCCACAATTTGTTTACCTTCGGGCTGAATGCAAAAAAGTCACTGACTGCTTCATTAGGGTTACATGGTGAGAGAAGGTGGCGCAGGGTTGCAGCTTACCTTGAAGACCAGAGCATTGCAGGAGGACTGCCCCCAGCCCCGGATAACATACAACCACCCCCAAAATGAACTGCAACTTGGTATTTGGATAGACAAGGATTGTCGCTGAAGTAAAAACTTCTTTAAGGTTGGAAAATGTGGCTTCAGGTTCTGAAGATCAGAGGAAGGGAGTTTTTGTGGAGATTACTTTTTTAAGGGGTGTTGTTAACTGGCTGCAGTTTCAGATGAACCCGAGAAGGTGGTGGGAGGAGGGAGTTGGCCATTCCACCACTATCTTAATCTTTACCTTTTCAGTCTCCACTTCCTAGGTTACATTCTCACAGAGGGGTGAGAATGTAACCTAGGAAGGTAATAGATGATGAGCGAAATTCACATTTTTCTGCTTTGACATAAAGGCGGTGTATCCAGTGTTCGGCTTCGGCGAAGAATACTAGGCGCGGGCAAAGGCTGCAAGCTCCCGAGCTTGTAACACCTCATGAGCTTCATGCAGCTGGTCCATCAAGCCCATGTATATCCTCTGAGCTGATGCAGATGAGGATTCCCCTCCAGGATCGCCTTGATAGCGTTAATCCTGATCGCCATCACCTTAGCGTCCATTGTGTGGGAAATCCGCTTAACCAGACATTGAATGCGGGAGATATCACACTCCCGGGACGAGCCCGCTGGGTCCAGGTTGTGGTCGCGTCGTTCTGTCATGTTTCGGCTGTGTGCAGGCAGGCAGAGAGGAAGGACCCAAAATGCAGGACTCACGGAAGTGAAAGTGAATTCTGAATAAACAGCTTTATTGCAGGGGTTACCGAACAGAAAACGAACTATACTGGAAAACGACTAGACTGGCATGAAGGCAAACAGAACACACAGGGAGTGAGGGCAGAAGACATTAATGACGCGACACCGAGTAGGGGAAGACACAGACACAAGAGGTGAACGGAGCGAAGAGGAAACAGCTGGGAGACACGGCTGACGCTGATTACACTGATGAGACAGGGAGAGCACAAAGCTGAAGGCACTGACATAGGACACAGACCTACAAAATAAAACAGGAAGCACACGACAGACAGAGACACAGACGCAGACTCATAAGCAGGCATACCGAATATAACACATAGAACTCAAACAATAATAATCATCATCATCAACAAAACACCAGAGAAACAAAACGTTCATACAAAAATAGACCAGAACTCAGAATGCTGGGTCAATACTGACCCAGAACTGTGACACTAACAAGGCATACAAGTCATGAACTCTAGAGCTGGATTGTAGTGGTCACATGTCTCAGTTGCTATAATGAGATCCACAGGGGAAAAAGAAAGATACATAAGGTCCTTTCACTGCTGAGACAATATCAGTCTGGTATCTTGCATCTGTTTTTCTCCCTGTTGTACATTCTGGCTGTTGTAGTCAATGGTGCTGGATTTTTATTTCTATTGTTGAATGATGACTTAAAATGTGAAGCTTAATGGTTATGTAGAAGTTCAGAAGAATTTGCAGAGGGTAACCAAGTGTCATAAATGTCCCTGGCCAAATTTTGGTACAAAGTAAAGTTTGGTGCAAAGCTCACATTTAGACATCTTTAATTAGTGTCATTAATTTACCTTTTACTTCGATGGAGCAAATGCATTAAATTTAATGTGACAGATATAACTTTTGGTGGGCATATAGAATTGGAAAAATACAAATTTCTGTATTTTGCTATCATGTTTACTGCTTATATTCTAATACTCTGCAGTAATTCAACCATAGTTTGACTCATCTGGATTAAGAAAAGCCTCCATGAGCCTATGTATATTTTCATTGCAGCTTTGTTGTTCAACTCTGTTGTGTTCAGTACAAATATCTACCCCAAACTTTTGATGGACTTTTTATCTGAGAGGCAGATTACAACTCATTTACTTTGTAGCTTTCAAGGATTTATTTATTACTCTTTAACTGGTTCAGAGTTCTTTCTCTTGGCATCCATGGCTTATGACAGGTATGTGTCCATATCTAAACCTTTGCAATATAATACTATATTATATAGTATTATAAAAGCAGCTGTCAAAATTTTATTGGTTTTAGCTTCTGCCTGCTTGTCAGCTTGTGCCATCAGCTGTAATTATAAACACTTCACAAATCTGCAGTTTCACTTTAAATGGAATTTTTTGTAACAATGCAATTTCCATGCTTTACTGCGTAACTGTGGAAACACCATATTTAATGTATGGTGTATTAATTCTACTTAACACTCTATTCCTTCCTTTATTTTTCATACTTTTTACTTACACAAAAATATTTATAATATGCTATCGAAGCTGCAGAGAGGTCAGGAAAAAAGCTGCACAGACCTGTTTACCTCACCTGCTCGTTTTGATCAGCTTCTCATGTTTGTGTTCATATGATAGAATTATAACTTGAGTGGAAATTGATTTATCCCAAACTGCACGTTTCATAATTACTTTACAAGTGGTTTTGTGTCATCCTCTCTTTAATCCAATTGTATATGGACTGAAAATGAAAGAAATCTTTCAACACCTCAGGAGGTTGTTTTGTCATTGCGTCTTATGTGTCAAAACGAATGTTGGAAGTGCGGTCATTTCCTTTGTGATTCAAGTTCAAAGGCCTGACTTCTCTCCAGAGTAGAGATTTCTTTGTAGAGCAGATACTGTACATATAAAAGATTATCATTAGCAAATTTTTGAGTTAAATAGTCTAATAAATAATGACATGTGTCTGTGTGGAACTGAGGTACTTTGCAGATATGTTTCTGTATTTATGTAAAATTCATATAAATTTCTGGTATTTATGTATATTGTGCTCTGCAGAAATAGCTCCCAGGCCTCTGGTAGAGGACCCAACTAAACTACAGAGCACAAACCTTAACGAGAACGACCAGAAGAGACTAACGGCGGACAGCAGGGAGAACACACGGGTGAGACATGGTAGAAACGCAGATGAGGCAGGGTGGAATACACAGACGGACCAGCAACTACAATAACGGAGGACATGACTTAAATACACCCAGAGAAACACAGGGGAATTACACACAGGCGGTGGACACAGCTGGGAATGATCAACAAGACGAGACAGAGGTAAAACTGAACACACTCACATGAGACCCAGACCTTCACAATAAAACAGGAAATGAGAACACCACACCAAGACGCAGACCTGACACTGAGAGACAGATAGAATGACACATGGAACCTGAACTAAACTAAACGTGGGATACAACCGAGAACAAATCCTTAAACATGAAACTCAAATAATAAACATAATCATCATCATAAACACAACAAGAGAACAAGAAAACAATACCTGATGCAAACTAAAACATAATAACCTCAAACATGGAATAACAAAAACATGAAACTCCACATACTGGGTCCAACGGACCCAGACCCGTGACAGTACCCCCCCCTCAAAGGGCTGGCTCCCGACAGCCCCAAACAAAAAGCACAAGCACCAAGCCAGGGCGGGCGGAGGGGGCCCAGGAAGGAGGGCCCGAAACACAAAAAACCAGGAGCACGAGAGTCCAGAACCAAAACATGACTGTTCACTAGTCCATAACACAGTCAGGGGGCCGACCACGCACACAGCAACGGCGGCGACGGGCAAACAGTTCTGGGGGCCGACCGTGCACACGGCAACGGCGGCAACGGGCAAACAGTTCTGGGGACCGACCGTGCACACGGCAACGGCGGCGACGGGCAAACAGTTCAGGAGGCCGACCGTGCACACAGCAACGGCGGCAACGGGCAAACAGTTCTGGAGGCTGACCTCTTGGAAGGTAGTGGCGGCCACTGAGCAGGTCCGGAGGACGGCCGCGATGCCAGCGGCGGCTACGAACTCTTTCCGAAGGCCATGATGCCATCTTAGAGGCCCGGAAAACGGCCGGCAGAGGCGAGGCGGAACGGGTCGAGCTGGCACTGACGGCGGCGTGGCAACCACAGGACCAGACGAGGCCGGACCAGACGAGGCAGGACCAGACGAGGCAGGACCAGACGAGGGCGGAGCTGAAGCCGGACCAGACGTGGATGAAGACACGGAGGCTGGACCAGGCGCGGATGAAGACACAGAGGCTGGACCAGGCGCGGACGACGGCAGCGGGATGGCTGCGGAACCCAACGGCGGTGATGCTGCAGCAGGTGAAGTGGAGATGTGCTGGCTGGGTCCTCCAGGACCGTCAGCAGGTGTGAGGACGTGCTGGCTGGGTCCTCCAGGACCCTCAGCAGATGTGAGGACGTGCTGGCTAGGTCCTCCTGGACCGTCAGCAGATGTGAGGATGTGCTGGCTGGGTCCTCCAGGACCACCAGCAGATGTGAGGATGTGCTGGCTGTGTCCTCCAGGACCCTCAGCTAACGAGGCGTGGTGCTGGGTGGGCTCCTCGGACCCTCCAGCAGACGTGGCATGAGGCTGGACGGGCTCCTCGGGCCCTCCAGCAGACGTGGCATGAGGCTGGACGGGCTCCTCGGGCCCTCCAGCAGATGTGGCTTGAGGCTGGACGAGCTCCATGGGCCCTCCAGCAGCCGACACTTGAGGCTGGCTGGGTTCTCCTAAACCCCCAGCAGCCGACACTTGAGGCTGGCTGGGTTCTCCTAAACCCCCAGCAGACGACACTTGAGGCTGGCCGGGCTCCTCAGGCCCTCCAGCCGACGAGGCAGGACGCTGGCTGGGTTCACCTGAACCCCCAGCTAACATGACTTGAGACTGGACGGGCTCCTCAGGCCCTCCAGCCGACGAGGCAGGACGCTGGCTGGGTTCACCTGAACCCCCAGCTAACATGACGTGAGACTGGACGGGCTCCTCAGGCCCTCCAGTGGAACCAGTCTCTGAAGCAGCAGGTACGGAGACCTCTGCCAGTGTGGACACTGGCTGGGACTGAGCAGCACAGTGGCTAGACTCAGGCAGCAACAGTGGGATACAGTCCTCAGAGGGCTGAAAGTGTTCCCCAATACACTCAGCAGAGGACTGAGGCGGACGGGTGAACTCACTTGAACTCTCAGGGGGTGCTGAGAGCCGAGACTGTTCTGGTGAGTTCTCCGGTGAGGCTGCTGGTGCTGGCGTCTTGACCTCTAGGGGTCCAGAGTTGGCTGGTGACTGACACCCAGCCTCTGGGGAGGCCCTAGAGGGAGCAACTGTCTCTGAGATGGCCAGCTTAAATGAACCAGCAAAATTTTGTGTGGAGTGTGTTCCCTGCTTGTAATGAGGCTGTGAGGATAAAGGCTGGGTAAATGAGTGGACAGGCTGCTGAACTGGTGGCAACTGAGCTACAGGTAGCGAAGTAGTAACAGGTGGTGGAGTGGCTGGCTGAACTGATAATAAGGCTGATGAATCTCTTGCCAACTGAGCTATTGACTGGGCTATGGACTGTAACATGGTGTCTACTGGGTCTGACTGTGACTGTAATGGAGGTGATGATTGAGCGGCTGACTGAGTTAGCGACTGCTGGGCAGCTAACCGAGCTACCGGCTGAGCAGCTGACTCAACGAACACAGCCCCGGTATAAACAGTCATATGAACTGGTGAAACAGACGGAGCGTCTTTTCCACTCACCACAGCTGGCAGTTCCGAAGTCCTAATCTCCGGCTGTGGGGCGACGCGCCGACGGTGCGATCGTCGCTTCCTCCCGGGCAAAACCTCCGGCGGGCCGGGCAAAACCTCCGGCGTCCGGCTGGGTTGGGAAGCGGTAGCGGCTGGTGGGTGTAGGTGAAGTTCGTGAAGGATGAAGTCTTGCACGAGTGGGTGTAGTGAGTCCAATAGCCAGGGATAATCTGTGAGCAGCTGTTGCAGTCTGGCTTCCAGAACGTGGAGGAATGCTTCTCCCTCATGCTCTAGCCACAGGTTGATTATTTTTGAAGCGGAGTTCGTGATGAGGTCCCGAAGCTCCGTGGGTGGGGTGAATGCCGCTGGATCCATATCTGGCTGGTCCGTACTGTCACGGCGAGTGAGGTGAGCCGTGTGGAGGAAATGAAGGAGGATCCAAATGCAGGCAGTCGTGAAGGTGTAAAGGTGGTTTATTGAATATGAAAGTAAATACAAACGGCAAATGGAGCTAGAACTAAACTATACTGGGATCAACTAAACTACAGAGCACAAACCTTAACGAGAACGACCAGAAGAGACTAACGGCGGACAGCAGGGAGAACACACGGGTGAGACATGGTAGAAACGCAGATGAGGCAGGGTGGAATACACAGACGGACCAGCAACTACAATAACGGAGGACATGACTTAAATACACCCAGAGAAACACAGGGGAATTACACACAGGTGGTGGACACAGCTGGGAATGATCAACAAGACGAGACAGAGGTAAAACTGAACACACTCACATGAGACCCAGACCTTCACAATAAAACAGGAAATGAGAACACCACACCAAGACGCAGACCTGACACTGAGAGACAGACAGAATGACACATGGAACCTGAACTAAACTAAACGTGAGATACAACCGAGAACAAATCCTTAAACATGAAACTCAAATAATAAACATCATAATCATCATCATAAACACAACAAGAGAACAAGAAAACAATCCCCGATGCAAACTAAAACATAATAACCTCAAACATGGAATAACAAAAACATGAAACTCCACATACTGGGTCCAACGGACCCAGACCCGTGACACTAACAGGCTGCAGGCTTGGGGTGCATTCCAGGAATGCACCCCCACACCCTGGGAGCATGAGAGAGTTCGTACCTTGTCTTATTGTAGGATTAACGTAGCTATGTCTGTTTCAGTTTAAGTGCTTCTTTACATATAGTTTAATAATAGTTTAATAGTTTAATTATTTATATACCACATTTAATTACAACAGGAGCGTTGACCAAAGTGCTGTACAAGAATACAACATACATAATAAAACAACTTAGAGTATTAAAAGCAAACACCAAATATGAATTAACAAATAACAAATAACTCTCATGCTGTATTAAAAGCCAGTAAATAAAAATGTGTTTTAAGATAAGATTTAAAAAGATTGACAGTAGGAGCCTGTCTGATGTGTAGGGGTAAATTATTCCACAGCTTAGGCGCTACGACTGCAAATGCTCGATCACCTCTATGAACCAGCCTCGACCTTGGTACAGCTAAAAGCAAAAGATCACTTGATCTAAGAGATCTAAGGGGGGTATAAGTCTGCAAGAGGTCAGACAAATACCCGGGAGCCTGTCCATTCAGGACTTTGTAAGTATATAGATGAACTGTTGGATTTTCCAGACCAGCAGGTTAAGGGAAGTTGTTTATGGGGTCACACTCTGACCCTTTGATCTCACACACACACACACACACACACACACACACACACACGCACACACGCACGCACGCCTGAAGTATAAATAAAGACCAGGGCAAAGCTCAGGGCGAGTCTCTGAGACTGCCCTTGCTAGCAAGAATTCTGTGTCTTTCTCTTCTCTGAGTCTTTACTGAAGAAGTGTTTTAGAATATTTTCCCTAACATTTATTTGGTCCTTCGTAGCTGGATCAGAAAATATCAGAATTGTTATCTGTTACTCTGTTCCAAGATCCAGCACTGATTCCTGACGCCGTGGGGAGCCAGCACCGAAGCCTGTGCACAGCCCTCTTGGACGAGGAGAGAGCCCCAGGACGTTAAATTCGGGTCTGGGCCGGTGTTATAATCTGGTCCACGGTGGTGGGATTCAGTCCGATGATCCGAATCACCAGTGAGACGTCGGAGAGTGAGAAACACTATTTTGGTATATAAGACGGCCGCAAAGGTTTAAAGAAACGTGATAAATTAGGTTGGGTTCGCCGAAAGGAGCTGAATTAGACTTAGGTTTTAGAGGTAGCCGAAATTACTTCGTGACAAATTCAAATGAAAACACGTTGAGACAGAGGAATTAAAATATGTTGGGTTCGACGGAAAGAGCTGAATTAGACTTGAGTTTTAGAGATAGCTGAAATTATCTCGGGACAAATTGGCGCGCAAATGTCTATGTGTGTGTATGTGTCTGGAAGTAAGTTGATTTTATAGCACAATACGCTGCTGAACTACTTCCATTTTTGTTTTCTTTGCTGAGGCTCATGTGCTGGTGACAAAGGAGAACGGTTGAGTTTCATCTCATAAAACTGATACCGCTTCACCGTTAGGGTGAAGTCGAAGGCCGTATCAGTAAACCACTCTGAAGTCAAGCGTGCCAGCGACGGCCCAGCAAAATCTTTGAAAATGGGTGATAAACAAGTAAAATTAACACCTGATGAGAAATGTCTAGAAAAACAGCAAGCCGGAGCAGGACTAATCCAAAAGAAAGAGAGAGGAATGCATAGTGGAAGAGCAAGAGGTAGAGGCAGAGCTACACACACCAAACAGTGACTTTAACACTACATGCTGGAGGTGTGGAAAAGAGGGACATTTTGTACGTGACCGTAAGAAACAAAGAAGACAGTAACTCAGAATAGGATAGCAGCTCAGCTGAAGAGAGCAGTTCAGACTAGGAAGAACATAATAATCCCTCACCCAGTGAAGATTAGAGATCACAGTAGTTTGAAGTAGTTTAAAAAAGGGTTGGAACCGAATAGATATAAATGCAAGAGGAATAAAGTGAAATAAACAAAAAGCTAAATTACAACTTCATTTTAATGCATTCAAACTAATAATAAAAAGGATAACAACCTATAAACTGGTATTAATAATGAAAGCAGATAATTCACACAAACAGAACTATGATAACTGTGATAACTGGAGTGTGCAGCGTTTCCGTGAGCAGTTTTCCTGCATCTTGACTTGTGTGTAGAGTGTTCATAACATCAGCATTATGTTTTGTTTATTTGTTTTGTTGGGTTGAAAAATAGTTAAATAAACTGGTGATCATATTTATGGATCACCATGGTACATATCATCAGCCATGTGATTTATTTACGCAGATGAAAAAGTGAGTGTGAATGTGTCTGACGTCACAGTGTTTTTGTGCGCTGTGTAAAAATAATTGTTTTTGATTGTGAGAGCGGTGATTCTGCAGGTCACCAGCTATTTAAAAAAAAAAAAATACAAACAAAAAAAGAGTGAAAAAGAGACAAAATTTACATTGTAGATGAAAAATAATTATAGGAAAAAGGTTTTGTGTTGATCAACCAAGAGCAACTACAATCTTATTTTCTGCTTTTAAGAAAGGACGGTTCACAAAAACAGAGAGAGAGAGAGAGATGTGTGTTGATTAAGCAGTGATGATAATAATGAAAGTCTCTCAGTCTGTCGTTTACAGGTGGGGAACGGACCTGGATCAATTCTCCACGGGCAGCAGTCGGAAGAAAATTATAGGTTGAAATCATTAGAAAAAATTAGAAACACCCAGCCAGAATTTTTTGGCTGAATTGTTTTGCAGCTTCCCATCCTCATCCTGAACAAGCAAGCTCCAAGGAAACTAATCTCTCCCTGAAGACACCGAGTGCAGTTTCAGAAGCACGAGCATGAACATCAACTGTGGACAGGAGTCCAAGAGACAATACCAGAGTTCTGAGCAGAGAGGTCCAGCAGCGCTGTGGGCAAACGGCATCAGAAAGAGAAGAACCACCATCTAGATTGGATGGATGGAGATGCGTTTCCAGCCAGCTGCAACCTCACTGTGTGTGAAGGACTTTTGAGAAGACTGTCTGAGTTTGACATTTGCCATGTTTGGAGTGAGATGGCAATAAGAGAGACACGGGACAAAGCTGAAAAAAACTGACTGCCATTGGACTGAAAAGTGGGAGAGAAGGAAAGGAGCAGAAGAGGGCTGAGGCTGCTGTTTTAGTGTGGGGAATCAAATTAGGTTAAGGAATTCGGGGAGACAAGCGACTGCCTGGAAGTGGAGGATTGACACAGTGTCCAGACCACCACAAAAGGGGGAGGAAGACAAGCACTGAGGTATGCAACCGTACTGTTAGAAAAAATGGAAAGGTGACACCACACATGCAGATAATATGCACCAGAGATAAAAAATCATACACAAAGTGTTACACATTAAAAGAGGGCATTTGTAGAAGGGATTAACAACACACAGTGTGGTTGCCGATGGTAACCTGCAAGCATTTTGGGGTTTAGCTGTGCCTGACTATGACAGTTTTTCATTTAGATGTTTCTGAAACAAAAATTTGGAGTGAACGGAGTTTTGTTTCAGAAAGAAAAAGGGGGGGGGGAAGGTACATGAAAGGATACATAAAAACAGAAAATGTATTAACCCTACTAACACAAACACAAGAGAGCTTATGAAGATTAGACAACATCTTAAGCGTGTGAGTCTGTTTATCATCTTGTCCAAGTCTCTTAGTGTGATGCAAAGACCAGTGGACTCATAGCACATTAGTTAAGAAATGATCAAATAATAGCAGAGAAGTGTGTAGGAAAGGCAACTTTAAGAACATGCCCTGCTGGAGATGCAGCTCCATAGACATGCATTAAACCTGCCTAATAACACAAACACACATGCAATGAAGATTAGCTTGTTAGCTTTCATCAGTGTTAAAATAGTGTCAATTTAGCAGACACTTGTTATCAAATACTGAATTTATCCAATGCAAAAAATTGAATCTCTAGGTTGCAGGACAACAGTTTAACTTTTGTGGGAAAAAAGATCCTGGTTTGACCGACCAGTGATCAGATAATAAATTTAGTTGTTAATATAGTAAATTGGGAGAAGCTTCCTGCTTGATTGATGCAGCACAAGTAATTTACTGTATGAGGGAAATTGTCTTTTGTGATACTATTTTGAACATGCTTTTCTGTTGTCCTGTCATCTTAGTGGGTTAATAGCTGATATGCAAATTAGTTGATCGGTTTTAGATTAATGAAAGGTGACTGAATTCTAGCACGAGTGAATGAGGTGTGTTGGAGTTTGTTGTGTGTTGAGTGGAGACTCTAAAACACTGAGTTTCCTGTTTTGATGTGCGAGTGAATCCTGTACCTAGATACACAACTCTGAATACGTCAGAACAAACTTTTTTTGTGAAGTGCATGACACATGTCACATGTTTTATGATGAAGGGAAAAAGGAAAACTGAATAGATCTGTGGCCTAAATGAGTGAAGAGCACAGACCTGGTGTTTAAACTCATAGCTAATAAGACATTAGGCTTATGTTGTGTGTTGTGCAGCTGATGGTTGGTTTGGAGTGAATCTAGCTGATGATTGTTTTGTTGTGAAGTTGAGCCTGCCACTTAGTATGATGGTATGATGAACCATGCTAATGGTATTTACCCTCCTGAGATGAGGATCTTGTGTCATGACTTAACAAGGCCTTTTTATTTTGATACTTTCACAGTGAACTAAAAGTTTTGTTTGATAACCTCTGTTATTTTTTCATTTTTCATTTTTTGAACAGCCACTGATTCTGTTTTTTCTTTAAGCAGATCTGCACGTCGGGAATTAAAAGCGCCACACGTCGTCAAGAAAATTGTTGCAAGTGAGTTTCTCCACATTAAAATGGGCTCAGGAGAAAGCCACTTATTTGGGACAATTATTAAAATGAGCATCCCTGCCTAAAAAGGATTCAGCGAGGTAATCCGATCTAAAGTTTTTCTTTTTCTTTTGAAATGACGTCATTTTGCTGAAAGTGGAAACTAAATGCGACGACAGGTTCCACTATCAGCAAAGAAAGAATGAATGTGTCATGGTCCTGGGTCGGTGACCCAGCGCTTTTAGTTTGTTATCATTTTCATGATGATGATTGTTTTAGTTCTGTGTTATATTCGGTCTGCCTCTGAGTCTGCGTCTGGATCTGTCTGTCTATGGTGTCACCCCATCTGTTTGTGAAGCTGTCTGTTTAGATCTGTGTCTTGTTTGGTTCCCCGTGTCTGAGTTTCCTGTTTTATTGTGAAGGTCTCTGTCTGATGTGAGTGTGTTCAGTTTACATTTCCCCTGTCCCGTCAGTTCTGATTTCTCCCAGCTGTGTTGCCCTCCTGTCCCTCATCCCCTGATTACTGGTGTGTATTTAAGCCCTGTGTGTTCTCCTGCCTGTTGTCGGCTCGTCTGCATTCATCCGTCTACCTCTGCGTTCTATGGTGTTCCTGTCTCTGCGTCTCTCTGCCCCGCACCCCTTTTGTATGGTCTCAGGTTTGTCACTTAGTTTCTCCCAGTTTAGGTTTCCGTTTGTAAAGTACTCATACCTCGTTGCCTGTTTTTGTCACCACCACCTTTGTAAATAAAACATCACTCGTATCATCAGTTTGCTGCATCTTGGGTCCTCCTTTTCCTCCACACCACACGGCTCCCTCCGCCAGCCGTGACAGTACGAGCCGACCAACATGGACCCAGCAGCATCCGCACCTTCCCAGGAGTTTCGGGAGGAATTAATTGACACTGTTTCAAGGTTGGTCAACTTATGGCTCGAGCACGAAGGGGAAGGGTTTCACCGCGCGGTAGAAGCCAGGATACAGCAGCTAATCTCTGCCCACTCCTGGCTGCTGGACTCGCTTCACCCGCTAGCACAAGACTTCCTCCTTCATGAGCTGCACCTTCGCCCTCCAGCCGCTACCGCTTCCCAACCCAGCCCGGCGGTGAAGGTTTTGCCCGGCCCGCCGGAGGTTTTGCCCAGCCCGCCGGAGGTTTTGCCCGGCCCGCCGGAGGTTTTGCCCGGCCCGCCGGAGGTTTTGCCCGGGAGGAAGCGACGATCGCGCCGTCGGCGCGTCACCCCACAGCCGGAGATTAGGACTTCGGAACTGCCGGCTGTGGTGAGTGAGAAGGACCCTTTTTCTGTTTTGGACTGTGTGACTGTTTGTTCCGGGGCTGTGTTTTTTGAGTCAGCTGCCCCGCCGGTAGCTCAGTTAGCTGCCCAGCAGCCACTAGCTCAGTTAGCCGCTCAGTCGCCACCTCCATCACATTCAGCCTCACTACCCATAGCCCAGTTACAGTCACAGTCAGATTCATTAGACACTATGTTACAGTCCATAGCCCAGTCAATAGCTCAGTTGGTAGAGTCCATCCAACCCAAAAAGCACTGTTTTTCACCTGTTCATGTCCAGCAGAGAGACACGCCACATAACGCAGTAATCAGTCCCCAACAGCTGGCCAGTACAGAGACTGTGACGCACTCCAGGGCCTCCCCAGAGGCTGGGTTCCAGCCCCCAGCCGACTCTGGACCCCTGGAGGTCAAGAAGCCAGCTGAGGACTGCATCCGGCTGTCGCTGCCTGAGCTGAGTCACTGCTCTGTGCAGCCGCAGTCCGCTTTGTGTTCGCCAGAGGCCCGTGCGCCTGCTGGTTCTGCTCTGTCTCTGCCAGAGGTCCCCGTGCCTGCTGGTTCTGTCTTGTTCCTGCCAGAGGCCCGTGCACCTGCTGGTTCTGACCTGTTCCTGCCAGAGGCCCGTGCGCCTGCTGGTTCTGTTGCGTTCCTGCCAGAGGCCCGTGCGCCTGCTGGTTCTGTCCTGTGCCTGCCAGAGGCCCGTGCGCCTGCTGGTTTTGTCCCGTGTGTTCCAGGGGCCCCTGTGCCCACTGGTCCTGAGACTGTTCTCGCTGGAGGGCCCGAGGAGCCCGTCCAGCCTCCCGCCTCGTCAGCTGGAGGGCCCGAAGAGCCCGTCCAGCCTCCTGCCTCGTCAGCTGGAGGGCCCGAGGAGCCCGTCCAGCCTCCTTCCGCTTCCTCGTCAGCTGGGGGGCCCGAGGAGCCCGTCCAGCCTCAAGTTTCGTCTGCTGGGGGTTCTGGAGAACCCAGCCAGCCTCAAGTGTCTTCTGCTGGGGGTTTAGGAGAACCCAGCCAGCCTCAAGTGCCGTCTGCTGGAGGGCCCGAGGAGCCCACCCAGCACCACGCCTCGTTAGCTGACGGTCCTGGAGGACCCAGCCAGCACATCCTCACACCTGCTGACGGTCCTGGAGGACCCAGCCAGCACATCTCCACATCATCTCCTGCAGCATCGCTGCCGTCAGGTTTTGCAGCCGTCCCGCTGCCGTCATCCACGCCTGGTCCGGCCTCCGTGTCTTCATCCTCGCCTGGTCCAGCCTCCACCTCAGTCTCGTCTGGTCCAACCTCCGCTTCGCCTGGGGCTGCAGGGGCCACGCAGCCTTCGGGTCCCCTACTACCACCTTCACATCGTCGGTCGTCTGCCAGGCCGCTTGTTGGGCATCATCACCACCGTGGCCGCCCTCCGGACTTCTGTTGCCACCCCCGCCTGCTGCGTGGACGACCTCCTACACGCCGCCGTTGCCGTCTGCACGGTCGGCCCCCGGACCTGCATTTGCGCCGCCGTTGCCGTCCGCACAGTCGGCCCCCTGAACTGTTTCCCCGTCGCCGCCGTTGCTGTCCGCACGGTCGGCCGCCTGAACTGTTTCCCCGTCGCCGCCATTGCTGTCCGCACGGTCGGCCGCCTGAACTGTTTCCCCGTCGCCGCCGTTGCTGTCCACACGGTCGGCCGCCTGAACGGTTTCCCCGTCGCCGCCACTGCCTTCCGCATGGTCGGCCCCCGGAGATGAACTATTCTAGGCTCCTGAGTTGTCAGCCTCCGGGCCGGCCTCCTGAACTATATTTTGGGACCCTGTTCGGGGACTCCAGTGTGTGTTGTGTTTTGGTCAATTCTTTTGGGTCGCTGGAGTTTTTTTTGTTTGGTGTTGGTCCCTCCGTCCTGGTCCCCCGCCGCCCGCCCTGGGTTGGTCGTCTGTTTTTGTTTTGGGCTGTCTGGAGCCAGCCCTTGCGGGGGGGGTACTGTCATGGTCCTGGGTCGGTGACCCAGCGCTTTTAGTTTGTTATCATTTTCATGATGATGATTGTTTTAGTTCTGTGTTATATTCGGTCTGCCTCTGAGTCTGCGTCTGGATCTGTCTGTCTATGGTGTCACCCCATCTGTTTGTGAAGCTGTCTGTTTAGATCTGTGTCTTGTTTGGTTCCCCGTGTCTGAGTTTCCTGTTTTATTGTGAAGGTCTCTGTCTGATGTGAGTGTGTTCAGTTTACATTTCCCCTGTCCCGTCAGTTCTGATTTCTCCCAGCTGTGTTGCCCTCCTGTCCCTCATCCCCTGATTACTGGTGTGTATTTAAGCCCTGTGTGTTCTCCTGCCTGTTGTCGGCTCGTCTGCATTCATCCGTCTACCTCTGCGTTCTATGGTGTTCCTGTCTCTGCGTCTCTCTGCCCCGCACCCCTTTTGTATGGTCTCAGGTTTGTCACTTAGTTTCTCCCAGTTTAGGTTTCCGTTTGTAAAGTACTCATACCTCGTTGCCTGTTTTTGTCACCACCACCTTTGTAAATAAAACATCACTCGTATCATCAGTTTGCTGCATCTTGGGTCCTCCTTTTCCTCCACACCACACGGCTCCCTCCGCCAGCCGTGACAGAATGAATGAATGGAAATAAAAAACAAACTGACTGACTGGTAAAAGCTGACAGGACTTGACCACGACTCAAGGTTAACCTCCACCTAGACAGGACAAAAGGGTGGATGAATTTATGTGTTTTTTTGTTACAGGAGCAGAAAGATGACAGCAACATTCGAGGTTGCATGACGATTTAACCTTTTAAATGCCATTTTCTCTGTCTGTGAATTTACCATGTGTGTGTCATTCACTACCTTGTGTTGCTCACAGCGATTACTGTGAGAAAGAGTGTATACACCTGCGCAGCACTAACATTTCTTTTTACAGCAGATGGTTAATCATGTGTTTGATCATGTGATTTATAAGAGGATTAGTTAATGTTTTTCTACTATAGGATTCCTGGGTTTATATGTGAATGACATTTTTTCCACAGCTAGGGATGGCTAACTTTATGGTGTTTTTATGGCACCTCTGGAATGTGGATGGCCGACGCCTGCCCACCAGGATAATCCATGTGTGTTGCTAATGTTTGTTTTTCTAAAAGTGCATGTGGAAGATTCAGCAGAAGTGGACAAGTGACATGAGAAAAACAAATAAGGGATGCAGTGTTTATGGAATAGTTGAAGATGGGCTATTGAGCTCATAGTGATTGATGAGTTGAGTGACTTTGCTTAAGAGAAGTCACTGATCACATTAATGTTAACTGAGCACATGGGATGATCCATGTTTGAGGCAAATTATGGTAATAATTGTAGTTTACTGATTTGAGAAAACCTGCACATGACACTTGTCTTGCTAGTGCTGAATGCTTATTACTTTTATGATATAATTGTTTATAGGTGTGAAGTTTGACTTCACTTCCAGATTTTGCTTTCCAGACCATGATGGTGTGTATGCAGGCGGAGCCAGTTTTAAAGCAAATTTAATATGCAAAACACACTAACATTTTTGTTGCAAGATTATAGGTCCAGGGTGGTGCTGCTCCAGGGGAGGAGATACCCTGATGTTGCCTGGGATATGATCTAGCTGACCTTTTTCTTCAAGACAGGAATTTGATTTTGATGAGTTGACTCATGGGAGTGTCCATGTGTCAAAAGTAGGGATCCAGGATTAATATGAAACAATGAATTAACATTAAATTTTGTTTTATATGATTTTTGCAACGATTTGTGTGATTAACAGTTTATTTACAGGTATTAAACCTATGCAAGTGGTGCATCCATGTTCAGATGAGGCTTTGATGGCCTATAAGTGAAGTTCACTGAACTAAAGAATGTGGTTTGATGATTGTTGACATGCTCTCCAAATAGAAGTTTTTCTTCCTAGCAAGGCAATAAAGGTGCAGCAGTAATCTCCTGAGAAATCTTCAGAGGCCCAGTGAGAAGCGAGAACCATTCCAGGCATAGCTGACAGCCCAGGCAGTGGTTGAGGTCAAAGGTCAAGCTGGTTGGGGCCCATCATGAGATCAGACTTTGGAGCCACAGCAAGGACCATGAAACTGCGTTGGAATGAGAGCTGTGCCATGGGGTTTTCCAGAGGCCAACAGAGGAGATTGTGGACAACAGACGGCACCTGAAGGATGAGGGGAGCGTGCCAAGCTCCATCGACAGCGCAGAGGGAGTCTAAGGATGGCATCATGATTCTGTGAAAGCACAGGAACCAGAAGCTATGGTGGTGATGACAGCAGTTTCCTATGAACATCACCTAATGCTGTGTCACTATACTGTGCATACGCTGGCACATTGAAGACTGCTGGGATCATAACGCCAGTAAGATAACTGGACCCTGCACCTTTTCCACAGAGGGGTTTTTCTGCAGAGGATGGACAGTAGAAGAGTCATAAGTATTTCCTACCGCAGGATAAAGGCCTGAAGTGAGGCGATGGGGGGTTGATAGAGGCCAATTCAAGTGCTTCTGACCATTTCAACTGCCTGCAAAATAGCGGAGAGACCCTCCTGGATTTATCAGAGCCACTGCAAAGAGGTCGAGGTCCCAGGAAACCCCGGCACCCTCAAGACAGCACAATAGAGAAATCTCACACTTGGTTGTTTCAGTGGTGAGGGGGGGGTGCTGATTGAGCCCCCGTAGGGTAAGCTCGCACTTCAACCTCCAGCCTCTGATCAACTCTAGGGCAACCAACTGCGAGGTGTGACGGACCTGTGTGCAACCATGGGAAGGTGGACCCTCTTGGTTACCTTGACTACGACGCTCACTTTTACAGGACCCCAGCTGGTGCCGGAAACAGCTGAACCAGGAGGAAGGCAGAGAAGATGGACACACGACAACTCTCACCTAAGGGATATGACGCAAGACCACATCCCTCCGTGGATGAACAATGCCTGGTACCGTTATATCCACGACAGAACAAAAGCAGAATCGGCAAATACAGACTATTATGTCTGTTCCCATCTACCCAGCACAGCAACATACCCCACACTATATATGTTCCTGGACTAACTCTCAGGGAAGAATTACTCTATGATACTAGCAGAGAAAGGGGACTTTGTGTCCTCTTCAACAACACATGCTGCATTTACATAAAGAAGACGCACATTCATCAAATATGACTGACGCCCTGAACGTTTTGAGACAGATCCAGCAGGCCCAAAATCAGGACTATGTAAGTGATACAAGTGACTGGTTTTTTTGGCTATACACTGGCTCCTGGTTACAGGTGCTAAAAAGACTACTCATCGGAGTTGGGATATTTTTACTTTTATTTTGTGTCTTTGTAACGTGTATATTGCCATGTATAAAACTCATGATTAACCGCGTAATATTTTCTACTGTTGCTGCATAAATAGCCATGACAAGTGATGATGATGATAATGACCCCGACCTGTTGGAACATGAAGTCTTTGTGTGATTAATGACGATGTGACAGAAAATGTACAACAAGATGTTACAAACCGGTATCTCACTTTAAGTTTTACTGACAACAGGAGGGAATGTCAAGAGGAAATTGTATTTAGTAGTCAGTATAATCTTTTAGTGATATAAGTTTGCATATGGTACAATACTGCATGTAGTTATTTGTATTAGGAAATATTCAACCATGTATACTTAGAGGCATATAATTAATTGTGTGTGATCTCTAACAGGCTGCAGGCTTGGGGTGCATTCCAGGAATGCACCCCCACACCCTGGGAGCATGAGAGAGTTCGTACCTTGTCTTATTGTTTTACGGTAGGATTAACGTAGCTATGTCTGTTTTAGTTTAAGTGCTTCTTTACATATAGATGAACTGTTGGATTTTCCAGACCAGCAGGTTAAGGGAAGTTGTTTATGGGGTCACACTCTGACCCTTTGATCACACACACACACACACACACACACACACACACACACACACACACACACGCACCACTGAAGTATAAATAAAGACCAGGGCAAAGCTCAGGGCGAGTCTCTGAGACTGCCCTTGCTAGCAAGAATTCTGTGCCTTTCTCTTCTCTGAGTCTTTACTGAAGAAGTGTTTTAGAATATTTCCCCTAACAGTACACACTGATATCCTCCCTTCATTGTAAATAGGATCAAGAACAAAGCGTTTTCAATGGAAGAAACATTCAGTCAGAAATAGGTCACCACACCCATCAACAGATCTTTTTTTTCTGGGACCTTGTCAAAGCTATCACACCCCCCACTGCTGTACAGATACAATATTATCTGTATGGCTGTCATACAGGCCTCATAAGTCAACATGGAGGCTTGTTTGTAACATATACAATCTCTTCTGTACCATGTTTGAACAGGACATTTTTTACCCCAAAAGTCCAGTGTAATTACTGCTTTCCATACTCAACTATGGTAAATGGAAGCTATTCAATTTTATATAGCGCTTTTCTAGGTAACCATGCAGAAGTTTACATTTAAACTACTTTTTTTTTACCTCACCTGCATGACTACCTTAGAATCACCATGCATGACTTTAGGCCTGTGATATGAAAGAGTACCCCAAGAAGACACATACTGTACAGGCACAAAAAGAACATGCGTGCACTCTACACAAAACAAAGAAATATCTTACTGTGAGGCAAAAGTGCTAAACAAACAGTACACCACCAAGCAGCCCATTAAGAATACAGTGCCCTGCATATTTGAAAAACTGAGCTTCACAGCAATTTCACTGAACTCAGAACAATATACTTCTGATGTGACTATGCCGACTATCAGAATCAGAATCAGAATACTTTATTGATGCGTAGGGGAAATTATGTTGGTTACAGTGCTCCAGTACAAACAGTAACAAAAAAAGACAATACAAGAAGTAAGAAATAGCACAATATATACAATATATATATACATATAAGTCACTTACTAATAAATATCTGAATAAGAAAAAAGAGCATGTGCAAAAAGCGTGTAGCTATTGGCGTATACAGTATTTTAGGATGAGTTGTACAGGGAGATTGCTACAGGCAGAAATGATTTCCTGTGTCATTCAGAGGTGCTTTTTGGTAATCTCAGACTATGATCAATCTTAAATTTAATAGCATCCTCAATGACAGCCGCCTTTGTGCAGCACAACTGAAAGTCACTGCCTTAAATAATCAACTTATATAACAGACAGTTAACTTATTCATTACTAAAGCCACTGAAAATAATCTCCAGAGTTGATCAAATCAGACTTTTATCTGCTTTTCAACAGTGCACTCTTGAAAAAATAAAGTGTTAGATTGTAATGAGGTACGAAAGATTAAAAGCGAGCCAGCCAACTGTGATAACAAAACTTACAGCAGTTCTATGTTGCTGGTAATTTTTCTTGAAGTGAAATAGCCTATATCGTTAATTTTGTGAATTATCTCAGTTTTATTTATGAGATCTGAGAATAGATGAATAGAGAATCGATGTTCTCCTGGTTTAATAAATAACTCTTTCCACAACATTAGCGTGTAACCAACACTCCAGCCCACCATGTCCATTTCCTGCTTTGGATAAACAAAGCGTGCAATGAGCACGCATGCAGAAGTTGCAATACCACCATGGTGAGATAATATATACATAATTAAATCCATAAAGTCACTACTCAAAAATGAAGGTGTAAAATACATTCCAGGGTCCTTCTATGGCAGAAGCATTTAAGCAAGATGGCTCATATGTATTTGCATGTAAATGTGTTAGTGATGTCTGTTTAAACATGTTCCTTTGATTATTTTCATGTTGGCTTGAAATAAAAAATCTCCCCCTGCTGTTACTGCAGCTTAGTGCAACTTAATGCAACTTGTGTGTCCATGTCATGCTTTGGGGAGGCAAAGCGTAAAAAATTGGAAGCCATGGGCAGTAGTTGGATTGAGTAGGTGGAAGTAAAGGAGAAAGAATATGGAAAAGCAAGTTTTCACATTTCTCTGCAGAGAAACCGAGTAGACCATTATTGCTGTGATAGGAATTATGAGGACAACTAGTATCAGTAAGTAGTATTTTTTTTTTTATCCCAAGTGGGACTATAAAACTTCACATCCATCTTCCATCCTGTTACTCCAACCATCAGATTTTTAGCTGCACATGGAAACAATCTAAAAACAAAAGTAAATCAAAAACTGACTTTCATTTTCAGCTCTCAAAATCACTGACAAATGAAACTACTGGTAACAGCAGATCTTGTTCATCAAGTTTTCATTAAGCCACTAAATACCACTGTTATAGAGTGAAAGCTACAATTATCTAAATAAAAAAGAAATGAACCAGATTTAGAGCATTGGTAGACTAACAGAAAAACTGAGTACACTGAGTGTATCAACTATTTGACTGATTGTTAACTTCAGCCTTTCCAGCAAAGCTGAGTTATGCACCCCCTTTTTCAACTTATTAAATTACAGCTAGACACCAAGACTGTTGTCTGCCACATCCTGCAGTCACAAAGGATCTCCATGAAGTCATTATGCAGAGTTTGTTGGTTGTGCAGCTGACGGTACTATTTCAGTCATAACCAAAATATTGATTTAAATGTAACATATATAGCAACATATCAAAAATTGAATTGGAGGAAGAAAATTTTCAAGACAACATTTGCACAAACATTAATAAGGCCTACAGGTCAGGGCCTCTAGGGCTTGGAGGAACTGGTCACATTGCAGTCACTCTCTTGACGTAATGAGATCCACAGAGAGAGAGAAAAATGATTCATAAGGTCCTTCCACTAACTTCCACTACATTTCACTGTCATGTTTTCACATGTCAAGATGACGGTGGATCATTGAAGACACACCTGGTGTCTTGTGTTTCTATGAAATTCTGATCTCATCTTGTTCTTTCTGCCTGTAATATAGTCTGACTGATGTACTAATGTTAGACATTTGGTTTTATTAGTCAATGATGAACTGAATTTAACAAATATAACACTTGATGGTTATGCAAAAGGGTAAACAAGTGGTACAAAATTTCTTTCACTGTATTGTGTGTGTTGCTTACATTTAGATTTCAGTCTGCTTACAAACCATTTAACTTCATGGCAATTGATAATGAATTTAATGTGACATATATAACTTTTGGTGGGCACATTGAATTGGAAAAATACAAATTTCTGTATTTTGCTATCATGTTTACTGCTTATATTCTAATACTCTGCAGTAATTCAACCATAGTTTGCCTCATCAGGATTAAGAAAAGCCTCCATGAGCCTATGTATATTTTCATTGCAGCTTTGTTGTTCAACTCTGTTATGTTCAGTACAAATATCTACCCCAAACTTTTGATGGACTTTTTATCTGAGAAGCAGATTACAACTCATTCACAGTGCAGTTTTCAAGGATTTATTTATTACTCTTTAACTGGTTCAGAGTTCTTTCTCTTGGCATCCATGGCTTATGACAGGTATGTGTCCATATCTAAACCTTTGCAATATCATACTATTATGAGAAAAACAACAGTCACAGTTTTGCTGGTTTTAACTTGGCTTCTGCCTGCTTGTCAGCTTGTGCCATCAGCTGTAATTATAAACACTTCACAAATCTGCAGTTTCACTTTAAATGGAATTTTTTGTAACAATGCAATTTCCAAGCTTTACTGTGCAACCCCAAAAATATCATATTTAATATATGGTGTTTTTATACTACTTAACACTGTATTTCTTCCTTTGCTTTTCATACTTTTTACTTACACAAAAATATTTATAATATGCTATCGAAGCTGCAGAGAGGTCAGGAAAAAAGCTGCACAGACCTGTTTACCTCACCTGCTCGTTTTGATCAGCTTCTCATGTTTGTGTTCATATGATATAATTATAACTCGAGTGGAAATTAATTTATCCCAAACTGCACGTTTCATAATGACTTTACAAGTGGTTTTGTATCATCCTCTCTTTAATCCAATTGTATATGGACTGAAAATGAAAGAAATCTCTCAACACCTCAGGAGGTTGTTTTGTCAGAGCAAATTTAAATTATCTGTCAGAGCTGATGCTGGAAGTGCAATAATTTCCTTTGCAATCTAAGTTTAAAGATCTGACTTCTCTTCAGTGCAGTTTTTTGTTTTTACAGGTGATATACATTACACCTGTTGTTGTTTTTATTATTATCATTATTGTTTATATAAATATTACACTATAATATTATACTGTAGAGTACTGATGTACCTTTATTAATTTGCATTGCATTTATATATGTCTGTATTCTTTTATATACTTGTGTGTCTACTGTATACTGTACAAAGAGAGGGTTATAGTTAGTATACCAATAGTACATAATACTTAAACTGATTAACCTACTTATCCTGCTTGCTGAACATATGATATGCATTAAAATAATGCAATAGCTTTACCCTTTTCACAACAATAGCTATTCCTAGCAGCTGTGATCATATTTAGTTTCTGATTTTGTTCTTTTTCAGTAATTTCTAGATACACAGATGATATCTAAAATATGATATTATATATGATTATAATATACTATAAACAGACACTATCTCTGTTGTCATGATTTTATAGGTTATTCACTTAAATTTTTTCTGCACCCTGTGTAGTCTTTCGTACCATCAAATCTTATTGGCACTGACCATTTTTAATGTCTGTCACCATCAGAGATGGGCAGTAACGCATTACTGTATTCTGGTTACTTTTTTCAAGTAACAAGTAAAGTAAGATATTACTATTGCAAAAACGGTTTTAGTAACGCTGTGTTACTAAAACTGTGATTTTTGTGCGAGAATGTCTCATGACAGTGACATAAGCGAGTGCGACATTCGTGACAACAGCTGTGTGCAGATCAACAATGGATCATATATCGAGTGCGGGAGAGAGTATGAGCGTGGAGCGTTTAAAGCGTGGAAGTACTGACCTTACTTTGAGTTTGATTCCATAAAAAGTGACAAAAACATTAGTGTCCATTGTGCGTGGGAAGAAAACTTTTCTTTACAGCGAAAAAAACTCCTAAACTTCCAAGCAAGCACCGAGTGTGCTACGACGTAATGGGAAATTCACAGTAATTCAGTTGAAGAATCACTTGTGGATTCTTCAACTGACCGCCGCGGCACACCTGCACCAGGGTAAACCTCCGCCTACCCTACTCCGTGAGAATAGAGCAACAGGACCGCTAGTCTTTGATTTTATTTATTTCCTGTTGTGTTTTACTTGCATCTATTTGAAAGAGTGAGTGTAAACACAAAAAATATTTTATTTTATGTGCTGGAATGTGCAGAAAATAGGTTTAAATGTTAAACAAATTTCTTCCAGTCAGAGAATGTTGCATATAATAAAATCTTTGCTTGATGCATACAGGGAGTGCAGAATTATTAGGCAAGTTGTATTTTTGAGGAATAATTTTATTATTGAACAACAACCATGTTCTCAATGAACCCAAAAAACTCATTAACATCAAAGCTGAATGTTTTTGGAAGTAGTTTTTAGTTTTAGCTATTTTAGGGGGATATCTGTGTGTGCAGGTGACTATTACTGTGCATAATTATTAGGCAACTTAACAAAAAACAAATATATACCCATTTCAATTATTTAGTTTCACCAGTGACACCAATATAACATCTCCACATTCACAAATATACATTTCTGACATTCAAAAACAAAACAAAAACAAATCAGCGACCAATATAGCCACCTTTCTTTGCAAGGACACTCAAAAGCCTGCCATCCATGGATTCTGTCAGTGTTTTGATCTGTTCACCATCAACATTGCGTGCAGCAGCAACCACAGCCTCCCAGACACTGTTCAGAGAGGTGTACTGTTTTCCCTCCTTGTAAATCTCACATTTGATGATGGACCACATGTTACGATTCGATGTTGTCAGTGTTTTGTTTTAGGCGTGACTGTTATGTGTTTTCTGTTTTACTTTGAAGGTCTGTCTTATCTCAGTGTGTTCAGTTTACGCTTCCTTGTCTCGTCAGTTCTGATTTGCCCCAGCTGTGTTTCCCTCCTGTTATCCATTCCCTGATTGCTCCCTCTATGTATTTAAGCCCTGTGTTTCAGTTTGTCATGGTCGTGATCTCCCCCCGTGTTGTAAATAGTTTATTGTATATAGATGTAAATAGTTGTCGATACTTTTTTAACTCGTTAGCTGTAGGCGTTAGAAGCCATTTTTCTTTGGGAACCTTTTCTCCTGTTTTTGGTTAGGGAGGCAGGTAAGACACCTGTAATTTTCATTTGGGGTTTTCTGTGAAGGTAAGCCAGCTGCATTTCATTTCTAGAGTTTTTGTTTGTTTTGGCCATGCTCACCCTGATGCCTGCTACCTTTTGGGACTCAATAAACTGACTGGCTGTTGTGAAATCCGTGGTAGCTGTTTTTTGTTGGTTCGTCCTCCTTGAGAGCAGGGAGTGTGGGGGGCATTTTTTCCTTATTTTTATTTTCCTTATGTCGCACGCCGGTTCCCTGGGCTGGGGTGTAACACACAGGTTCTCAATGGGGTTCAGATCAGGTGAACAAGGTGGCCATGTCATTAGTTTTTCTTCTTTTATACCCTTTCTTGCCAGCCACGTTGTGGAGTACTTGGACGCGTGTGCTGGAGCATTGTCCTGCATGAAAATCATGTTTTTCTTGAAGGATGCAGACTTCTTCCTGTACCACTGCTTGAAGAAGGTGTCTTCCAGAAACTGGCAGTAGGACTGGGAGTTGAGCTTGACTCCATCCTCAACCCGAAAAGGCCCCACAAGCTCATCTTTGATGATACCAGCCCAAACCAGTACTCCACCTCCACCTTGCTGGCGCCTAATAATTCTGCACTCCCTGTAAAGTTAAAAGATTAAAACTAATAAAAACAAGTTTTAAAAAGAGACTTTTCCATTTGATTACATTTTGTATGATGGATTATGTAGAGAAAGTAGAATTGGGCAGAAAGATCTATTGCTTTATCACCTATTCAGGTTGTAAATCGTGTTTTTAAAAAGTAACTAAGTAATTACTTTTGAAAATAAGTAATCAGTAAAGTAACAGGATTACTTTTTGGGGGAAGTAGTAAGTAATTAGTTACTGATTACTTTTTTCAAGTAACTTGACCAACACTGTGTTAAGTGACGGCTGTGTGCAGACAGGAATAGGACCCAAGGTGCAGACTCCAGAGACAAACTTAAACCGAAACAGCTTTAATGCTGAACTCAAACATAACATAACTGGAAAAAAATCAAAATAAACTAACACCGGCGGACTGACAAGATAAGATAAGATAGAACTTTATTAATCCCTCGGGTGGGTTCCTCTGGGAAATTCGACTTCCAAAAAAAAAAAGCACAGCAACGACCGAAGTTACAGTTACAGAATTGTTATATACACACACACACACACACACACACACACACACACACATATAAATACAGAGACAAATATAAATAAAATATACAAAGGGGATAAATAGAATAAATAGGAATAAAAAATAAAAATACAAGTGAATTGCACATTTCAAGTATTGAGTCTATTGCACTGTTGACTATTTACAAAAAGTATTGCACAAGGTATTGTACAGTGAGGTGAAGAGGCACTACAGCTTAGTTGTTCCCCCCTCCTTTGTCCTCCTGTTTCCCCTCCCTCTCCCCTCCAGAGAGGAGTTAAACAGTTTGATGGCGTGTGGGACAAAGGAGGTGGGACAAAACACAAAGCAAAATAAACAGTAGCTGTTTTTTGTTGGCTCATCAAGGGGAAGCGAAACCAGATACATTAACATCAGACATGGACTTTCAAAATAAAACAGGAAACATGACACAGACTGAACTAAAGACACAGACTCGCACGCACTGCAACAGAGGGAACAGAGACGTGGGACTAGGGCAGACACTGACACTGACTGGACACGGGGATATAGCAACTAAGGATACACAGAGACGCGAAGCAGGGTTCTCATAACAAGCTGGTGCTTAATTACTGAGTTAGATGAGAAGATTGAGAACAGGTGTGCAGCAAGCCATCCGCTACAGCCATTGACCACATCTTCTAGAAAGCCCAAAACACAAGGTGCTTTAGAGCAATAGAGAAAGCGAGGAGCCAGAGAGAGAGAGCAAGCGAGAGAAAACATACAGTGAACTCTTAGAAATACATGACAATCAGTGTTGCCAACTTAGCGACTTTGTCGCTATATTTAGCGAGTTTTCAGACCCTGTTAGCGACTTTTTTCCTAAAAAGCGACTAGCGACAAATCTGGCAACTTTTTCTGGTGGGCACCTCGCCCATGGCAAAGCGCTCACAGGCGGAGGATAATCCTCCCCCAGCTGCTATCAGTGTAGGAGACATTCAAACCTATCACTTTTTCCGGTCCAAGCACGGTTAAAGGAGCAGGGTTGGAATTGTGACATTAAAAAACAATAATTGCTAAAAGAAATAAATTATAAATGCATTTAAGACATTTTTTACTGACTTTATGTCTCTTCCACGATGTTATTTCTCTCTTCAACAGCGTAGGTTACAATTACATTAGCATGATCAATTATCCAAATTAGGCGATGACGTCATTTAGCGACTTCTAGCGACTTTTAGGACAGCCGATAGCGATTTTCCTTACTGATGACAATGGTTTGTTGATTTACTGTAAGTGATCTGTATTAGAGCTCAGGCAAAGTTCAGTTGCACCCATGCACAGTATGCCTCTGTGATTAATAACTGTACTCAAGCACAGAACTCAAGAGCATCATCCTCGTTGTGTTAAATAAAGAATCTGTACAGAATATAATAAGGCCGTGTCTCAGAGCATTCAATAGTCATTGCAAACAAGCCACAAAGTTTAAAAAAGCTCTAACCTTTAGGACCATGTAGGGCCGAAAGGTTAAAACTAAAATTTCTGTTGGTCTTCCATGGTCTCTTGTGTTCTGGGGGCCTCTGGATGTCTGGAGTTTTGATCTCCTCCATACCCGCTTCACACCCTGGAGGACGGGGCTGTGGCCCCCCCACACTCCCTAGCAGATCATTACATGGAGAAACCTTTGGAATGCAAGCATGCTGATCCACACAGGTATGCACACATGGGTATTCACAGACGCGGACTAAAGCTTTCTTGGCTGCTACCTCAAAGCACACTGTGCGCTGTCTATCTTGCGTGCTGCACAATATCGTTTATTATTTAGTAAATATTGATATCTATGGCTAGCTAGTTTATTGTGATGGTGCTTTGTTTTCTCTATTATTATGTTGCTCTTTGTTGTTTGCTGTCTCCTCTGTTTGTTTTTTTTGTTTGTTTTTTTTTTTCTCCATACAGGTGACCCAGGAGTTCTTTTTTTTTTTTTTCTCTCTCTCTCTTCCCCCCCCTTCTCACCGTCTCTTCTCCCCTTTGGTTTTCTTTCTTTCTCTCCCCCTCTTTCTCTCATTCATTCCCCCTGTCCTATTTATTTAAAAAAAAAAAAAAAAAAAAAAAAATGACAAAGGATGAACTGAAGCTCTGCCATCACATAATGTCGCATACTGCTGTTTCTGATGTCATTTAAAAAAAAAAACAAAAAAAAAAAAAAACTAAAATTTCAAAATAAAACCTAAAATTACAGGCAACCAGTGAAAGGAGGCCAAAAGTGGAGTGATATGAGATCTTCTGTTGATGCCTGTTAAGAGTCGACTTGCAGCATTCTAAGATAAGATAAGATAAGTTAAGATAGAACTTTATTAATCCCTCGGGTGGGTTCCTCTGGGAAATTCGACTTCCAAAAAAAAGCACAGCAACGACCGAAGTTACAGTTACAGAATTGTTATATATATATATATATATACACACACACACACACACACACACACACACACACACACACACACACACACACACATATAAATACAGAGACAAATATAAATAAAATATACAAAGGGGATAAATAGAATAAATAGGAATAAAAAATAAAAATACAAGTGAATTGCACATTTCAAGTATTGAGTCTATTCTGAACCTGAACCTGAGAGTTTGAGACTATCCCTGACCTGGACTTCTTTCTCTGTGTGTATATAGATCTGCCCTGGACCCGAGCGAGCGTGTGTGTGTTTGGAACCCACTGAGAGCGTGTATTGGATTAATCCCTGTCTCCCCCTGGACCCTGGAGCCCCGGACCCTTTCCCCTGCCACACTGTATATATATTCTCACCTGTTGTCTCACTGTAAATAAATGCACTTTCTCTTTTGCCAAGGATACCTGATCTGCCCGTGAGTCCATTTCAAACATTGTGACACCAATTGTATATGGACTGAAAATGAAAGAAATCTCTCAACACCTCAGGAGGTTGTTTTGTCATTGCATCTTATGTGTCAAAACTGATGTTGGAAGTGCGGTCATTTCCTTTCCGATTCAAGTTCAAAGGCCTGACTTCTCTACAGTCTAGACATTTCTGTCACGGTTCTGGGTCAGTTTTGACCCAGTATTTTGGGTTTCTCGTGTCTTGGTTTAATTTTGTATTTTGTATTGTATTTTGATTCTGTGTGTGTGTTCAGTTCTACTGCTCCCTTGTCTCGTTAGTCCAATTTCTCCCAGCTGTGTCTCCCTCCTGTTGCCCATTCCCTGATTACCACCCTGTGCAGTGCCGTAGCTCCGCAAACGCACATAACGCACACTGCGTAGGGCACCAAATGGCCGGTAGGGCACCAAAAAAATCAGGGTCGTAAAAAAAAAAAGTAAACCATATTAATACTATAAATATCATATGCATTAATATGGTTAAACAATACAAAAGCAACATAAAACAATTTTCCCGAGAAAAGGGGTGAATCTGCTTTGTGCCCTGTCTCCAGTCTCCTCCTGGTGCCCCCCCCACTCCCAGTGGTCTGTTCTATAATTGGTAAACACCTGTTTGAACATGGCCTCGAAACGGCAACAGGAGTCGGGAGCGGAGAAAAGAAAGAAGAAGAGGAAGCGTGATGAAACTCAGGCGTCGCTTGCCGGTAAGGCAATGTTTAAATAATAATAATAAAAAAAAGTTCATTATTGTAGCCCTTGCTTGCACGCTCATGTCCGTCAACTCTGTGATAGCTCCTGTTAGCAGTGTTCATACTGTGTTAACAAATGTTGCAAATGATTGATGTTGGGTAGTTTGTTTACGTTGTGGATATGAATATAGAATGGACTACTAAAAGCAACTCATCATGGTCACTCAATTGACGGTTTTCAGATAACGTTAGCAATCGTGACTCACGATTGCTAACGTTATCGTGATTCGTGAGACTAGCATTTCCCTCCTCAGGTTGCTAGCTGGCTAACGTCATGCATGCTACTGATTAACCTTAACTTTGGGATAGGTCAGTGATGCAGTCAAGTATTATTATCAGATTAGACAAGATTACTTTGTATGTTGCTGCATTTCAGGATATCTATAAAGACGCATATCTTATTTATGCCATTGACGTCTGAACACATAAATAGTTCTCGTCTTTCTTTAGGTTCATAGATCAAGGGCGACATCTGTTGGTGAAACTGTAATATGAAACCTATATCTTCCAGTAATATAGATTTCCTACTTGCGCATTTATATCAAATTATGTACAGCATGTTTATATTGCCATTTGCCATTATGAAAATCTATACATGTAAAATATAGTTAGTAATTTTTAAATGTACCAGTGACTTACTTAATTTATTAGTCTTATAATGCAATCTTTCGTAGGCCTACTGTAGATTCAAAATTGTATTTCTGTAAAATCCCTGAATATTTTCTCTTGTATGCAGGGTCAATGCTTAAATATGTTCAAGGAGGATCTCAAGGACAGGATGAACCATCCAGTAGTAGTGCCATCCCTGGACATCAACCACCAGCCATTGTAGACCCTGCAACAATCCCTAGCCAAGAAGAACAAGAACCATCAACCACCAGTTCAGGTACAGTTCCATACACAAGTACCACTGAGAGTCCTGTCACTGAGAGACTATCAGAAAGTGACACTGTGGAGACATGTGTGCCCCCTTCAACCGATCCTGCTCTTTGGCCAGCTCACATTGTAGATGCTGATCGTGTTGAAATTGTGCGGAGAGGTCCTTTTAATGTCAGCTCTGATTTTAATTTTCCAAAGGGGCCTGATGGAAGAGCATTTCACACTAGCCTTAAGTTCAAAATTCTTCCCAATGGAGAAAAGGTTCACCGGAGCTGGTTAGTGTACTCACCGCAGAACAATGCTGTGTTCTGCTTTGCATGTAAGCTTTTCAGTGTGAAGGATATAAAGCTGAGTACAGAGGGCTTCAGTGACTGGTCGAACATCAACATCCGTTTGAGGGGTCATGAGTGTAGCCAAGACCACATACAGTGCATGCTTAAGTGGAGAGAACTGGACACACGGCTAAAGAAAAGCATGGCAATAGATCAACAGGAGTTGACCTTACTAGAGGCAGAAAGGAAAAAGTGGCGAGAGATTCTCAAACGATTACTCTCAATAACTCTCTCACTGGCTTCCAGAAATTTGTCTTTTAGGGGCTCTTCTGACTGTCTTTATGAGCCGGACAATGGCAACTTCTTGAAGGAAGTAGAGCTTATGGCAACATATGACCTTGTAATGGCAAATCACTTGGCCAACATAAAAGATGAAGGTTCCCACACACATTACCTCAGCCCTGAGACACAGAACAAACTAATTCAGATTATCTCTTCAGAAACATTCCGCGCCATTGTGAAGCAAATCCAGTTGGCAAAATACTTCTCCATCATTCTTGACTGTACTCCAGATGTGAGTCACACTGAACAAATGTCAGTCATAGTACGCATTGTTTGTTTCCAAGCACAACCAGATATTAAAGAATACTTTCTTGGCTATATAAATGTGGAGCAAACAACTGGCCTTAACCTGTCCAATGTTGTCCTTGACAAGTTGAAGGAGCTTGGCATTCCATTTGAAAACTGTCGAGGACAGGCCTATGACAATGGGGCCAACATGAAGGGGAAGAAGCAAGGTGTTCAGGCCAGACTGCTACAATTAAACCCGAGAGCATTGTTTGTGCCTTGTGGAGCTCACACGATGAATCTGGTCATAGCTGATGCTGCCAAGTCCTCTCCAGATGCAACTGGCTACTTTGGGTATTTGCAGAAGTTGTTCAATTTCTTTTCCAGTGCCACCCAGCGATGGGCCATTTTAACAAAACATGTGAAATTGACACTTAAATCTTGGAGTGACGTTAGATGGGAAAGCAGGCTTCAAAGTGTAACTGCTGTCTGGAGTCAGACAAAAGAAGTGAAGGATGCTCTCCTGGAGGCCAGAGAAGCTGTAAGTGATGCAGTCGCAAAGGTGGAGGCTCAAGTGCTTGCTGAGGAAGTAGCCTCATTTCGATTTTTGATTTGCTCCATCGTGTGGTGTGAACTTCTTACAATCACAAACCAGGTGAACAAGTTACTACAGTCCAGCTCCATGCAGCTCGATGTTGCTGTCAGGCTCATTGACACTGCCAAAAGTAACCTCTCTAAATACAGACAGTCTGGGTTTGATGAGGCTGTGTCAGCTGCCAAAGAACTCTGTGAGGCCCTGAACATAGAACCACAGTTGAAGGAGAAAAGGCTCAGGAGCACAAAAAGGCAGTTTGCATATGAAGCTGTTGATGAGCCCCTCCATGATGCCCTTAAAAAGCTTGAGGTCACATTTTTCAATTGTGTTGTGGACTCTGCTTTAATCTCCCTACAGGAGAGGTTTGAGACCATGAATCAAGTGAAGGAGAAATATGGAGTGCTGCTTGATTTCAGCAAAGTGAATGGGATGTCCAAGGAGGATTTAAAAAAACACTGCACTGAAGTACAGAAGACACTGACAGATAAGGGAGTAGCTGACATTGATGGACCTGAGATGATGCAGGAAATCATCAACCTTCCTCAGCTGCCACCACAGACGTCTGCTTTGGAAATGCTGTCATTTTTACATGACAATCAGCTTCAAGAGGTATATCCCAATCTGTGGATTGCTCTGCGTATTGCACTGACCCTGCCTGTCACAGTTGCCTCTGCTGAGCGAAGCTTTTCAAAGCTCAAACTCATTAAAACGTACCTGCGTTCATCAATGGGGCAGGAACGTTTAAGTGGTCTGGCTGTTATCAGCATCAATGGTGACGTGGCTCAGAAGCTATCATATGATGACCTTATAGCTGATTTTGCAACCAGAAAATGCAGGCGTGTGCCTCTCTAGGCCCTAGAGAGGCACACCACGCCTGCATTTTCTGGTTGTCAGAGTATGCCCTAGAGTCTAGGGCATACTCTGACAACGAATTGTAAAAATGTTTAACATAGTTACTTAAGGAATGTGGCTTTTGTGTTCAAATTCTTATTTTTCTTATTTAAGTTTCTTATTTAAATTCTATTGTGAAACTATTTGTAAATATATTAATAATAATACTATTATATTATATATATTATTTTTTTATAAAAAAAATTACACATTATTGCCAGGCTCTTTGTTTTTGTTCCAATGTTCAATTTTTGTTTCAGTATTTATTTGTAACAGTATTTTTAACCTCCTTTAACCTTATTTATTTGTTTAACTGTCATGTTTGTTGTTATTTAATTAAACAAATTCCACTGAGAAATTCAAAAGTATTAATGTTTTGTTTTGTTTTTTTCAGTGGCGGGGGGGCACCATAAAGCATTTGTGCTTAGGGCACCCAAATGGCTAGCAACGGCCCTGACCCTGTGTATATTAGCCCTGTGTTTTCCTGTGCTCAGTGTCATGTCATACCCTCAGATTATGCCTGTGTGGTTTTTTCTCTGCATTCCGTGTTCACGTCATGTTTTGTTTTCATGCCAGCAATAAAGCTGTGGTTTTGAGTTGCATTCTGTCTTCGAGGCCTGCAGTTGGATCCTCATCTCCGCCTGCCCGCACACAGAGCCCTGACAGAACAACGCGACCAGTATGGATCCAGTGGACTCACGTTTCGCCTCTGAGGGGGAGTATCTCGTGCACCTATGGGATTACTGTTGGATGGTAATCCACGCTGTGAACCCCTACAAGAGGCAGCTAGAGGAAGTCTTTTTTTGATAATTTTTTGTCATCCACTGCTTCCACTGTCAGTTTCCTAAATATCAAAGGACTAAAACAAATAATAATAAATCTGAGAGCGAAGCTCAGTTTTGAACTGTTTAGCATGGGCAGTCCAGGAAAGGAAAATTCAACTGTCCTCCTGGAGGCCCTCGCTACTTGGTGTTCTCGGCGTCAGCAGCATTTTTTGTCAAGGTTTATCGCCAAATCATTCGATCCACCCTTAAAGAAGAAATGCAACCCTCGCCATCATCACCCTTCCATTCTCTCCTGTGGTACGGACTGGAGCGGTTGTCATTTCCACACCACAGCAGGAGCAGCCGCAGCAGAGTTTCTCCACGTCACCTTTTGCCAGCCCTGATCCCATTTCAACAGGGAAGCGGCAGATGCGCCGCCAACATTCACAGTCCCAGCAGGAGTCTGGGATTTTGTCTGAACAGCCAGCTAGGTCAGCTGCCCAGCAGCCACCTTCAGCTCAGTCGGCTGCCCAGCAGCCACCTTCAGCTCAGTCGGCTGCCCAGCTGCCACCTTCAGCTCAGTCGGCTGCCCAGCTGCCACCTTCAGCTCAGTCGGCTGCCCAGCTGCCACCTTCAGCTCAGTCGGCTGCCCAGCTGCCACCTTCAGCTCAGTCGGCTGCCCAGCTGCCACCTTCAGCTCAATTTCAGTCGCCCTCTGCTCAGTCTTCAGCCCCGCTACCCATAGCTCAGTCATTAACACAACCACACTTACTGCAAACTTTGTTACAGTCCATAGCCCAGTCAGAAGCTCAGTTGGTAGAGGAATCATTAACTTTGTCATGAGTTCAGGCTCCAGTGCTTTCACCCATTCAGTCAGCCACTCATCTTCACCCTCAGCCAGGGGTCCCAATTGCCTCTGGCCCTGCATCTGCTCCAGCTGGAGGGCCCGAGGGGCCCGTCTAGCCTCATGCCTCGTCAGCTGGAGGGCCCGAGAAGCCCGTCCAGCACCACGCCTCATCAGCTGGGGGTTTGGGAGAACCCAGCCAGCACATCCTCATGTCTGCTGACGGTCCGGGGAAGTCCGTTCAGCCACCGCCTGCTGTATCATCCCCTGCGACTTCCACACCGTCGCCTGCAGCATCATCATCATCAGCTACTTCCACACCGTCACCTGCAGCATCATCATCAGCTACTTCCACATCGTCACCTGCAGCATCCCCGCCTGCAACCTGCACACCGTCGCTTGCAGCGTCAGGTTCCGCAGCCGCCACGCTGCCGTCAGGTTCCGCAGCCGCCACGCTGCCGTCCGGTCGAGCCTGTGTGGCTTCATCCTCGCCTGGTCCCGCCTCGTCGGCGTCATCCACTTCGGCGTCATCCACGTCGGCGTCACGTCGGCTTCATCCACGTCTGGTTCTGCGATTGCTACACCATCATCAGATCCAGCTTGGCTTGTACCACCTCGCCTTTGCCCGCCACCTTCCAGGCCTCTAGTTGGGTGTCGAGGGTGGCCTCCAGACCTGCTCTCTCGCCGCCACTGCCTTCCGCGTGGCCGGCCTCCGGACCTGTTTGGTCGCAGCCACGGCGACCAAACAGGTCGTAATTTGGTCGTAATTTGCTTTGCCTGCGTCGCTGCCGCTGCTGCTGTCCGCGCGGCCGGCCCCCTGAACTGTTTTTGGCCCCATGTTGTCTACCTTCGGGTCGACCCCGAGTTTGGTGTTGAACTGTTTTCTAGTCTATGGACTGATCTGGACTCATGCTCCTTGTTTTGTTTCGTTTCTCAGTACACTGAGTATATTCAGCCTTTACAGCAAAGCTGAGTTATGCACCCCCTTTTTTTCAACTTATTAAATTACAGCTACACACCAAGACTGCTGTCTGCCACATCCTGCAGTCAAGGGATCTCCATGAAGTCATTATGCACAGTTTGTTGCACAGTAGCGGTTTTTGATAGAACTGCTACTAAACAACATAGAACTGCTAATTTCCTTTGTAATCTAAGTTTGTTAATCTAAGTTTAAAGATCTGACTTCTCTTTAGTGCAGTTGTTTGTTTTTACAGGTGATAGACATTACACCTGTTGTTGTTTTTATTATTAGCATTATTGTTTATATAAGTATTACACTATAATCAGTGTTGGGGAGTAACGGAATACATGTACCGCCGTTACGTATTTAAAATACAAAATATGAGTAACTGTATTCCGTTACAGTTACCGTTTAAAAAGGTGGTATTCAGAATACAGTTACTTTGTTGAAATAAATGGATTACACTGCGGTACTTTCCTGTTTCATTTTGTTGCGGGTCAGGACTGTTTGGGTTTTGTTTGACAGCTACGTTCTGTAGTTCCAGGCGGCAGCATTACGGTTGCCATGGTTACAGGGAGACGCTCTCTCTCTCTGCGACTGTGTGTTTCCTGGGTGAGAGAGCGCCTTTTCGTTGTTGTTGTTGTTGTTGTGCTAAGCTAACAGGCAGAATGCTACAAGCATAGCTCTAAAGAATGTAGCATCATGGGCAGTATAGTCCGTGTTGCAGGGAGAATGGACTGCCATACACGTTATGTGTCTGTGAGCGCGAGGAGGGAGAAAAAGGGGAGTGGAAAGGTACGAGTTGTCATCGAGGAAAAACGGGAGCTGGAAGCATGTAAATATAATAATAACCACTGCAGCCAAGAAGAGTGCCTGACGAGCCCAGTTGTAAGTAAGCTATTAAGACTCGTCTGTACACCGTGTTCGTGTTTTCCTCCGAAAACAATAAGTTCCGTTGGAGCAGCCTTTCAACGCCTCTGTCTGTCTCTCGCAAGAAAAGTTGACCCAGACAACAAAGTAAAGCTATTTTTCGGCTACGAGCCGACAGGGACCCCGCCGTATTAGTCAGAGGTCCCTTTACTACAGTTCGGAGTCGCGGACCTTCAGTAATAGTAATAAATCACACAGCAATAGTACATTCACGTTGTTGTAAAAAGCATGATAATATATTAAGTAATCCAAAGTATTCAGAATATGTTACTGTCATTGAGTAACGTAACTGAATACGTTACAGAATACATTTTAGGGCATGTATTCTGTATTCTGTAATGGAATACATTTTAAAAGTAACCTTCCCAACACTGACTATAATATTATACTGTAAAGTACTGATGTACATTTATTAATTTGCATTGCATTTATATACGTCTGTATTATTTTATATACTTGTGTGTCTACTGTATACTGTACAAATAGACTATGATAGTTAGTATATCAATAGTATATAATACTTAAACTGATTAACCTACTTATCCTGCTTGCTGAACACATGATGCAAATGATGCAATGGCTTTGCCCTTTTCACCACAACTGCATTTTCCTAGCAGCTGTGATCATATTTAGTTTCTGATTTTGTTCTGTTTCAGTAACTTTCTAGATACACTGATGGTATCTAAAATATGATATGATATATGATTAGAATATACTATAAGCAGACACTGTCAGGCGTTGTGTGGAGGCGAGGAAGAAGGAACCCAAACGCAGGACTCCCAGGTAGGTGAAGACTGGTGAAGGTTTATTATAAGGAGTGGATGAACAGAACAGAGGTAGAAAAGGGCTGGCTGGCGGGCTGGCGGGCTGGCGGGCTGGCTGGACGACTGACTGAAGGACTGACTGAATGGCTGGCTGAACGCAGGCGGAAACGACAACATAACATCAATGACACGACCAGGGCTGAAGGGAAGAGGGGGCTTAAATACACAACTAACAATGACAACGATTGGAGACAGGTGAGTGAACAGCTGAACCTAATGAACTAATGATAAATGGGAAGAGGACTGAACATAATGCACACAGACCAAGGCTAACACAATAAAACAGGAAGTGGAGCAGGCAGTAGATAAACAGTGAACGTGAACTGAAAATACTGGGTCAACGACCCAGAAACCCTGACACTATCTCTGTTTAATGTAATGATTTTATGGGTTATTGACTTTAATTTTTGATGCGCCCTGTGTATTCCTTCATGGCATCAATTTGGCACTGACCATTTTAATGTCTGTCACTATACCATATCATTAAAGACTGTCACGGTTCTGGGTCCGTTGGACCCAGTATTTTGAGTTTATTATATTTCGGTTTAATTCTGCTTCATGGATTGTTTTCTTATTCTCGTAGTGATGATGATTATTATTTCTTGTTTCTGTTTATCCGTGCTTAAGGATTTGTTCTCAGTTATATCTCACGTTTAGTTCAGTTCAGGTTCCATGTGTCATTCTCTGTCTGTCTCTCAATGTAAAGTCTGCATGCATGTTTAGTAATTCATGTTTCCTGTTTTATTGTGAAAGTCTTTGTCTTATGTTAGTGTGTGCAGCTTGTTTCCCCCGTCTCGTTAACCCTGATCTCTCCCAGCTGTGTCTCCCTCCTGTTGCCCATTCGCTGATTACCACCCTGTGTATATTAGCCCTGTGTTTTCCTGTGCTCAGTGTCGCGTCGTACCCGCAGACCCTGCCTGTGTGTTCCTGCTTGGTTTCATGGTTTGGTTTCTGTTTTTGTTTCATGCCAGCAATAAAACCTGTGGTTTTAGTTACATTTCGTCTCGGAGTCCTGCATTTGGATCCACATTTCCACCTGCCCACACACAGAGCCCTGACAAAGACATAAAGTAATGTTGTTGCAAAATGAACATATGCCATTTCTAATAAATAATTAATAAATCTGTGACCTCAAAAATAGTTCAGAGGTATTTGAGGTCACCTAATCAATAGAAAAAAAAATTTCTTTGTGTTAAAGTTAAATCAATAAGCCCAACATGGTTTGAAAGTTTTTAGAACTTTGCTTTTGCAGTATAATTATATTTTCAACTAACTGATATTTTCAGTGTTCATATTTCAATGTACACAGGAGTGTAAATGAGCATGAGCAATCCAGATCAACATCCTGTACCGTAACAAGCAATTAAATCTGATCATCCAAAATATTGCTATGGCCTTAGCTGTTTTAGCCTTGCATTGTTCCCAGCTAACAGTATGGAGTTTATTATTTGCTCAGTAATAAGAAAATTATAATACTGAAAGAAATGCTTACACCTTCAACACATCCTTTGTTCCTTTTCATTCCTCTGATGTGTTCAGAGTGCTAAGTAAACAAATAGTTCTGCACATAACGGGTCTGATAACTAAATATAGATGCTGTATTTCCCAAAGAGGAAAAAAAAATGTAATTTGCCATAACATTACAAAAAATGAAAGAAAGCTGGGACAAGAGATGAAGATGACAGATTATTATCAAAGGAATCAGATATGTGATCTGTTATATTTTAATATATATATATATATATATATATATATATATATATATATATATATATATAACTTCTGTTATATGTGAAGTTGTATTTTCTTCATATTATGGAAGACCTGATAAATAGGTTAAATAATTAGCCCTACTAAAGGTTTGCATGAAAATACTAAGCAGTTTAGTACAGTTTGGTGGAGACTAAAAGGGTTAGTTCATAATATTATGGTAAAAATTTATAGTAATGCACTATATTGGACTGATACAAACTAAACACGAGAAACTAACTTCAAGACTTCAACTTTTCATCAAGCATTTGGGCATCTTTGTGCTTTTAGAAACTATGCTAAATCATAGTTTTATTAATTTTCAGAACCAAAAACAAAAAAACAGGGAGCAGGAGATTTCAGGCAGCAGCGATGACAGTTCCTGGGGCCAGCCAAGCCATGGGGCAAAGCAGGGAAACAGTTCAGTGGATTAACCTGGAGGAGGAGCAAATACTTGGGAACATTTCTAGGAGGGCAACAGTGGAGACAGTTGCTTTCCCTCTGGATGCTCCCTCTGGAGTCAGCCTTTGAGGAGATGTAGCCTGAGATGCTTTTTGGCAGTTGCCAATGACTATACTAAATCACAGGTTTATTATTATTTCCAGGATCAAAAACAAGAACCATCAGAGTCCAGGGCCTTCTTGGGCCTTGCTTCTGCTGTGCCAGAAGCAGAGACAGAGACCCCCTGGAGGTTATATGGGCAGCTTGTGACAATGGAAATAATTTCTTTATATTCTTTGTAAGAGCCAGTCAGCCATTCATTACACTTCAGCATTATGGTGTAAATAATATCCTCTTTGTCCCCATCAGAAGAGTTTGAGTCTGCTGGGTCGAGCTCTAGTCTCTAGTTTATTTGCAGGACCCAAATGCTGACTCAAGAGACAGGCAGGATTAACAAAAAAACAAGCTATTCAATAAGAGTGTTTTATATCAATCAGAAACACAATGTCTGTGACAAAACAAAATAAGCCTCTAATAAACCTGTCAGACCTGAAAACAAAACTCAGGGGGAGGGAACACTATACTAAACTAATCTCAATCAGAATATAAACTGAAATATGCTGAAACTAAGGACTACAGACTTAAGATGAAAACATGAAAATCAAATATAGCAATGATAAACTAAGAACCCAACGTAAACAAAGAAGTCCCAAAAGCTTAAAGCTAGCAGTAGCCTGCATCAAGAATTTGGGGGAATTACACTTCCCTGTCATAATCCATTACTGCTATCCAGTTACATGGGTCAAGGGGGACAGCAGGCATAGCAGAGACATCCACACCTCACAAGAATTCTCAACCCAGCCGTGTATTCCTGATAGAACATTGTCAAAACACCTCCCCTTATAGCACAGGTGTCAAACTCCAGGCCTTGAGGGCCGTTGTCCTGCAGATTTTAGATGTGTCCTTGATCCAATACAGCTGATTTAAATGGCTAAATGACCTCCTCAACATGTCTTGAAGTTCTCCAGAATCTAAAAACTAAAAACTAAATATTTGATTCAGGTGTGTTGACCCAGGGTGTTATATAAAACTTGCAGGACACTGGCCATTGAGGCCTGGAGTTTGACACCCCTGCCCTATAGGATAAAGAGCTCGGCTTGGTGGGGCCTCATCTGTGGGTCACAGCTAAGCTCAGCCCTATATGGGCCAGCCTCATGTGGGCCCACCTTTAGCTTGAACAGGCATAGGACTTTAGTGCTTTGTGAATTGAGTGCGGTCAGGGGTGGAGACCCTGGCAGTCCAGTTCCTGATTCAGCAAATAGGCATTAAATTGGCTTGTATGAGCTTCTGAATGCCTTCTAAAACCAAAGAGGCTGCAGGCTCCCAACTGGAACACACTGTAAAAGAAATAAATTTATGACAGTTATTGTCATAGTCAAATTAATCCATACTTTTAAATATAGATGATACATTTAGAAGATTCATTTGTTCATTTTGTTTGAACTCAAAATAAATATCAGCCCAGGCTCAAGAACACTAGTTTCTAGTTTAATGAATCAAATTGCGGCTGAGCAATTCAGAAAATTAGTCAATTACAACCTTTTTACAGTGGATGGGTTTGTATATCCCAATGATCCAAACTGGTCCTGATTGATCGACCAGACGAAGAGGGATTCAAGAAAGCCCTGTATTAGGGTTATATTTTGGATTATATAATCATATATGCTTAGAGGTATATAATCGATTGTATAATGATAGAATGTCTGATCCTTAGTAGTCTGCAAAGACTCTGTGGGCATTCCAGAGTGTTCTGGCATACACACACATCCTAAGGTCATGAGAGAGGTCGTACCTTCTCTTTCTGATATATGGTATGGGAGGACACTTACTCTGTATCTGTTTGAGTATAAGAGCCCTTTGTTTAGATGGACCGCTGGACACCTGGCACCAGCTTTAGGGAGTCGTTCACAGGGTCATATTTTGACACACACACACACACACACACACCAGCACATACAGACAGGTACTCCTTGTTCACATGTATGCCTGTGTAAAATGTCATATGTTAATGAAACTATGCATATTCATGTAACCACAATAAAGAGCAGTGCTGGGGGGGAGCTGACTGAGAGTGACTGGGGTTTGAGCGGCAGGAACAGCGTTCGTCTCAGTCATCTCCCTTGTGTACGAGATCACACAAAGAGGTGTCTGGTGTGTTGTTTTTGCCATTGTAGTGGATTGTCTCAGCTGTTCCAGCAATAGGTTTGTGCCTAGACGAACCTATCACCCTGTGTGTCATGGTGCTGGGTCGGTTACTCAGTGTTTTGAGTTTTGTTCTGATTTGATGTTTGATTTCTTCATTGTTATCTCTATTAGTGTTTAGGCTTCATTCTCAGGGTTTCTAGGTCTTAGATTTTCTTCCTGTGCCGCCTCTGTTTAGTGTCTAGTTATCCCTGTCCATGTGTTCTCTCTGTGCTCTGTTTCGTGTCCCTGAGTATGTCTCTGAGTTCAGTCTATGGATTTCCTGTTTTACTTCAAAGGTCTATGTCTCTTGTCTCGTCATGTTAATTAGGATCAGCTGTGCCTCTCTCCTGTTTGCCATTCCTTGTTTCCCTCCGTGTGTGTATATATAGTGTGTGTTTGCCTTTGCTCGTTGTCCGTCCGTCTGTGTTACTTGGTGTATCGCCGCATCTCTCTGCTCTACATTCTCCGTGTCATCTCTCCTCATCATCCTGCGTTTTTATGGTTTTAGGTTAGTTCATTGGTTTTCCCCAGTCTAGGTTTTGGTAGCTCCCCGTCCCGCATTTCCTGTTCTTGCCACTTTGTCACTCCTGTAAATAAACGCTCATGCACATCACAGCCTTTGCTTGCATTTTGGGTCCTTTATTCACAAACACCACACAGCTTGCCCCACAAACCATGACACTGTGGAAAAAAAGGAAGGGACAGGTTCACCCTCCCTGATGCAGAATTACTGGAAGCTGACCCTTAAGCTTGTGGAGGGAACATGCATCCCCATGGCTATCTGCATGGATGTCACGATTTCACCCCATGGCCAAGAGGGATATTTCCCTGCACTTTTACATTGCCACTGACAGTGACACTGTGATATTTTTTTTCCATTGTTTTAGTGTGATAACAAAAGTTCTTAAGTACAGAGCTTTGTAAGCTTTTGCCTATTAGAACAGTTCTTAAAGCACAATATGAATTTTTAAAAAAGTCTCTGCAATTGAGCACTATAGGCACCTGGAGACATTCAGACCTTCTAAATGCATCTGTTTTGAGGTTGTAGACTGTGGACTGGCAGAACTGTTACTCCTGTACAGGAAGTCTTGATTGACACATTTCAAAAAGGTCCATGAGTATTATGCAGAAGGCAAAGCAGAGCTCGAATTTAAAATTGACCGCAGCAAAAATGTGCAGAGAGGTTGATATCTCCAAAAGTTGATTCTGTTCATCTGGACATAGCGTTTTCTGGGAGAAACATTTTGTCACTCATCCAAGTGACTTCTTCAGTCTCAGAAGTCTGAGACTGAGACTGAAGAAGTCACTTGGATGAGTGACGAAACGTTTCTCCCAGAAAACGCTATGTCCAGATGAACAGAATCAACTTTTGGAGATTTATTTTCCTGGATGATTGAGAATGCATCAAGAAGAGAGGTTGATACCTCTCCGTTTCTGCTGAAATTTCCGACTGTGAACTCTTCAAGCCAATCTTCTGTACTGCTCATCTTGCAGGATACAAAGGGATGAGCAACTTATCTGTCCACACAAAAATGCTAACCCCCCACTCCCATTCTCCGTTTGGCATCCAATCACCCGATGTCCAACCACACCCGATCCTCTCTCTCTGTCTCTCTGTGACCTTACACATCAACATGAACATAATTCAAACTATAAAATCACATATCAATATATTTTCCTTTATGTTGCATTCACTTTATGCAATTATACATCAACAGGATTTATCATCAGCTCAGTCACATGAATGTCATGATTCTTTATAATTCAAATATGTTCTTTTTAACTCAATTACACAGGAGTACATTTTTGTGACATTTCCTTTTCATGTCTTTGTGTTTGTCAGTCACAACTTATTTAATAAAATCATGCACGTCAAACACACAGATGCCATTGACACATCATAGTCATAACAATGCCCTGGAAGGTGAGTGAGACAAAAGGCTGCATGTTAAGTCATTTTACCCTCTTTCACATGTAATGAGAGATAAACCAGGAGGCACTTCAATTTTTTTTCAAACATCCTGCCTCACTTGACAACACCAAATATTTGTTACAATTTTAGCCCGACTGCTGTTTTAGACCCACCGAAACATTCATAATTGCTCCTACCTGTCAGCAATTATCGTAAAAGTCTTTTAGCCACCAGTTTCGTAATGTTGATGAAATCTTTTATGACAAGGTTAATGAGATCCATGGAGGGTGCCTGTGTTGGATAAAACCATGCCACTAGCACTGAATGATTGACTTTCTGAATTCTAAGGACAGTTACACAGTTTGCATTTCAGTGCACAGTGTAGGAAGCTGAGTAGTTATAGCTATTCTTTAACCATTTTAATGAATGCTGATTTAAATACGACATATGTAACACTTGGTGGGCATGTGGAAATTCACAGATACAGATATCTTTATTTTGTGATCATGCTTACAGCTTATATTCTGTTAATATGCTTTAATGTTTCTATCATATGTCTTATTGTTATACACAAAAATCTTCATGAGCCAATGTATATTTTTATTGCAGCTTTGTTATTGAACTCTATTCTTTTCAGCAGTAATATCCACCCAAAGCTCTTGGTTGACTTCTTATCTGAGAAACAGATCGTATCTTACCAAGCTTGTCTTTTTCAGGTTTTTATGTTTTACTTTTTAAGCTCTTCAGAGTTCTTACTATTGTCAGCTATGGCCTATGACAGATATGTGTCTATTTGTAAACCCCTGCAATATCCAGCCATCATGAGAACAACTACTGTCAGTTTACTGCTGTGTTTTGCATGGCTGGTACCTGCTTGTTATATTGTAGTGCCAGTTGCACTAAATATTAATAGCAAACTGTGTAGCTTTACTTTGAAAGGAATTTTTTGTAATAATTCACTTAACAAGCTTTTCTGTGTGACTTCAAATGAATTATCAATATACGGTGTAATTGTTCTGTTGAATCTCGGACTTTTCCCCATGCTTTTTATACTTTTCACATACACAAAGATAATCATAATTGCTTTTCAGAGTTGTGGAGATATCAGAAGAAAAGCTGTTCAGACCTGTTTACCTCATCTGCTAGTTTTGATTAACTATTCTGTTTTGATTACCTATGATGTTGTCATTGTTAAACTGGAATCTGATTTTCCCAAAACTGCACGTTTCGTAATGACACTCCAAATAATAACTTATAATCCTCTCTGCAATCCAATCATATATGGACTGAAAATGAAAGAAATTTCTAATCACCTTAAAAGGTTGCTTAGACACATGAAATAATGTAGTGTCATTGTACATTTATTTACTAATTTATTAGTAATTTATTTATTGTGCAACACACTGGTAAAAGAAGTAGGTTTATGGTGCATTATAAGCAGTGTTGGGACTAACGCGTTATTAAGTAACGCGTTACAGTAACTACGTTATTATTGCGGTAACGAGCACGGTAACTAGTTATTATGCCAAAATCAGGAACGCGTTACTCGTTACTGGGATTTAGATAGGGTCGTTACTCGTTACTTCGTGTGTTGCGTTTAACTTACCTCGGAAATCGGAACACGAACCTGGGAATAATGTCACACTCGAGTAAACGGTGTTCTGGTTAGCCTCGTTGGAGAAGTCTGGATTCCAATATGGCGACGCCCTCGAAAACGCTTGTTTTGCTAGCTCTCTACAAAAACAAATTACTACTACACATATGCAGCTCATCTGCAGTCCCGAATTTCTGAGTCCCGAGTACAAAGGAAAGCACCACGACTGCAGTTTCCGTGCTGGACGTAAAAAGGGCACGTGACACTGTGACGTAAGCTACAATCATGGCGGCAGTCAAAGATGGTCCAGGCATGTGTTTTCTCTCCTGGAAATATTCACATTATTTCTCCTTTGTGTTGGAAAAAGACAGGAATATTGTCGTGAACTGTACTCTCTGTGGAGGTTCTAAAACTCTTTCGACATCAAAGACTAGCAATTCTAATCTGATGAAACATCTTCAGAAACAGCATGCATCTACCAACTTAGTTGAAAAAGAACCTGAAGGCAACGTCGGTGACTCTAGCTCCGTTGATGCTATTCCAGCAAAACAACGAAAGCTTGATTTCGGACAGCCTGCTGCACAGTCCATCACCCAGCCCCAGCTACACAGGCTGATTGCCAGGTATGTTGTGGAAGACATGAAACCCATCTCAACGGTTGAGTCCCATGCTTTCAGACAACTGATTAGTCATATACCTGTGCGAGGGAGAGCTGGGAAGGCACCATCCAGAAAGACATTTTCCAGTTTCCTAGACCAAGAATATGCCAACATGGAGTCAGAGCTCAAAAATACACTTGACATGGTAGAATACATCTCCACAACAGCAGACATTTGGACTGTGCATAATAAAAGTTTTCTTGGTGTGACCGCGCATTGGATAAATGCACAAAACATGAAACGTGAGAAAGCAGCGCTGGCATGCAGGCGATTTATGGGTCGACATACGTATGACAGTATTGCATCTGAGCTGGACAACATTAACTCATCTCATGTCCTATCGTTTAAAATCACATCAACTGTAACGGATAATGGCTCCAATTTTGTCAAGGCTTTTAAAGTGTACCGGCCAGCACCTGAGTCAGATGACTCTGAATCTGAGGAGGATGAGGTGACTTTTGTTTCAATTGGGGATGTGCTGCAGAATGCTGCTGATGATGCTGATGATGCAATTTCTTTACCGCCACATCAGAGATGTGCATCGCACACAATGAATCTTATCTCTTGCACTGATGTGGAGAAGTGGCTATTGTCTGAAGCTGCAACAAAAACCATCTACAGAAGTGCCACCACAAAATGTGCAGGGCTGTGGAACAAGGCCAGTCGTTCCACAGTGGCTGCTGAGATTGTGGACGACATTATTGCAAAGAAGCTACTAGTACCTTGCACAACAAGGTGGAACTCGTTCTATTATGCTCTGGAGAGAATTTCAAAGATACCTGTGGTGGAGCTGAACACAATCTCATCCACATTACAGTTGAAATGTTTCAATGAGAGGGAGCATCAGTGTATCAGAGAGTACTGTGCAGTCATGAAACCACTTACTGTGGCACTGGACATTCTTCAAGGAGAAGACCATTGTTTTTATGGCACACTCCTACCCACACTGGAATCGCTAATGACCAAGACTCTGGCTATAAAAAATGGTCTGCAAATTCTTGTTGGGCTACCAGATACAGTTGTCCAGGTAAGAGATGATATTTTCATTTGTGTTTATCTTTAATGAAATGTTTTACTCAATTGCTTTTTATATTGTGCTGTGCTGTTCACATGCAAGTGAATGCTGTTACAGTTACAGATACTTAACCCCAATAAATAAATAAAATAAATACAACGTAGTAAAATACACACTATTTACAAATTAAAATACATTCTATATAAAACTACAGCATGCTGTTAATATTTAATTAATTTAATGTTGAAACAATGCATACTTTCTCATGCAAAAATGTTTTTTGCACTTTTACTGTGTCGTTATTACAGGCAGTCAAAACAAGGTTTGCACATGTCCTTGGAAGTGAAGATGCTTTGCTGGCTGCTGTGACACTACCAAAATTTAAGCTTCGTTGGCTACATGACCAGGCGCGGAAGGACCTCGCAAAGGCACGTCTGCTGGTAGAGTGTCGAAAACTTCTCCCTGAGCAAGATCAGCTACAACCAGGTACCAGCGCCACCAACACAACACAGCACGCGGGTTCTAGCAAAGAGGATGAGTTCTTCTCCTTTGAAGAGAATGAGGACATATATGCCACTGCTGAAGGTGAGGTAGCCGAGTACCTCAAATCAGGAGCAACAGGGTTAGACTCTCTGAATCATTTCCCAATGATAAAGAAACTCTCTCTTAAACTTAATGCAGCTACTCCTTCAAGTGCCCCAGTTGAAAGGCTTTTCAGCCTGGGAAACCTGATTCTCACTCCAAAGAGGAACAAGTTGTCTGATCATAAGTTTGAGAAGCTTCTCCTCTTGAGGTACAATCGTTGGTTTGATGGAAACCAAAGTTGAGTAGTGCTCATATGATGATGATGTGTTGCCTTCAGTGGTGCTCTACAAGGTAAAGTAGGGTTATTTCCAAGTGAAACTTGGGCTTCTGAAGCACTTAAAATACCATTATATTTTATTTATCTACATGGCCTGTATGGAGGCAATATTATTTTGGTTTGACTGTTTATGAAGCTGAAAATAGTTATTATTTATTTTATTTCTGTTTGTGGGGCTGAACATACTTGTAATTAATTTTATTTCTCTTCTCTTTCTCTGAAAATACTTTTATTACTGAACATGAGGTCTCCAGTTGGTGGAATTCAGCAGTTAAGTTTACAAAGTTAAGTTCAGTTAACTTTACAAAGAATGGACAAACCTCACCGTGTTTATGTTAAATCATTTTTTGCACTACATGTTTTTGCACTTTGATACCTACTTTGATACCTACAGGTCCTAAATTGTCTGAGGTACAGTTTAATGTTGGCACTGCTAAAAGCATACTTTCTGTCCATTTAAATGGCAAAAATAAATATCTTTCAAAAGTTTCAACACACTGTATGTTGTGTTTTGTGATCCACTGCTTCTTCCTAGTGATACTACGTACAATGATTAGACACTGCTGTAACAACCCGAGAATGATGAGTTTGCATTTGTAGAGGGTTGAAACATTAGAAATAGATTAAAACACACAGATAAAAAAAGTGACACATAAAACAAACTTTGTTAATTTCTAATTTAGTTTCATTCATTTCATCATTGACTTGCACTCACACTACTACACTGCCATTTTAACTATTTTAGGTTCAGGCCATTAGGTGGCACAGTGTACTTGTGGCTGGATAGTGCTAACATGTAAGCAAGCTAGAAGACTGGCATCCTTGCTGGGTATCCAGTTAGGGAAGCAACACATTAATAAGAGAATTCTGGGTAAAACCAAAGTTACTTTCCCTAGTAACTAGTTACTTCGAAAGTAACGAGTAACTTGAAGTAACTGAGTTACTTTTGAGAGAAGTAACTAGTAATGTAACTGAGTTACTATTTTAAAGTAACTTACCCAACACTGATTATAAGGCATAATGTTTTCTGCAGTCATTGATCAAGAGAGTAAAAAAGGCAACCGGAACATCCTGTAAAAGGAACCATCATAGTAAAAAAATAATCCAGTAATTTTGAATAAAGATGATAGGTTTGGCAGCATTTGGCAGTTTCAGTGCAGTTTGTGACATAATGTTTTTATTTTTCATGGACATGAATTGTTGTGGTTACAGTGTGGAAATATAATGAGAATGATTATGCCTCATGTTTGTCAGGGGTTGTGTGTGGAGGCGTGGAAGAGATGACCCAAACGCAGGACTCACGGTGCAGAAATGATGAGGATTTATTGGAGCGGGTGAATGAACAAAGCAGGAACGGCAGAACTGACTAGCTGACAGACAGACTGAGTGGCTGGCTGAATAACTGAGCACTAACGGGAACGACAACATAACATCAATGACACGACAGTGAACGAGTGGAAACAGAGGACTTAAATACACAGACTGATGAGGATGATAATGAGAGACCGGTGAGTACACAGCTGAACATTATCTGGCTAATAACACAAGAGACGAGCTGACACAGGAAAAGCAGGAAGTGAGAACATTGATGTGGCAACATAACCTAAACGTGACAAAACTGAAAACACTGGGTCACCGACCCAGGAACCCTGACAATGTTGTGTTCCAGTCAAATTTGACTGATTTAAAAGTTTTCTCCCTGAAAACGTTAGTGATCAGACTGACCTATGATTCCACAAAGAGCATTTCAACACACAAAATAAACTCTCTTAATCTGCATACAATTTTCTGTGGTTTATTCAACATTTGCACACTCTTGGTTTTCCTGGCCAGAAATGATCTGTCATTAGAAATGTATGTGGAATAGACGAGTTAGTATAAATAACTGAGTTCAGGTACATGCCCTTTTGTCAGATGGACACACACACACACACACAGGTAAGCATGCATGCACGTATCCACATACATGCACACAACCTTCTCTGTACAAGAGAAGACCATACCATATACTTTCAAACAGTACATGCCAAGCAAGTAGTCTAAATATAGGACAAGTTATGCCTGGAACATTTACGACTATACTTGGAAACTTGCAGATGGTAAAGAACCAAGCAAAGTTTTTGGTTCTGGAGATGAGGGGAGGTCTCAAGGACATAAGATAGCATGAGCTTTGTTAGAAGCTCAAAAATAAATCACCTCCCTGCCCAACACTCAGGGAGGGGCGGCCATCTGCTACAGCTGGTTGAGGGTGAGGAGAAAGAGAAAATAAAAAATACGAGAGCATAGAAAGATATAAAAAAAACGCACAAAGACAAATGTTAATGGGATGCAGTAGTGGTATATGAAAACACTGGGTATGAAAGAAGTGGAGAAGAGATGCTTGGTGCATCATTGGAGGACATAACTAATTGATTAATCAGAAATTGAAATAACAATGAAAAGAAAAATAAATTCTTAATAGTAACAGTGATCATAAATCGTGAATGAGGTTTAATGGAATATATTCCTGAGCTAATCTGACGACCAGAAGTTTGGAGATCTTTAGCCATTAACTCTGCAGAAAGTTGGCAACCTCTGCACACTATGCACATCAGCATCCGTTGACCCCACTCTGTGATTTTACGTGGCCTATCACTTGTTGTAATACCACTAACAGTTGACAGTAAAATATTTCGTTGTGATGGAATTTCACGATTGAACAAAGCTGTCCATCACAGCCCATACTCTTTGTCACAACACTTTATGTATGGTGGCCCAGAGAGGTCAAATGGAATACAACTTAAGAAAACACCTGCAAATAGAAAAAAAAATGCTACAAAAAGCACACAACTGAAGTTGAATAAAATGAGGAAGTAGAAAAAAAACAATCGTCAAAACACAGCAGACTATTTTCTGGGGATATAATAATGTTAAAAAGGTTCTGTTTACCTGTACATTATATCCACAACATGTTGTGGTTTCAGAATCAGAATCTGAAATACTTTATTAATCCCTAAGGAAATTATGTGGGTTACAGTAACAATAACAGACCAAACTCTTTAAACAATACAATAAGTTACAGATTATACAAATTTAAGAAATAGCACTAATATATCAAGGTTCAAGGTTCTTTATTTGTCACATGCATAGTTATACAAGTATAACACACAGTGAAATGTAGCCTGACACGCTCCTCGACATGTGCAAAAATGGGGGGGGATAGAGGAAGAACATTATATATATATATATATAGTATATACATTGGGTGAATGTGCAGTAGTAGCAGCAAGCAGGTGAATTCTGTACATTAATATGAATAGACATCTGACTATTTTACAGGATAGACAATATAAACATATTTAAAAATAAAGGAATTTGGAATGTACATTGTGCCTTGGTTTAGAGTGTCTGGAAGAGTCCTGTCTCAGTCAATTATAGATGATGTGAGAGGGCGGGTGTGTGTGTTTAGGGCCTGGATGGCTTGGGGATAGAAGCTCCTCTTGAGTCTCTCTGTCCTTGCCCGGATGATGCGGAACCTTCTACCAGATTGCAGAAGTTGGAACAGTTTGTAGCCAGGATGGGATGAGTCCTTCAGTGTCTGCGCTGCTCTAGTTCGGCATCTCCTGGTGTAGGTGTCCTGAAGCGGGGGGAGAGCAATCCTGCAGATCACTCTCTGGAGAGCTTTTTGGTCCTTCACACAGCTGTTCCCAAACCACGATGTCATGTTCTGTGTGAGGATGTATAGAAAATCCTGAGGATCTTTGGAGAGACCCGGAACTTCCTCAGTTGTCGTAGGTGATACAGGTGCTGCCTAGCCTTTTTGGTCTGGACCTGAATGTGGGCAGTCCATGTCAGGTCTGAGGAGATGTGGACACCAAGATACTTGAGGGACTGCACCCTCTCCACTGGAGCTCCATTGATGATAATGGGCTTGTAGTCTCTGTGCTGACCCCTTCTGAAGTCCACCACCAGCTCCTTGGTCTTGCCGACGTTCAGCTGGAGGTGGTTGTCCTGGCACCATGATGCGAGATTCTTCACTTCATCCATGCAGGCCGCCTCATTGTTGTTGGAGATGGCACCCAACACCACTGTGTCGTCAGCAAACTTCACAATGGTGTTGGAGCCATGGGTGGCCACACAGTCTGAAGTGTAGAGGGAGTAGAGCAGTGGCGAGAGGACACATCCCTGAGGTGCTCCTGTGTTGATGGTGATGCTGTTAGAGACGCATCTACCCACCCTCACCACCTGAGTTCTGCCAGTGAGGAAGTCCAATACCCATGCACACAGACGGCTGTTAAGTCCCAGATCCCTGAGCTTTGTGAACAGTCTGCAGGGCACTATTGTGTTAAGCGCTGAACTGTAATCAACAAACAGCATTCGCACATAGTTACCCTGTTTCTTGTCCACGTGGCTGAGAGTGGTGTGTAGGACGTGGGCGATGGCATCCTCTGTGGATCTGTTGGATCTGTAGGCGAACTGCAGCGGATCTGTGGTGTCTGGGATGGAGGAGGAGATGATGTTCTTCAGCAGCCTCTCAAACACCTTCATTACTACCGAGGTCAGTGCAACTGGCCGGTAATCGTTCAGGGATGAGGGTTTGCTGTTCTTGGGCACAGGGATGATGGTGGATCTTTTGAAGCATGTGGGGACCACAGACTTCGCCAGGGACTTGTTGAAGATGTAAGTGAACACACCTGCTAGCTGGTCAGCACAGCAGACGGCCGGTGATGCCTTCTGGCCCCGCCGCTTTCCTTGTGTTCACTCTCCTCAGTGCCGCTCGGACGTCATGCTCCGCGATGCTGGTCACCGGTCTCTCGCTGATGACGTCACTGTCCTCGGTAGTCAGGCGGTAGATAGCATTAGCCGCCTGGCTAACCTCGAAACGGGCGTAGAACTGATTCAGCTCGTTGGTGAATGCAGAGTCGGCGTTGATCGACGCAGTGTCCCTGACTTTGTAGTCCGTAATGGTGCGTAGTCCGTGCCACATACTTCGTGTGTCGCCCTGGTGGAAGCGGGACTCCACACGTTCCCGGTACCGGCGTTTGGCATCTCTCACCGCGCACCACACGCCGTATAAGACCGCTTTGTAGGCGCTTATATCGCCAGTGGCGAGACCCGCGTTGTAGGAGGCGGTCCTGGCGTTTACTGCAGTGCGGATCGATCTGTCCATCCACGGTTTCTGGTTTGGGAATGTGGTGACTGTCGCAGTGGGGATAATCTCCTCCACTAGCATATTGACGAAGCATACTGCTACTTCCGTAAACTCGTTGATGTCGACTGCGCATGCTCTGAACATGTCCCGGTCGACGTCGTTGAGTGCGTCCTGTAGCTTAGCTTCTGATTGGGCAGTCCACCGTTTTACCTCCCTCGTGGTCACGTCCTCCCTCCGTATGCTTTGTTTATACTGGGGGATGAGAAAGATGGCGTTGTGGTCAGACTTCCCAAAAGCCGGGTGTGAGACAGCTTTGTAGCCCTGCTTGTATGGCGTGTAGCAGTGATCCAAAATTCGATCCCCTCTCGTTTGTACACGAGACATGCTGGTAAAAGTTTGGCATGACTTGTCTGAGGTTCGCTTTAATAAATTCTCCTGCTACAATGAGGGCTGCGCCCGGGTCCTTGTTTTGAAGCGAGCTCAGCACATCATGTAATTCGGACAAAGCCATACCTGTGTCCCCTTGGGGTGGGATGTAGACCACCGTGGCGATGACCGAAGTGAACTCACGGGGCAGATAGAAAGGGTGGCACTTAATGCTCAGGAACTCCAGATGTGGCGAGCAGCCGCTGGAAAGAGTAGAAATGCTCCTGGCATCACACCACTTTCTGTTTACCATGAAACACACTCCTCCACCTTTGGTTTTGTTCGACTCTGCCGTTCTGTCCGCGCGGATGAGCGGCCCGTCTTTTGTTGTTCTCCGCACCGCGTAGAATCTCTGGTGGCCAGGAAGGGTCGGGTTTAAAAGTGTCCAAGATTAGATGTGCAACCTTGGCACCGATGTTTACAAGTGATCCGCTGTCGTAAACTATAAGACTAGAGGATTTCGGGATGTAAACCAGAGCAAAAAATAAGTAAAAAACAAGAAAAGTGGATATACAAATCATTCAATTATAAATATCAAAAATTAACAATAAATATAAAGTGTTTACAGTGTATTAGATGGAGGAGTTGTACAGGGAGATGGCCACAAGCGGGAATGATTTCCTGTGTCGTTCAGTGGTGCTTTTTGGTAATCTCAGTCTCTCACTGAACGTGCTCCTGTGAGTAGCTAGCACGTCCTGGAGTGGGTGGGAGATATTATCCAGCATTGTCTTTATCTTGGACAACATCCACCTTTCAGACACCACCCTAAGGGAGTCCAGTTCCATCCCCACAACATTACTGGCCTTGCGGATCAGTTTATTTAATCTGTTGGCAACCTGCTGCCCCAGCATACAACAGCATAGAGGATAGCACTGGTCACAACCAAGTCGTAAAAAATTCTGAGCATTGTCCGACAGATTTTAAATAGTGATGGGATTTCCGACTCTTTTTAGAGAACCGGCTCTTTCGGCTCAGCTCACTAAAAGGAGTCGGCTCTTTCGGCTCCCAACAGGCTCTTCATGTTGTTTTGTCGCTTTAATTAATTTATTATTAACAACAATATGGAATTATGCACAAAAGGAATTACTAATGTAAAAACAATGTGGTTTTATTTATATATGTTGATATATATATATATATATATATATATAGCAGCTGGATAGCGTAGTGGTTAAACTACACGCCTTTGGAACAGAGGATCGCAAGTTCGATTCCTGCCTGGGGCGTCTGTATCCAGTAAGGGTCCTAAGGCTAGACCCCCTATGCTAAGCAAGCCTACCGCAGACATGAGCGAGACAGATAAATATGAAGGCATGCCGGCTCGGACGTCGCCCGGATCAACAAGGTCCGCGTCAGGTGTTGAGGAACCAGGGCACCCTGACGAAAAGTGGGCTACTGGAACAAGAAGGCATCGGTGGGCAAGGGACGAAAACAGGGCGTTGTTGGAATGCTACTACGCAAGTAACCCCGGCGGAAGGGGCTACATGAATAGGATGAGGGACCTATGGATTCTTCGATACCCAACATCCACAATGACGGCGAAACAACTAGTAGCTCACAACTAGTAGCTCACATATATATATATATATATATATGTTGATATATATATATATATATATGTTGATATATATATCAACATATATATATATATATATTTTAAAAAAGGGCGAGAGAAAGAAAAAAAAACTCACGGCTCGCGTCGTTCACTTCAAAGATCCGGCTCTAAGAGCCGTTTCGTTCGACACATCACTAATGTTGAAGGACCTCAGCCTCCTCAGAAAATAGAGACGATACTGACCTTTCCCATATGGAAAAGATATAAATCTTATAAAGTTTGTATCTGTCTTGTGTGAAACTTGTATGAAAAGCATACAAGAGTGAAAACAGATATAAGATCCCTTGAAAAATTATATAATGAAATGTGTATGTTTTGGATACTTACTAAAACTATATGTGAAAGTAATGAGAAAGTGGCCACTTTCATGAGTAAATCATATAAGTTTTTACTATTTCTTTTCCATATGGGTTCCTTTAAAGTGGAGTGGTGTTTTTAACCCATCCAGTTTGTCTGTGTATACTCCAAGATATTTATAGTCCTCCACAATGCCCTTGGTTTAGCTTTGCTTCTTTTCTTTTTTCTTTTTTTTTTCCTGTCCCGTTTGGTTCTTTTGCCATCAGAATTATTGTCTAAAGGCGAAGAAAGATGCCCAACGGATTTACTTTACCAAATTGACCATCCCAGCCTTGCCGAAATGGTCTATTTGATTCGCCTTTTATTGTTTATTTTATTTATTTTTTATTTCACTTGCTAGATACGGGACAGACTTGAATGAGGAAAAGAAAAGGGAGAAAGGAAGAGTGGGAAAAAACAACGGAGAAGAGGGACGGGGATAACGGGCAAAAAAACAAAAACCAACTAAATAAGCAGACAAAAAAATACATATATCAATCACCTGGATCAACTGTTGAGAAAGAAAAAAGAAAACAAGCAGAAGAAAATGAGAGTAACATAATAAACAATATCACGATGATCTATGGGAATATAACAGTAAATACTAAATATTAAACATTATTGTGCAGCACGTAAGATCGACAGCCCACAGTGTGCTTTGAGGTAGGAGCCAAAAAGGGTGTAGTTTGTGTGTGTGAGCACCCGTGTGTACACCTGTGAGCATGAGCGCGCTTGTTTTTAAAAGGTTCCTTCATGTAATGATCTGCTAGAAGGTGTGGGGAGCCACAGCTCCGTCCTCCAGGGCATGAAGCAGGTATGGAGGAGATCAAAACTCCAGACATTCAGAGGCCCCCAGAACACAAGAGACCAAGGAAGACCAACAGAGGGGCAGCTGCCTTTTCCCTGCGGTGGGGAGAAGCAGACCGCCCCAACTCCGCAGCAGCAGGGAGGCCCCACATTCCAGACCCCATTCGGACGGTCAACAGTTTACAAACTTGCATTTCTGAGTGTGACATTCCTGACACCATTATTAGTCATCAGTCACTGGTGGAATACTACTCTTTATGTATGATTTTTATGTTGTTTTATTCTGATATTGAAATTTTAGAAATTTTTAACAATAACAAATGTTAATTTCCTCTCCCAGGGTTTGTCTTGTCTGGTGTTTATTCCCTTGTTTTTTTGTGCTCAGTGTTCCTGATGTAAGTAACTAATATCTATGGAGAAAAAGATTGTAGATAATGAACATTTTTAAAATGTCAATGTTTAAATTCACAGAGTACTGTTTCACATATATTGTTGGTCTAAATGTTATATATTTCTAAAAAATAAAAAATGGTTTTCACAGTAATGGTGTTTTAGATCATGAAACAATAAAACAAATAAATCAATCAATCATCATTTTGGGACATATGAAACCAAAGGGTCCTTCAATTGGCACACTGGCTCAAACAATACAAAAAAAACACAACACAAACTGTTACATATATTGATGCATGCTCAATCATCCAGGTAAGGAAATCCCAAAAAGTTGATTCTGTTCATCTGGACGTAACGTTTTCAGTGGGACAAACATTTCATCCACGAAGTCACTTGGATGAGTGACAAAATGTTGCTCCCACTGAGACATTCTGTCCAGATGAACAGAGTCAACTTTTTGAGATAACTGTCACATACTTCAAAAAACAGACTTAACCAAGAAGGATGTCAGTGGCAGTGTAAAGAAACATGTCAGCTCTAACTGAATATTTAATAAAATGAATGATACTGCAGATTTTGTATGCCTAACACAATGCTATTAATTAATTGAACAGAGAGGATAGGGATTAATCAGTTTCTGTATGACTATCGTCATTCTTTAAATCTTTCACATCATTGTGGAGGAATTTTGGCTCACTGTTCTTAACAGTGTTGCTTCAGTTCATTGAAGTTTGCAGGCATTTGTTTGCCTCGTCCAGGAGCCAGTCCTGGGGAGGGAGGGTGCCCAAAGAAGGGGCATGGGCCCACCCTTCTGTAGGTCCTACACCCACAGGAAGGGGTCCAGTGTAATGTCTGCTGGGCAGCAACCAAGGGTGGAGACCCTGGCAGACTGATACCCAGCTACCAAGGCTGAAGACTGGGACATGAAATGTCACCTTGCTGGTGGGGAAGGACCCTGAGCTGGTGTATAAGGTTGATAAGTAACATCTAGTTATAGTCAGCCTCACCTCAACGTACTGCTTGGGATTCAGAACCAGTTTACTGGAGAAGGGTTTGACTTTGTCAAAGTTGACGACTCATCCATCACTGGAGGTGAGGTCACTGAGGAAGTAAAACCACTCCTTAGTAGCAGAGCCCTTGGGGTGAATGAGGTTCACCCTGAGTTCCTGAAGGCTCTGGATGTTGGAGGACTGTCCTGGTTGGTACTCTTCTAAAGTGCTGCATGGAGATCTGGGGTGGTACGTCTGGAATGGCAGGCTGGGATAGTGGATCTTTAAGAAGGGGGACCAGAGGGTGTACTCAAACTACAGGGGGATCACACTTCTCAGCCTCTCTGAAATGTCTATGCCAGGGTGCTGCACAGGAGAGTGTGTTAGTTGAACCTCGGATACACGAGGAACAATGCTGTTTTCATCATGGTTGTGGAACACTGGACCAGCCCTTTATCCTCTTGAGGATATTTGAGGATGTGTGGAAGTTTGCCCAACCAGTCTACATGAGTTTTCTGGACTTGAATGAGGCATTCGGCCATGTTCTTCAGAGTATTTTGTGGGAGGAACTTCAGGAGTATGGGCTGTTTGGCCCGTTGCTAAGAGCCATTCGGTCTTTATACAGCCATTGCAAGTCGAAGTTGTCGCTGGTGGATGTTAGACTCCACCGGGGTTGTTTTTTGTCACAATTCTGTTCATAATTTTTATGGACAGAATTTCTAACCAAGCGGCGGAAGGCTTCCACTTGGGTGGTCTCAGAAACTTGTCTCTGCACTTTGCAGATGATGAGGTTCTGTTGGCTTCATCAGGTGGTGGCCTCCAGCTCACACTGGAGTACTTAGCAGCCAAGTGTGAAGCGTCAGGAAAGGGAATCAGCACCTCCAAGTTTAAGCCCATTGTCCACAGCTGAGAAGGGATGGAGTCGCCACCCCAGATAAGTGGAAGAAAATGGATGGATAGATATTTTGGGTATGCATCCCCCCTTTGGTCTCATCTCTACAAAGGACATTGTTTCAGAATTCTTGTGGTTTGTTTAGATGTAACCTCACAAACCTTTCTAAATGGCTTTCTAAATAAGCCATACCTCAGTCTTTTTGTAATTGTACTGTCATTACATTCAGCAGGTTTTTGCTTATATTTGCTTAGGTATTTTTTTTCTAATAACCTTTTTCATATATATAATAATTTTTTACATAGAACCTATATGTTCATACTTGTTCATGATCAATTAATGAGGTGCATTTAAATATTAGCACCTTGTTACTTAATTACTATAGAAGCAACCAGTGTGTACTTAGTTTTTCACACTACTTGCAGTCTTGTGATAAGATTTTTTTTACAGTGAGGACATGTATGCATTTTTACTATAATACTACAAAGGACAAAAAGTATTTTTTTAGATGAATCGAAAAATTCTTACAAAATAAATACAATTTTACAAATAGTCACAATAAACTGTTTGTAATCAGGAAACAAGAAATTCCTTAAATGTTTTAATAGTCCAAAAACAGTGGGGGTAGTACTGAGAAAACAGTTCAACACAGGACTGTACTGGAGAGTTAGGGATGAAGTCCATAGAGGGTGAAGCAGGTTTATGAACAGAGTCCAAGTAGAAGTCAAAACATTCACTTTCTTAAGTCCACTCATATGCCGATCAGGATAAGGTAGGTGTTCACTTTCTGTTTTCTCTCACTTGTTGTCATATCTCTTTTTATTTATTAAAATTTTGGTTCATCATTTTAATGGAGCTGGCATTAAATGTGTCATACATAACTCTTGATGGGTTTTTCCAAGTGAACAAATACAGATATCTTTATTTTATGATCATGTTTACTTTATACATTCTGATACTCTGCTGTAATTTCGCCATTGTATTCCTCATTGTGGTTGAGAAAAGTCTCCATGAGCCGATGTACATTTTTATTGCAGCTTTGCTATTGAACTCTGTTATGTTAAGCACTGTTATTTATCCAAAGCTTTTGACTGACTTTTTATCTAAAAGACAGATCATATCTTATTCTGTCTGTCTCTTTCAGTTTTTTATGTTTTACTCTTTGGGTGGTTCAGAATTTTTACTCTTGTTTGCCATGGCCTATGACAGATATGTGTCTATATGCAAACCTCTGCAATATCCAATGATCATGACAAAAAATACTATCAGCATTTTTTTAACCTTAGCTTGGATTGTGCCCTCTTCTCAGGTTGCAGTGGTAGCTGTATTAATGGCCAATAAAAAAATCTGTAACTTTACTTTCACTGGAATTTTTTGCAACAATACAATTTACAAGCTTCTATGTGTGTATTCAAAAGCACAAACTGTATATGATATGGTTGTACTATCTAATGTTGCAATTCTCCCTGCGGTTTTCATATTCTTCACTTACACCAGGATCCTTGTGATATCCTATCAAAGCTGTAAAGAAGTCAGGAGAAAAGCTGCACAGACCTGTTTGCCCCACTTGATAGTTTTGATCAGCTATTTGTGTTTGTGTGCATTTGATGTCATTGTTTCTGGTCTGGAGTCTAATTTTCCAAAGATTGTACACTCCATATTGACTTTGCAAATTGTAATGTATCCTCCCCTTTTCAATCCAATTATATATGGACTAAAAATGAAGGAGATTTCTAAACACCTCAAAAGGTTGTTCTGCGCTGTCCAAAAAAACTAATGTATCAAGACTGTCAATACTCATTTTTTAACTTACAAACTGATACAGTTGAAATCAATTGTACTTGCATGCAAGTAGCAGCAGTGACCCTAAATGCCTATTCCAGGTAAATATAGCCATTCATACTCGACTACTCAAGCACTCACAGACATCCTAATCACAGCTAAAACTATCTTGTTATTGTTGTTGTTTTGGATTTAGTTGTTGCTGACGCTTATTTTATTTTTATTTTTTTCATTTTTCTTAAGGAATACTGCCTATTCTTACAAGCCTAGTTTTATATTATTTCCTTAGGGTTATTAATGTATTCTGATTCTGATTAAACATAATGTGAACAAGTTCTACTGCTGCAGCAGCTGGTGCAGGGCCGGAAGAGGAATTAAAAACATGATTAGAGACACATCTTTACTAAATAGTATCTGCAACAAATGTAATGTGCTAATGCTGAACATAGGATATTATTACAAGACATATTTTATTCAGTCAGAAATCAAATATATATAACATTACTTTATAGAGTTACGTGTCATTTGTGCGCAAAACTGTGTGTATGAGACAGAGAACTGTCTTTGTAGCCTTCATTTTTAAATATTGCTATGAGTAGATTTGGTGTCCAACTTAGTGGTATTTTGGACTGCCATAAAGTTACAGTTTACAGGTGTTACAACTTGTTACAACTCATGTAATATTAGTAAAACTTTGCCTTGTTTAAATGCATGATTTATCATTGATAGGTAACCAGAGAAATATCACCAGTGAAATTAACATTCCATATATCCTCTGGTATGTCATGTGCTTTCATATATCACACCTAAATCAGGATTCCAAGCCATGGAAATAGGGCAGTCATGGCAGTATTCATCACAGCCTGAAAAGACTGGGCCAGCATTGGCTCCCTCTTCCTACTATCCTCCTCGCTAACATCCACTCCATATGCAGCAAATTATAATAGCGCTTGCCTTCTTGCCTTCACTGAAACAGTCTTATCTTCCCTGTGTGTTTCCAGTACTTTTCTTTGTGCTCATGTTTGTGCTGCCATTTGCTGCACCTTAACAAAGGTTTGTCATTTATTTCTTGAAATTGTCTCGGTAAGGTCCATCCTCAGTCACACATTAAGTGAATACTTTTAACATATTAACCCATAAAAATCATTGACTACAGGTGTTCCATTCATTTACATGGCCACAGGTGCCTAACATCAAGCACCTATACAGACTAGTGAAATTTGCACCAATTTTGGGTCAATCACTCCAGACCTCCAAACCTAAGATAACCTTTATTAGTCCCACACGTGGGAAATTTGTTATGTCACAGCAGAAAGTGGACAGTGCACAAAAGAAAATTGGTTCCTACTTTACCTCTAGCGGGCAGCAAAACTATTAAAATAAGTTTCTGCTGCTGTTATTCTGGTGATGTCTTATGATTGACTTATTTAACTTGTTCCTTTTGAATTTTTCTTATACAGCATGATGTTCACTTGATTTCTGCTTCAGCATAATGAAGAACAATCACAAGCATTTCATGAGATTAAAGAGTTTAATTGGGAAAGAAATCGAATTTATGCAGTGTGTACAGTGATGATTCTTCTTCATAACTTCTGAAATTCTCTGTGGCCAAATGATGATTGATGGCCATCTATTCCTGCCTTATCAGAGCTCCAAGGTGATCACAGTTTGTGGCTCTTTGTTTGTTCACTTGCATTATTAGGATTGACTGTCTCAACTGGATTAAGATTTGGGGGATTTCCTGACTGTAAAATGCTATTTTGTGATCATCTGCAAAACCAATCTAAGGAGCTTGGAAAACTGGACTTCTTTAAGTTCCTTGAAGACATTTTACTTCTTCAGTTCAGTGGAGAGTCCCAGATTTTGCTTAAAATCTTAAACTGGCTGTAGATGTGGAAGTTACTGTTTCTATCCAGGCTACTTCCAAAAACCAACAACAAAACAAAACAAAACTGAAACAAAAAGGAATGGCATTTTTTTAGAGTAGATTAAATAGTAGGTGAAAGAACATGAAGTTTTTTTCCTCATTAAATTGTTTATTTATGGATCACTGGGATGAACAGGCAACTCTCTTCCCCTGCTTTCCTGTCTCTCTTCACTGCACTAATTAAGCCAGTAAAATGCCAAAAATTGAAAAATCTTTTATTTATTACTTCAATACTTTGGGGTAATATGAATGCCTTGCCCCCTTTCACATTTTCTAAAATCATCCAGTAGGCCGGAATGGCGTCTTTGCCAGACCGATTCTGGGCCCCCAGCCTCATGTGTGATACCAATGTTGCATACGCTTGGATACATGCACACAACAAAAACTTAAACCTAAAAATGAAAACTGAAAAAAGACGTGAATATAGTGATAACTAGAGATTGGCAGTAACATGTTAAAGGTAACGCATTACTGTGATCTGATAAATTTTTTCAAGTAACAAGTTAAGTAAGGGATTACTTTTGCAATAAAAGGAATTAGATTACTGTTACTTGCGTTACTGCGTTACTAAACAGGGATTTTGTTTGTGAAAGTGTCTCATGACAATAACGTATGAGCCTGCGATGTCTGTGGCAGCAACAGACATGTGTAGATCAACAATGGATAATATGGAGTGGGGGAGAGAGTATGACCATGCAGTGTTTAAAACTTGGAATTACTGACATTACTTTGAGTATGATTCCCTAAAAAGTGACAAATACATTTGCGTCACGGGAATGTGAAATTCACAGAGAAACCACCGGATCCCCCATTGACATGACTGCTGCAGCACTGGGCAAACATCCATCCTGCTAAACAGGTGAAAATAGTTTTAAGAATGACAGGACTTAGTGCCACTGAATCTTAGATTTTTCTTATTTTTTGCTGTATTTTACTTTCAGGGGTGGATCAGGATTTTTGCACAATCCAGAAGATTTTGAGATTGACTACAGCAGAAATGCGGCATTTCTTATGATCATATAGAATCTTTTTTCTATATGAAGGAAGTTCTATTCAACGGTCTTGGTAAAATGTATGTGGAGGGGGGGGGAAACCCAGATCACTGTGCCAGCAGTATTGTATCAAAAACCCTTTTGCTGAAAAGTATACATACAATGACCTCTCATATGCCAGTGTGTATCAAATGCACCTGGGCAATAACTCTATAAGACCTGACTTCTTTATTGTAAAGTGTTTTTGCTATTGAGCCTTCGGAGTTTACAGATAAGCCTGACCTTTATGTTTTGCCTGAAGATACCTGTGCCTATAGATTTCTTCCCTGGCACTCCATTGCCCACCAGTTGGCTATATAGTCTTTTAAAACCTGATAGGAAGGCAAAGGAGTGCTACATCACTGACTCACTAGCTGTAGAGATCATTCAGCCATCCACATTCACTCGTGTGAAGGGTGAAGAACAAGTACCACGCTGTTGTCCTCCGCTTTTGAGTTATTGCAGGGGGGCACTGTTTTCCCTAACCTGGACCTGTGTAACCACCACCTAGTCAGGATATGCAAAGGAGACCACTTTGTGTATCTGAGGTATCAGACGAGTATCTCGCCTTGTCGTTCACAAATTCACTGATTCACCAATGCTCCTGCCGTATTCCAAGGACTGGAAAATGAAATTCTGAGAGATTTCATTATCCACTTTGTCTTCCTCTCTCTGGATGATATTCTTAATTTTCCTAAGAATCTCTCTGACCACATGAAGCATGTCGGTCTCATTAGTGATGTGTTGGTCACGAACGAAACGGCTCTTAGAGCCGGATCTTTGACGTGAACGACGCGAGCCGGCTCCTTATTGGGAGCCGTGGTTTTTTCCTTCTTTCTCTCACCCTCTCTCTTGCACTTTTTTTTCCCGCTTCACTCCGCATGCGAGCCTTGTGCTTTGCGCCTGGAAAAGAGGGGAGGGGCGGTAGTTACACTTGCAGTAGCACAGGAACAGAGCGGGAGGGAGAGAGAGAGAAAGAGATCGAGGGACAACAACGTCACATTAGAAAGGTATAGTAATCATCCACAACTGTTTTCAGTTGCAGATGATAAAGGATTCAGAAAGTTTATTCATGCAGGCCCATATGACAGAGAATATGCATCTTCTTTTTGTTTTCATATTTTCATTTATATTTAATTGTGTTGTGGTTTGCAGTGTTTTGTGTTGTTTCACTTTAAATTTGTTTAAAAGGAAAAAGCTGAAAATTTAAATAGTTAAAAGTTGAAATGTAAATAGTTGTTTTTCTATTATATGATTTATTTATTACATTTTATGTCGAGTGAAGTATATTTACGGTGGCCCCTAGAGACAAAACATGTACAAACTCCAAAACACCTACAAAACACAACAGAAGTGCTCCAGGGTGCAAGGTGAAGTGTTGAGCTTTTGTTACCTAGTGGCTACACAAGCCAGGAAGTACCAACGACCGGATTTGGTGTGTGGTAGTAACAGGTAAATGAACATTTTTTTAAATTATCTGAATATATATGAGTGCTTGTGTATAAATACACAAACAATACACATATGCTTTCAATTTTGTAATTTAAGTGATCTAGGTAGCTGTTTTGGAAGTTCAGTTAACGCTAGAAATTTTTTTGGAGTTTGTACGTGCTTTGTCTCTAGGGACCCCATATATATTTATATATAAACATATATAAATAAAACCATGAGTTTTTTTTACATTAGTAATTCCTTTTGTACAGAATTTTATATTGTTGTTAATAATAAATTAATTAAAGCAACAAAACAACCTGAAGAGCCGGTTGGGAGCCGAAAGAGCCGGTTCTCTAAAACGAGCCGGAAATCCCATCACTAGGTCTCATCCTGCAAAATCTCCTGGACAACCATTTCTTCGTCAAAGGTGAGAAATGCAAGTTTCACATACAAGTGTCATTTCTTGGAATCATAGTGGAGCAGGGGCAACTCTGGCCCAGAAAAAGGCTGTGGTGGAATGGCCCAAGCCCCAGACTCAGAAGGAGCTGCAACGGTTCCTAAGATTGGCCAATTTTTTATAGACGGTTTATTGGAGACTTCAATAAGGTTATAGCCCCTATGACTCAAATCAAGTTAAAACAAGAAATAAGAAATTCATAAGTTGAACTATCTCATATGGAAGAAAATGTTGAGGAATGAATGATGAATTTAAGCTATTTGACTTTGTAGAGCTGTTTTTCAAATATGAAGTTTGTATGACTTGGGCGTGGCTGGTGCATAGCTTGCATGATTTATATTAATAAAGAGCAGGGACTTTATACTTGGTTGAATTTAGAACTGTTAAAAATAATTAAATATAAGCAATTAACATTTAAAATTCTCACAAGAGCATTTTCAGCATCGTATCAAAGAAAAACAACACCTCGAGAACAAGCTAAAAGAAAAGCAAGACATTTATAAAGATTGTTTTTGGTTTGCCCATACTCATCGTTGATGATTTCAAATAGAACATATGAACCCTTCCATGGTCTTAGCATTTCTCTGCTGCACGCAGAAGTCGTTCTGACCCACTGCCAGCCTGTGTTGTCTTGTGTGTGTGTGATTGTGTGTGTTTTCCACTCTTTCCATGTCAAACAGAACGGATTCAGGCGCAGACTCAGGCTCTTGAGGATAAGAGTGCACTTTTTGGTATTTTGTGCTTCTGGTGCACTGTAATTATGTTCTTATGTAATGGGGGAGTCAGATAAGCCAGGATAAGACAGTTTTTTGACAGCCTTGCCGTAATTAAAATTTTCATTAAACATATTTTTTGAAAGAAAAGTACCTGGTCTTGCTCGTGTTTACCTGTTGCTGGACTGACTCCTAAAGGTGGTACAGAAGAGTAAAACAGAGCCAGAATGCTGCCAATACAAAAGTAAAAAAAACTAGCTTCACTGGTGACGGGAAAGGTAAGTGACTCATGCTGCAGGTGACATCAGACGCAGGAGATGAGGCAGAAAGAAGAGCAAATGGTAGCTTAGAATTTAACAAAAGGTTTTTTTTCAAGGTCCCATTGTTCCAAATGTACCAATCAACTGTCATATAATTAACCATATCTTATCATAATTAACCTAATTAACCATAATTAACTCCCTGGAGGACAGATAATGATGAGATGAGATGAGATGAATTGCCCACAACTGAGACGACAGACCTTGCTGACCATACATAAAATACACAAACATCACATTGGGGAGACAGGCCAGGTTAGGTAGCAAAGGAAAAAACAGTGAAATGTGTAACACAAAGGGATAATCCCGGAATGCACAGATATCATCACACCATAACACAATAAAACACCCAATAAGGACACATCTAAAACCTGCAGGACACCGGCCCTCAAGGCCTGGAGTACAACACCCTTGGTCTATCATGTCGACCATCCTTGTGGAAATTTGAACAGCTGTAGCCAGTTCTTGTTCTTCGATAAGCCAGGTCCAAGCCAGCTCCAATCATCCAGAACTCTGTTATCATGTTTCTGAATTGGTAGATGTCATTCAATGTCCTCAATTGAGAGTGTCGCCAGACACAGGACGCAACCAACCATCGAGTATTGGACAGTAAACGTCTCAGCAGGACAATCTGACTCTCCCAGGCCCAGGAGGGTTTCAATTTTGTTACGGGGCCAGTTGATCAAATCCACAACTTTTTCCGGTTTTACAGAACAAGACTGAGACTCTTTGAGGGTTAGAGTTAGAGGAGACTAGACACAGACATAGAAGCAGCAGCAGGGAAGACATGCACCCACCTCCTCCGAGAGCCAAAGAAGAGTGGGGAGAGTTTAAACGCTCTCCAAGATTACATCGACCAGTGCTCCGAGCGTGGGTGTAGTTATGAAGAAGGTCAAGAGCACATCTTCCCCGGCAAAAAATGAGACCCCGTTATCAAAAAGGAGTCGCCCGGCAGACTCCCCCGGCACAACATTGCCTGCCGGCAACACATTACTGACTTCCTGGAGTCAATTGGAATACGACTGTCCAGCTTCGATACGAGAAAATTAATTCCCGGAATGCGCCATAGTTTTGGAATGTTGGGAATTCCGGAATGCGCCATGGTTCCGGAATGTTTGGAATTCCGGAATGCGCCAAAGTTCCGGAATGTTCAGAATTCCGGAATGTTCGGAATTCCGGAATGCGCCAAAGTTCCGGAATGTTCGGAATTCCGGAATGCGCCATGGTTCCGGAATGTTCAGAATTCCGGAATGCGCCAAAGTTCCGGAATGTTCAGAATTCCGGAATGTTCGGAATTCCGGAATGCGCCAAAGTTCCGGAATGTTCAGAATTCCGGAATGCGCCAAAGTTCCGGAATGTTCGGAATTCCGGAATGTTCAGAATTCCGGAATGCACCAAAGTTCCGGAATGCGTCAAAGTTCCGGAATGTTTGGAATTCCGGAATGCACCAAAGTTCCGGAATGTTCGGAATTCCGGAATGTTCGGCATTCCAGAATTCGCCAAAGTTCCGGAATGTTCGGAATTCCGGAATGCGCCAAAGTTCCGGAATGTTCGGAATTCTGGAATGCACCAAAGTTCAGGAATGTTCGGAATTCCGGAATGTTCGGCATTCCGGAATTCGCCAAAGTTTCGGAATATTCGGAATTCCGGAATGCGCAAAAGTTCCGGAATGTTCAGAATTTTGGAATGCGCAAAAGTTCCGGAATGTTCGGAATTCCGGAATGTTCAGAATTCCAGAATGTTTGGAATTCCGGAATGCACCAAAGTTCCGGAATGTTCGGAATTCCGGAATGCGCAAAAGTTCCGGAATGTTCGGAATTCCGGAATGCGCCATGGTTCCGGAATGTTCAGAATTCCGGAATGTTTGGAATTCCGGAATTCGCCAAAGTTTCGGAATGTTCAGAATTCCGGAATGCGCCAAAGTTCCGGAATGTTCAGAATTCCGGAATGCGCCAAAGTTCCGGAATGTTCAGAATTCCGGAATGTTCAGAATTCCAGAATGTTTGGAATTCCGGAATGCACCAAAGTTCCGGAATGTTCGGAATTCCGGAATGTTCGGCATTCCGGAATTCGCCAAAGTTCCGGAATGTTCGGAATTCCGGAATGCGCCAAAGTTCCGGAATGTTCAGAATTCCGGAATGCGCCAAAGTTCCGGAATGTTCAGAATTTTGGAATGCGCAAAAGTTCCGGAATGTTCGGAATTCCGGAATGTTCAGAATTCCAGAATGTTTGGAATTCCGGAATGCACCAAAGTTTCGGAATGTTCAGAATTCCGGAATGCGCCAAAGTTCCGGAATGTTCAGAATTCCGGAATGCGCAAAAGTTCCGGAATGTTCGGAATTCCGGAATGCGCCATGGTTCCGGAATGTTCAGAATTCCGGAATGTTTGGAATTCCGGAATTCGCCAAAGTTTCGGAATGTTCAGAATTCCGGAATGCGCCAAAGTTCCGGAATGTTCAGAATTCCGGAATGCGCCAAAGTTCCGGAATGTTCAGAATTCCGGAATGTTCAGAATTCCAGAATGTTTGGAATTCCGGAATGCACCAAAGTTCCGGAATGTTCGGAATTCCGGAATGTTCGGCATTCCGGAATTCGCCAAAGTTCCGGAATGTTCGGAATTCCGGAATGCGCCAAAGTTCCGGAATGTTCAGAATTCCGGAATGCACCAAAGTTCAGGAATGTTCGGAATTCCGGAATGTTCGGCATTCCGGAATGCGTCAAAGTTCCGGAATTTTCGGAATTCCGGAATGCGCCAAAGTTCCGGAATGTTCAGAATTCCGGAATGCGCCAAAGTTCCGGAATGTTCAGAATTTTGGAATGCGCAAAAGTTCCGGAATGTTCGGAATTCCGGAATGCACCAAAGTTCAGGAATGTTCGGAATTCCGGAATGTTCGGCATTCCGGAATGCGTCAAAGTTCCGGAATGTTCGGAATTCCGGAATGCGCCAAAGTTCCGGAATGTTCAGAATTCCGGAATGCGCCAAAGTTCCGGAATGTTCAGAATTTTGGAATGCGCAAAAGTTCCGGAATGTTCGGAATTCCGGAATGTTCAGAATTCCAGAATGTTTGGAATTCCGGAATGCACCAAAGTTTCGGAATGTTCAGAATTCCGGAATGCGCCAAAGTTCCGGAATGTTCGGAATTCCGGAATGCGCAAAAGTTCCGGAATGTTCGGAATTCCGGAATGCGCCATGGTTCCGGAATGTTCAGAATTCCGGAATGTTTGGAATTCCGGAATTCGCCAAAGTTTCGGAATGTTCAGAATTCCGGAATGCGCCAAAGTTCCGGAATGTTCAGAATTCCGGAATGTTCAGAATTCCAGAATGTTTGGAATTCCGGAATTCGCCAAAGTTTCGGAATGTTCAGAATTCCGGAATGCGCCAAAGTTCCGGAATGTTCAGAATTCCGGAATGTTCAGAATTCCAGAATGTTTGGAATTCCGGAATGCACCAAAGTTCCGGAATGTTCGGAATTCCGGAATGCACCAAAGTTCAGGAATGTTCGGAATTCCGGAATGTTCAGAATTCCAGAATGTTTGGAATTCCGGAATGCGCCAAAGTTTCGGAATGTTCAGAATTCCGGAATGCGCCAAAGTTCCGGAATGTTCAGAATTCCGGAATGCGCCAAAGTTCCGGAATGTTCAGAATTCCGGAATGCGCCAAAGTTCCGGAATGTTCAGAATTCCGGAATGTTCAGAATTCCAGAATGTTTGGAATTCCGGAATGCACCAAAGTTCCGGAATGTTCGGAATTCCGGAATGCACCAAAGTTTCGGAATGTTCAGAATTCCGGAATGCGCCAAAGTTCCGGAATGTTCAGAATTCCGGAATTCGCCAAAGTTCCGGAATGTTCGGAATTCCGGAATGCGCCAAAGTTCCGGAATGTTCGGAATTCTGGAATGCACCAAAGTTCAGGAATGTTCGGAATTCCGGAATGTTCGGCATTCCGGAATTCGCCAAAGTTTCGGAATATTCGGAATTCCGGAATGCGCAAAAGTTCCGGAATGTTCGGAATTCCGGAATGCACCAAAGTTCCGGAATGTTCGGAATTCCGGAATGCGCAAAAGTTTCGGAATGTTCAGAATTCCGGAATGCGCCAAAGTTCCGGAATGTTCAGAATTCCGGAATGCGCAAAAGTTCCGGAATGTTCAGAATTCCGGAATGCGCCAAAGTTCCGGAATGTTCAGAATTCCGGAATGTTCAGAATTCCAGAATGTTTGGAATTCCGGAATGCACCAAAGTTCCGGAATGTTCGGAATTCCGGAATGTTCGGCATTCCGGAATTCGCCAAAGTTCCGGAATGTTCGGAATTCCGGAATGCGCCAAAGTTCCGGAATGTTCAGAATTCCGGAATGCACCAAAGTTCAGGAATGTTCGGAATTCCGGAATGTTCGGCATTCCAGAATGTTTGGAATTCCGGAATGCACCAAAGTTTCGGAATGTTCAGAATTCCGGAATGCGCCAAAGTTCCGGAATGTTCAGAATTCCGGAATGCGCAAAAGTTCCGGAATGTTCAGAATTTTGGAATGCGCAAAAGTTCCGGAATGTTCGGAATTCCGGAATGTTCAGAATTCCAGAATGTTTGGAATTCCGGAATGCACCAAAGTTTCGGAATGTTCAGAATTCCGGAATGCGCCAAAGTTCCGGAATGTTCAGAATTCCGGAATGCGCAAAAGTTCCGGAATGTTCGGAATTCCGGAATGCGCAAAAGTTCCGGAATGTTCAGAATTCCGGAATGTTCGGAATTCCGGAATGCGCCATGGTTCCGGAATGTTCAGAATTCCGGAATGTTTGGAATTCCGGAATTCGCCAAAGTTTCGGAATGTTCAGAATTCCGGAATGCGCCAAAGTTCCGGAATGTTCAGAATTCCGGAATGCGCCAAAGTTCCGGAATGTTCAGAATTCCGGAATGTTCAGAATTCCAGAATGTTCAGAATTTTGGAATGCGCAAAAGTTCCGGAATGTTCGGAATTCCGGAATGTTCAGAATTCCAGAATGTTTGGAATTCCGGAATGCACCAAAGTTTCGGAATGTTCAGAATTCCGGAATGCGCCAAAGTTCCGGAATGTTCAGAATTCCGGAATGCGCAAAAGTTCCGGAATGTTCGGAATTCCGGAATGCGCCATGGTTCCGGAATGTTCAGAATTCCGGAATGTTTGGAATTCCGGAATTCGCCAAAGTTTCGGAATGTTCAGAATTCCGGAATGCGCCAAAGTTCCGGAATGTTCAGAATTCCGGAATGCGCCAAAGTTCCGGAATGTTCAGAATTCCGGAATGTTCAGAATTCCAGAATGTTTGGAATTCCGGAATGCACCAAAGTTCCGGAATGTTCGGAATTCCGGAATGTTCGGCATTCCGGAATTCGCCAAAGTTCCGGAATGTTCGGAATTCCGGAATGCGCCAAAGTTCCGGAATGTTCAGAATTCCGGAATGCACCAAAGTTCAGGAATGTTCGGAATTCCGGAATGTTCGGCATTCCGGAATGCGTCAAAGTTCCGGAATGTTCGGAATTCCGGAATGCGCCAAAGTTCCGGAATGTTCAGAATTCCGGAATGCGCCAAAGTTCCGGAATGTTCAGAATTTTGGAATGCGCAAAAGTTCCGGAATGTTCGGAATTCCGGAATGCACCAAAGTTCAGGAATGTTCGGAATTCCGGAATGTTCGGCATTCCGGAATGCGTCAAAGTTCCGGAATGTTCGGAATTCCGGAATGCGCCAAAGTTCCGGAATGTTCAGAATTCCGGAATGCGCCAAAGTTCCGGAATGTTCAGAATTTTGGAATGCGCAAAAGTTCCGGAATGTTCGGAATTCCGGAATGTTCAGAATTCCAGAATGTTTGGAATTCCGGAATGCACCAAAGTTTCGGAATGTTCGGAATTCCGGAATGCGCCAAAGTTCCGGAATGTTCGGAATTCCGGAATGCGCAAAAGTTCCGGAATGTTCGGAATTCCGGAATGCGCCATGGTTCCGGAATGTTCAGAATTCCGGAATGTTTGGAATTCCGGAATTCGCCAAAGTTTCGGAATGTTCAGAATTCCGGAATGCGCCAAAGTTCCGGAATGTTCAGAATTCCGGAATGTTCAGAATTCCAGAATGTTTGGAATTCCGGAATGCACCAAAGTTCCGGAATGTTCGGAATTCCGGAATGCGCCAAAGTTCCGGAATGTTCGGAAATCCGGAATGCGCAAAAGTTCTGGAACTTTCGGAGTTCCGGAATGCGCCAAAGTTTCGGAATGTTCGGAATTCCGGAATGTTCGGAATTCCGGAATGCGCCAAAGTTCCGGAATTTTCGGAATTCCGGAATGCGCCAAAGTTCCGGAATGTTCGGAATTCCGGAATGCGCCAAAGTTTCGGAATGTTCAGAATTCCGGAATGCGCCATGGTTCCGGAATGTTCAGAATTCCGGAATGTTTGGAATTCCGGAATTCGCCAAAGTTTCGGAATGTTCAGAATTCCGGAATGCGCCAAAGTTCCGGAATGTTCAGAATTCCGGAATGTTCAGAATTCCAGAATGTTTGGAATTCCGGAATGCACCAAAGTTCCGGAATGTTCGGAATTCCGGAATGTTCGGCATTCCGGAATTCGCCAAAGTTCCGGAATGTTCGGAATTCCGGAATGCGCCAAAGTTCCGGAATGTTCAGAATTCCGGAATGCACCAAAGTTCAGGAATGTTCGGAATTCCGGAATGTTCGGCATTCCGGAATGCGCCAAAGTTCCGGAATGTTCGGAATTCCGGAATGCGCAAAAGTTCCGGAATGTTCGGAATTCCGGAATGCGCAAAAGTTCCGGAATGTTCGGAATTCCGGAATGCGCCATGGTTCCGGAATGTTCAGAATTCCGGAATGTTCGGAATTCCGGAATGCGCCATGGTTCCGGAATGTTCCGAATTCCGGAATGTTTGGAATTCCGGAATGCGCCAAAGTTCCGGAATGTTCAGAATTCCGGAATGTTCAGAATTCCAGAATGTTTGGAATTCCGGAATGCACCAAAGTTCCGGAATGTTCGGAATTCCGGAATGTTCGGCATTCCGGAATTCGCCAAAGTTCCGGAATGTTCGGAATTCCGGAATGCGCCAAAGTTCCGGAATGTTCAGAATTCCGGAATGCACCAAAGTTCAGGAATGTTCGGAATTCCGGAATGTTCGGCATTCCAGAATGTTTGGAATTCCGGAATGCACCAAAGTTCCGGAATGTTCGGAATTCCGGAATGTTCGGCATTCGGGAATGCGCCAAAGTTCCGGAATGTTCAGAATTTTGGAATGTTCGGAGTTCCGGAATGCGCCAAAGTTCCGGAATGTTCGGAATTCTGGAATGCACCAAAGTTCAGGAATGTTCGGAATTCCGGAATGTTCGGCATTCCGGAATGCGCCAAAGTTCCGGAATGTTCAGAATTTTGGAATGTTCGGAGTTCCGGAATGCGCCAAAGTTCCTAAATGTTCGGAATTCCGGAATGTTCGGAATTCCGGAATGCGCCAAAGTTCCGGAATGTTCAGAATTCCGGAATGCGCCAAAGTTCCGGAATGTTCGGAATTCCGGAATGTTCAGAATTCCAGAATGTTTGGAATTCCGGAATGCGCAAAAGTTCTGGAACTTTCGGAGTTCCGGAATGCGCCAAAGTTTCGGAATGTTCGGAATTCCGGAATGTTCGGAATTCCGGAATGCGCCAAAGTTCCGGAATGTTCGGAATTCCGGAATGCGCCAAAGTTCCGGAATGTTCGGAATTCCGGAATGCGCCAAAGTTCCAGAATGTTTGGAATTCCGGAATGCGCCAAAGTTTCGGAATGTTCAGAATTCCGGAATGCGCCATGGTTCCGGAATGTTCAGAATTCCGGAATGTTTGGAATTCCGGAATGCGCCAAAGTTCCGGAATGTTCAGAATTCCGGAATGTTCAGAATTCCAGAATGTTTGGAATTCCGGAATGCACCAAAGTTTCGGAATGTTCAGAATTCCGGAATGCGCCAAAGTTTCGGAATGTTCAGAATTCCGGAATGCGCCAAAGTTCCGGAATGTTCAGAATTCCGGAATGCGCAAAAGTTCCGGAATGTTCAGAATTCCGGAATGCGCCAAAGTTCCGGAATGTTCAGAATTCCGGAATGTTCAGAATTCCAGAATGTTTGGAATTCCGGAATGCACCAAAGTTCCGGAATGTTCGGAATTCCGGAATGTTCGGCATTCCGGAATTCGCCAAAGTTCCGGAATGTTCGGAATTCCGGAATGCGCAAAAGTTCCGGAATGTTCGGAATTCCGGAATGCGCAAAAGTTCCGGAATGTTCAGAATTCCGGAATGTTCGGAATTCCGGAATGCGCCATGGTTCCGGAATGTTCAGAATTCCGGAATGTTTGGAATTCCGGAATTCGCCAAAGTTTCGGAATGTTCAGAATTCCGGAATGCGCCAAAGTTCCGGAATGTTCAGAATTCCGGAATGCGCCAAAGTTCCGGAATGTTCAGAATTCCGGAATGTTCAGAATTCCAGAATGTTTGGAATTCCGGAATGCACCAAAGTTCCGGAATGTTCGGAATTCCGGAATGTTCGGCATTCCGGAATTCGCCAAAGTTCCGGAATGTTCGGAATTCCGGAATGCGCCAAAGTTCCGGAATGTTCAGAATTCCGGAATGCGCCAAAGTTCCGGAATGTTCAGAATTCCGGAATGTTCAGAATTCCAGAATGTTTGGAATTCCGGAATGCACCAAAGTTCCGGAATGTTCAGAATTTTGGAATGCGCAAAAGTTCCGGAATGTTCGGAATTCCGGAATGTTCAGAATTCCAGAATGTTTGGAATTCCGGAATGCGCAAAAGTTCCGGAATGTTCGGAATTCCGGAATTTTCGGAATTCCGGAATGCGCCAAAGTTCCGGAATGTTCGGAAATCCGGAATGCGCAAAAGTTCTGGAACTTTCGGAGTTCCGGAATGCGCCAAAGTTTCGGAATGTTCGGAATTCCGGAATTTTCGGAATTCCGGAATGCGCCAAAGTTCCGGAATGTTCGGAATTCCGGAATGCGCCAAAGTTTCGGAATGTTCAGAATTCCGGAATGCGCCATGGTTCCGGAATGTTCAGAATTCCGGAATGTTTGGAATTCCGGAATTCGCCAAAGTTTCGGAATGTTCAGAATTCCGGAATGCGCCAAAGTTCCGGAATGTTCAGAATTCCGGAATGTTCAGAATTCCAGAATGTTTGGAATTCCGGAATGCACCAAAGTTCCGGAATGTTCGGAATTCCGGAATGTTCGGCATTCCGGAATTCGCCAAAGTTCCGGAATGTTCGGAATTCCGGAATGCGCCAAAGTTCCGGAATGTTCAGAATTCCGGAATGCACCAAAGTTCAGGAATGTTCGGAATTCCGGAATGTTCGGCATTCCGGAATGCGCCAAAGTTCCGGAATGTTCGGAATTCCGGAATGCGCAAAAGTTCCGGAATGTTCGGAATTCCGGAATGCGCAAAAGTTCCGGAATGTTCGGAATTCCGGAATGCGCCATGGTTCCGGAATGTTCAGAATTCCGGAATGTTCGGAATTCCGGAATGCGCCATGGTTCCGGAATGTTCAGAATTCCGGAATGTTTGGAATTCCGGAATTCGCCAAAGTTTCGGAATGTTCAGAATTCCGGAATGCGCCAAAGTTCCGGAATGTTCAGAATTCCGGAATGCGCCAAAGTTCCGGAATGTTCAGAATTCCGGAATGTTCAGAATTCCAGAATGTTTGGAATTCCGGAATGCACCAAAGTTCCGGAATGTTCGGAATTCCGGAATGTTCGGCATTCCGGAATTCGCCAAAGTTCCGGAATGTTCGGAATTCCGGAATGCGCCAAAGTTCCGGAATGTTCAGAATTCCGGAATGCGCCAAAGTTCCGGAATGTTCAGAATTTTGGAATGCGCAAAAGTTCCGGAATGTTCGGAATTCCGGAATGTTCAGAATTCCAGAATGTTTGGAATTCCGGAATGCACCAAAGTTTCGGAATGTTCAGAATTCCGGAATGCGCCAAAGTTCCGGAATGTTCAGAATTCCGGAATGCGCAAAAGTTCCGGAATGTTCGGAATTCCGGAATGCGCCATGGTTCCGGAATGTTCAGAATTCCGGAATGTTTGGAATTCCGGAATTCGCCAAAGTTTCGGAATGTTCAGAATTCCGGAATGCGCCAAAGTTCCGGAATGTTCAGAATTCCGGAATGCGCCAAAGTTCCGGAATGTTCAGAATTCCGGAATGTTCAGAATTCCAGAATGTTTGGAATTCCGGAATGCACCAAAGTTCCGGAATGTTCGGAATTCCGGAATGTTCGGCATTCCGGAATTCGCCAAAGTTCCGGAATGTTCGGAATTCCGGAATGCGCCAAAGTTCCGGAATGTTCAGAATTCCGGAATGCACCAAAGTTCAGGAATGTTCGGAATTCCGGAATGTTCGGCATTCCGGAATGCGTCAAAGTTCCGGAATGTTCGGAATTCCGGAATGCGCCAAAGTTCCGGAATGTTCAGAATTCCGGAATGCGCCAAAGTTCCGGAATGTTCAGAATTTTGGAATGCGCAAAAGTTCCGGAATGTTCGGAATTCCGGAATGCACCAAAGTTCAGGAATGTTCGGAATTCCGGAATGTTCGGCATTCCGGAATGCGTCAAAGTTCCGGAATGTTCGGAATTCCGGAATGCGCCAAAGTTCCGGAATGTTCAGAATTCCGGAATGCGCCAAAGTTCCGGAATGTTCAGAATTTTGGAATGCGCAAAAGTTCCGGAATGTTCGGAATTCCGGAATGTTCAGAATTCCAGAATGTTTGGAATTCCGGAATGCACCAAAGTTTCGGAATGTTCAGAATTCCGGAATGCGCCAAAGTTCCGGAATGTTCGGAATTCCGGAATGCGCAAAAGTTCCGGAATGTTCGGAATTCCGGAATGCGCCATGGTTCCGGAATGTTCAGAATTCCGGAATGTTTGGAATTCCGGAATTCGCCAAAGTTTCGGAATGTTCAGAATTCCGGAATGCGCCAAAGTTCCGGAATGTTCAGAATTCCGGAATGTTCAGAATTCCAGAATGTTTGGAATTCCGGAATTCGCCAAAGTTTCGGAATGTTCAGAATTCCGGAATGCGCCAAAGTTCCGGAATGTTCAGAATTCCGGAATGTTCAGAATTCCAGAATGTTTGGAATTCCGGAATGCACCAAAGTTCCGGAATGTTCGGAATTCCGGAATGCACCAAAGTTCAGGAATGTTCGGAATTCCGGAATGTTCAGAATTCCAGAATGTTTGGAATTCCGGAATGCGCCAAAGTTTCGGAATGTTCAGAATTCCGGAATGCGCCAAAGTTCCGGAATGTTCAGAATTCCGGAATGCGCCAAAGTTCCGGAATGTTCAGAATTCCGGAATGCGCCAAAGTTCCGGAATGTTCAGAATTCCGGAATGCGCAAAAGTTCCGGAATGTTCAGAATTCCGGAATGCGCCAAAGTTCCGGAATGTTCAGAATTCCGGAATGTTCAGAATTCCAGAATGTTTGGAATTCCGGAATGCACCAAAGTTCCGGAATGTTCGGAATTCCGGAATGTTCGGCATTCCGGAATTCGCCAAAGTTCCGGAATGTTCGGAATTCCGGAATGCGCCAAAGTTCCGGAATGTTCAGAATTCCGGAATGCACCAAAGTTCAGGAATGTTCGGAATTCCGGAATGTTCGGCATTCCAGAATGTTTGGAATTCCGGAATGCACCAAAGTTTCGGAATGTTCAGAATTCCGGAATGCGCCAAAGTTCCGGAATGTTCAGAATTCCGGAATGCGCAAAAGTTCCGGAATGTTCAGAATTTTGGAATGCGCAAAAGTTCCGGAATGTTCGGAATTCCGGAATGTTCAGAATTCCAGAATGTTTGGAATTCCGGAATGCACCAAAGTTTCGGAATGTTCAGAATTCCGGAATGCGCCAAAGTTCCGGAATGTTCAGAATTCCGGAATGCGCAAAAGTTCCGGAATGTTCGGAATTCCGGAATGCGCAAAAGTTCCGGAATGTTCAGAATTCCGGAATGTTCGGAATTCCGGAATGCGCCATGGTTCCGGAATGTTCAGAATTCCGGAATGTTTGGAATTCCGGAATTCGCCAAAGTTTCGGAATGTTCAGAATTCCGGAATGCGCCAAAGTTCCGGAATGTTCAGAATTCCGGAATGCGCCAAAGTTCCGGAATGTTCAGAATTCCGGAATGTTCAGAATTCCAGAATGTTCAGAATTTTGGAATGCGCAAAAGTTCCGGAATGTTCGGAATTCCGGAATGTTCAGAATTCCAGAATGTTTGGAATTCCGGAATGCACCAAAGTTTCGGAATGTTCAGAATTCCGGAATGCGCCAAAGTTCCGGAATGTTCGGAATTCCGGAATGCGCAAAAGTTCCGGAATGTTCGGAATTCCGGAATGCGCCATGGTTCCGGAATGTTCAGAATTCCGGAATGTTTGGAATTCCGGAATTCGCCAAAGTTCCGGAATGTTCAGAATTCCGGAATGCGCCAAAGTTCCGGAATGTTCAGAATTCCGGAATGTTCAGAATTCCAGAATGTTTGGAATTCCGGAATGCACCAAAGTTCCGGAATGTTCGGAATTCCGGAATTCGCCAAAGTTCCGGAATGTTCGGAATTCCGGAATGCGCCAAAGTTCCGGAATGTTCAGAATTCCGGAATGCGCCAAAGTTCCGGAATGTTCAGAATTTTGGAATGCGCAAAAGTTCCGGAATGTTCGGAATTCCGGAATGCACCAAAGTTCAGGAATGTTCGGAATTCCGGAATGTTCGGCATTCCGGAATGCGTCAAAGTTCCGGAATGTTCGGAATTCCGGAATGCGCCAAAGTTCCGGAATGTTCAGAATTCCGGAATGCGCCAAAGTTCCGGAATGTTCGGAATTTTGGAATGCGCAAAAGTTCCGGAATGTTCGGAATTCCGGAATGTTCAGAATTCCAGAATGTTTGGAATTCCGGAATGCACCAAAGTTTCGGAATGTTCAGAATTCCGGAATGCGCCAAAGTTCCGGAATGTTCGGAATTCCGGAATGCGCAAAAGTTCCGGAATGTTCGGAATTCCGGAATGCGCCATGGTTCCGGAATGTTCAGAATTCCGGAATGTTTGGAATTCCGGAATTCGCCAAAGTTTCGGAATGTTCAGAATTCCGGAATGCGCCAAAGTTCCGGAATGTTCAGAATTCCGGAATGTTCAGAATTCCAGAATGTTTGGAATTCCGGAATTCGCCAAAGTTTCGGAATGTTCAGAATTCCGGAATGCGCCAAAGTTCCGGAATGTTCAGAATTCCGGAATGTTCAGAATTCCAGAATGTTTGGAATTCCGGAATGCACCAAAGTTCCGGAATGTTCGGAATTCCGGAATGCACCAAAGTTCAGGAATGTTCGGAATTCCGGAATGTTCAGAATTCCAGAATGTTTGGAATTCCGGAATGCGCCAAAGTTTCGGAATGTTCAGAATTCCGGAATGCGCCAAAGTTCCGGAATGTTCAGAATTCCGGAATGCGCCAAAGTTCCGGAATGTTCAGAATTCCGGAATGTTCAGAATTCCAGAATGTTTGGAATTCCGGAATGCACCAAAGTTCCGGAATGTTCAGAATTCCGGAATGCGCCAAAGTTCCGGAATGTTCAGAATTCCGGAATGCGCCAAAGTTCCGGAATGTTCAGAATTCCGGAATGCGCAAAAGTTCCGGAATGTTCGGAATTCCGGAATGTTCAGAATTCCAGAATGTTTGGAATTCCGGAATGCACCAAAGTTTCGGAATGTTCAGAATTCCGGAATGCGCCAAAGTTCCGGAATGTTCAGAATTCCGGAATGCGCAAAAGTTCCGGAATGTTCGGAATTCCGGAATGCGCAAAAGTTCCGGAATGTTCAGAATTCCGGAATGTTCAGAATTCCAGAATGTTTGGAATTCCGGAATGCACCAAAGTTCCGGAATGTTCGGAATTCCGGAATGCACCAAAGTTCAGGAATGTTCGGAATTCCGGAATGTTCAGAATTCCAGAATGTTTGGAATTCCGGAATGCGCCAAAGTTTCGGAATGTTCAGAATTCCGGAATGCGCCAAAGTTCCGGAATGTTCAGAATTCCGGAATGCGCCAAAGTTCCGGAATGTTCAGAATTCCGGAATGCGCCAAAGTTCCGGAATGTTCAGAATTCCGGAATGCGCAAAAGTTCCGGAATGTTCAGAATTCCGGAATGCGCCAAAGTTCCGGAATGTTCAGAATTCCGGAATGTTCAGAATTCCAGAATGTTTGGAATTCCGGAATGCACCAAAGTTCCGGAATGTTCGGAATTCCGGAATGTTCGGCATTCCGGAATTCGCCAAAGTTCCGGAATGTTCGGAATTCCGGAATGCGCCAAAGTTCCGGAATGTTCAGAATTCCGGAATGCACCAAAGTTCAGGAATGTTCGGAATTCCGGAATGTTCGGCATTCCAGAATGTTTGGAATTCCGGAATGCACCAAAGTTTCGGAATGTTCAGAATTCCGGAATGCGCCAAAGTTCCGGAATGTTCAGAATTCCGGAATGCGCAAAAGTTCCGGAATGTTCAGAATTTTGGAATGCGCAAAAGTTCCGGAATGTTCGGAATTCCGGAATGTTCAGAATTCCAGAATGTTTGGAATTCCGGAATGCACCAAAGTTTCGGAATGTTCAGAATTCCGGAATGCGCCAAAGTTCCGGAATGTTCAGAATTCCGGAATGCGCAAAAGTTCCGGAATGTTCGGAATTCCGGAATGCGCAAAAGTTCCGGAATGTTCAGAATTCCGGAATGTTCGGAATTCCGGAATGCGCCATGGTTCCGGAATGTTCAGAATTCCGGAATGTTTGGAATTCCGGAATTCGCCAAAGTTTCGGAATGTTCAGAATTCCGGAATGCGCCAAAGTTCCGGAATGTTCAGAATTCCGGAATGCGCCAAAGTTCCGGAATGTTCAGAATTCCGGAATGTTCAGAATTCCAGAATGTTCAGAATTTTGGAATGCGCAAAAGTTCCGGAATGTTCGGAATTCCGGAATGTTCAGAATTCCAGAATGTTTGGAATTCCGGAATGCACCAAAGTTTCGGAATGTTCAGAATTCCGGAATGCGCCAAAGTTCCGGAATGTTCGGAATTCCGGAATGCGCAAAAGTTCCGGAATGTTCGGAATTCCGGAATGCGCCATGGTTCCGGAATGTTCAGAATTCCGGAATGTTTGGAATTCCGGAATTCGCCAAAGTTCCGGAATGTTCAGAATTCCGGAATGCGCCAAAGTTCCGGAATGTTCAGAATTCCGGAATGTTCAGAATTCCAGAATGTTTGGAATTCCGGAATGCACCAAAGTTCCGGAATGTTCGGAATTCCGGAATTCGCCAAAGTTCCGGAATGTTCGGAATTCCGGAATGCGCCAAAGTTCCGGAATGTTCAGAATTCCGGAATGCGCCAAAGTTCCGGAATGTTCAGAATTTTGGAATGCGCAAAAGTTCCGGAATGTTCGGAATTCCGGAATGCACCAAAGTTCAGGAATGTTCGGAATTCCGGAATGTTCGGCATTCCGGAATGCGTCAAAGTTCCGGAATGTTCGGAATTCCGGAATGCGCCAAAGTTCCGGAATGTTCAGAATTCCGGAATGCGCCAAAGTTCCGGAATGTTCAGAATTTTGGAATGCGCAAAAGTTCCGGAATGTTCGGAATTCCGGAATGTTCAGAATTCCAGAATGTTTGGAATTCCGGAATGCACCAAAGTTTCGGAATGTTCAGAATTCCGGAATGCGCCAAAGTTCCGGAATGTTCGGAATTCCGGAATGCGCAAAAGTTCCGGAATGTTCGGAATTCCGGAATGCGCCATGGTTCCGGAATGTTCAGAATTCCGGAATGTTTGGAATTCCGGAATTCGCCAAAGTTTCGGAATGTTCAGAATTCCGGAATGCGCCAAAGTTCCGGAATGTTCAGAATTCCGGAATGTTCAGAATTCCAGAATGTTTGGAATTCCGGAATTCGCCAAAGTTTCGGAATGTTCAGAATTCCGGAATGCGCCAAAGTTCCGGAATGTTCAGAATTCCGGAATGTTCAGAATTCCAGAATGTTTGGAATTCCGGAATGCACCAAAGTTCCGGAATGTTCGGAATTCCGGAATGCACCAAAGTTCAGGAATGTTCGGAATTCCGGAATGTTCAGAATTCCAGAATGTTTGGAATTCCGGAATGCGCCAAAGTTTCGGAATGTTCAGAATTCCGGAATGCGCCAAAGTTCCGGAATGTTCAGAATTCCGGAATGCGCCAAAGTTCCGGAATGTTCAGAATTCCGGAATGTTCAGAATTCCAGAATGTTTGGAATTCCGGAATGCACCAAAGTTCCGGAATGTTCAGAATTCCGGAATGCGCCAAAGTTCCGGAATGTTCAGAATTCCGGAATGCGCCAAAGTTCCGGAATGTTCAGAATTCCGGAATGCGCAAAAGTTCCGGAATGTTCAGAATTTTGGAATGCGCAAAAGTTCCGGAATGTTCGGAATTCCGGAATGTTCAGAATTCCAGAATGTTTGGAATTCCGGAATGCACCAAAGTTTCGGAATGTTCAGAATTCCGGAATGCGCCAAAGTTCCGGAATGTTCAGAATTCCGGAATGCGCAAAAGTTCCGGAATGTTCGGAATTCCGGAATGCGCAAAAGTTCCGGAATGTTCGGAATTCCGGAATGCGCCATGGTTCCGGAATGTTCAGAATTCCGGAATGTTCGGAATTCCGGAATGCGCCATGGTTCCGGAATGTTCAGAATTCCGGAATGTTTGGAATTCCGGAATTCGCCAAAGTTTCGGAATGTTCAGAATTCCGGAATGCGCCAAAGTTCCGGAATGTTCAGAATTCCGGAATGCGCCAAAGTTCCGGAATGTTCAGAATTCCGGAATGTTCAGAATTCCAGAATGTTTGGAATTCCGGAATGCACCAAAGTTCCGGAATGTTCAGAATTTTGGAATGCGCAAAAGTTCCGGAATGTTCGGAATTCCGGAATGTTCAGAATTCCAGAATGTTTGGAATTCCGGAATGCACCAAAGTTTCGGAATGTTCAGAATTCCGGAATGCGCCAAAGTTCCGGAATGTTCGGAATTCCGGAATGCGCAAAAGTTCCGGAATGTTCGGAATTCCGGAATGCGCCATGGTTCCGGAATGTTCAGAATTCCGGAATGTTTGGAATTCCGGAATTCGCCAAAGTTTCGGAATGTTCAGAATTCCGGAATGCGCCAAAGTTCCGGAATGTTCAGAATTCCGGAATGTTCAGAATTCCAGAATGTTTGGAATTCCGGAATTCGCCAAAGTTTCGGAATGTTCAGAATTCCGGAATGCGCCAAAGTTTCGGAATGTTCAGAATTCCGGAATGCGCCAAAGTTCCGGAATGTTCAGAATTCCGGAATGCGCCAAAGTTCCGGAATGTTCAGAATTCCGGAATGTTCAGAATTCCAGAATGTTTGGAATTCCGGAATGCACCAAAGTTCCGGAATGTTCAGAATTTTGGAATGCGCAAAAGTTCCGGAATGTTCGGAATTCCGGAATGTTCAGAATTCCAGAATGTTTGGAATTCCGGAATGCACCAAAGTTTCGGAATGTTCAGAATTCCGGAATGCGCCAAAGTTCCGGAATGTTCGGAATTCCGGAATGCGCAAAAGTTCCGGAATGTTCGGAATTCCGGAATGCGCCATGGTTCCGGAATGTTCAGAATTCCGGAATGTTTGGAATTCCGGAATTCGCCAAAGTTTCGGAATGTTCAGAATTCCGGAATGCGCCAAAGTTCCGGAATGTTCAGAATTCCGGAATGTTCAGAATTCCAGAATGTTTGGAATTCCGGAATTCGCCAAAGTTTCGGAATGTTCAGAATTCCGGAATGCGCCATGGTTCCGGAATGTTCAGAATTCCGGAATGTTTGGAATTCCGGAATTCGCCAAAGTTTCGGAATGTTCAGAATTCCGGAATGCGCCAAAGTTCCGGAATGTTCAGAATTCCGGAATGCGCCAAAGTTCCGGAATGTTCAGAATTCCGGAATGTTCAGAATTCCAGAATGTTTGGAATTCCGGAATGCACCAAAGTTCCGGAATGTTCAGAATTTTGGAATGCGCAAAAGTTCCGGAATGTTCGGAATTCCGGAATGTTCAGAATTCCAGAATGTTTGGAATTCCGGAATGCACCAAAGTTTCGGAATGTTCGGAATTCCGGAATGCGCCAAAGTTCCGGAATGTTCGGAATTCCGGAATGCGCAAAAGTTCCGGAATGTTCGGAATTCCGGAATGCGCCATGGTTCCGGAATGTTCAGAATTCCGGAATGTTTGGAATTCCGGAATTCGCCAAAGTTTCGGAATGTTCAGAATTCCGGAATGCGCCAAAGTTCCGGAATGTTCAGAATTCCGGAATGTTCAGAATTCCAGAATGTTTGGAATTCCGGAATTCGCCAAAGTTTCGGAATGTTCAGAATTCCGGAATGCGCCAAAGTTCCGGAATGTTCAGAATTCCGGAATGTTCAGAATTCCAGAATGTTTGGAATTCCGGAATGCACCAAAGTTCCGGAATGTTCGGAATTCCGGAATGCACCAAAGTTCAGGAATGTTCGGAATTCCGGAATGCGCAAAAGTTCCGGAATGTTCGGAATTCCGGAATGCGCAAAAGTTCCGGAATGTTCGGAATTCCGGAATGCGCCATGGTTCCGGAATGTTCAGAATTCCGGAATGTTCGGAATTCCGGAATGCGCCATGGTTCCGGAATGTTCCGAATTCCGGAATGTTTGGAATTCCGGAATGCGCCAAAGTTCCGGAATGTTCAGAATTCCGGAATGTTCAGAATTCCAGAATGTTTGGAATTCCGGAATGCACCAAAGTTCCGGAATGTTCGGAATTCCGGAATGTTCGGCATTCCGGAATTCGCCAAAGTTCCGGAATGTTCGGAATTCCGGAATGCGCCAAAGTTCCGGAATGTTCGGAATTCCGGAATGCACCAAAGTTCAGGAATGTTCGGAATTCCGGAATGTTCGGCATTCCAGAATGTTTGGAATTCCGGAATGCACCAAAGTTCCGGAATGTTCGGAATTCCGGAATGTTCGGCATTCGGGAATGCGCCAAAGTTCCGGAATGTTCAGAATTTTGGAATGTTCGGAGTTCCGGAATGCGCCAAAGTTCCGGAATGTTCGGAATTCTGGAATGCACCAAAGTTCAGGAATGTTCGGAATTCCGGAATGTTCGGCATTCCGGAATGCGCCAAAGTTCCGGAATGTTCAGAATTTTGGAATGTTCGGAGTTCCGGAATGCGCCAAAGTTCCTAAATGTTCGGAATTCCGGAATGTTCAGAATTCCGGAATGCGCCAAAGTTCCGGAATGTTCGGAATTCCGGAATGTTCAGAATTCCAGAATGTTTGGAATTCCGGAATGCGCAAAAGTTCTGGAACTTTCGGAGTTCCGGAATGCGCCAAAGTTTCGGAATGTTCGGAATTCCGGAATGTTCGGAATTCCGGAATGCGCCAAAGTTCCGGAATGTTCGGAATTCCGGAATGCGCCAAAGTTCCGGAATGTTCGGAATTCCGGAATGCGCCAAAGTTCCAGAATGTTTGGAATTCCGGAATGCGCCAAAGTTTCGGAATGTTCAGAATTCCGGAATGCGCCATGGTTCCGGAATGTTCAGAATTCCGGAATGTTTGGAATTCCGGAATGCGCCAAAGTTCCGGAATGTTCAGAATTCCGGAATGTTCAGAATTCCAGAATGTTTGGAATTCCGGAATGCACCAAAGTTTCGGAATGTTCAGAATTCCGGAATGCGCCAAAGTTTCGGAATGTTCAGAATTCCGGAATGCGCCAAAGTTCCGGAATGTTCAGAATTCCGGAATGCGCAAAAGTTCCGGAATGTTCAGAATTCCGGAATGCGCAAAAGTTCCGGAATGTTCAGAATTCCGGAATGCGCCAAAGTTCCGGAATGTTCAGAATTCCGGAATGTTCAGAATTCCAGAATGTTTGGAATTCCGGAATGCACCAAAGTTCCGGAATGTTCGGAATTCCGGAATGTTCGGCATTCCGGAATTCGCCAAAGTTCCGGAATGTTCGGAATTCCGGAATGCGCCAAAGTTCCGGAATGTTCAGAATTCCGGAATGCACCAAAGTTCAGGAATGTTCGGAATTCCGGAATGTTCGGCATTCCAGAATGTTTGGAATTCCGGAATGCACCAAAGTTTCGGAATGTTCAGAATTCCGGAATGCGCCAAAGTTCCGGAATGTTCAGAATTCCGGAATGCGCCAAAGTTCCGGAATGTTCAGAATTCCGGAATGCGCAAAAGTTCCGGAATGTTCAGAATTTTGGAATGCGCAAAAGTTCCGGAATGTTCGGAATTCCGGAATGTTCAGAATTCCAGAATGTTTGGAATTCCGGAATGCACCAAAGTTTCGGAATGTTCAGAATTCCGGAATGCGCCAAAGTTCCGGAATGTTCGGAATTCCGGAATGCGCAAAAGTTCCGGAATGTTCGGAATTCCGGAATGCGCAAAAGTTCCGGAATGTTCAGAATTCCGGAATGTTCGGAATTCCGGAATGCGCCATGGTTCCGGAATGTTCAGAATTCCGGAATGTTTGGAATTCCGGAATTCGCCAAAGTTTCGGAATGTTCAGAATTCCGGAATGCGCCAAAGTTCCGGAATGTTCAGAATTCCGGAATGCGCCAAAGTTCCGGAATGTTCAGAATTCCGGAATGTTCAGAATTCCAGAATGTTTGGAATTCCGGAATGCACCAAAGTTCCGGAATGTTCGGAATTTTGGAATGCGCCAAAGTTCCGGAATGTTCAGAATTCCGGAATGCGCCAAAGTTCCGGAATGTTCAGAATTCCGGAATGTTCAGAATTCCAGAATGTTTGGAATTCCGGAATGCACCAAAGTTCCGGAATGTTCAGAATTTTGGAATGCGCAAAAGTTCCGGAATGTTCGGAATTCCGGAATGTTCAGAATTCCAGAATGTTTGGAATTCCGGAATGCGCAAAAGTTCCGGAATGTTCGGAATTCCGGAATTTTCGGAATTCCGGAATGCGCCAAAGTTCCGGAATGTTCGGAAATCCGGAATGTTCAGAATTCCAGAATGTTCAGAATTCCGGAATGTTCAGAATTCCAGAATGTTTGGAATTCCGGAATGCACCAAAGTTCCGGAATGTTCAGAATTTTGGAATGCGCAAAAGTTCCGGAATGTTCGGAATTCCGGAATGTTCAGAATTCCAGAATGTTTGGAATTCCGGAATGCGCCAAAGTTTCGGAATGTTCGGAATTCCGGAATTTTCGGAATTCCGGAATGCGCCAAAGTTCCGGAATGTTCGGAATTCCGGAATGCGCCAAAGTTTCGGAATGTTCAGAATTCCGGAATGCGCCATGGTTCCGGAATGTTCAGAATTCCGGAATGTTTGGAATTCCGGAATTCGCCAAAGTTTCGGAATGTTCAGAATTCCGGAATGCGCCAAAGTTCCGGAATGTTCAGAATTCCGGAATGTTCAGAATTCCAGAATGTTTGGAATTCCGGAATGCACCAAAGTTCCGGAATGTTCAGAATTTTGGAATGCGCAAAAGTTCCGGAATGTTCGGAATTCCGGAATGTTCAGAATTCCAGAATGTTTGGAATTCCGGAATGCACCAAAGTTTCGGAATGTTCAGAATTCCGGAATGCGCCAAAGTTCCGGAATGTTCGGAATTCCGGAATGCGCAAAAGTTCCGGAATGTTCGGAATTCCGGAATGCGCCATGGTTCCGGAATGTTCAGAATTCCGGAATGTTTGGAATTCCGGAATTCGCCAAAGTTTCGGAATGTTCAGAATTCCGGAATGCGCCAAAGTTCCGGAATGTTCAGAATTCCGGAATGTTCAGAATTCCAGAATGTTTGGAATTCCGGAATTCGCCAAAGTTTCGGAATGTTCAGAATTCCGGAATGCGCCATGGTTCCGGAATGTTCAGAATTCCGGAATGTTTGGAATTCCGGAATTCGCCAAAGTTTCGGAATGTTCAGAATTCCGGAATGCGCCAAAGTTCCGGAATGTTCAGAATTCCGGAATGCGCCAAAGTTCCGGAATGTTCAGAATTCCGGAATGTTCAGAATTCCAGAATGTTTGGAATTCCGGAATGCACCAAAGTTCCGGAATGTTCAGAATTTTGGAATGCGCAAAAGTTCCGGAATGTTCGGAATTCCGGAATGTTCAGAATTCCAGAATGTTTGGAATTCCGGAATGCACCAAAGTTTCGGAATGTTCGGAATTCCGGAATGCGCCAAAGTTCCGGAATGTTCGGAATTCCGGAATGCGCAAAAGTTCCGGAATGTTCGGAATTCCGGAATGCGCCATGGTTCCGGAATGTTCAGAATTCCGGAATGTTTGGAATTCCGGAATTCGCCAAAGTTTCGGAATGTTCAGAATTCCGGAATGCGCCAAAGTTCCGGAATGTTCAGAATTCCGGAATGTTCAGAATTCCAGAATGTTTGGAATTCCGGAATTCGCCAAAGTTTCGGAATGTTCAGAATTCCGGAATGCGCCAAAGTTCCGGAATGTTCAGAATTCCGGAATGTTCAGAATTCCAGAATGTTTGGAATTCCGGAATGCACCAAAGTTCCGGAATGTTCGGAATTCCGGAATGCACCAAAGTTCAGGAATGTTCGGAATTCCGGAATGCGCAAAAGTTCCGGAATGTTCGGAATTCCGGAATGCGCAAAAGTTCCGGAATGTTCGGAATTCCGGAATGCGCCATGGTTCCGGAATGTTCAGAATTCCGGAATGTTCGGAATTCCGGAATGCGCCATGGTTCCGGAATGTTCCGAATTCCGGAATGTTTGGAATTCCGGAATGCGCCAAAGTTCCGGAATGTTCAGAATTCCGGAATGTTCAGAATTCCAGAATGTTTGGAATTCCGGAATGCACCAAAGTTCCGGAATGTTCGGAATTCCGGAATGTTCGGCATTCCGGAATTCGCCAAAGTTCCGGAATGTTCGGAATTCCGGAATGCGCCAAAGTTCCGGAATGTTCGGAATTCCGGAATGCACCAAAGTTCAGGAATGTTCGGAATTCCGGAATGTTCGGCATTCCAGAATGTTTGGAATTCCGGAATGCACCAAAGTTCCGGAATGTTCGGAATTCCGGAATGTTCGGCATTCGGGAATGCGCCAAAGTTCCGGAATGTTCAGAATTTTGGAATGTTCGGAGTTCCGGAATGCGCCAAAGTTCCGGAATGTTCGGAATTCTGGAATGCACCAAAGTTCAGGAATGTTCGGAATTCCGGAATGTTCGGCATTCCGGAATGCGCCAAAGTTCCGGAATGTTCAGAATTTTGGAATGTTCGGAGTTCCGGAATGCGCCAAAGTTCCTAAATGTTCGGAATTCCGGAATGTTCGGAATTCCGGAATGCGCCAAAGTTCCGGAATGTTCAGAATTCCGGAATGCGCCAAAGTTCCGGAATGTTCGGAATTCCGGAATGTTCAGAATTCCAGAATGTTTGGAATTCCGGAATGCGCAAAAGTTCTGGAACTTTCGGAGTTCCGGAATGCGCCAAAGTTTCGGAATGTTCGGAATTCCGGAATGTTCGGAATTCCGGAATGCGCCAAAGTTCCGGAATGTTCGGAATTCCGGAATGCGCCAAAGTTCCGGAATGTTCGGAATTCCGGAATGCGCCAAAGTTCCAGAATGTTTGGAATTCCGGAATGCGCCAAAGTTTCGGAATGTTCAGAATTCCGGAATGCGCCATGGTTCCGGAATGTTCAGAATTCCGGAATGTTTGGAATTCCGGAATGCGCCAAAGTTCCGGAATGTTCAGAATTCCGGAATGTTCAGAATTCCAGAATGTTTGGAATTCCGGAATGCACCAAAGTTTCGGAATGTTCAGAATTCCGGAATGCGCCAAAGTTTCGGAATGTTCAGAATTCCGGAATGCGCCAAAGTTCCGGAATGTTCAGAATTCCGGAATGCGCAAAAGTTCCGGAATGTTCAGAATTCCGGAATGCGCAAAAGTTCCGGAATGTTCAGAATTCCGGAATGCGCCAAAGTTCCGGAATGTTCAGAATTCCGGAATGTTCAGAATTCCAGAATGTTTGGAATTCCGGAATGCACCAAAGTTCCGGAATGTTCGGAATTCCGGAATGTTCGGCATTCCGGAATTCGCCAAAGTTCCGGAATGTTCGGAATTCCGGAATGCGCCAAAGTTCCGGAATGTTCAGAATTCCGGAATGCACCAAAGTTCAGGAATGTTCGGAATTCCGGAATGTTCGGCATTCCAGAATGTTTGGAATTCCGGAATGCACCAAAGTTTCGGAATGTTCAGAATTCCGGAATGCGCCAAAGTTCCGGAATGTTCAGAATTCCGGAATGCGCCAAAGTTCCGGAATGTTCAGAATTCCGGAATGCGCAAAAGTTCCGGAATGTTCAGAATTTTGGAATGCGCAAAAGTTCCGGAATGTTCGGAATTCCGGAATGTTCAGAATTCCAGAATGTTTGGAATTCCGGAATGCACCAAAGTTTCGGAATGTTCAGAATTCCGGAATGCGCCAAAGTTCCGGAATGTTCGGAATTCCGGAATGCGCAAAAGTTCCGGAATGTTCGGAATTCCGGAATGCGCAAAAGTTCCGGAATGTTCAGAATTCCGGAATGTTCGGAATTCCGGAATGCGCCATGGTTCCGGAATGTTCAGAATTCCGGAATGTTTGGAATTCCGGAATTCGCCAAAGTTTCGGAATGTTCAGAATTCCGGAATGCGCCAAAGTTCCGGAATGTTCAGAATTCCGGAATGCGCCAAAGTTCCGGAATGTTCAGAATTCCGGAATGTTCAGAATTCCAGAATGTTTGGAATTCCGGAATGCACCAAAGTTCCGGAATGTTCGGAATTTTGGAATGCGCCAAAGTTCCGGAATGTTCAGAATTCCGGAATGCGCCAAAGTTCCGGAATGTTCAGAATTCCGGAATGTTCAGAATTCCAGAATGTTTGGAATTCCGGAATGCACCAAAGTTCCGGAATGTTCAGAATTTTGGAATGCGCAAAAGTTCCGGAATGTTCGGAATTCCGGAATGTTCAGAATTCCAGAATGTTTGGAATTCCGGAATGCGCAAAAGTTCCGGAATGTTCGGAATTCCGGAATTTTCGGAATTCCGGAATGCGCCAAAGTTCCGGAATGTTCGGAAATCCGGAATGTTCAGAATTCCAGAATGTTCAGAATTCCGGAATGTTCAGAATTCCAGAATGTTTGGAATTCCGGAATGCACCAAAGTTCCGGAATGTTCAGAATTTTGGAATGCGCAAAAGTTCCGGAATGTTCGGAATTCCGGAATGTTCAGAATTCCAGAATGTTTGGAATTCCGGAATGCGCCAAAGTTTCGGAATGTTCGGAATTCCGGAATTTTCGGAATTCCGGAATGCGCCAAAGTTCCGGAATGTTCGGAATTCCGGAATGCGCCAAAGTTTCGGAATGTTCAGAATTCCGGAATGCGCCATGGTTCCGGAATGTTCAGAATTCCGGAATGTTTGGAATTCCGGAATTCGCCAAAGTTTCGGAATGTTCAGAATTCCGGAATGCGCCAAAGTTCCGGAATGTTCAGAATTCCGGAATGTTCAGAATTCCAGAATGTTTGGAATTCCGGAATGCACCAAAGTTCCGGAATGTTCGGAATTCCGGAATGTTCGGCATTCCGGAATTCGCCAAAGTTCCGGAATGTTCGGAATTCCGGAATGCGCCAAAGTTCCGGAATGTTCAGAATTCCGGAATGCACCAAAGTTCAGGAATGTTCGGAATTCCGGAATGTTCGGCATTCCGGAATGCGCCAAAGTTCCGGAATGTTCGGAATTCCGGAATGCGCAAAAGTTCCGGAATGTTCGGAATTCCGGAATGCGCAAAAGTTCCGGAATGTTCGGAATTCCGGAATGCGCCATGGTTCCGGAATGTTCAGAATTCCGGAATGTTCGGAATTCCGGAATGCGCCATGGTTCCGGAATGTTCAGAATTCCGGAATGTTTGGAATTCCGGAATTCGCCAAAGTTTCGGAATGTTCAGAATTCCGGAATGCGCCAAAGTTCCGGAATGTTCAGAATTCCGGAATGCGCCAAAGTTCCGGAATGTTCAGAATTCCGGAATGTTCAGAATTCCAGAATGTTTGGAATTCCGGAATGCACCAAAGTTCCGGAATGTTCGGAATTCCGGAATGTTCGGCATTCCGGAATTCGCCAAAGTTCCGGAATGTTCGGAATTCCGGAATGCGCCAAAGTTCCGGAATGTTCGGAATTCCGGAATGCGCCAAAGTTCCGGAATGTTCGGAATTCCGGAATGCGCCAAAGTTCCGGAATGTTCGGAATTCCGGAATGCGCCAAAGTTCCGGAATGTTCGGAATTCCAGAATGTTTGGAATTCCGGAATGCGCCAAAGTTCCGAAATGTTTGGAATTCCGGAATGCGCCAAAGTTTCGGAATGTTCAGAATTCCGGAATGCGCCATGGTTCCGGAATGTTCCGAATTCCGGAATGTTTGGAATTCCGGAATGCGCCAAAGTTCCGGAATGTTCAGAATTCCGGAATGTTCAGAATTCCAGAATGTTTGGAATTCCGAAATGCACCAAAGTTCCGGAATGTTCGGAATTCCGGAATGTTCGGCATTCCGGAATTCGCCAAAGTTCCGGAATGTTCGGAATTCCGGAATGCGCCAAAGTTCCGGAATGTTCAGAATTCCGGAATGCACCAAAGTTCAGGAATGTTCGGAATTCCGGAATGTTCGGCATTCCAGAATGTTTGGAATTCCGGAATGCACCAAAGTTCCGGAATGTTCGGAATTCCGGAATGTTCGGCATTCGGGAATGCGCCAAAGTTCCGGAATGTTCAGAATTTTGGAATGTTCGGAGTTCCGGAATGCGCCAAAGTTCCTAAATGTTCGGAATTCCGGAATGTTCGGAATTCCGGAATGCGCCAAAGTTCCGGAATGTTCAGAATTCCGGAATGCGCCAAAGTTCCGGAATGTTCAGAATTTTGGAATGCGCAAAAGTTCCGGAATGTTCGGAATTCCGGAATGTTCAGAATTCCAGAATGTTTGGAATTCCGGAATGCGCAAAAGTTCCGGAATGTTCGGAATTCCGGAATTTTCGGAATTCCGGAATGCGCCAAAGTTCCGGAATGTTCAGAATTCCGGAATGTTCAGAATTCCAGAATGTTTGGAATTCCGGAATGCACCAAAGTTCCGGAATGTTCGGAATTTTGGAATGCGCAAAAGTTCCGGAATGTTCGGAATTCCGGAATGTTCAAAATTCCAGAATGTTTGGAATTCCGGAATGCACCAAAGTTTCGGAATGTTCAGAATTCCGGAATGCGCCAAAGTTCCGGAATGTTCAGAATTCCGGAATGCGCCAAAGTTCCGGAATGTTCAGAATTCCGGAATGCGCCAAAGTTCCGGAATGTTCAGAATTCCGGAATGTTCAGAATTCCAGAATGTTTGGAATTCCGGAATGCACCAAAGTTCCGGAATGTTCGGAATTCCGGAATGTTCGGCATTCCGGAATTCGCCAAAGTTCCGGAATGTTCGGAATTCCGGAATGCGCCAAAGTTCCGGAATGTTCAGAATTCCGGAATGCACCAAAGTTCAGGAATGTTCGGAATTCCGGAATGTTCGGCATTCCAGAATGTTTGGAATTCCGGAATGCACCAAAGTTTCGGAATGTTCAGAATTCCGGAATGCGCCAAAGTTCCGGAATGTTCAGAATTCCGGAATGCGCAAAAGTTCCGGAATGTTCGGAATTCCGGAATGTTCGGCATTCCGGAATGCGTCAAAGTTCCGGAATGTTCGGCATTCCGGAATGCGTCAAAGTTCCGGAATGTTCGGCATTCCGGAATGCGTCAAAGTTCCGGAATGTTCAGAATTCCGGAATGCGCCAAAGTTCCGGAATGTTCAGAATTTTGGAATGCGCAAAAGTTCCGGAATGTTCGGAATTCCGGAATGTTCAGAATTCCAGAATGTTTGGAATTCCGGAATGCACCAAAGTTTCGGAATGTTCAGAATTCCGGAATGCGCCAAAGTTCCGGAATGTTCAGAATTCCGGAATGCGCAAAAGTTCCGGAATGTTCAGAATTCCGGAATGCGCCAAAGTTCCAGAATGTTTGGAATTCCGGAATGCGCCAAAGTTCCGGAATGTTCAGAATTTTGGAATGCGCAAAAGTTCCGGAATGTTCGGAATTCCGGAATGTTCAGAATTCCAGAATGTTTGGAATTCCGGAATGCACCAAAGTTCCGGAATGTTCGGAATTCCGGAATGCGCCAAAGTTCCGGAATGTTCAGAATTCCGGAATGCGCCAAAGTTCCGGAATGTTCAGAATTTTGGAATGCGCAAAAGTTCCGGAATGTTCGGAATTCCGGAATGTTCAGAATTCCAGAAAGTTTGGAATTCCGGAATGCACCAAAGTTTCGGAATGTTCAGAATTCCGGAATGCGCCAAAGTTCCGGAATGTTCAGAATTCCGGAATGCGCAAAAGTTCCGGAATGTTCAGAATTCCGGAATGCGCAAAAGTTCCGGAATGTTTGGAATTCCGGAATTCGCCAAAGTTTCGGAATGTTCAGAATTCCGGAATGCGTCAAAGTTCCGGAATGTTCGGAATTCCGGAATGCGCCAAAGTTCCGGAATGTTCAGAATTCCGGAATGCGCAAAAGTTCCGGAATGTTCGGAATTCCGGAATGTTCAGAATTCCAGAATGTTTGGAATTCCGGAATGCGCCAAAGTTTCGGAATGTTCAGAATTCCGGAATGCGCCAAAGTTCCGGAATGTTCAGAATTCCGGAATGCGCAAAAGTTCCGGAATGTTCAGAATTCCGGAATGCGCCAAAGTTCCGGAATGTTCGGAATTCCGGAATGCACCAAAGTTCAGGAATGTTCGGAATTCCGGAATGTTCGGCATTCCGGAATGCGTCAAAGTTCCGGAATGTTCGGCATTCCGGAATGCGTCAAAGTTCCGGAATGTTCAGAATTCCGGAATGCGCCAAAGTTCCGGAATGTTCAGAATTTTGGAATGCGCAAAAGTTCCGGAATGTTCGGAATTCCGGAATGTTCAAAATTCCGGAATGTTTGGAATTCCGGAATGCGCCAAAGTTTCGGAATGTTCAGAATTCCGGAATGCGCCAAAGTTTCGGAATGTTCAGAATTCCGGAATGCGCCAAAGTTCCGGAATGTTCAGAATTCCGGAATGCGCAAAAGTTCCGGAATGTTCGGAATTCCGGAATGCGCAAAAGTTCCGGAATGTTCGGAATTCCGGAATGCGCAAAAGTTCCGGAATGTTCGGAATTCCGGAATGCGCCATGGTTCCGGAATGTTCAGAATTCCGGAATGTTCGGAATTCCGGAATGCGCCATGGTTCCGGAATGTTCAGAATTCCGGAATGTTTGGAATTCCGGAATTCGCCAAAGTTCCGGAATGTTCAGAATTCCGGAATGTTCAGAATTCCAGAATGTTTGGAATTCCGGAATGCACCAAAGTTCCGGAATGTTCGGAATTCCGGAATGTTCGGCATTCCGGAATTCGCCAAAGTTCCGGAATGTTCGGAATTCCGGAATGCGCCAAAGTTCCGGAATGTTCGGAATTCTGGAATGCACCAAAGTTCAGGAATGTTCGGAATTCCGGAATGTTCGGCATTCCGGAATGCGCCAAAGTTCCGGAATGTTCAGAATTTTGGAATGTTCGGAGTTCCGGAATGCGCCAAAGTTCCTAAATGTTCGGAATTCCGGAATGTTCGGAATTCCGGAATGCGCCAAAGTTCCGGAATGTTCAGAATTCCGGAATGCGCCAAAGTTCCGGAATGTTCAGAATTTTGGAATGCGCAAAAGTTCCGGAATGTTCGGAATTCCGGAATGTTCAGAATTCCAGAATGTTTGGAATTCCGGAATGCGCAAAAGTTCCGGAATGTTCGGAATTCCGGAATTTTCGGAATTCCGGAATGCGCCAAAGTTCCGGAATGTTCGGAAATCCGGAATGCGCAAAAGTTCTGGAACTTTCGGAGTTCCGGAATGCGCCAAAGTTTCGGAATGTTCGGAATTCCGGAATGTTCGGAATTCCGGAATGCGCCAAAGTTCCGGAATGTTCGGAATTCCGGAATGCGCCAAAGTTCCAGAATGTTTGGAATTCCGGAATGCGCCAAAGTTTCGGAATGTTCAGAATTCCGGAATGCGCCATGGTTCCGGAATGTTCAGAATTTTGGAATGCGCAAAAGTTCCGGAATGTTCGGAATTCCGGAATGTTCAGAATTCCAGAATGTTTGGAATTCCGGAATGCACCAAAGTTTCGGAATGTTCAGAATTCCGGAATGCGCCAAAGTTCAGGAATGTTCAGAATTCCGGAATGCGCAAAAGTTCCGGAATGTTCGGAATTCCGGAATGCGCCAAAGTTCCGGAATGTTCGGAATTCCGGAATGCGCCATGGTTCCGGAATGTTCAGAATTCCGGAATGTTCGGAATTCCGGAATGCGCCATGGTTCCGGAATGTTCAAAATTCCGGAATGTTTGGAATTCCGGAATGCGCCAAAGTTTCGGAATGTTCAGAATTCCGGAATGCGCCAAAGTTTCGGAATGTTCAGAATTCCGGAATGCGCCAAAGTTCCGGAATGTTCAGAATTCCGGAATGCGCAAAAGTTCCGGAATGTTCGGAATTCCGGAATGCGCAAAAGTTCCGGAATGTTCGGAATTCCGGAATGCGCCATGGTTCCGGAATGTTCAGAATTCCGGAATGTTCGGAATTCCGGAATGCGCCATGGTTCCGGAATGTTCAGAATTCCGGAATGTTTGGAATTCCGGAATTCGCCAAAGTTTCGGAATGTTCAGAATTCCGGAATGCGCCAAAGTTCCGGAATGTTCAGAATTCCGGAATGCGCCAAAGTTCCGGAATGTTCAGAATTCCGGAATGTTCAGAATTCCAGAATGTTTGGAATTCCGGAATGCACCAAAGTTCCGGAATGTTCGGAATTCCGGAATGTTCAGAATTCCGGAATTCGCCAAAGTTTCGGAATGTTCAGAATTCCGGAATGCGCAAAAGTTCCGGAATGTTCGGAATTCCGGAATGCGCAAAAGTTCCGGAATGTTCGGAATTCCGGAATGCGCAAAAGTTCCGGAATGTTCGGAATTCCGGAATGCGCCATGGTTCCGGAATGTTCAGAATTCCGGAATGTTCGGAATTCCGGAATGCGCCATGGTTCCGGAATGTTCAGAATTCCGGAATGTTTGGAATTCCGGAATTCGCCAAAGTTCCGGAATGTTCAGAATTCCGGAATGTTCAGAATTCCAGAATGTTTGGAATTCCGGAATGCACCAAAGTTCCGGAATGTTCGGAATTCCGGAATGTTCGGCATTCCGGAATTCGCCAAAGTTCCGGAATGTTCGGAATTCCGGAATGCGCCAAAGTTCCGGAATGTTCGGAATTCTGGAATGCACCAAAGTTCAGGAATGTTCGGAATTCCGGAATGTTCGGCATTCCGGAATGCGCCAAAGTTCCGGAATGTTCAGAATTTTGGAATGTTCGGAGTTCCGGAATGCGCCAAAGTTCCTAAATGTTCGGAATTCCGGAATGTTCGGAATTCCGGAATGCGCCAAAGTTCCGGAATGTTCAGAATTCCGGAATGCGCCAAAGTTCCGGAATGTTCAGAATTTTGGAATGCGCAAAAGTTCCGGAATGTTCGGAATTCCGGAATGTTCAGAATTCCAGAATGTTTGGAATTCCGGAATGCGCAAAAGTTCCGGAATGTTCGGAATTCCGGAATTTTCGGAATTCCGGAATGCGCCAAAGTTCCGGAATGTTCGGAAATCCGGAATGCGCAAAAGTTCTGGAACTTTCGGAGTTCCGGAATGCGCCAAAGTTTCGGAATGTTCAGAATTCCGGAATGCGCCAAAGTTCCGGAATGTTCAGAATTCCGGAATGTTCAGAATTCCAGAATGTTTGGAATTCCGGAATGCACCAAAGTTCCGGAATGTTCAGAATTCCGGAATGCGCCAAAGTTCCGGAATGTTCAGAATTCCGGAATGCACCAAAGTTCAGGAATGTTCGGAATTCCGGAATGTTCGGCATTCCGGAATGCGCCAAAGTTCCGGAATGTTCAGAATTTTGGAATGTTCGGAGTTCCGGAATGCGCCAAAGTTCCGGAATGTTCAGAATTCCGGAATGCGCCAAAGTTCCGGAATGTTCAGAATTTTGGAATGCGCAAAAGTTCCGGAATGTTCGGAATTCCGGAATGTTCAGAATTCCAGAATGTTTGGAATTCCGGAATGCGCAAAAGTTCCGGAATGTTCGGAATTCCGGAATTTTCGGAATTCCGGAATGCGCCAAAGTTCCGGAATGTTCGGAAATCCGGAATGCGCAAAAGTTCTGGAACTTTCGGAGTTCCGGAATGCGCCAAAGTTTCGGAATGTTCGGAATTCCGGAATGTTCGGAATTCCGGAATGCGCCAAAGTTCCGGAATTTTCGGAATTCCGGAATGCGCCAAAGTTCCGGAATGTTCGGAATTCCGGAATGCGCCAAAGTTCCAGAATGTTCGGAATTCCGGAATGTTCAGAATTCCAGAATGTTTGGAATTCCGGAATGCACCAAAGTTTCGGAATGTTCAGAATTCCGGAATGCGCCAAAGTTCCGGAATGTTCAGAATTCCGGAATGTTCAGAATTCCAGAATGTTTGGAATTCCGGAATGCACCAAAGTTTCGGAATGTTCAGAATTCCGGAATGCGCCAAAGTTCCGGAATGTTCGGAATTCCGGAATGCGCAAAAGTTCCGGAATGTTCGGAATTCCGGAATGCGCCATGGTTCCGGAATGTTCAGAATTCCGGAATGTTTGGAATTCCGGAATTCGCCAAAGTTTCGGAATGTTCAGAATTCCGGAATGCGCCAAAGTTCCGGAATGTTCAGAATTCCGGAATGTTCAGAATTCCAGAATGTTTGGAATTCCGGAATTCGCCAAAGTTTCGGAATGTTCAGAATTCCGGAATGCGCCAAAGTTCCGGAATGTTCAGAATTCCGGAATGTTCAGAATTCCAGAATGTTTGGAATTCCGGAATGCACCAAAGTTCCGGAATGTTCGGAATTCCGGAATGCACCAAAGTTCAGGAATGTTCGGAATTCCGGAATGTTCAGAATTCCAGAATGTTTGGAATTCCGGAATGCGCCAAAGTTTCGGAATGTTCAGAATTCCGGAATGCGCCAAAGTTCCGGAATGTTCAGAATTCCGGAATGCGCCAAAGTTCCGGAATGTTCAGAATTCCGGAATGTTCAGAATTCCAGAATGTTTGGAATTCCGGAATGCACCAAAGTTCCGGAATGTTCAGAATTCCGGAATGCGCCAAAGTTCCGGAATGTTCAGAATTCCGGAATGCACCAAAGTTCAGGAATGTTCGGAATTCCGGAATGTTCGGCATTCCGGAATGCGCCAAAGTTCCGGAATGTTCAGAATTTTGGAATGTTCGGAGTTCCGGAATGCGCCAAAGTTCCGGAATGTTCAGAATTCCGGAATGCGCCAAAGTTCCGGAATGTTCAGAATTTTGGAATGCGCAAAAGTTCCGGAATGTTCGGAATTCCGGAATGTTCAGAATTCCAGAATGTTTGGAATTCCGGAATGCGCAAAAGTTCCGGAATGTTCGGAATTCCGGAATTTTCGGAATTCCGGAATGCGCCAAAGTTCCGGAATGTTCGGAAATCCGGAATGCGCAAAAGTTCTGGAACTTTCGGAGTTCCGGAATGCGCCAAAGTTTCGGAATGTTCGGAATTCCGGAATGTTCGGAATTCCGGAATGCGCCAAAGTTCCGGAATTTTCGGAATTCCGGAATGCGCCAAAGTTCCGGAATGTTCGGAATTCCGGAATGCGCCAAAGTTCCAGAATGTTCGGAATTCCGGAATGTTCAGAATTCCAGAATGTTTGGAATTCCGGAATGCACCAAAGTTTCGGAATGTTCAGAATTCCGGAATGCGCCAAAGTTCCGGAATGTTCAGAATTCCGGAATGCGCAAAAGTTCCGGAATGTTCGGAATTCCGGAATGCGCAAAAGTTCCGGAATGTTCGGAATTCCGGAATGCGCCATGGTTCCGGAATGTTCAGAATTCCGGAATGTTCGGAATTCCGGAATGCGCCATGGTTCCGGAATGTTCAGAATTCCGGAATGTTTGGAATTCCGGAATTCACCAAAGTTTCGGAATGTTCAGAATTCCGGAATGCGCCAAAGTTCCGGAATGTTCAGAATTCCGGAATGCGCCAAAGTTCCGGAATGTTCAGAATTCCGGAATGTTCAGAATTCCAGAATGTTTGGAATTCCGGAATGCACCAAAGTTCCGGAATGTTCGGAATTCCGGAATGTTCGGCATTCCGGAATTCGCCAAAGTTCCGGAATGTTCGGAATTCCGGAATGCGCCAAAGTTCCGGAATGTTCGGAATTCCGGAATGCGCCAAAGTTCCGGAATGTTCGGAATTCTGGAATGCACCAAAGTTCAGGAATGTTCGGAATTCCGGAATGTTCGGCATTCCGGAATGCGCCAAAGTTCCGGAATGTTCAGAATTTTGGAATGTTCGGAGTTCCAGAATGTTCAGAATTTTGGAATGCGCAAAAGTTCCGGAATGTTCGGAATTCCGGAATGTTCAGAATTCCAGAATGTTTGGAATTCCGGAATGCACCAAAGTTTCGGAATGTTCAGAATTCCGGAATGCGCCAAAGTTCCGGAATGTTCGGAATTCCGGAATGCGCAAAAGTTCCGGAATGTTCGGAATTCCGGAATGCGCCATGGTTCCGGAATGTTCAGAATTCCGGAATGTTTGGAATTCCGGAATTCGCCAAAGTTTCGGAATGTTCAGAATTCCGGAATGCGCCAAAGTTCCGGAATGTTCAGAATTCCGGAATGTTCAGAATTCCAGAATGTTTGGAATTCCGGAATTCGCCAAAGTTTCGGAATGTTCAGAATTCCGGAATGCGCCAAAGTTCCGGAATGTTCAGAATTCCGGAATGTTCAGAATTCCAGAATGTTTGGAATTCCGGAATGCACCAAAGTTCCGGAATGTTCGGAATTCCGGAATGCACCAAAGTTCAGGAATGTTCGGAATTCCGGAATGTTCAGAATTCCAGAATGTTTGGAATTCCGGAATGCGCCAAAGTTTCGGAATGTTCAGAATTCCGGAATGCGCCAAAGTTCCGGAATGTTCAGAATTCCGGAATGCGCCAAAGTTCCGGAATGTTCAGAATTCCGGAATGCGCCAAAGTTCCGGAATGTTCAGAATTCCGGAATGCGCAAAAGTTCCGGAATGTTCAGAATTCCGGAATGCGCCAAAGTTCCGGAATGTTCAGAATTCCGGAATGTTCAGAATTCCAGAATGTTTGGAATTCCGGAATGCACCAAAGTTCCGGAATGTTCGGAATTCCGGAATGTTCGGCATTCCGGAATTCGCCAAAGTTCCGGAATGTTCGGAATTCCGGAATGCGCCAAAGTTCCGGAATGTTCAGAATTCCGGAATGCACCAAAGTTCAGGAATGTTCGGAATTCCGGAATGTTCGGCATTCCAGAATGTTTGGAATTCCGGAATGCACCAAAGTTTCGGAATGTTCAGAATTCCGGAATGCGCCAAAGTTCCGGAATGTTCAGAATTCCGGAATGCGCAAAAGTTCCGGAATGTTCAGAATTTTGGAATGCGCAAAAGTTCCGGAATGTTCGGAATTCCGGAATGTTCAGAATTCCAGAATGTTTGGAATTCCGGAATGCACCAAAGTTTCGGAATGTTCAGAATTCCGGAATGCGCCAAAGTTCCGGAATGTTCAGAATTCCGGAATGCGCAAAAGTTCCGGAATGTTCGGAATTCCGGAATGCGCAAAAGTTCCGGAATGTTCAGAATTCCGGAATGTTCGGAATTCCGGAATGCGCCATGGTTCCGGAATGTTCAGAATTCCGGAATGTTTGGAATTCCGGAATTCGCCAAAGTTTCGGAATGTTCAGAATTCCGGAATGCGCCAAAGTTCCGGAATGTTCAGAATTCCGGAATGCGCCAAAGTTCCGGAATGTTCAGAATTCCGGAATGTTCAGAATTCCAGAATGTTCAGAATTTTGGAATGCGCAAAAGTTCCGGAATGTTCGGAATTCCGGAATGTTCAGAATTCCAGAATGTTTGGAATTCCGGAATGCACCAAAGTTTCGGAATGTTCAGAATTCCGGAATGCGCCAAAGTTCCGGAATGTTCGGAATTCCGGAATGCGCAAAAGTTCCGGAATGTTCGGAATTCCGGAATGCGCCATGGTTCCGGAATGTTCAGAATTCCGGAATGTTTGGAATTCCGGAATTCGCCAAAGTTCCGGAATGTTCAGAATTCCGGAATGCGCCAAAGTTCCGGAATGTTCAGAATTCCGGAATGTTCAGAATTCCAGAATGTTTGGAATTCCGGAATGCACCAAAGTTCCGGAATGTTCGGAATTCCGGAATTCGCCAAAGTTCCGGAATGTTCGGAATTCCGGAATGCGCCAAAGTTCCGGAATGTTCAGAATTCCGGAATGCGCCAAAGTTCCGGAATGTTCAGAATTTTGGAATGCGCAAAAGTTCCGGAATGTTCGGAATTCCGGAATGCACCAAAGTTCAGGAATGTTCGGAATTCCGGAATGTTCGGCATTCCGGAATGCGTCAAAGTTCCGGAATGTTCGGAATTCCGGAATGCGCCAAAGTTCCGGAATGTTCAGAATTCCGGAATGCGCCAAAGTTCCGGAATGTTCGGAATTTTGGAATGCGCAAAAGTTCCGGAATGTTCGGAATTCCGGAATGTTCAGAATTCCAGAATGTTTGGAATTCCGGAATGCACCAAAGTTTCGGAATGTTCAGAATTCCGGAATGCGCCAAAGTTCCGGAATGTTCGGAATTCCGGAATGCGCAAAAGTTCCGGAATGTTCGGAATTCCGGAATGCGCCATGGTTCCGGAATGTTCAGAATTCCGGAATGTTTGGAATTCCGGAATTCGCCAAAGTTTCGGAATGTTCAGAATTCCGGAATGCGCCAAAGTTCCGGAATGTTCAGAATTCCGGAATGTTCAGAATTCCAGAATGTTTGGAATTCCGGAATTCGCCAAAGTTCCGGAATGTTCAGAATTCCGGAATGTTCAGAATTCCAGAATGTTTGGAATTCCGGAATGCACCAAAGTTCCGGAATGTTCGGAATTCCGGAATGCACCAAAGTTCAGGAATGTTCGGAATTCCGGAATGTTCAGAATTCCAGAATGTTTGGAATTCCGGAATGCGCCAAAGTTTCGGAATGTTCAGAATTCCGGAATGCGCCAAAGTTCCGGAATGTTCAGAATTCCGGAATGCGCCAAAGTTCCGGAATGTTCAGAATTCCGGAATGTTCAGAATTCCAGAATGTTTGGAATTCCGGAATGCACCAAAGTTCCGGAATGTTCAGAATTCCGGAATGCGCCAAAGTTCCGGAATGTTCAGAATTCCGGAATGCACCAAAGTTCAGGAATGTTCGGAATTCCGGAATGTTCGGCATTCCGGAATGCGCCAAAGTTCCGGAATGTTCAGAATTTTGGAATGTTCGGAGTTCCGGAATGCGCCAAAGTTCCGGAATGTTCAGAATTCCGGAATGCGCCAAAGTTCCGGAATGTTCAGAATTTTGGAATGCGCAAAAGTTCCGGAATGTTCGGAATTCCGGAATGTTCAGAATTCCAGAATGTTTGGAATTCCGGAATGCGCAAAAGTTCCGGAATGTTCGGAATTCCGGAATTTTCGGAATTCCGGAATGCGCCAAAGTTCCGGAATGTTCGGAAATCCGGAATGCGCAAAAGTTCTGGAACTTTCGGAGTTCCGGAATGCGCCAAAGTTTCGGAATGTTCGGAATTCCGGAATGTTCGGAATTCCGGAATGCGCCAAAGTTCCGGAATTTTCGGAATTCCGGAATGCGCCAAAGTTCCGGAATGTTCGGAATTCCGGAATGCGCCAAAGTTCCAGAATGTTCGGAATTCCGGAATGTTCAGAATTCCAGAATGTTTGGAATTCCGGAATGCACCAAAGTTTCGGAATGTTCAGAATTCCGGAATGCGCCAAAGTTCCGGAATGTTCAGAATTCCGGAATGCGCAAAAGTTCCGGAATGTTCGGAATTCCGGAATGCGCAAAAGTTCCGGAATGTTCGGAATTCCGGAATGCGCCATGGTTCCGGAATGTTCAGAATTCCGGAATGTTCGGAATTCCGGAATGCGCCATGGTTCCGGAATGTTCAGAATTCCGGAATGTTTGGAATTCCGGAATTCACCAAAGTTTCGGAATGTTCAGAATTCCGGAATGCGCCAAAGTTCCGGAATGTTCAGAATTCCGGAATGCGCCAAAGTTCCGGAATGTTCAGAATTCCGGAATGTTCAGAATTCCAGAATGTTTGGAATTCCGGAATGCACCAAAGTTCCGGAATGTTCGGAATTCCGGAATGTTCGGCATTCCGGAATTCGCCAAAGTTCCGGAATGTTCGGAATTCCGGAATGCGCCAAAGTTCCGGAATGTTCGGAATTCCGGAATGCGCCAAAGTTCCGGAATGTTCGGAATTCTGGAATGCACCAAAGTTCAGGAATGTTCGGAATTCCGGAATGTTCGGCATTCCGGAATGCGCCAAAGTTCCGGAATGTTCAGAATTTTGGAATGTTCGGAGTTCCAGAATGTTCGGAATTCCGGAATGCACCAAAGTTTCGGAATGTTTGGAATTCCGGAATGCGCCAAAGTTTCGGAATGTTCAGAATTGCGGAATGCGCCAAAGTTCCGGAATGTTCAGAATTCCGGAATGCGCAAAAGTTCCGGAATGTTCGGAATTCCGGAATGCGCAAAAGTTCCGGAATGTTCGGAATTCCGGAATGCGCCAAAGTTCCGGAATGTTCAGAATTCCGGAATGCGCCAAAGTTCCGGAATGTTCAGAATTCCGGAATGTTCAGAATTCCAGAATGTTTGGAATTCCGGAATGCACCAAAGTTCCGGAATGTTCGGAATTCCGGAATGTTCGGCATTCCGGAATTCGCCAAAGTTCCGGAATGTTCGGAATTCCGGAATGCGCCAAAGTTCCGGAATGTTCGGAATTCTGGAATGCACCAAAGTTCAGGAATGTTCGGAATTCCGGAATGTTCGGCATTCCGGAATGCGCCAAAGTTCCGGAATGTTCAGAATTTTGGAATGTTCGGAGTTCCGGAATGCGCCAAAGTTCCGGAATGTTCGGAATTCCGGAATGTTCAGAATTCCAGAATGTTTGGAATTCCGGAATGCGCAAAAGTTCCGGAATGTTCGGAATTCCGGAATTTTCGGAATTCCGGAATGCGCCAAAGTTCCGGAATGTTCGGAAATCCGGAATGCGCAAAAGTTCTGGAACTTTCGGAGTTCCGGAATGCGCCAAAGTTTCGGAATGTTCGGAATTCCGGAATGTTCGGAATTCCGGAATGCGCCAAAGTTCCGGAATTTTCGGAATTCCGGAATGCGCCAAAGTTCCGGAATGTTCGGAATTCCGGAATGCGCCAAAGTTCCAGAATGTTCGGAATTCCGGAATGTTCAGAATTCCAGAATGTTTGGAATTCCGGAATGCACCAAAGTTTCGGAATGTTCAGAATTCCGGAATGCGCCAAAGTTCCGGAATGTTCAGAATTCCGGAATGCGCAAAAGTTCCGGAATGTTCGGAATTCCGGAATGCGCAAAAGTTCCGGAATGTTCGGAATTCCGGAATGCGCCATGGTTCCGGAATGTTCAGAATTCCGGAATGTTCGGAATTCCGGAATGCGCCATGGTTCCGGAATGTTCAGAATTCCGGAATGTTTGGAATTCCGGAATTCGCCAAAGTTTCGGAATGTTCAGAATTCCGGAATGCGCCAAAGTTCCGGAATGTTCAGAATTCCGGAATGCGCCAAAGTTCCGGAATGTTCAGAATTCCGGAATGTTCAGAATTCCAGAATGTTTGGAATTCCGGAATGCACCAAAGTTCCGGAATGTTCGGAATTCCGGAATTTTCGGAATTCCGGAATGCACCAAAGTTCAGGAATGTTCGGAATTCCGGAATGTTCGGCATTCCGGAATGCGCCAAAGTTCCGGAATGTTCAGAATTTTGGAATGTTCGGAGTTCCGGAATGCGCCAAAGTTCCTAAATGTTCGGAATTCCGGAATGTTCGGAATTCCGGAATGCGCCAAAGTTCCGGAATGTTCAGAATTCCGGAATGCGCCAAAGTTCCGGAATGTTCAGAATTTTGGAATGCGCAAAAGTTCCGGAATGTTCGGAATTCCGGAATGTTCAGAATTCCAGAATGTTTGGAATTCCGGAATGCGCAAAAGTTCCGGAATGTTCGGAATTCCGGAATTTTCGGAATTCCGGAATGCGCCAAAGTTCCGGAATGTTCGGAAATCCGGAATGCGCAAAAGTTCTGGAACTTTCGGAGTTCCGGAATGCGCCAAAGTTTCGGAATGTTCGGAATTCCGGAATGTTCGGAATTCCGGAATGCGCCAAAGTTCCGGAATTTTCGGAATTCCGGAATGCGCCAAAGTTCCGGAATGTTCGGAATTCCGGAATGCGCCAAAGTTCCAGAATGTTTGGAATTCCGGAATGCGCCAAAGTTTCGGAATGTTCAGAATTCCGGAATGCGCCATGGTTCCGGAATGTTCAGAATTCCGGAATGTTTGGAATTCCGGAATTCGCCAAAGTTTCGGAATGTTCAGAATTCCGGAATGCGCCAAAGTTCCGGAATGTTCAGAATTCCGGAATGTTCAGAATTCCGGAATGTTCGGAATTCCGGAATGCGCCAAAGTTCCGGAATGTTCAGAATTCCGGAATGCGCAAAAGTTCCGGAATGTTCGGAATTCCGGAATGTTCAGAATTCCAGAATGTTTGGAATTCCGGAATGCACCAAAGTTTCGGAATGTTCAGAATTCCGGAATGCGCCAAAGTTCCGGAATGTTCAGAATTCCGGAATGCGCAAAAGTTCCGGAATGTTCAGAATTCCGGAATGTTCAGAATTCCAGAATGTTTGGAATTCCGGAATGCACCAAAGTTCCGGAATGTTCGGAATTCCGGAATGTTCGGCATTCCGGAATTCGCCAAAGTTCCGGAATGTTCGGAATTCCGGAATGCGCCAAAGTTCCGGAATGTTCAGAATTCCGGAATGTTTGGAATTCCGGAATTCGCCAAAGTTTCGGAATGTTCAGAATTCCGGAATTCGCCAAAGTTCCGGAATGTTCAGAATTCCGGAATTCGCCAAAGTTCCGGAATGTTCGGAATTCCGGAATGCGCCAAAGTTCCGGAATGTTCAGAATTCCGGAATGCACCAAAGTTCAGGAATGTTCGGAATTCCGGAATGTTCGGAATTCCGGAATGCGTCAAAGTTCCGGAATGTTCGGAATTCCGGAATGCGCCAAAGTTCCGGAATGTTCAGAATTCCGGAATGCGCCAAAGTTCCGGAATGTTCAGAATTTTGGAATGCGCAAAAGTTCCAGAATGTTCGGAATTCCGGAATGTTCAGAATTCCAGAATGTTTGGAATTCCGGAATGCACCAAAGTTTCGGAATGTTCAGAATTCCGGAATGCGCCAAAGTTCCGGAATGTTCAGAATTCCGGAATGCGCAAAAGTTCCGGAATGTTCAGAATTCCGGAATGCGCAAAAGTTCCGGAATGTTCGGAATTCCGGAATGCGTCAAAGTTCCGGAATGTTCGGAATTCCGGAATGCGCCAAAGTTCCGGAATGTTCAGAATTCCGGAATGCGCCAAAGTTCCGGAATGTTCAGAATTCCGGAATGCGCAAAAGTTCCGGAATGTTCGGAATTCCGGAATGTTCAGAATTCCAGAATGTTTGGAATTCCGGAATGCACCAAAGTTTCGGAATGTTCAGAATTCCGGAATGCGCCAAAGTTCCGGAATGTTCAGAATTCCGGAATGCGCAAAAGTTCCGGAATGTTCAGAATTCCGGAATGCGCCAAAGTTCCGGAATGTTCAGAATTCCGGAATGTTCAGAATTCCAGAATGTTTGGAATTCCGGAATGCACCAAAGTTCCGGAATGTTCGGAATTCCGGAATGTTCGGCATTCCGGAATTCGCCAAAGTTCCGGAATGTTCGGAATTCCGGAATGCGCCAAAGTTCCGGAATGTTCAGAATTCCGGAATGTTTGGAATTCCGGAATTCGCCAAAGTTTCGGAATGTTCAGAATTCCGGAATGCGCCAAAGTTCCGGAATGTTCAGAATTCCGGAATGCGCCAAAGTTCCGGAATGTTCAGAATTCCGGAATGTTCAGAATTCCAGAATGTTTGGAATTCCGGAATTCGCCAAAGTTTCGGAATGTTCAGAATTCCGGAATGCGCCAAAGTTCCGGAATGTTCAGAATTCCGGAATGCGCCAAAGTTCCGGAATGTTCAGAATTCCGGAATGTTCAGAATTCCAGAATGTTTGGAATTCCGGAATGCACCAAAGTTCCGGAATGTTCGGAATTCCGGAATGTTCGGCATTCCGGAATTCGCCAAAGTTCCGGAATGTTCGGAATTCCGGAATGCGCCAAAGTTCCGGAATGTTCGGAATTCTGGAATGCACCAAAGTTCAGGAATGTTCGGAATTCCGGAATGTTCGGCATTCCGGAATGCGCCAAAGTTCCGGAATGTTCAGAATTTTGGAATGTTCGGAGTTCGGGAATGCGCCAAAGTTCCGGAATGTTCGGAATTCCGGAATGTTCGGAATTCCGGAATGCGCCAAAGTTCCGGAATGTTCAGAATTCCGGAATGCGCCAAAGTTCCGGAATGTTCGGAATTCTGGAATGCACCAAAGTTCAGGAATGTTCGGAATTCCGGAATGTTCGGCATTCCGGAATGCGCCAAGGTTCCGGAATGTTCAGAATTTTGGAATGTTCGGAGTTCCGGAATGCGCCAAAGTTCCGGAATGTTCGGAATTCCGGAATGTTCGGAATTCCGGAATGCGCCAAAGTTCCGGAATGTTCAGAATTCCGGAATGCGCCAAAGTTCCGGAATGTTCAGAATTTTGGAATGCGCAAAAGTTCCGGAATGTTCGGAATTCCGGAATGTTCAGAATTCCAGAATGTTTGGAATTCCGGAATGCACCAAAGTTCCGGAATGTTCGGAATTCCGGAATGCGCAAAAGTTCCGGAATGTTCGGAATTCCGGAATGTTCAGAATTCCAGAATGTTTGGAATTCCGGAATGCACCAAAGTTCCGGAATGTTCGGAATTCCGGAATGTTCGGAATTCCGGAATGCGCCAAAGTTCCGGAATGTTCGGAAATCCGGAATGCGCAAAAGTTCTGGAACTTTCGGAGTTCCGGAATGCGCCAAAGTTCCGGAATGTTCGGAATTCCGGAATGTTCGGAATTCCGGAATGCGCCAAAGTTCCGGAATTTTCGGAATTCCGGAATGCGCCAAAGTTCCGGAATGTTCGGAATTCTGGAATGCACCAAAGTTCAGGAATGTTCGGAATTCCGGAATGTTCGGCATTCCGGAATGCGTCAAAGTTCCGGAATGTTCGGAATTCCGGAATGCGCCAAAGTTCCGGAATGTTCGGAATTCCGGAATGCGCCAAAGTTCCGGAATGTTTGGAATTCCGGAATGCGCCAAGGTTCCGGAATGTTCGGAATTCCGGAATGCGCCAAAGTTCCGGAATGTTCAGAATTTTGGAATGTTCGGAGTTCAGGAATGCGCCAAAGTTCCGGAATGTTCGGAATTCCGGAATGTTCGGAATTCCGGAATGCGCCAAAGTTTCGGAATGTTCAGAATTCCGGAATGCGTCAAAGTTCCGGAATGTTCGGAATTCCGGAATGCGCCAAAGTTCCGGAATGTTCAGAATTCCGGAATGCGCCAAAGTTCCGGAATGTTCAGAATTCCGGAATGCGCCAAAGTTCCGGAATGTTCGGAATTCCGGAATGCACCAAAGTTCCGGAATGCGTCAAAGTTCCGGAATGTTTGGAATTCCGGAATGCACCAAAGTTCCGGAATGTTCAGAATTCCGGAATGCGCCAAAGTTCCGGAATGTTCGGAATTCCGGAATGCACCAAAGTTCCGGAATGCGTCAAAGTTCCGGAATGTTTGGAATTCCGGAATGCACCAAAGTTCCGGAATGTTCGGAATTCCGGAATGTTCGGCATTCCGGAATTCGCCAAAGTTCCGGAATGTTCGGAATTCCGGAATGCGCCAAAGTTCCGGAATGTTCGGAATTCTGGAATGCACCAACGTTCCGGAATGTTCGGAATTCCGGAATGTTCGGCATTCCGGAATTCGCCAAAGTTTCGGAATGTTCGGAATTCCAGAATGCGCCAAAGTTCCGGAATGTTCGGAATTCCGGAATGCGCCAAAGTTCCGGAATGTTCGGAAATCCGGAATGCGCAAAAGTTCTGGAACTTTCGGAGTTCCGGAATGCGCCAAAGTTCCGGAATGTTCGGAATTCCGGAATGTTCGGAATTCCGGAATGCGCCAAAGTTCCGGAATGTTCGGAATTCCGGAATGCGCCAAAGTTCCGGAATGTTCGGAATTCCGGAATGCGCCAAAGTTCCGGAATGTTTGGAATTCCGGAATGCGCCAAAGTTCCGGAATGCACCAAAGTTCCGGAATGCGAGGACAAAGAGAATTTAATAGCAGCCTCTGATACCAAGGCCAATCCGAGTGCTGACAAAAATGTGCAAAATAATCATGCAAGTTGATGGTCTAGTCTGGAAACGGGATCAAATAACAAAGGAGACTGAAGAGCTGCACTCACAGGTCAGTGACACTGTGTATAGCTGTCTTTGTTTAAAAAAAATATCAGTAAAAGTTGATCTGTCTGCCTCCCTGTACTACTGCTTGAAGGGTAAGGTGTGAGACAGAGGTCTGGGGGAGTCCAAAATTCCAACTTCTCTCCACCTGCAACTAAGTAAGGCATCATGGCTAATTAATTGGACAAACGATTCTCTGTGCTTCTGAATCCCCTGACTCTCCTCTCCTTTTGTTACAGTGCCCATGACCTGCCACAGTTTCCCCCATCAAGTTCCCGCACTCTGCCTTCATACACAGCAAATTCAAAAGTGTTAAATGTTTTGGTGTTAATAGTCTTCTTGCAAAAGTAGAGTTAATTTTACTCTAAGCAGAGTCACATTCTTTTAATGTAACTCTGAGGTGTAAAATGATAGTAGTTAAAATCGAGTGTTAAAAATGAGTGTTTCTCTGTCAAATCTGGAGGTGTTACAATGGAAACATTAACTCTTGACCTCTTAACTCTGAACTCCTAGAGGGGCTTTGACACCAATAGAGTGAATTCACAGACTCCGCCCCCAGCACGGCTCCAATCGAAGCTGAAGTGAAGCCGTTTCAGAACATTTTGCTCTACATATTTGAGTTGTTTGCCATGCTTGGTAAGTCATTTTTTCAAAGATTGTTTCAATTATTATTATGAGCTTTTACTTCTGTGGCTCTTTGGAGTTGAGACAAAGCTGTGTGAAAGGCATTAGCCATGTTGCTCGGTGATAGCATAATATTCTGTTTTAGCTAGCTGAAAGGTATTGATTGCGGGCAAATACCACAGCCTTGAAAAAAAGCTTGCATGTGAATTTTCAATCAAACGTTTGGTCAAATACACCTAAAACAATGTCTAGAATGTGAAATGTTGGTATAATGGTGCTACTTGAAGCCTGAAAACGATCGCCCATAAAAAAAAAACGAGCAAACAGCAGTAGCTGACGTCCTGACTGGGTTCTACGTTAGCATAGATCCCTCCAGAGTTTTGTGCACACGGTTTAGGTAAAAATTAAAAAGGTTGAGGTTTTACATTTAGTTCAGTATTACCTGTTGCCTGTGTCTTTGTCTTTTGGGAAAATACTTTACACAAGTAATGGCTCAAAGAGGATTCCTTTTTTTTTTACTGTGCTGCAATTGTTTACTGGATTATTTGTGCCATTAATTAGTGTCAACTAATTTTTATTCGATCTCCGCACAGGATATGCTTGTGAAGATGGAATATGGGGGAGAGCAGAAGTGCGTTGAAGTTCCACAAAGGGATGAATGAAGGACATGCATATTGTATTGAAGAAATAAGTGATGAGAACGCTGTTATTTGCATTTACCATGTCAGACCTTTTGATAAACAAAATTCTAATGAAAGTGAGAACATGTATACTGTTACATCTTTCAGAAAATGTTTTGAAATTGTGGTGCACAGTTCAGAATAAATGTTTTTCAAAAACCATTGCATCTTTTTAGTAAATGTTTATTTCCAAAAGAAATTTCTAGAAGTTCAGAACAGTAAAATTCCCGCTTTTTAGAATGAATTAGAAGATAACTCTTATGCTTAGTTAAACTAAAATACTCTTTGAGGGTTAATATATAAACTCTTAACACCAAGTGTTAAATGATCAACTCCAGACAGATTTGGTGTTTAACACTAAATCAGAGTTAACGTACCAACTCTCCAAAAAGAGTTAAATTAACACTCTCTGGTGTGGACCCATATAGACACTTTAATAGTGTTGAAATCAAATCCGACAGTGTTAATTTGGACATGCTGGATTTGCTGTGTAGTGTCCCCTCACAGTTCATGTTATTTGCCACTTCCCTCTTAGCTCTGAATCCCCTAGTTCATAGTTCCTGCTCTGTTTTCAGCCTCTCATAGTTCATGCTCTTAGCTCCTGCTCAGCTTTTATTGATATGGACTCTCCTACAGTCCCTCTTCCCCTCCTTCTCATTTGGTACCACCACCTGGACCTTTTGGAGGAGGACAAGTGAATCTTCAATTCAGAAGCATCCAGAGGAGGAAGCAGGGGCAGCCATTTCTGGCACATGTATCACTCTTTAGAGAAAAAAAGCTATCCATAACGCAAAATTTAGAGTAATTTTTTTTGCTCACAGGTGTACACACGGGTGATCACACCCACAAACTACACCCTTTTTGGCTCCTACCTCAAAGCACACTGTGTTCTGTTGATCTTATGTGCTGCACAATAATGTTTAATATTTAGTATTTACTGTCATATTCCCATATATCATTGTGATGTTGTTTATTCTATTACTCTTGTTCTCTTCTGCTTGTTTTCTTTTTTCTTTCTCAGCAGGTGATCCAGGTGATTGATATATGCCTTTTTTTTCTTTTTTTTCTGCTCATTCTGTTGGTTTTTGTCTTTTGCCCTTCTCCCCTGTCCCTCTTCTCAGCTGTTTCTCTTTCCCTCTTTCTTTCTCCCCTTCTTTCCCCCAGTCAAGTCTGTCCCGTATTCAGTAAGTGAAAATAAAATAAACAATAAAAGGTGAATCAAATGGACCATTACGGCAAGGCTGGGATGGTCAATTTGGTAAAGTAAATCCGTTGGGCATCTTTGTTTGCCTTTAGACAACAATTCTGATGGCAAAAGAGCCAAACGGGACAGGCAAAAAAAAAAAAAAAAAAAAAAAGAGTAATTTTTTTTTCGAGTTAGCTCTGCCAATCAGGAACCCATCTGAATGATTTAATTTCCTTGTTACCTGGAAGGAGATGGTGCCAATGCATGCGCACTCAAAATCGGACCGTGAGGTAGCAAACGTGAACAAATTTGCGCCAGGTTATTCAGTTTTCAATGCCTTCTAGCAAATGATGAATGCATAAAAGGCATTAACTGTGGTTATGTCGGGTTTCTAGAGACAACCTGTGACACACACATGTAATGGAGCTGTCAATAAATTATGACAGCTATCCTGACTTCAGGTCTTAGATGAACAGTGAGTTGGAATCCAATGTGTGGGTCATGGACATTACCGAATGCTGTGATTCACAGACAGTGGCTCAGGAGCCACACGTGTCTCACAACACATTATATCTGAGTCAAAGGTTTCAGGTGTTTAAAAACTGGGTCCCAAGGAAAAGATATTGGTGAAATATGACTTTAATCCAATTTGGGGTACTTTTTTGTCTTCGTGTGTTTTCTTATTTACAACTAATATTAATATTAGGGGGCAAGGAGTGACAAAATTAAATACATAAATGAATTAAATACACCATTAAATAATTAAATGTGTCAGTTATTTAAAATTGGAATTAGTGAACTAAATAAAGATTTAAATATTTCTGTTCAAACATTTAATAAATTACTTATTTTAAATTTTATTTGATTAATGACATCAAACCCAGGGGGTTAACACTGTTCCAGTCAAAACCATTGCTTTGGCCTAGTGTACACCAATTTCATTTACCGAGGTTATATCTATTGTGTCTTTATTTCCTGATGTCCGTATGTGTCATACTTGTTTCAGTCACCAATTCTTTTTTTGCCTGTTCCATTTAGTTCTTTAGCTGTCAGAATTACTTTGCCATATGGATCATCACTGCCTTGCCGTATTGGTCCATTTGATCGTCCTTTGTTGTTATTGTTTATTTTATTTTATTTTCAGTTGTTACAGACGGGACAGACATGACTGAGGGATAGGAAAGGGAGAAAGAAAGATGAAGGAAAAGAAAAACAGAAGGGAAGAGGGACAGTGAGAAAGGGTCAGTCACCAATTCTGAATCATAACTAACATTAAAAACATGTTTAAGAAGGAAAGAGAGCAAATAAATCTGATTAACATCTGATCTTTGTGTTTTTTGTTCAATATCAGCATGACCTGTGTATACATACACAAACTTTATTAAAAGAGATAACATGACGTGTTTCCATCATGTAGTAATTGTTAGGTTTAAATGTACCAGGACAGTTAGACACTATGAAACACATACAGACTTCAAAATGTTTGATTAATATTTTTATTGTGAATATTAATCAAGATTAAAGTTACAGTGTGCAAAATCTCAACACTAGATGTCAGTACATAGCAGACTGCATTCAACCCATTTCTGTTTTCGTACCCCTCCCAGTTCAAATACACAATCCCAACTAAGGTGGTTTCCATTTATCTGTAGTGAGTGTGTGCTGTCAGTCCGCTGTTTAGCTCAGCAGTAGCAATATGTATCGACATCTATGGAGGAAAACGCAAAACTTTGTGGTTGAGTCCAATATGAGTCGATGAGTCACTGAAGCTCATTTCGGTCTGAAAATTATACTGCAGTGTTGTTCAAGATATCCTGAACTTCTCTGTCAATAAGTGCTGCCCTTGTTAGTGACACTTTGAAGTGGAGCTAACTTTGTTAAATTCAGACTCTTAGCGAATAAACTCTCATACAATGTGAGAATGTAATCAAATTGTTTATTGGAGGGAAAATGTGATTTTTAGGACACTTGAGTCTAACATTAGGTAATATAGCATTAGCTTATTGCTGCTGTGTTTTAGCCAGCTCGGTGTCAGCTGTCTGTAGGTAGTAGGGTCGCATGTTTAATCTGCTAACAATAAGTAATTGTGATGAAAACAGGAAAAAATGAACATGTTTTACACATTTCATGTGTTAGAGCTCTGACTTCAGTTCAGTAGATTAAGCTGAGGAGAAAGAGGATGACATTTTATCCAGTTATCGCCTTCCCTCGCATTTTTGCTTCTTTAGTGAAGTAAACCAGATGATAAAACATGGGTATTGTTAAGGGTTCAAATATTAAGGAGGGATACAGGAGGTAATCCAATAACAACAATGATCTGGCCGGGTGGAGTCAAACGATGATTTTAATGAACACACGCAGCGTGGTGAGATGTACACTGCAAAACATCAGCTGTAGATCTCCACCCAAAAGACACTTCAGATTGCTTTTGATTCATCAGGGTTAACGCCCCCTCATGCGTCATCAGATACAATACATGCTTACATCAAATCAAAACCACAATGACTTTTAACACAGTTTGAAAAGAACATCGCCTCGTCTCCCTGCCAGTTGTCTTTCTGTCGCTGCCGGACGCACGCTTATCGTCTGAAACATCAGGCCCACATCCTGCAAGAACCTCTACTAAAAGCTTAATCAAAGAATATAAAAGTATAAAAGACAATTTGAATAACCTGGTTATTCAAATAGCATCATTCAATCAGCTCCTCAAAGTAACATTCACTTTCACAAGCACGCTCTGCAAAAGCCTGCGCTTCCTGTCTACTTTGGCACAGAGTGTACTCAGAGTTAGGCCTTTCTTTTATCAGAATCAGCACATACACATTTAAGATTATAACAAGCATTCAAAAGCATTTAAGATTATTGATTTAACTCAACAGTTTAAAGTGGTTATAACTGCACCTGTAATAAAGGCTAATTGGGTACCAATATGTTTAAACATCTGAATACAATATCAATACTGTAAACTGTATTATTAATGCAATGGTAATGATGATGATTATTAACAATAGCAGCAAAATAATTCCCCTGATCTCCACAGTATGAACCTTCCTGTCTTAAGTCTGTAAGTGCAGACACAAATTAAAATTTCTCTAGGCTAAATTATTACTATTTTATTATTTAAAATTTCGCTAACTTTCAGGGATTTCTCAGTTGAACAAACATGTTTTATAACTCATAAGATATTTCCCCCCCCCCCCCAAATCTAATTTGCAGGGAATTATTTCTATGTTTTTGGAAACGGCATAGGAATACTGGACTGATACCGTTTTTAACCAAACACGTAACATTTGGACAGTTGTGGATCCAATGTACCAAGCAAACTACCCACTAGCCAGTAAGCATTCACCTAGCGGCTCTAATCTGTCTCTCTTAATTCCAACCTGAGCCAACAGAATTATTCATTTAGAGAATGAATTGGTGGGTTTAAATACTTGGATAACACGCGGACCAAATAGACCTTTTTCTTTTTATTCTTGTACTGAAAATCTTGAGAGATGGTTTTTAAATGGCATTTAACTTTAGTCAGAGACGTACAGCATAATATTACTCAGTGATATAAGATTTAAGACAGAACACACATAATACCTTAAAGGAGTGAGGCTCTAAGCGGTGAGGCCATTCAATTTCTCTTGGTGAATGACTGTAGAAATCTGTACAGCATATTTTACGTTGATATTTCTCTTTCTGCATTGTAAAGCATGGTAATTTTTGTGTTCAATGAACTTTCAGTCCAATGACCGGCTACGTGGGTTTTATTAATTAACTGAATGACAGATAGCAGTTGGGTTCATCAGAGTTCAAATCTGTCACATTTTACAGTAGAATATCCAGGCGATAGATGGGTCATTCCATGAAAACCAACCAACTGCACCAGTTTAATGTTTCTGATGGAGAGGAACAGAAACAACCATTAGTTTGATCTGTTCTCTGATTATTCTGTGGGAAAAAAAATAACTTTTGAGTCCAACTTTTAAAGGATTTCATCACCATGTGAGATAAGCCAGAACAAGTTATACCAAATAGGAAATTTGTTTTTTTTAAACCTAGTGTTTGATATTCCCACTATAGCCTTAATTCCTTCTCTGTCAAAAATAATTTTCCAGTAATCTACAATCCTGTTTAATTCTGTGGCTGTTAGGTGGAGACACTGGTTGGTTTTACATATCAGTTTTAGTTCCAAACTTTTAGGAGCATTAAACTTTCTGTTGTTTGGTTTAATATAATGAATAAATGTAATTTTATTAAGCATGACAGACACCGACATCTTCAGGGATACAGACAGTTTTTATTCTGAGACAAAAGTCTTGATTTGTCTTACAAAGCAGCCCTTTTCCTAAAAAATAAAATAAATATAACAAAGATCATTTTAGTAACACAAAGTGTCTCACTGAAAAGATCGGCTGTTTTCTCAACAGCCTCATTTCTGCATAAAATTAACTGGAAACAGAAGCATCACATTTCTGCGTGTTTCACCAACACTGACGTGGGATCTGATTTTTTTCTTCCCCCCTCAACTTAGTGCAAGTTCAGTCATCACATTGAACAGTAATTTCAAACAAGTAAAAGTAAATCACAAACTCTTACAGTTCAGTCAGTTTTAGCTGAAATTCACTTTTAACATGATCAAAGTAAACTGAGGTCAGGTCTGCACAGGACTAACACCAACGACACAAACTCTACAGCGCATGACTCGAAACACTTACATCATATAAATCATGTTCCCGGACACATTACTGACAGTGTTATCAATTAAAACATTCTTACACAACACAGACACACATGCATGACCGACCTGGTGGCAAACGTCATTTGTGGGCTTCAGATAATAATAAAACCTCTCCTGGCATCAGCTTTCAAACAGAGACATCCCCGCACATTAAGGCCAGTTCTTTTAGTGCAAACACAGAAATGCAAAGTCAGTCTTAAATGAATGTAATGAGCTCCATTAGTCGAGGAAATGAGCCAGATTATTAACATCAATCACTAAACCAAGTTGTTTAATGTTAGATTATATTTTCTTTGAGTGCTGAATTATTTTCTTTTCATTACGGTCCGAAAATTATTTTGTACCCACGCTACTAACTTAAATTTATGTGCAAGTCACACAGTTTCTTTGCAATTTTAATTTGCATCTCATTTCAAAACATTTTCAGGGCTTTCATGGTCACGTTTCCACTATTGGAGACATTTAGCATGCTCATGTGCTTATTTTGCATCTGTGTGGTGATTTTATAGGTTTTTGTTTTCTATGGAAGGTCATTTTTGTGTCTTTATTGTTCTTCTCTCCTCACTGAACTGGTAGAATTGTGTCTCAACGTACTTTTTAAGGTAATCAAAAATTTGTTAATAATAAGTTTGTTAATAATTTTGTGTCATTTTGAGTTTGTTTTGTGTCTTTGTTTGTTTTTGCATAAATAAGAGCAAAACATTGCAGATTCATTGGAAAAAAGGAGCAAATCATTATTTCAGACATTCATTCTCCACACCACTCTCCACCACAAAAAACAAACAAACAGAAATTTGCACTTTTATCCTAAAGCATTGCCATTGTGGCTTCAGAGGCTGTTCTCAATTGGCTCATGCAAAAGAGTTTAATGAACCACAAATGTAGGAGCCCTTCTCACTCTGGGCCATAAACTGAAAACAATCGCTAATCCAACAAATGTATGAACTGCTGAGAGAAAGAGTGCCCGTCATTACAGAAACAAAGAGCCAAACATTATAATCTGTATTTAAACAGTAAAAGTGTTTCCATAGCAGGTTTATGATTTTAAGCACCACTGGATTCCTGCCAAATCTTAGTTTAGCTCATTGCATCACCACCTAAGCTAACTGTAAACAGGCCATTTGGTTTGTAATTTTTGGCCAATAATTAACAGAAATAAGCAGTCACGTAATTTTAAGACCAATGGAACGAGGACAAATCCAGTCTTGGTTTTGAACTCAGGAGGAAATTTGAGAGCTTTGTGCTTTTGAAATGTCAGTGGACTCATTTGCGGAAACGTTGCTGGGTTTTGGCCCTGCTGAGGACACAATGAAATGAAACCTATGGGAAACATTTTTTAGATATTACTCCTCAGTAAAGACCTTCCACCATTTAATCTCCAACCTATTAGCCTTTAAGTGGCTGCAGCAGCAGCAGGCTTGACAATCTGAGTTGTTAAGGTGTTAATCTGAGTTGACTGATTATCCAAAAAAAAAAAAAAAAAACAACAACAACAGAAAATTCATTTGCTTTTTACAACAAATAAATTCCTATATATTTATGAGGTTGGAAAATAATTATAGTAAAGTGAATGTACAGCATCGTCATCAGCAAAACTTCTACTTGCAAAAAGCAAAGGCCTTGAATGCAAACGCTTGAGCTCATCATGTAGAGAGAAACGATCATCAACATTATCAATCTGTACTCCAAAGAAGATCCATACCTACATCTGAACAGCTACATATCTTAAATAAGGATAAAATGACTCTTAGAAGAAAATGAGGTAATGAATTTAAGCTCAAGTGACCTGTCAGGAGGTGGCAGGGGAAGTCCTTCCACCATATTCCTGTCCGGTCTCATATTTATATTTACAGAAAGAGTTTTCAGCATAAAAGATCCTGTAAGCTTAAAAAACTTTGAACAGTTACCTTCTGCTGCCACCAGAGTTCAGCAAACTGCACAGAGCCTCGTGTTGTTTCAGTTAAGAGGAAGAAGTTTGCAGGTAGTTTGCACCATTGTGGTATTGTCGATCGACAGTCAGTTTGTCACAATCTTGAAATTAGTTTGAAGAGATCAGCTAAAAAATACAGACATCCCGCTTCCATCACTACACTGTAAGAAAAAGGAATCTGACGAAGTACGATGATCCCAAAGCTGAAGTAAAGTTGTGAAATTTAGGCAGAAACCAATGTGAATCTATCAGGTTTCCACAGCTCACAGTAAAAAAAAAAAAAAAAAAAGAACAAAAAAATTGAAAATAAACAAGTGTCCAGAACTAAAATGTGTTTTTTTAGGGAATAATGATGCTGCAGACACTCTACATGCTGAATTGAATTAACCATTTTCATGCACTTAAGTAACCAAATCACCGCAAGCAACCTGGTTCCAGCAGAAATCAGAAACATATTAAACATATATACAGTAACCTGGTTAAACATTCAATGACGTCCTTAAAAATATCTGTGAATACAATTTCAAGTGTACACAAAACAATATTACACTATTACAACTTTGGATATGTTAGCTGACCATCTGAAAAGCAAGCTGTAGTAACAACTGGTCAATTATTATAAAAGGGCTGACAAATTTCATTTCAAATTACATAAATGATTCATTATAAAATCACTTTAAAATTCTTAATCCTAAAATAACCTTAAATTACTGTTCATTAATCGATTAGCATATGAAACATACTGATCAATGTCTCGTTTTACACTAAACCCTGTGTGTGAAAACATGAGAAATAAGCAGATCTTTGAATACAAGATGCTAAAATTTGCAAATATTTGGCTTTTTATTCATTATTTTTACATACAAAAACTTATTTCTATCATGCTAGACTTTTGTTTTGAAGAGGTTGTTGTTGTTGATAATAATAATAATAATAATAACAATATTAACAACAACAATAATAGGTGTATTGTAAGTACATATATGTATCATGGTCTTGATAATAAAAAAGTGGTGTTAGTGCATTCTGAGTATATGTAATGTGAGTAATCCCTGCCTCACTGAAAAGGACAAATTACACTGCTTATTTTTCATGTTCCATTGCTCTGCCATAAAAATGGTCCCTGTCGATCCAACTTGCTCTTTTTGCCAATAATTCGCCCACAAATAACAGTATTAGCTGCCATTTAGCTGCTTTCCATGTTGATAACTGACAGAGTTTTGGCTGTGTGTGTCAGTCAGATAAATCCTGTTCAAATTAAAGCTGGCTATAACCTGATTACTTAAGTGCATGTAAATCTGGTGAGGGACAACTGAATGGACCTTCAGCAAAAGGATACCTGACTGTGCTGAGAGATGCATGAGGATGCAGTCACAGAACAAAATGAGAAAACAGGCTGAGAATGGCAAAGAAAGGAACGCAAGTGCAGAAGGGAAGGAAGGAGGAGGTAATGAGTAAAACAAAGAGGAAAAACATCTGCAGTCCAAGTCCTCAAGTGACTATGGTATAGAGGACTGTTCAGCTACCTTGGTGTGTTTGGTGTGTGTGTGTTTTATCAGCTGCAGTGGCAGAGCAGCAGTCCAGCCACTAGAGGAAACAGGTTGAGCAGCAGGAGCCACAGAGTGGTGGCCAAACCTGGAGAACTGGAGCATGGATCTAAAAGAAAGACAGAAAATAACATCTATCAAATCATGTTTGTTTTACATAACAGAATTATATTCTACACACATTGAGTATTTAATTATACATACATCTTAAGTTTTATCTTTCCCTTTCAGTGCTTTCCTCACAGATTTCTTTACTTTGTTCTCATTTATATCTTTTCCCATTTCTTCACTCATTAAACAACTTCATTCAACCATCAGTTGAAATCTAAAAGGCAGACAGCTTCACCATGGGACAGGAAGAGAAGCATTTAAATCAGCTGGTCCACTGACTGACCAATTGGGTTGCTCCTGGAGGTGTTGATGGGTGGGAGATGGTAGGGTAGGGGGCAGTCATCACAGAAGTCGGTGCAGGCGGGGCAGATGAGGACACCGTTGTAAACCCACTCGTTAACGCGTACGCTGATGCTCAGCAGCTGACCTTTACGGACACAGAGGAAGGAACGATCCTGAACGAACACCATGAGGCCCTGAGCTGAGCACGACACCTGCAGCACAGAGAGGGTGTGACACAGACCCAAAACACACAGCGACATGCACTTTCCTCTCATTTCTCTAAGTTTATTAGGGATTTTTTTTCCCTTTGTATAAAAACCTTTTGAGAGCCCACTAAAGCAGTTTGGGACAACAAAAAGGGATTTAATTTATTTAACCTGAACTATTAATCTGTTTGTCATACATAAATAAAATTAAAATCTACAAATGGGGCAGTGCGATATGACAAAAATCTCATATCCCGATATGAGACATTTATCGTCCTGACAAGGATATAAATCACAAAAATGTAATATTTTCTGTAAATTCTGTGAATCTCTGGCAACTCGACTTGCATGAAGTTTTTCCAGCTGGGCGTCATGTAGCTGGATTCGAGTGTTTTAACCGATGCATGACATAAGACATAAGTTGTAACGGCCACCATTTTCTTTCAAAGTTTGAGTCTAAGGTTTATTTTTTAGCACCTGACGGCTCTTTTTTTTTTTTTTTTTTCCCCCTTCTCATCCGTAAACTCTCTGCATACTTTTTCCTGTGATTCAGTTTATTTTGAAAAGTCTCAACAGGATCTTGAGCTTTATTGTGAAAGGTGTACATGGAAAACAAACACGCAGAGCCACGGGATGGTTTTACCGTCGTTGTAAATAACAGCACGTAAAAACAGCCCCTTGTCTGTCTGTAGTGTGGTTACATTAAATATAAGAGAAAGAAATTAAGAAATAATTTAAGAAATTAATATAGCCACTACCGTGACCATCAAAACGATGAAAAAAAATATTGCTGTAAACTGTTTATTTAAGACACCACGAAACAAACGATAGTGTAAAATGAAACTATAGATGTTTTTATATCATCATCCGATATATATCGTTATATTGAACAGCCCTATCTACAGATTTCTAGAAGGTAAAAGTCTCAACCTACAGATGTCACCTTCTCCACTGAGCTGTAAAGGGGATCTTAAAAATTCACAGAAACATAAATAAGTATATGTACATGTCAGCACCTTGTAGCATCCGGAGCCCCAGTCAGGGTACGTCATCTTCCGAGTGCACTGCTCCATCACAAAGGCTGATTTCTGGTACAGACACACAGAGTCTGGTCCATACTGCTCTGCTCCATAATTTCTCCACCAGTCTGAACAAACAGAGAAAACCACAGATAGAAAGCTCGCATATGTCATAGAAACAGCATCAACAACAGCAGATCAAAACAGATTTTATACAAGGATTCCTCCAAATGTCTTTACTCAGTGGTCCCCAACCCCCGGGCCATGGACCGGTACTGGTCTGTGAGTCGTTTGGTACCGGACCACGAGAGTTGAGGCTCGGGTGTGAAATTTATGGTTTTCGGGGTTTTTATCGTTAATTCGGTTTCCCTGGGTCATTTTCCGTATTATAGTTGTGCATCTTATTTTGAAAGAAATATTTACGCATTACCATAGCGACCAGAGAGCATTAAGTGGCAGAGAGGAGGATGTTACTCTCCATGTTGTTGGCACATTTCAGGAAGACGCTGCTAATAAAGTAACACAATTACACAGTGAGTTGGCGTTTATTATTATATTTACAAAATACCACAGTTTTTGTCTTGGTCGTATCATTTTATTTTGTTGTATTTATCAGAGACACCTTAAAGGCTGTCCATGAAAATATTGTCTGACATTAAACCGGTCCATGGAGCAAAAAAGGGTGGGGACCACCGTCTTTACTGATGAGCTCTCAGTCACACCTATGACAGAATAGGTTTCACGTTCCTGACAGTGAAACTGGGCAGACATGTGTTCTTATGGATTTATGCTAAATGGTGGTGAGCTACTTCTCTGTCAAGCTCTTTTTGATTTTAACAAATTATTTAAAAATTATTGAAAATTATAATAAAAATAAAATTACTTAAAAATGAACACCATGCATCTGTCTGATCTGGCCACTGAAAACAGTGGTCAAAGTTCAAAGTTGAACTTGACTGTGAGTACTCCTTGCTGCACGTGCCGTGTCCTATGTGAAAGGGCCTTAAGGTGTCCAAACCAGGATTAGTTCTAGTCCTAAGGAGCTTTAGGATCATCTTATGCATCTTTATATGAAGTCGCTTTTTGAAATTCAATACTTGAAAGAGTAAAGGTAATTGCTGTAATTAGTCTAGTGAGTGGTTTCTTTGCATATTTTTATTTATTTATTTATTTATTTTTTTAAATAATCGGGTGTGTGTGTGTGACCTGCGTTTAAGGCACAGAAGAATAAGAAATATATTAGGAAACTATTCTAACCTCCCTCCCTGTACTACAGCTGTTCACAGAGTTTGATTTAAAACAGCACTAGACTAAAGGCAGCAGTAGAAACAGCAGTATAAGCAGTACCTGGCTGGTTCTCAGACACTCTGCAGTAGGAGTTTCTCTGGTATTCTCCACTGAGGTGCCAGCTGAACTCCTGACTAAATGGACAGTAGTCCGCGATCTCCACAGCACCCCCAAAGAACGACAGCTGATCAGCAGCCACGTCAGGGATCCGCTCGAAATACTGACACAGCACATATAGTTACCCACAGCACACTCACTGAACACAGCAGAGCTTACTGTAACATGCACATACAGCACTGTGTGGTAGCTATAAATAACCTTGTCAGGCATTTTATATAAGAAAAAAAAAAATAACACATCCACTAGTTTCAGCAGAACAATCACAAACATATCAATATTGGTAGTGGTGGGGGGCTTGCATACCTGGTACTTAAGTGGCAGTTCTTGTGGGTATTTTTGCAAGTTGCACACAGCCACAGCCAGCTGATCCTGTCTGCAGGTGAGCTGCAGAGGAGAGGCTCGCACTGTGTCACAGTACGGAGTTACAGCGTGTCTTCTGCAACAACAAGTACATGATAAATGCTGCTAGTTAGATATGCCATTACTGTGGGTACCTGGTACAGTACAGAATTTATCTGTAACATATACATATGCCCCTTTTTCAGTGTGTTAAACTTGGTCATTTTTTCAACCATTGGTGCCAGCTTCAAACTAAAACCATGAGCTTTGTGATCATGAGGGAAAAAAATAGCAAAAAAAAAAAACTTCAACTCTGTTTGACACAGAGTTTGTGTTTCTGTGACCTCTGTCTCTGCTTGTCCATCCAGAATTTGCAGCTCTTCATGACAAAGTCGCAGCCGAGACCACGGCCCCAGTCCAGCCTCTGAGCCAGGCTGTAGTTGGCGCGGTACCATCCGCTGTCCTCCATGATAGCCAGCGTCAGCCGAGAAAATACTCGGTTCTGAGTGTGGGAGCCCGTCATTGCCTCATTCTGGGATGAATGAGAAAAAAAAAATGGATGAACACAACGGAGAAGCCCAAACTACTGGCTACCAAAAAGCCACGAGAAAACATGTGCTGACCTCTAAGAGTCTCTTTTCCCAATGGTTTAGTTCGGTTCCTGTCCCTCCTTGGTTCTCCAGCTCCATCCCCTCCAGGATGGGGCAATTAAAATGTTTCCTCGCCTCCTCCTGGAAACAGAAAGGAAGACACATACTACTTAGTTATTACTTGACATCAACTATAACACCTAAACTGGCCTCCAATAACAATCTCATAGGTTCAAGTTTGTCCACTCTTTCTAATCAGACCTATATATTACATTCCTTCAACAACTCCTGGTGTGTATAAATCTTTGTAAAACAATTGTTTTTATAAGCACAGTCAAAACTACAGCTAAGAGGTGCAAAATGACAGTACATGATCTTTTTCTAGACTCACATAAACAGAAGAAGAGTTACGAAACTAACCAGTTTTCTTAATATTGAAGCTTCTTACCACAACACGAGGAGTGACAAGGACATGCACTTGGTGTCGGACCATCACGCCTCCTCTGATGTCCCACAGTCTGGTAACTCTTCTGATAACGGCATCGCTCCACTGGTACAGACCCAGACTGATGCACAGGTATAGGATTAGAAGTTAGAGCTTGAACACTAGAAATCATAGATGACCATTACATATAGTGTAATCACCTCTCGTTGAAGGCGGGCAGGCCGCTTGCAAAACGAGGAGTCAGAGGTTTGCCCTCATCATCGTGGTAGAAAGCAAACAGACCGGCTGAAAACCCCTAGAGGACGTAAGGAGAAACTCCAGTCAGTGACAGATTTCACACATGCACAAATTACTCAACAAGAGTCTATTTAGCACCAAATTACAAGAATATTTATAGCAGCACATCTTCTGGGCAAAATCTTGCATTTTTTATTAATATGCTCACGAGGTAAAAATAAACCCACATCAATTTTTAGCTTTTAAGTTCAGCTTTGGCAAACTGTTGTTGGTCAACAGTAAAGCATCTCCAAATGTATTCAAATGTTAAAAATCTGCCTACGAAAATATGGTTCAAAAATGTCTTTTGAGCAATCTGTGTGAACCTAATTCACCCACGGGAAGCTCAACAGCAGTGACAAGTGGTACTGACCAGAGCGTGGATGATTTCATGTTTGACTGTGGACAGCATCCCTTCAAACTCCTGAGGTTGAGAGGAGATCATAGCAGGGCACAGGTTGGCGTAGCCTGCTATAGGTCTAAAAGGAAAAACACCCTGACAAACATTAGTTTATACTGTGATATTCTGACAGTTTGATTTATTTCTGTTACCAAGATGACAGTTCATTGCTTATTAAGCAAAAAAATGAGACTTTATTTAAAGACTGGATTGTATTTTTAGTTTATTTTTTAAATTAACACTAAGTAAGGTTTTTATCCTCCCACCTATCCAGCTCCGCCTCCAGCTGGCAGTAAGCAGCATAGGCCACTATGTTCTCCTGCCCACAGCGTTCTGTGGTGACACCGCTGACGTACAGCACAAAATCGGACCCTTCGACTCCAGGCCCATCTGGGGGCCCTGTAGGGCCACATGACTTCCCAGACTCACTGCACACCTTGCATTGCTAGAAGAGAAACACGACATTGGAGTGAGCAGAGAGCACACTGAACCAGTGAGGATGGACAACAGTGTTCACATCTTAGCATAAAAACACTGTCGGTTAAAAGTTGGTCAGAATTTTTTTTAAATCATGGGGAAAATGGTCAACAGCACTGTCTGGTTATGTGTTATCTGTAGAATTCAACTACAGCAGTAACATTATATACATTTTGGTCAATGCATGCTTGGTCAATATTTTAATGTTAATTAGCAATGAATTAACACTTCATATGTTCCAAATAAAAACAGAAAACAGCTGCTAACAAGGCTAGAGTCCTTGTCGTGTGTGATCAGTAATCTATCTATGCACGCTCTGACCTGCAGGTGGTGCTGTGGTACAATGACGGGCCCACATCGCGTAAGGTTTGCACAGGCGTCCTGGCAGTAGCGATGAGGGTCATCTCTCTTCCTCATGTACTGGTTGGTTGCACATTGTCTGAGATAACAGAAACAGTTAATTAAATATAACCACAGATGTGGTTCCCAGAAATCCAAGAGAAACAAACATTTAAACAACTTTCTGGCAATTAAATAGTATAACATAAACACACAGCACTTGATTAAATTACTCATCTGGATTTTATTAAGGGGGTGCTTTGATTTATAGGAGTGCTTACACTGGAGCTAATTGACACCTGCTAGGCCTCAGTCAACTGGTCTTGGTGTGTTTGGTGACTCTTCTTCAAATCATCACACAAATAACACGACTTAATCCATGAAACAGCCCAATTAAAGAGGTTTGTGCTACAGTTTTTGGTGAGTGACACTGTAGTATTTATTAATCTGTCACTTACCACCAGTTGTCAGCTATCTGTGTTTGCCCATTGCACCCGCACAACTTGTGGATGCAGGTTTCTGACCAAGTGTTTGTTAGCTGACTGCTTAGCACTTTGCACTCTGATCCAAATTTGATCACAGAGCCAAAGAATCTACATGGCAAGCAACAAAATGCTAACGTTGTGTCTTCAAAAGGCAGAATCCCAAAACCACTGGGTGATGTCATTGTAGTTTCATTCTTTCTTTAAAAAATAAAATAAAATACATATGCACACACTTTGATATTAATGCTTTTACTTAAATAAAATACCTTTAAACCTCTTATGACAGTATGTGGAACATATTTAAAAATCTAAATTACTCTAGACTATTGTTTTATACTTTCTTTTAGATTACTGAACTGAAAATTTGTGCACATGTGTAGCTAAAATAGTGACGGCAGGGACTACATACCTGCTGAGCAGTACAGGCCCCACTCTGCGCCTGACACTGAAAGCCCTCTGCAGGTAAGCGATGGCCTGAGGAAAGAGCTTATCCTAGAGAGGGACACATGGAGTAACACATTTTCAATCTGTTACACCTCTGATCACAGCCAACAATGCTGCAAAGCCCAATCCGACATCACTTCAACTACTGCTAATGTTTTTCACGAGTGCTGCACTTGAACCTCACAGCTGAGAACCAAAACAAACAGCAGAAGGCACGGCTGAATGTTAAAACCACTGATGATGTCCTCATGTTGCAGTTCTTGTGGATACTGGACTTTGAATGTAAGATTTAACAGAAAACCCTATTTACTGCTTAAAAATCAAAATCGGGAAAACCACAACAAGTTGACTCTTAATTTCCACTTTTATTTATACCAATTTCTCTGTGGTTGAGATGTGTTATTTTACAAGGTTATAGTTAGACTTTAACTATTACAAAACATTTATTGTATAAAGTGCTCAGGTGTGTCCTCACCTTCACAAGTCTCCTTTTGTCTGCAGTAAGTCTGTGGATGGAGAGCATACTTGTTACACACACAAACCTGGCATATGGATGCTAGAAAAATGGTGACAGTTGCTCTGTTTGGCTTTTTGTTTTGTTTTTTAATCCTTTGAGTTGCTGTAGCACTTACTGGTCAACACTGCTGTCATAGATGATCTTTATTTTCAGCTGAAGGTCTTCTGGAGAGCTTCTCTTAGTCAAACGCTCAGGCTTCAAGTAAACATGGTGGACAATCTGAAACAGGATAGCAGAAAATGAGAATTGCAATTTATAAGAGGAGAACTAAATCAACCAATACTACTAACAATAGATGTGTTTAGTGTTTTACAAAACTATTATTGGTATAGTATTGGAACATATGCCAACTATCAAGAGTAGAAATTGCAGTACAAAAATGTGTTTATGATAACTGAGAAACTGAAATGCTCAAAACACAGTTCAACTTCCTCTCAATCAGAAGCAAGTATTATATTTGATGCTGGTGATCAGAGCCTTTAAGGATTCTGGAAATACCTTCAGAATAGGTAAAGCGCTCCACCTTACAAACGACGTCCAATAAGCTTTTCTGTTTATTTTTTTAATGGCTAAAAACTGAGAGTCACAAACTCGCCTTTTAGTTAGTTATTAAAAACCTAATCTGTCCATTTTACTGTGAATGGGTTTTGTGTACATTTAGTTAAAAATACCTGTCTTCTGTGAATACAATGTTTGGGGTACAGAGTGCAGCTGTATTTTGAATTAATAAATTAAGAAATAATTAATCTAGCCAGATGTCATTTTGGCTGTTTAAAGGGGAAAAGGCTGAAGCTGAACAGCTGAAACTGATTTATAGACAGTGGCATGTGATCTGAAAGCTGCTTTCATAGTCTAAATGTGCATGACAGAAGCTGTACAGTGAACACAGTACAAGCTTTGTATACCACAGTGGCATCACTGTTAGCCTGTAAGCTTGCTATCAAACTGCACATCAAGTCTTAGTGAGGAACCAACTGAACAACACGCTTTCGTTGTATTTATCACAAAAACACGTCCTTCACATCGTGCTGGGGATTGTCAACTATTCATTTTCCACGTACCGAGGCGATAAAGTCTTATTACACTGTATAATATTTAATACCATCTTAAATAGCCGACGCAGCTAACGTGCTAGCTTAGCCTCTGCTGTTACAGATCTAGCTTAGCTAAGCTGTGGCAGAGACAGCCGAGGCTCACCTCGTTGGGAGAAGGGACTCGGTGTTTGCAGGAACCGTGACAGCTCACTAGCACGGCCAGAAGGGAGAAGAAAAGGGCTGGGCTGAGGAGGAGCCAGGACACGGACGGCTTGCCATCCCGGCTTAACCTCAGCTCCATCCTCCAACCTGCCCGACAAAAGGGGCTTGGCAGCCCGAAGTCAACAGAATCTTCGCCGGTGTCGGTCCGGTCCCTTCTACTTTCGTTTCGTTCATCGCTTGCGCGGTGAATCAAAACATGTTAACATCCCGCAAAAAATAAATGAATAAATGAAAAACAAGCGAACAAATTCAAATAAGTTATACCCGAAGTGAAAAGAGCAGTAAAAGCAGTAACGCCGGCCGGTGAGGGGATAAATATACGCCTGACAGTTGCGGCGGTCCTGGTTTGTAGCTTATGTCAGCTGAGGGTGCACTCCGAAGATCGTCTGTTGTCAAGATGATTCACTCCCCCAAATGAAGGAAGACAGCGCTCCAAAGATCATATTTTAGTAGGATGAGGTATATTCAACAGATATGGTACATCTTTTTCCTCTCTCAAAGGGGCAAAGGAAATAAATAACAACGTTTTATCTTTTTTTAGTGCGGAGTTTAGAAAGGCATTTGCTTTAAAAGCTTGTATAATATTTTTTTATTATATACAATATTTTTCATAAGTTTAATTATTTATAGCAGCGATACAGATTCACAAATCCATAAAAAGTTAGAATCCGTCTAAAAAATGTACTTGAGACATAATTTTACGGAGCCCCGCAAGGGACATGGGAGAAAAAAAAATTAAGAAAAACTTTTGGGTATTATTCTTGTGAATTGTGAAGACATCATGCTTAACCAAAAATTTGAAGAAAATGGGTTAGGTTCATTATGGTTCCCTTCACTTCAAAGTTAATGCCTGCCTCTTTTCTTAAGGCAGGTCTGTAAAGCTTTTCACTTTTTCCACCATGTGATGCTGTGTTCCCACGCTCTGTGGCACCAAAACATCAGACACATGAGGTAAATGTGATTACATCTGAATGCCCATCATGGCTTACACTTAGACCATCTCTGATCGCTGTAGCTAATGAGAATCCACCCTGTGTCTGTTTGATTGTATTAGCTCTTGTTTCACTCTGTTAGGAAGGTGGAAAACTCCAGTGTTACATGGTAATGACTTAAAATTTTCATTTTAACGGAACATTTTAAGTCAAATTGTAGCACCAAAAACATGCATATTTGGTACGTTTTTTTATGTTAAGTGATCATTTCTTTCATTGTAATAGGTATTTATTTCTCATGTGTTATGGTTATTGTATTTTTCAGGCTTTAATGAAAAATTCTGTTTTGCTTAGCCGGCTCCAAAACCATCTCAGTGCCCAGCCCAACCCATAAAATGCTGCTGTAAAGTTTTTGTGGTTTTCAGCTTCCCTTTCATTTGTTTCTTCTGTGATGTTGGAGATTTGCATTTTCATTATGGTTAAAAAAGAAAAAATAAGAAAACATAAATCTACAGAAGCACCGGCTTCAAAAGGATTGCTTGGTAAGGATATGATGATATACACACTGTATATTTTCAATATTTTCTGACATTTTATATTTTATACGTTTGTTGATCAATGTCTGTGTTAGTTTATCCCTAACAATCCTGCGACACTTACTCTCCCTTTCCTTTTTGAAAGCAATCTAACCTATTCGATCTTTGTCTCTTGTCTCCCACAACAAACAGAATCAACAGATTTTTATTCTTTTATAAACAAACTAGGATGAAATAGCGTATGAAGTGTTCATTCCTAAATTTGAACAAACATTTATTTATTTTTTAAAAAAGGGTTCAGAAATGATCAGAAAGTGGAAGAACTTACTTCTGAATCATCACATTAAATTTTTGTTTTTTAGCCAGTAGTAAAATGGATTTCATCTTTACATTCACAGGTACACAACAACTTCTGCTGGCTAATGGGCATATTTTTTTTCAGTGTAAACAAATGTAGGCTAAAACAGAACATAGATAATTCAAACAAATAATCATTTTTATTATATATGGTGCATTATCTTTAGGTGGAATATCTTTTGTCAGATAGAAACAAGCTAGAAACATTGTTACTTAGCTTTGTATCCACCATAAAAATGGTTTTAAAAGTTTTAAAACTTTATTTTTTATAATGAACAATACTATATTGTTTTTCAACATATAGGTTTTTAGACACTAGATTGTCATTCAGGAGCTCAGCTGCCATCCATCCCTCCTGAGGAGCCAGTGCACAGCTGGCTACTAAAGAGCAGCTCAGTCAGTGTGTGGACCCCTCTTAGTGAGCATTAGTGGTGTATTCAGCTTGTCTTAATGAAACTTTGTTTTCTTTGAGCTTCTAATGAGTAGCTGGTATCCACTGGTAGCAGAAGTGAACCTTTAATTTGGTTAACCATCTCCTTTGTCTTTCCTCGGTGTGTTTTAGTTTGTGGATGTCGTTTGTTTAGTTGAAATAGCGGTGTTGCCGACTTTTTGAGTTGACTCCTTTATTAATTTAAACTTAGTTTTTCACAATTTGTTCTGCTTGGCTTTTTCTTTTCCCTGTTATACCATTGTTATTCCACGTCCCGTAGCCTTACTCTCGGGTATATAACATGCTCATTAAGGCAAATGTCTGATCTAATCTAAATCTAATCAGCCAATCACACGGCAGGAACTCAATGCCTTCAAGTATACAGACAAGCATCAGAATGTGATTTTAGGTGACTTTGAATGTGGCATGCTTGGTGGTGCCAGACAGGCTGGTCTGAGTAATTCATAAACTGGTGATCTACTGGGATATTCCCACAGAGCCTCTCCAGGGCTCACAGAGAATGGTCTGAAAAATAAAAAATATCCAGTGTGAGGCAGTTCTTTAAGCCAAAAAGCCCGAGGTCAGAGGAGAAAGGCAAACCACTTCAAACTGATAGAAAGTTAACAGTAACTCAAGCAACCGCTTGTTACATCCAAGGTATGCAGAAGAGCATCTCTGAAAGCACAAGCAGATGGGTTCTAACAGCAAAAGACCACACCAGGTGCCACTCCTGTCAGCAAAGGACAGAAAACTGGGACTGCAATTTGCACAGGCTCACCAAAGTCAAGCACCAGATTGGAAAGAAGTTCCCTGGTCTGAGTCTCAATTTCTGCTGTGAAATTTAGTGTAATTAATGCAAATGCATGGCTCCATCCTCCCTTGTATCAATGGTTTAGGCTACTGCTGGTGGTGTAATGGTGTGTAGGTTATTTTTAAGCTGTCATGTCAACATGGACCAAAATCTCAGAGAAATGTTTCCAGCACCTCGGAGAATCTTATTTTAAATCCATATGAGGCCACTCAAACAGCAAAAAAGGGGTTCAAACCAGTGATAGCAAGATGTATAGAATTGAGTGGCAGATAAGTTTATATTATCAGCATTTATAGTAATGTCTTTCAGAGAAGTAATTGAAAAGAAGAAAATACACCAAGGGATGAAACTGTGTAGATGAAAAAAGTCAAATTTATTTTTTAAGATTTTTTTATCAAACAAACATAAAACCAGGAAAAAGATTTTTCTCTCCTGTTTATTCATAAATGTAGGTTATAGTCACATGACCTACAGTAGTAGGTTATAGTATAGCAATGATAAGTCACATGTCACAGCCAGTATAAAAGAATAATACCGTGACAAAATGGAGACCAGCTCCAACAAATCAAATCTTTTTCAAACTGTTCAGCGATCAGCAACTGCCAGCAGATCTATGACTGATTCGGGTGTCACATCCTCAGCAAACGTTTGCGAAGAAGTAGGTCTGTCGTTTAAGGCACAGTCAGTCTTTGGTTCATTTCTGTCTCCTCTGGTCTTTTGCTGGAAACATCCAGGAAGCAACAAAGAGAAAACACACAAATTCGTAATAAACAAAATCCCTCTGTTGGGTGACAACGGCTGTGTTCGCACTGCCAGATCACTACACGACAAAGCAAAGGGGTAAAAATGGCACCAAGAGTGGGTGTGCTTGAAATATCTCAGAAAATGTACAGTCTAAAAAACATGAAATTTGGGGCCATTCTTTTCTTTATGATTGTCTCTCTAGAAGTCAATATAAAATGGCAACAGTGCAGTCATGGGGTTGCTGGTATAGATTTTTTGCTTTACACAAGTTCAACCAAATTGCACAACAATGAATTATTCTTTGGTTCATATAAAGGTTTGTCATACTATATGTTGGACCATTTTGTTCTATTTATTTATATATTCTTGTGGGAAAACTTATTTTCTTCACATTTTATTTGAGAAAGATAACACTACCTAAAGATTCTCCAGACTATACGACTGTGAGTTTAAAAGTTTGTGTAAAATCCCTCTCCATGTTGAGATGTTCCAGTCTGCACCAGTGGTCCATTCCCATCTGTTGAGACTGAGCTAAACTTCCATCTGAGCAAACTGGGGCAATGTCTATGAAGTGGTCCACTCTTGCTAATATTGACTTTTTGAATATCCTTATTGTGGCAAATTAGATAATCCTAACTATCAGTCAAAAACTGCTTTAACTGTAACTGTGGTTTAGATTCTTGTCAGTTTTAGTGACTTAACAATTCATTCTCTATCAGTGTCTCATTGAAGATTAGCAGAAAAAAACACGTGTTTCTCCGACAATGCAAACACAGCGAACCATGAAGACTCGTTAGGGGGAAAACCAGTGTGAAGCAGTGAACCTCAGGCATGTCCTCCCTTTCAATCTGGAAGAAAAGAGATCTCCTCTCCTCGAGGAGACGGAGCATGAGGCGTCTCCAAGTCTATTTTTCTCTCTGCTTCATTCTCTTGCCAGAGTTTCACCTCGTCTTCTTACTCCTGACTTACTTCTTCCTCGTCTTCTTCGTCTCCCACCCTGTCGTCATCTTCCGCCTGCTCCAGGGCGCTGAAGCGCTCGACCACGCAGTGAGCCGTGAGCCTAGCCTCGGGGTCGTGATCCCAGCACTCAGTGATGGTGGAACAGAAGATGTTCATCCCCTAAAGAAGATCAGCGTTAGATCCAAAGGCTTCATTTGAAGACAGTGATGACTATAAGCTTGTAACAAGCAACTCTTACAATCTGATTTGGTCACGATTAGGCACATTTTGAATATCTTTGTAATTGATTTGTGAGTTTTTACACCCTGAAATAAACCATGTAAAAAATGAATTCCCTGGTATATGATTGGCTGAATTGTGAGTGGGCAGTTGACAGTGGCCATAAGCCTAAACTTTCAGTTTGTCTGTGTCTCTACATGATTTTTACTGCACTTTTACTTTTTTACTGACCTGGTGCTGCGTCCATGCTAGTGGGATGTCCGGACGTCCTCGGTCTCTCAACACCAGATCTCTCATGCTATCCACACAGGGCTGCTCACAAACCTTGGAGCCAAATGCTGGCTCATAGCTCTTTACCTCTGCAGCAATACACACACACACGCATGCACGTACACACACACACACACACACGCACGCACACACACACGCACGCACACACACACACACACACACACACACACACACACACACACACACACACACACACACACACACACACACACATTTATCATAAACTTTTTTTTCTGCAATGGGAGTTGTCTGACCTGTAACTGAACTTGCAGCTGTTGTCACAGGGACTACCTTTAGTTCAGCTGCACCACTCCCCCCACACTTTGGAGCAAACTTCCAAGATCGAAATTTCAGTCTTCAACCGGAGGTCATGCTTAAATCAAGTTCCGGGGACAGTAGCCATCATTTCACTTTTATGCACACGTCAACACGCCGTTTTTGTGCTAAGCTCTAAAGAACAGTGAAGAGTGCAAAGAGGTTTTGGACACATGCAAAAAACTAAGAACATCTGTCCCACGTCACCTCTTTTTTTCTTTTTTTCCCTTTTTTTTTGATAAGACAGAGATCTAGTCTTTCCCCGTTTGAAAAAAACAGTGGAAAGCAAAGCAGAATTAAGCACTTTTACCCTACAGATTTAGAAAGATTACATGTCATTATATTTGTGTATCAAATTACATATGCTAACTATATCAACCACACAAGCTGTAGGCAAGGAAAGCACTTTGGGCCACGCAAGATCAGTTTTAAACAAAGAAAGTGCAGGAAGCAGGCTGAGCATTACAGCCAGGGGGTGCTATGCCGTGAAGCAACTGGAGAAAGTCAGAGACTTTGGTTTTGGTTCACTTCCAGTCAAAGCAAACATACAAACGGGCTCCAAAAAACTAAACTAACTCCACCTCTTCATTCATAAAGGAAGTCTCCATGTGTTGGATATCAGTAAGTCAAAGGTTGCATACTGAATCTGTTTTGTTTTCTTTTACTTTTTTCCCTCCTTGTGGTAAGCACAGCAGAACACATTTAGTTTACTTCTGTGGTCATAGCCTCCTTTTGGACTCTGATTGATCACCTCCTTCTTTTTTTAACATAGGACTGCACAATGACTGGCATCACATCTTTGTATGGTCTTGGGCCTTAACCTAAACTGTGAAAAACATGGGGTGGCAGGTCCTCTCTATGAAGGATTTGTTCTCTTGATCTACAGAAACACAGAAAAGAACACATACCTCCAATTGCATTGCATCGAGAGGCCATCTCCCACAACACTAGAGCCATGGAATAAACATCCATCTGTTTAAAGGCCTCGAGATCCTCCAGGTTCACCCTGGACTCAAGGACCTCAGGAGCCATGTAGCGAGCTGTCCCCACCTAGACAGAATGATAAACTCTTTTTTTGGTGCCATGCAAACAGCACATCAGACAGGTAGGCATAATAGTTTGGGTCATGGGTGTATTTAATAAAAATATTCAAACACAAACTGCACAGATATGCACAGATTACCTGTCCACTGTTGGCATAGTCATCAACTGTAAGGGACAGGTCCAGTCTTAAAGCCAGACCAAAGTCACACAGTGTGCACTCTTTCCTGCTCTTTACCAGGATGTTACTGCTCTTGAGGTCCCGATGGGCCACTGGTACCTACAAAAACAAGCAATGCTCAAAACAACAACTTCAGCAAGGAGCCAAAAACTGTGCCCAAAATCAATCCTAGAGATTCATATATATTCATATCAGATAGAGATAAATCTGTTTTGTGAAAATATTGCTGCTGTGGTATCTGTATCATGGTCCACATCCATACAATGAATCATGAGGCTTTGAGGTTTCAAACAATGCATGATTTCATTCACAATAGGCAGCATTGATTTAAAATATGCTGGTAGAGTTTTCTTGGCTAGCATTTGTCAATTTAAATGGCTTTGTCCAAATCTATGTGAACCTGGAGGAAACAGTAATTAAATTGCATTATATGCTTAGGCCTTGGTCTGACAAGGGCACCTTATCATCCTCTATGAGTTCAGTGAATTATGTGTTGTTAATTTACTGACATAGATACAGCAGTCTACTACCTGGCAATGCAAGAATATACACTTGTGTCCTTAAGTTTGGATATTAGGAAGAAGCTGTAGAGCAAAGATTGAAAAAAAGAGAAGAAGAAGCTAAAGAGCATAGGCCTTGTGTTTGGCTAACCAAGACGAAGTATACTTTTTACCGTTGTTTATCTGAGTTGTAAACAAATGATTTTAGCCACACTTCCCTTTGGCATAATAACCACTATAATCACCCTGAGTCATATATGTATCCAGTGTGGGTTAAGTGTACTGTGCGGTGGTCAGGACTAAGTTAGAAATCTGATCTGGCATTTCATGAATGACTGTAGGTGTGTGTATAGAGCCAAAGCTTCACTTAAGCAAGTCTAGTTTTAACCAGCTTCTTTGTAAATGCAATCTCTCAGCCAGCATTTGTTCCATTAAATCTGCTTTAGAAGTTAGTAAATGGCATTGAAACCTTTGTAATGTAAAAAGGGGGTAATTCATAAACATACAAAGCATACAAACATTTCATTGCTGGCGTTCAAATCCTTGAATAACTGCAACTTATTTAATCAAAGCCATGCAACTCAAAATTCATCCATGCAATGTACTAAAATCAAAGTTAATACTTGATGACTAATAATTAATTTGATTATTTTCAGGAGTTATATTTCTTTCTAGAACAATCATGCTCAATAATATCTTAAAGACCTTATAGCAACATATTATCCCAGACTGTGGGCTTACTTGTGGTTCCTATGGGAGATAGGGTCTTCAGCTTCGGTGTTTGATACCACTATTGTAGTTTAATTGTTAGTAAGTCGTTTAAAATTCTGGCTCATTCCCTTTCCCTTTGAAGCATCTTGAGACTACTGTTGTTATTATTTGGTGCTATACAAATGGAATTGAACTGAATCTAAACTTCATGGTGGATTCCCTTCAGCTCTTCGTTGGGACCATCAATAATAATAAATCTTAGAAGATAATAGGTTAAATTTACCTTTGGTAGCCCACTGAGTGTTGTGTCACTATGAAGGTGAGCTAATCCTTTAGCAATGCTGCCTGCCATGGCAACAAGTTCTTCCCAGCTCAATATGTTAGCTGTGAGGAAGTCCTGCAGATTTCCTAGGCTGTGATAGGCTAAAACCAGCCAGTAGGTGTGTGGGGTGTGGCCCGACAGGCCCCTTTCCTCAGCTGCTAGGAACTGAATCACATTATCGTGCTGTAGCTTGGGGTCAGCAAAGATGGAGCATTCATTTCTCCATGAGGCGTACTCCACATCCGGAAACACCTTCACCGCCACAGTTTCATAGCTATTAACTCCACCTTTTTCGCCCTGGAGCAGCCATCCCCTCCACACTTCGGCAAAGCGCCCCTTCCCCACGAGCACATCCAGTTTGATAGGTAGCAGTTCAGCTGGCTGGCCCTGCCAACTGGTCATACCGCTGATAGTGTCACTGTTAAGAGGTTGAACCTTGGTGTTCGACTCATCCTGTTCAGCATCAGTCACACCTCCTCCTCCACCTTCTCCCTGAGCACCCAGGCCCCCACATGGTAGATCCAAGGCCTGGTAAAGCTCAGGGGTGCGTTTAGTGGGCCAGTCAGGGCATACTGACGGAGCTGGTTTGTCAGGACGACGTATGCGGTAGAAATAGAAGGCAGCAATGGCAACTATGGCCACCAGAATAGGGGGCACCAAACTAACCACTACCACAGGGATCACATCCTTACTTTGGAGCGGTAAGAATCCTGCAGGAACAGAGGATTTTATCAGTTAACCACTGATTTAGCTACCTGTTCATTGTTTTATCTATTCATCCACCTAGCTGGATTTCATTATATTCACATATTTATCTTTTCATGCATTTATTCTTTCCCACACTCCCTCGTTCCTCCTTCTCTTCACCATTTGCTCCCTTGTCGAAGACAAGTTTGTCGTTACATTCATGTTCACCCTGACATCCACAGACCATCATGGAGTCATTTGCAGCCTGTGGGACCATACGACACTCCCTGGAAGTGAAGGTCTGCAGCAGGTCAGGACTGATACCATCCAGTGGCAGATTTGGGTGGTGACACATTGTGTACACTGTCATTGTGTTGTTTGCCTTCCTCCTGGAAGAGCAGACAAAAAAATTAGAAACATTAGAAAGTAATGCATGTGACTGGCTTTACTTAAACAGGAGTTTACATCCTGCTGATGTGAGAGAGATGAGACATCATCTCTCCAGCCTGACGCTCAGCAGATTTAGACTTCATGCCCACTTGGCTTGTGAACAGCCACGGATTGCATCACAAAGCTGAAGGTCAACACTGCTCTGTGCTCTGCCATTTATTACATTCATACATTTATCTTTGAAGCCATTTATACAGTCATCAAGACAGCACTGACTGAGGACAGTCACGAGACTAGCAAGGAGACTTGCAGACCAGCAACCTGTTGAGGATGTACCCAGTCCCTCTCACTATGGACTGGACAAGCAGAAGAAAGTGGATGGAAGTTCAGCCCTTCTATTACCCCTGCTGTTAAATATGTTAATGTGTAACTGTCCAAAAAGAAAATGCACCCCATCTTCCTCCACTTATCCAGTTCAGCCAGGGCTGGGGCGTTTTCCAGCTGGCAAAAGGTATAGTACACCCAGGATGAGTTGAGAGTTTGCTGCTGGGCTAATTCAGAGAGACAGACAATATTCAAACTAACATCGATGTACAACTTACAATCACCAGTTAACCTAATATACATGTCTTTGGACTGTGAAAGGAAGCTAGGAAACTACATGAGCACAGGGAGAACATACAGACTAACTCCTGGAATGTTAATTTGCATCTAAGCTAATTTTATTAAAGCTATTATACTATAACATTTTTTTCTTTTGAAAAACAATCATTTCAGAGAATCACTGATTTGTTTATTACACCCGATTTGGGCTTGTACAAGACCACAGCTACATGGTGATGTTCTCATGTCTTGTAGTTTTCTATAAACTAACGCTTGAAGAGGCCTGAGTCCGGGGTCTTTTTTACAATACAAGAGAATAATAGAATACTGGCTACTGCATTATTAATAATGTTAATAAAAGCAATCTCTAAGCTCATCCCAAAGTCTGCTCACAAGCCAGCTGTTCAACAATCTGTAGGGTTGTTTGTTTGTTGTTGCTTTTGACCATTTTTGGTAGTATTTTTTCATCTTCATCCAATAAACACATCAAAGAGTAAAGCAGAAAATAAAAGTACCTCAAACCTTCACTGAGCTACAGTACGTGAGTAAACAGAGTTTTGAATCTTTGCACCACTGATGCAAAGATGACACCAGTGAAGTGGAGTTCACACAAACACCGTGTTCCTGACAGAGAGTCTACAGACTGTGTATATTTGCCCTGAATAAACCAATTTTCTTCTCCTCTTTTCTTCTGTCAGTTCTCTATTGCTGGTTTCCTTCAGAGAGCTGGGAGGGTCAGGCTGGCTCACGTGCACAGGAAATGAGAGGGGGGGGGGGGGGGGGGGGTGTAGTGAGGGGATCACAGTGTAGGACTGCTATCCAAACAAAACTACCAATCAGCAAAAACTTTCCAGTCATGAAGAAAGCAGCAGCAGAAAGCTGGCGTGAAGTTTTGAAGCTACAGAGATTCTCTCTAATAGAAAAATTAACCAACAACTATGAAAAAGGCCAAACTGTGGTCACATGTTTTGTTTGCGTTCGTGCGTGTGAGACTGTGTGTGTTTTCATTTAAGTCCAACAGTAGCACGCTGAGAGAAATCACTTCAGGATGTTTCATAATACTGATCGACACCATATTGAACCAGCTTGGCTGTACTGTTCTCTTATCTGCAGACTCATGGGACAGTGCTGAAGAATAACAATGTGGGCATGGTCATTTTATAGCATTTCTATGGATGTTAGAGGCTTCAGGATGTGCTGTATTAAACAAATAACAAAACAGTCAGCTAGAAAACATCAAACTGAGAAAGGTAAAAACTACCATGTGTCTATTTTCTCATGTAGTTACCTATATACAGGTTAGGTCATAGGCTCTGTAAGTTTCCCCACAGAAGACAGACAAAACAAATTATAGGAATATAAGTTACTCAAAAAGGGTCTCACCATATGGCCATGCAGATCTCTTCAGTGGTGTTGCAGAAAGAGCTCAAGTTGCAGTTGCTGGAGCATATGTTGCCTTCGCACACCGGCGTGGATACCTCACACCACCTGCATAAATTGAAGCTCAGGTGGCTTAAAGACTGGACATCAACTGGAAGACCTTCAGGGTAAGAAAAGGATGAATCAGAAATCAGCAGGAAAAATAACAACATGAGTCATTTCAGCCAACCCCAAAGCTCATCTGTAGCAGCCGTGGGAATTATGCTGCAGGACCAGAGGTTTATGGTTTAGTATAAACACATATTGTCATGGTCCTGGGTCGTGCGACCCAGTGTTTTGTGTTTTAGCCTATTTTGATGTTTATTCTTTGTTTAGGGTCACTAAGGCAGTCCAGCCATTTGTACATATTACCCGTGTATTAAGTCTCCCTTGCCCTTCGTGTGTTTATGTCTGCGTGTCTTATATTGTCAAGTCCATGCTGTCGGTTATGTCATCTCCCCTGTACTACGTCTCCCCGGTTCATGTGTCTTGTCTAATCTCCATGTTTCCTGTTTTACTTTGAAAGTCTGTATTCACGGTCAGTGTATTCAGTTTCACTCCTTCTGTCCTGTCGTTAAGTTCATGTGTGTCAGCTGTGTTCCCATGTGTGGCCACTTCCCCTGATCATCCCTCATGTGTATTTAGTCTCTGTGTTTCATACAGTCTGTCTCGCATCGTCTGTGTTACCACCTCCTGTGTTCTGTACCTCCAGCCATAGTCTTTCCTTAGTTTTGTCCAGTTTAGGTTTTCTGTTGAGTACTACACGTATGCTGCCCTCATTCTGTTTTTGTTCTTTTCATCAGCCATAATAAAAGGCTCGTTTGTTGGAATCCACTCCTGCATCCTCGTTTGTGTTCGCACCTGGGTCCACCACACACCTTTCCGCACGGTCTGCCTCCGCAGACCGTGACACATATAGTATGAAGTTGGTGTCGACAAACACAACGCTTTAACAAGATCCCTGTTTATTTCCTGTTTCCACTCCCATTCTGTTGTATAAAACACCGGCCCCAATCTTTCTTGCGCCACGGACCGGTTTAACGTCAAACAATATTTTCACGGACCGGCCTTTAAGGTGTCACGGATGAATACAACAAAATAAAATGATACGACCAAGACAAAAACTGTGGTATTTTGTAAATATAATAATAAACGCAAATTCACTGTGTAATTGTGTTACTTTATTAGCAGCGTCCTCCTGAAATGCGCCAACAACACTGAGAGTGACGTCGTCCTCTCTGTCCCTTAATGCTCTCTGGTCGCTATGGCAACGCGTAAACATTTATTTCAAAATAAGACACAACTACAACACGGGAAAAGACCCAGGGAGACCGAGTTAATGAGGAAAAATCTGAAAACCACAAATTTCACACCTGACCCTCAACTCTCGCGGCCCGTTACCAAACGACTCACGGACCGTTACCGGGGATTGAGGACCGCTGGTATAAAACGTTTTAGGCAGTGGAGTTAGTGATCTCATCCGGGTTTCACAATTTGAAAAAGGCACAAAAATGCTACTTATTCACTAAAGTATATCTTAGGATAAAAATTAAAACAGGCAGACCATTTTCAAACTGTTTATATGCTGGTGCTCCATGGATCACAAGGTGAATGGTGTCACTCATCTCTGGCCCGATGGATGTGACATTCAAATCAGTCCATGGGCCACAAATGTCATTTATATGCAATGCATGGCAGAGCTTTAACTTACATTTGTGCGCACACGTTTTGTTTTCACAAGTGTTCCTGAGCGTGTGTCTGATTTTAATGCCGTGCTGAAGCCTTTCAGTACTGGTTTCCAGCCTCATACCCTTCTCACAAGGGGATTTCATTGGATTATCCTTTAACGAGCTTTCCTTTAATTCTTCTAGATTTTATATATCATACATACAACTATTTGGCTGCACAGTTCCTCACACATTGCTTAACCTCCTCCCACCCTTACTTCTGAAACACTCTTTGATGCTAGTGTTACTCACCTGTTGGCAACAATTCCAATTATTTCTGGGATGTACCATCTGTTTTCAAATCAAATCAAATCAACATTTCTGCATTTAACATGTTCAGTTAACAATCTGCATCAAATGACTAAGAGATCATTGCACTGTGCTTTTAATTCCTTTTTACACAGTGTTATGACTTTTATGGAAATGGATCAGTGTGGCACAGAGTAAAAAAGGTTTTACATGAAACATAAAAGACATATGTGACTTCTGTGTCAACCCCTGCCTGACTGGTAACCCAAAAATCCTACTTCATTAATAACATTGCGTACATATAGCATGACATTGCTTAGGTCACAGAGGAGATTAGCTTTGAGGCTTGTGATATGTGATAATATAATGACAGCTGAAAGTGTTGAGGGCAACAGACAGCTGTGTTCTCGGTTTTAGCTGGAGGTTCCAACATAGTAAAGTTCAAAACATCCTACTGCATCAGCTCTGCCACGTACAGAATTACATAAAGTGAATGTGACTTAGAGCAGGATATGGGTGTGTCCCTTTGGAGCTGAAAACTGTTAGCAAGCAGTCTCTCAAAGAAATAAGCAGACTTTATTTCTTTGTGTGCGGTTTTAGGCTTTGGTATTTGTACTATGTGGTTGTTGTGTATTTGTCTGTAGAGTAAGTGAATATCTTTACACTATGCTTGAGCTTGCATATGCGTGTGTTGCTCTGCCAGATTGCCATCCCACCCAGATGACACAGATATAATGGCCCAAGCAACAAACATGCTGTACTTATGATATCATGCATTCCCAGAAGAGTCAAAGTTTTAATGATGCTGCTGTGTAAAAACGTTCTGCTGAAGGTAAAAGTCATGTAAATGCAAAGTAGCCATTCTGCAGCGCAGTTTAATTCATATATATTGAGGTTCTGTCTTTATACCATCTACAAAGTAACTAAAGTAACAGAAGCAGTAAAAAATTATTAAGTAAAAAGTAGAGTGGAGTACAGGGTATGATATTTATAATTCAAGTGTGTAGTAACAACATAAAGTGGCATAAAATGGAAAGCTAAAATGGGTCCTCTCAACGACACAGGCATACACAAATAGAAATCCCAGTGTTGCATGGATAACTATGTAAACATGTACTCAATTACACACACAAACCCAACCACAATGCATTATAATTAGAAATGCTCTACACACACATACAGAGTAGTACACATAAACACACAGCAGTTCATTAACTCTGTAACACACAAATGCACATACAAATACACATACAAATACACGCGCGCGCGCACACACACACACACACACACACACACACACACACACACACACACACACACACACACACACACACACACAAAGGCGAAGCAGTTCCAGATGTTTCTTCCAAACTGGGCTGAAGACAAAGGAAGAAAGAGTTGGGATGTAAAAAGCTTGAATCAGCATCACAGGCTCTGCGTGTACTCAAATGTTTATCTTTGTAAGGGTCAGTACGAGTTTTAGAGACTGGGTATGTGGACATTTGTGGAAAGTTAGTAACTTTCAACTGGTCCCAATTTAGGGACCCGTCTTCAAAGGCTGTCTGCAGTTAATTTACTTTTTCAGATACAAAGTCTAACATCATACAAAAACTAAACCTATTACATGATGTTAACTTTAATAACATGTTAATAATACTATCATTGTAATATAAAATAAAAAACAAACTAATGTTATTAAGTAGGCTAGAGTATAGTTTGCTTTCAGGTCGAGTGCTACTACCACTTACTTGCACCATCATTCATTTATACTCATGCAGCTGTGACAGCATGGATACCTAAAAAGGCCATTTAAAATATCAGTAACCCTACAAAAACAAAGTAGAATAAGCACAACAAATATCACACAATATTAAACACACTCCCAAATATTTGAGAGGTAAATATCATGTTATTTAATGGTTAATTACAGTTTGGAGTAAAAATACATCAACATGTAAATGATGATGTATTATCATGTCATAATGTTACCCAGCAGTATCCAGCAGTTACAGGCAGCATCTGTTATAGCCGCAATACATAAATATATTAATGCATTTATAGCCATAATGCAAACAACTAATCATGCATGGTAAGTGCTTTTATTTTTTGGTATTTAATTATGTAAAGCTTCGCATGCGTGATTTCACTGGTAACAGGACATTTACATGATTGAATTACTAAAGCAAAAGTTCTAAATACTTGTCCCACCCTCTGCAGCTATAATATGGTTGAGGTTAGGGTAGGTGGCCTGGACTGCATTAAGACCCTCAAGAGTTAGAAGTACACACATGTGAGTATATGTCTGTGTGTGTGTGTGTGTGTGTGTGTGTGTGTGTGTGTGTGTGTGTGTGTGTGTGTGTGTGTGTGTGTGTGTGTGTGTGTGTGTGTGTGCCTCCAGGAATAAATTGAAGCCAGAAGTGAGCTGCATCGAGAGCCAAGTTAGCATCCAACACTCCTCCCTCAAAGGCTCATGGGAAATGTGAGCGCTCCATGCTACTCGGAGGAGGAGGAGGCCCTCCCTATCACAACTCCAACTTTACTTAAGACACACACACAGATAGACACACACACACAAACAGGAGATTTAAGCTTATACACATATGCATGTTGCACTCATGTGCAACACGCGCAAAACAAACTGATTTTTATTTACATTATGTTGACAGAAAGGTCTGACATTTTGTAAAATACCTTCATTTGCATCCATGGTTAAATGTTCCAATTACTGATGCATTCAGCCGGCAGCTTGCTGGCTTATCTTAGTCCTAAGACTATAAACATAGAGACTTCAAGTTTGGCTCTGAGAAACTAGCCAGATAACAGACTGTTTCGTTGTTGCATTATTATGAAATTTAAAACTATCATTGTTTACAGATTTGCAAAGTATTTATGCTACATAATTTACCATCTAATTTTTCTCTTAATTAATGTGAGTAAACACACAAGCAGGAGTCCCACAGGATTGTGTTGAAGCCAGTAGCCATTAATGTTTGTTTTGAATTTAATGATGAATTTGAGTGAGGCGACATAAATACTTAGTAGAATATTAGTAGACGAGTAGTTTCCAGAGTTGGGAGTTTCTGGTGTTCTCATCTTCAAAACATTATTTAAGAGAAAAATTACAATGAACGACTACAACAGAGACTCATATAAACGAATTAAATCATGCACATCAGCTTGTAAGTCAGTATTGTTTTATGCTTGCTTCCAACTGAATTAAAGATCTACTTTAAGTTGCTCCAACCTGCCTCATATGCCTGGATTTTTTTTTTTTATCGCTATTGTTTGGTCATAATCTTTACCTTTTCCTTTTTGTTATTAATCCCTTCCATGATTGGGGACTAGTACTGCTCATGTTCTTTATTCCCATCATTGAATTAAAATTTAAAGAAACATACCAACGGGTTCAATACTACATTTCAGCATTTTGCACTTTTCACACAGGCAGTAAATCTGGATGCAAACAAAAGCTCCTCAAATGTGAGTAAAATCATAAAACAATTTTTTTTAAAAACAACCTCATGCTGTATGAGAGACTGGAACAATGAAAAGTTGATATTTATGCATGGATGGTGCTCTGAGACATCTTTGAGATGCTGTATTTGTCACTATGTGCAGTAAATCAGACTGAAGTGACAGGATATTTGTATTTGACACAACAGCCTTTTTTGTTTTTTACTCTGATGACTTAGACAGCTTTTTGTGGAGCATGTTGTCAGATGCAGTTTAACATTCTGTCTGTATGTGATTTGAATTATTTTGTGCACAAAAGAAACAAAAGTCTGTAAATCCCCACATAAGTGGATTCTTTTCAGCACTCCCTTTGTACTGTTGTTCGTTTGGGAATTTATCTTTTTGAAATATGTATTCTGTTCAATTTCTTCTGTAAGTACAAGAAAAGTGTCCAAAAGCATTAACACACTCTTTCTTTTAGTGCCAGTCTGTGTCTTCTCCAATGTCTTAAACAGCGCCAAGATGTGACTGTGTGTGTAGCCATTCATGAGGACTTTCAGATACACTCACTCTTTGTTAGATATGAGATAATAAGCTGCCCTTTAACAGGAACTGCATGCATAATGACCATGGTGGAAAGCACATTTACTCAAGAAGAGAATCCATTTCTGCATTTTGAAGGCAGTTACTGTCTGTTTTACTGCATGTTTTGCTATAGATTGAACCATGTCTAACAAGAAATATAATATATACAAGACTAAAGCTGAAATGGAATTTGATTGTTGATAGAAAAGATATCTTTTTCGATAACTGCCAAAACAAAAATGCTGACCATTTCATGCTTTTCTTTTGAAATATTTTAACAACTTATTTCGCCTTTTTTGAAGTTTGAATTATTGATATTATGACTTAGAAAACCAGGAAGTCAAGCGAACTGATTTGTTGAGAAACGTATTTGAATATGAAATGGTGCAGACATTATTTAGAATCCCACATGAAATAAATCAAATCCACTCCAACCAGCAAGAGTAAAATAGTGTAAAACACAATGTTCAGGAGTACATAACATCTGTAATATTCACATGGGTCATATCTTTGTACTGAGTACATTTAAATGAATATGTTTAAATTAAGACTATGTTTTAGACTACGTTTTACTTAGGTAACATTTTTCATTCAGGACTTTTAGAGTATCAGAGAGAGATTAAAAGAGAATAAACAGGAAAATGCTGCTGAGACTTTAATGGCTCAGGATCCATGGTTTGAATCAGAAGACAGTCACATTTAGCATCTTATCTGCTGATGGAGCTGATAATATTTGTGGACTGCTGACAATACACAAAGCTGATAAACTAAATTACATGAATGATATTTGTGTACTTCTCTGTTGACACTGCAACTAAGCTACATGAATCTGATACCTTCGTTGCAACTTTTATTGCTACATGAATCTTCCACTCTCACTTGATAACACATGAGTATTTCTTCATGTGCTGTATAGTCATTCAACCAAGATAACGGATCTGAGTAGCTTTTCCAAAACAAAACGTCCCTCCTCTCTGTCATGCCCTCCTCTCGGCCCTCCAGCTCCGAGGAAAAGAGAGAAACAGCCCAGAAATCAGGCAGCACTCACAGGCAGTCAGGAGGACGAGGATCCCGGTCCAAATCGTCCAGCACTGAGCCATCATCTTCCGGCAAAGTAAGTCGATGAAACTCAGGGGACCCCGGTCAGTCGGTGTGTTGGTGCTTCGGTCTTCAGCCCCCGGTGTCAGCGGAGAGCCTCTCATGTACGCAGAGAAAGAGAGAGGGAGCCCAGATGTTTTTCATCCAGATGTGGGCTGGCCCCGCCCCCTTCTACTGCCTCTGTTTCTGTGTCTCATTTCTCCACATGTGACACACAGCGGTGGAAACAGTATTCACTCAGTGTAAAAGTACTCCATTACAGCAAAGTCCTGCTTTCAAAAAAATCCGCAAACAAAAATCATCGTAAATACTTTTTGAAAACGTATTTTAAAAACAAACAATTAAAGCAGATGCCCTTTTTATGACTTTACATCACTTTTTCATTAAGAATTTCTTTCCTTGTAATTTCTTTAAAAAATTACAAAAAAAAAAACATAGTGTCATCGTGTGTTTATTATTTGTACTCATTTGCAGTTAGGTCCATGAGCATTTAAACAATGGTAAATTTTTGGGTAATTATTTTCAACAGTTTAATTTTGAAAACAGGAAATGTTGTTTTTATTGCTCTTTTATGTTATTATTATTACTGTTTTGTTATTACTGCATTCATTATAATTAATTATAATTTAATTTAATATTTCGCATTTATCTTATTGTTACAGAAGGAAAATAAATGGGCATCAAAGAAAATGATTTGATATTGTTCATGATATAATTTTACACTTTACATATTTAAAAGCAGGAAAAATCCAAACGTATCAGTCCTGTTTTGACAGCCTGTTAAATGCAGTGAGATTACTTACTTAATTCAAATTCTTGGCCAAACAGCACCAAGAATGTTTATGAAACTATTTTTCTAGTCTTTTTTTAATAGAGCAAAATCAAACTTTCATTGTAATGCATTTATTATGTTGCATGATTTTTTTCTTAGTCTCAGAAAATATATTCTAGGTAAGTTCTGTATATTATAATACATTTTATTTATTTACTTTTTACCATTGTTCATCCTTGTCCATTTTTTTCATTTTTTTATTATCTCAGTTTAGAGTTTTAAAAGTTTCTTCACAGAACTTTGCATTTCTATTAAACCAATCTGAAGAAGAAACGGTGGGTGAGACTGTGAGCACTAACAGGTTTATTCCAGCTCATTAGTCAGGTTATGCTCAAACCACAGTGATGTGAGGGCTCAGTGAGCAAATACATATAAATGCTGACACAACTTTGTATCACTTACTTTCACAAGATTTTTTTTCTTACTGTGTTCCTGTTGGCTGGGTCACTGAACGAAGAAAACTTCTGAGCTTGAGATAATAAATTTTGTATGAAAGTACAAATGACCTTTTTTCTGTATTTATATCTAGAAATCACTTTGTACACATGTTTTCAGGAAACAAGATGGAGAGGGAAAAAGCAAGGCCAAGGGAACACCTGTTATTCTAAATGGACCCATGGAAGACCAACAAAGAAGTAGTAGTAGTAGTACAAAAAGTACAGAACACTTATATTCTGATGAACTTGGGGAAATCCAGAAAGGAAATACAAGGCTTTAATTTGACATAACTCAAGAGAAAGGAGAAAAAGAGAATTCTACCCTGAAAGGATTTTACTGGACTGTGAGCAGCCCATGAAGAAGGACTTTTGTTTTGTTAGAACTAGACGATAGACTTGCAGGGAAAAGGACGCTTTTATTTTGGCAGAATTGAGGAGAAACGAAATAGAGGTACTTTTATTATGAAAGTACTTGGTTAGAAGCGCTAGTGTTGTTTCCGCTAGTGGTAAAATTGATCAAATACAACTACTCCTTATAAAAAGTATTAGCTGGATCCAGTGTAAGTTTAAAGTAGAAAGGACAGAGCGGCTCTGATAGTAACACGGTGTGCTGCACCGTGAATGCTGCTGTGAGCTTTAAACGGCTCCAAGGTGAACTTCCGTGGCGGGATCAGAGTTGATGAGAGCCGGTTTACGGGCTGTCAGGGAGCCGCTATCAGCCTAATCACAGCTGAACTGTGACCCCGGACCTCTGGACTCCGCCGCACTGAAACTTCTGTGGGTTTTCTTCTGTTTCTCTATTCGAGCCAAGATGAAGAGGAGACTCCTGCTGGTGTCCAACTCCACTTTGCACGGCAGTGGTTACCTGGAGCACTGTCAGCAGCACATCTCCAGCTTCTTTGGAAAGTAAGTTAGCGCCGCGGTTCATATATGTGGGCCAGAAAGTTGACAAAGGGGACAGGAAACAGGAAGTGGGGCCAAAGTCAAGTGACATGCAAAGACGTAAAAGAAAGATGAAAGTTTTTATTTTTTTATTCTGTCAGTTTACTGAGCAAACGTGGATTATAATTGCATTTGTATTTGATTCTTTGTAAATCCCTCTACGAGCAGGGGCGTTTGCAGAATTTTTCAGGGTGGTGGCAGAGTGGGGTGGGGGGTTGGGATGAGGGGGTTGGAAGGAAAAGGAAATCAGAATAGCTGATCAGAAATAAATATGTTGTAGAAAACCTGAACAGCAAAGAATGGGCACAGTTTTCTGGTTCATATATAAGCCTGCCCACTCATATGTATGAAATTCAAATTATGCTGCACTTTTAATCTGTTCATAAGGTTGTATTTAATGGTAAACACAACTTGTGTTTGAAAACCCATGAAACTAATAAAATGTAATTATATAGAGTACCTAATAAATATTCTTAGCTCTGTTACTCAGCATCAATGTAATACTGTAAAGTTATGGACAGAGGGCAGTGAAAATCCTTAGAATGAAATCTTTTTAAGTTTAGTGTGCAGACATTCACGACTGGCCTTGAGGTAGGACTCCTGACGGCCTGTCTGGTGTTTATCATGAATCTGTTTGTATGTATTTCAGAGACGTGAAGAGGGTGCTGTTTGTTCCTTATGCTCTCCATGATAGAGACGCCTACACTAAGTTAGCCAGAGACAAGTTTAAGACTCTTGGTAGGTTCATGTAACAGATTATTTTTGAGTCTCATACTGTACACCTGCTTGTTAGTTTCATATTTATAAAGCCTTAAGTAATTATATGCCTTTGTGTTCATGTTTAATAAAACATACATTTATTTAAGAGTTGTGTTCTATATTTTTCTCTTACTTTAATATTTGAGGGTGTGTATATATTCTATATTTTGTTTTGGAAAGCACAGTTTTCAGTGTTTCTAGGAATTTTTCTGTATATCCATCTATACATTTTTTGCCACTTATCTGGGGCCGGGTCATTGACAGTAGCAGCAAAAGCACAGAAGTCCAGCAACTGCTTGTAGCTGATGTCGGGGAACACCATGGCATTCCCAGGCCAGGCAAGAGATGTAATTAATCCAATGTATCTGGGTCTAGGACATGCCTGGAACACTTGCTCAGGAGACATTCAGGAGACATCCTAATCAGATGCCCAACTGATTAGGATGTAACTGGCTCCTTTTGGTGTGGAGTAGTGGTTCAGTCATTCTAAATTCTACCTGAATGACTGAACTCGCCACACTATCACTTAGCGAAAGCCCAGCCTTTCAAAGGAAACTCATTTCCACTGCTTGTAGCTCCAGTCTCATTCTTTTGGTCACTGCTCAGAGCTTGTGACCACAGGTGAGGGTGTGGATGTGAATCGGTTGGTAAACTGATGGCTCAGAGCAATCTACCAGTACAAAGTCCTCATCACTGGAGATACAGCCCTGTCTGTCAATCTTCCACTTCCCTATCTTGGGAACAAGTCACAGTCATACTTGAACTCATCCACTTGGGATAGCAAGTCTCTAACTCGGAGTGGGAACTCAATCCTTTTCCTTTTCAGAACCCTGGCTTCAGACGACTTGGACCCACCAATGAAGCCAACAGGATCACATCAACTGCGGAAAGCAGAGAGCACCAAAGTAGAAGGCCTCTGTCTCTTTGAGCAAACAAGTAGATGGGCTCAATTTGCCTTTTTGAGCTGTGCCTGTCTGGACCACATGTGCTAAGGCCCAGCAATCAGATGCTCTACCTCCCTTCCAGGTCATGCTGCAGGGTGTGGTCCCGGTAACCCTGTCCAACAAGAGACCCTACCTGGGGCAAGTCCATAGGACATCATAGCCGATGGAATCACCGAGACACACAGACCGCTCCTCCGTAGTATAGTAATAATTTATGGGTGATTCACACGTTTAAGGTGTTATGCTTTATGGTATTTTGAAATGAATTTTCCCCTGTATTTTCTGTGCAGTTTCTCCTATATATTCTAGTGTATTCTGTGTATTTCCTTGTGTTTTCTGTGCATCGTGTTGATGTAAGTCAGTGTATTTGGTCTATCTTGAGCCACAGTCCAGGGGCGATCGTGGCTCAAGAGTTGGGTGTTCGTCTTGTAATTGGAAGGTTGCCGGTTTGAGCCCCGGCTCGGACAGTCTTGGTCGTTGTGTCCTTGGGCAAGACACTTCACCTACCGCCTACTGGTGATGGCCAGAGGGGCCGATGGAGCGATATGGCAGCCTCGCTTCTGTCAGTCTGACCCAGGGCAGCTGTGGCTACACCTGTAGCTGCCTCCACCAGTGTGTGAATGTGAGAGTGAATGAATAGTGGTATTGTAAAGTGCTTTGAGGGTCCCGAAAAGCGCTATATAAATGCAATCCATTATTATTTATGTGCATTTTGGTGTTTTCTCCATTTTTTCTGCATTCTTTCAGTATTTGTTTTTGTTTTCGATTTCAGTGCATACGATAGTTTACAGGACATGCTTTGCTAGATGTAATTCAGTCAAATCCTACATGTCATAAGAGCATTTGTCTTCTGCAGGTTATGAGGTGGACAGCATCCACGAGGCCTCAGACCCTGTAGATGCTGTCCGGAAGGCCGAGGGCATTTTTATAGGTGAGGAACATCTGAGGAAAGCAACAGCTCTTGGAATTTCTTCAGGGATTTCACACTTTTTCTCTTTCTCTTATTCTACATTACCATCTAACCTTTACTTTACCCAATCTGCAGTATGGAGATGCTAAAAGAGGCTTTTGTTTGTAGGTGGAGGCAACACTTTCCGGCTGCTGAAGAGTCTTTATGACAACAAGGTGGTGATGGAGATCAGGAAGAGAGTGATGGAGGTATATTTAATCCAAAAATATTTACTGGAACAAAACAAGACAGCAAACAAACAAAATACTTTATAATTGCAAAATGTAACATTTTTACAAATGGTTATATATATAGATTGATAGATGTTGTTTTTTATTAAAAACATTCCATTTCAATATAATTTTGTGTATGTTTTATAAAAACATATACTATTGTCTTATGAAGGTTTTAAATAAATTTAATAGATTTGGGGGAGTTATGTACGCATTTTATATGAATATGCACATAAACAACAGACCAAATCGATTAGATTCTTTAAAAAATAATTGCAGAAAAATTCTGTCTTGATTATTAAAAAGAAATTAAACCAATGATTCCTGTGTGCTCTTAGTTAAGTAGTATGACTACTTCTTGTCTCCCTTTTCTTTACTCCCACATTCTTTAAATCCTTGCCCAGGATGGTGTCCCCTACATGGGCTCCAGTGCAGGCACTAATGTGGCCACCATCAGCATCAGTACCACTAACGACATGCCCATTGTTTTCCCTCCGTCCTTCTCTGCCATTGGCCTCGTCCCCTTCAACATCAACCCGCACTACCTGGACGCCGACCGCACCAGCCGCCACATGGGGGTGAGTCGCACAGCCTGAGGTTCTGTTTGCTGTGAGGAGGCCGTTAGGCCAGGTTAGTCTAGACTTTGTCTCTGCAAATAATCAGTTTTATAATCAGAGTTACTGATTGTCAGAGCTGGAAATAACTATATATTTTATAACAAGTAGAGCTTTGGATGCTTGTTTTTGAGGATTTCTATTTTCTGTTGCTTTACACTGCTACTAGATGAAGCTGAAATTCTTGCTGCAGACACTCCAGCCACAGTCCACTGCAAAGCCTTCACTAATATACAGATAAATGAAACTGATCAGAGATACTGGGAGTATTACAACTACTCAAAATTCCGAACTGCTACGAGCCCGAGGTTAAAAATCATCAGTGAAAAACGATGTAGGAGTCTTTGTTTTGCTAGCTGGTTGACAGATATAAGAAAATGATTACTGCACTGAGCTGTCGCTTGTATGCCGTATCAGTGTTATAAGTAACACTCTAACATTGCTTTATGGCTGCCCTCTGCTCAGAGATAAGCAGATATGTTTGGAAGCGACAAAGCAACAACATGTTTGCACTATGAGTAATATGTAAATAAAATAATTAAGCTGTTGAAACAGCTCCAACAGTGAAACGGTGGAAGTGCCATGGAGGTTTTTCGCTCGGCTTTAAAAGGATGTCGCCTTACACTGAGTGAATTTGGACCTCAGTAAATCTGCAGTAGTAGATCAACTGCTCGTCCACTTTGAAAGGAGACAATTAAGGTGGTACAGGAATCTGATTAGGATGCCTCCAAGATGACGTATAACAAACATGTCCTACCAGGAAGAGCCAAGGGCAAACACAGGACACACTGGAGAGATTATATCTCTCGACTTCGGAACACCTCCGTGTCTCCCTGGGACGAGGTGGATGAGGTGGGTGAGTAGAGGGAGCTTTGGGCTTCTCTGCTGAGACCTTAGCCCCTCTGACCTGGACCGTAGAAGATGAATGGATATATCTGCTCTTTATTACTTAATAACTTCATGCCACAGAATGATAGTTAGGAGAAAGACGATAACACCAGTGGGAATCTTTTTAATAAATGATTATGCACTACCTGCATTTTGTGGTCATATTAAGTATCTCTGCAGAAACGAATGGAGACACAGTAGGAAATAACCAAGACTGGACTCCAGCCTAAACTGGATGCATTCTAGACCTTAAGGGTTTATAAACAATCTGCATGAAGGGACAGATGATTTGCAGAAGGTTTGACTGACATGAGTTCCAGCTAACACGTGATAAAACAGCCTGAGGAAATTATGCAACACTCAGAGCTGTAAAACTGCAACAGCTGACAAAAAAGCTGCAGTGTCAGCAAAGCGATTTAGGGTAGCTCTGACCAATGTGATGACATGCAATGTTTAGTTTGAGGGTTGTGAAACACTGAATTCATAGAGCCAGGCCATGGGGTAGCAGTTGCACTACCTACAGGGCGTGGCAGCAAGCATCTGGTGTCCAGCTTAAGGGAGAACACGAACTATTATTCTTAAATGGTTTAAAAAACGTTCCTGAGGTGTAAATTTCGTTCATGGAAGGGTGGTTTTCATCATTTCTTGTTCAGATGGTAAAAGTGTCAGAAAACAGGAAAGGTTTGCTCAGTGCAAGCTGTCAGAGGGTAAGGTGAAGTCTGGAGTATGAGTTTTGTTATTGCATACATTTCATAGTGAAATGATTCTGATGCTGTAATGATATAGAAGAAGAAGAAAACCAAAACAAAACAAAATCCAAATCCTGACACTAGAAAAGAACTGAAGAATAATTGCATTTTGTGCTGGAAAAATGATTTACATTGACAAGCAGTTGTTAGCATTTGTTAACAAACAGCTGTGAGAAGAATCACAAAGGAAAAACAATCACTTCATAAAAATATTTGCGTCGATAAAGCACAAATTTATTTTCTGAAAGATATATTGCTGTGTCCACCGACCCCTGGTGGTCACTCTTGGTGATTGCAACAGTGACAAATGTTAATAAACCTAGATTTGTATCTTTAAATATTTTAGTTTTTATTTATGTTTATAATTTATTTTAATATCATCACACATTTGGGAGCAGTATTTAGCTGAACAGACATGAGCAACTGTGGTTTAGGAGGTACACTGGGTCATCTGTTTGGAAGGTCAGCGGTTCAATTCCCAGCTCCTCTAGTCGTCCATGTAAGATACTAAACCCCGAGTTTCCCCTTTGGTTTGGGTTTTCTTCTGTCATTGTAATGTGGTCACAGCAGCAGGTATTCAGCAAAACAGGAATGCTGTTATTAAAATACACTTGCTGAATTAACTGAGGACAGTTTGTCACCAATGAGCAGTTGTCCTTATTTCTTGTTAAAAAGAAGAGTGAATGACGAGGTTATTTTGAACATTTTGTCACATCAATAGTTATATTTCAGCTGTGGTTTCAGCCTCCACTGTTTCCACTGTGCTTACAATCTTGAATCTTGTTTTCATGTAGGAAACCAGAGAGCAGAGGATCATCCAGTACCACGAAGAACCCGATACTCCGTGTGTCCTGGTAAGTGAGGGGAAGCAGACCTGCATACATGTAATAGTGCTTAAATCTTTCATGCCGAGAAGATGAAGCGGCTTCATTAGAAAATTACCGTCTTTTTTGTTTGTTGTCAGGGTCTGAGGGAGGGCTCCCTGCTGCTAGTGGAGGGAAACAAAGCGACACTGCTGGGAACCACTAAGGCCAGACTGTTCACCAGGTAACACACTAAGTTTTCATGACTTGAGATGACATCACACTGACTTATCCAATCTCCTTTCTAATCGACTGTAGCCTTTATTAGCCTTACACTAAAACAAAATTAGTTTAATGTTAACATGTTCTTAACTAAATCTAAACAGCATCCCAGCAATGCGGCTGTGTAACCAGGGTGTGTACATCATCAGTAGAACAAACACACAATTTGAGAACGCGAAACAAGTTGAGTTATTCCAGTGACCAGAAAATATCAGCAGGATTTTTATAAATGCTTTCTTTTTGTGTATAATTATGTGTTTCAGGAAAAAGCCCACAGTGGAGTATGAGCCAGGCAGTGACTTTAGCTTCCTGCTAACTGATGCACAATGATCGGTCAAATGGAAGCAAGACGAGGAGCACAAAGTTTTCAATGTTTCTGGTTGGAACAGAATAAAGATTTTAAGGAAACATCTAATGTGTCTCTCCAGTAAAGTTAATCTAGTTTTTTTTTTTTTAGCAACTTGTGCAAAAACCTGAATAAATTAAAACAAAAATTGACCATTAAGTCTGTAAAGTACAAATTCCTTCCAATTTACACATGGTGATGTGATTTAAATGCAATATTCGTATATACATTTGTAAAAGGCTGCCTGGTTTAAAAAGAAGAGATCACCACAAAACACTGAACAGATGTGAACAAATCAGTTTATTTTAGTTTAAAGGTAAAATCATCTCTTTATGAAATCATTGTTTTATTCTCTATGTGAAAGAATACATACATCAAAAATAGTCAATATTTTCTTAGGGCAGAAAGAAACACGGAGCAATATTAAATACAAATGACTGGCTGCAAATCACTCGTATCTGCCAGGAGGCTTTGTTTTTTTTTTATTATTCCTCCATATTTAACACAAACTCCTCTACTCACCAAAGGCTTTTGCATCATCGCTCAGGACAACGGTGCTGACAATAAGGTCATATCAAAGATGTTAGGACAGAAATAAATGTTTTAGCGATTTGCAGCTTTTCTGAGTAATTTGAAATGACTGATACTGAAATGAACAGATTTCTGTCCAACTGACTCCTGGCAAAGAGAAACATGCTGTTTTGGTCTAATTTACACACAATCAACCTTAGAAAACCTTTATAGAAAAAATTAACAGTGCAGTGAAGCCGCTCAGTTTATCTCCCGCATGAGAGCACTGACCTAAGATCAATCCTCATACCAAAATCACTCATTTGTTAAGAAGTGCCGTCCGACACAAACACACAACTCTTTGCTCAAGTAGGACAAGTTGGTTCAAAGTATTGGTTAAGATGCCACTGAAAGAAAACAATGTATAATGTGCTTATTAAAGTCTTCCTGTTATTTTATGATGAATGTTACCTGCATTATTATATTTGTAAACCTATAATCAGCTATAAACATTAATTTATAATGCGAACCCAATATGGGTAAATAGCAAAGTATTTTTTTCTTTTTTTTTTTCCTTAAGTATTAGAGCAATCATATACTCAAAACACAAAGTAGAAACCTGCGTTTGTTTTAACTTGTTCCCAGCAAAGCTGCCAGTCTGAAATCTGAATGTAAATAAGTAGAAATCCAAAAGGCCTCAGTGCAGGAAAAACTGTCACAACCAATTCAGTGAAAAGGACTACAAGTCTTTTTAAAAAGAAGTTTGTGATTTAAAACTACACAATAAAACTCTATGCTTGTTGCTGTGTGAGCTGAACGGGCCTCAACTAGTGATTACAATGAAACATGAACCAATCACATGCTTGCAAATACACAATCCAATCGATCATGTCAACACACACTGGTCAACACTCAAGTCGCAGCTCACTAACACTAAAACAGCCCGTACTTTGCCAGGTTAGAATTACTAATAGTCTGTTAAGCTCCACCCCCATAGTTACTATTGCTGTTGCTCTAGCCACTGACTGAAGGTATTTACACATGTTGACAAATCTTAAACATTAAAATGTGTAATGTCTTAAATACTTTAATACTTTCATCAATTGGTCAGGTTAAAAATAAAAATAAAAATCCAAAAAAAATGTTTTTAAGTTTATCTATTCACTTGAAAAATAACTGAAATTGTTCATTTAATAATACTTGTTAGGATCTAGAATGCATTTAATGTATGGCAAATATAGACCGGTTTCCATACAGCCTGAAACATTTTCTCAGCCAGTTACAGCTCTTTGCTTGCAGAGACACAACATAAGATCAGCTTCAACATAATGATGCGAGATATGAGGCTTCTGTGGACTGACTAATCAGACAGAACTTAAAATGATTTTCAACCATTTTCTGCACAAACAAAATTACATTTGGCCAAACATTTTCTTGATTGTGTTGAAAAAAGTTGGACAAACTTCTAAAACTCTAATTAATGTTGTGTACAAAATACAAAGGAAACAACCACCAACATCCCAAAGCAAACTCATACAAGAGAAATGCAGATCAGCTACCCCACACACAAAGCAGGAAGAGAAAAAACAAGCGTACATAAGGGCAAATATATTATTGTGAGCTTCCCATCATCCCATGCTACAGCAGATAAACCAGTTTTACCGAAACATCTAAAAAGACCTGAATGCAGCTAACTAGCTGCTTCAGTTACCGTATTGCTTTGTTTTTGTTTGTTTTTACATTGCTGGTTGATCAAAATTAATCACGTCACTAAAACAAAAAGAAAAAAAACATTTACTAAATTACAAGTGGAACCCGACTGATAAAAATTCAATATATCGGCCGATACTCTCACATATGAAACAAACACTTGTTTTGCGTAGTAATAATTTGAGTCCATACTAAGATAATATGGCACATCACTGTGACATATGTGTTATTTGTTTATGCTCTGCTTGGATCAGTTGGCTATTGTGTTTGTGGTGTTTTACGCTTCTTGTGTCTCAGCTGGGATAATGTGTTTTTATAGCGCACCTTTGCTGATTTAAACTCCACTGATTCAGTCTGTGGTATTCTATAATACAATACAATAATAATCACTGGCTGTATTAATAATTAACTGCTCTTAGAAACTCTAAAACAATGACTTAAGTGTAGCATAACAACAAGGCTGTTTATCTCATTGCTGAATTTGTGTTTGGATGGAAAATGTGAAAATTAAGGTGGTTTATGCTTCTTATAACTTCTGGAAAACTGTAATTTTGATTTCAACTGCCTGCTGGAACAAAACCATTAAGTTTCTCGATTTGTTAAAGGAATAGCTCAACGGTTTAGGACATGTTCAGAATGACAACAGGCTTGTGTTTGAATATTAAATATGAAACTGCAGTGGATTAGCTTGGCTAGGGAACAGCTAGCGTGGTCCTGTGAAGAGGTAACAAGATCTGCCTGGCAGCTTTAATGTTCACTAATATGCTCTAGCTTGTTTAATTTTTAATGCTTGAATTGTAAATATGAAATTCTGCATTTTTCAAATGTTGAATACAATACAAGAGATCGACTTGCTAGCTCTCACAGCTAGTTTGTAAAAGCATTTTGACACATTTTATCAATAATGATTTTAGGGAACAAAAAACATTTATTAAATGTTTATATAATACTTAGAGTTGTGATTTTTAATATCATTAATGTGAAAAGATGAGGTGAATTTTCTTTGTTCCCAGTCCCATGTTAAGGTAAGCTAATCAAGCTGTAGCTTTATATTTTTAAAGCAGGCAATCTGATCATGCAACTCTCACAAATTAAACAAATGTATGTGTGAACTCACAAAACATCTGCAGTTCGTAACATCAGCGTCGTTCAGCCATCACGCACACATTGTGATGCAGCTTCTCAGGAAACGTCGAACTGCTCCTTTAACACTAAACTTTGTGGATTTTGTTTGATCAATGTTTTCCAGATTCTCTTTTGGCACAAATACATGTTGACTTTTTAAAAAATAAAAATAAAAATAAAAATAAAACCAGCACATTAAATCTTAAATCATATCATTATCTGCCATCCAACAGTCAATACAGTGAAATGCTCTCAGAGGCCTTTTTACCCTGATTTCTTCCCACCCCCTACTGATTTGCCATCAGTCCCTCACAGTTTGACATCTAGGCATCAGTGTTTCCGTTCTCCTCCGGCTGCAGCTGCTCCTTTTCAATGCAGTCCTCCTGTGGGGGGCGGACTCTCTTAAAGAAACCCAACTGCACAGGAGAAGAAGAAGAAAAGAGGGCACAAGAGTCGGTTATATTTGGTAGTGAAAGTGGTGTTTCAGCCATTAATCTGACACAGAAGAGCAACGTCTGAACACACGTCTCAGTGTAAAACTACAGAAGCTTAGGAAAAAGGAAAAAAGCAGCACAAGAACAGTGACAATGGACATGTTTACTACCTTGTACATGATGAAGATAAGCAGCGCCAGCAGCAGCAGTCCTGCCAGCACAGCCAGAGCCACCACCCAGCCTGGCACTGGTGGAGGAGGCTCAGCCACCCAAACCACTGATACACTCACCTGAAACGAGACAAAACCAAAAACATACTTACTTCGTCCTGATCAGCTTAAAGTCATTATGCTGTTATAAAATGACCAATCTAACTCTTTAAAATATGCACTGTCCTTCCATCTGTGTTCCTTTAAGGCTGTTATAATAAATTCCTCAAGACTGGTATCAACTTGTTCCAACGCTTCATTAAGTCTACGGTCCATAATCTTTACGAAGAGTCGGGAGTCTAAATGCCAGCGAGTGCTTCCGAACACGCTGTGGACCTGCACTAACATGTTTTATCAGTGATTTAGAGACTGCTGTGTTATAGCAAAACACTGAAGAATGTGTTTTCTCTGACTGATTTAAAATCTAATATTAAGGGACTCCTACTGTTTATATGATTACATTTCATGTAGTTTATGTGAAAATATGAGCTCATTCAGAAATCAAGATTTTTTCTTTTGTTTTTTGTTTTTCTGCAGACAGGAACTGGTTTGTGTAACAACAAGGTGAGAGAGCTTATTTTTCATCTCCTTGCTGATAACGAGTCTACTGTCATGAGTCTGACTTCCTGCACTGAGAGGTTTTGTATGCTTGTTTATCTTTCTGTGAACTTCAGAAGAAAACCATAACTTTAAAGTCACTAGTTTGCTACGTATTTCATTCATGAAACCTCCGTATATGTGCACACGCATTTTGTGTTGACTTTCTGTTTGTAGATAATTCTGTGTCTTCCATGCAGTGCTGATCATTTCTGTTTGTGTGTCTTACTGTGGTGCTATTGGATGGTAGCTCCATCTCCAGGTTCTTGTAGGGCATCTCGATCACACTGAAGCTAGCCGTTGATTGTATCACATAGGAACGATTCTGATTCTCAGGCTGAAAGGAGGGAAAAAAGTCACATGTCTGACAAATGAAGTCCAAAATGCTGAGGATAAATCACGACCTGGAGAATGGATATTACCTAACAACAGACATGTGTTCTTCAGCTATTAGAGAAATTAGGACAGAGGTTTAAAAATGTGACAGTCTGGGCAACACTGTTCTGGTTATTTGTTTACATTTTGGCAAAAAGTCCAGATTATGAATGTTGGATTAGCTACTAGCAACCACTGCATGTAATGCACCCATAGATGCACAGGCAGCCATCACTGGGTTAGTGCAACAGTGAAACTTTATAAAGACCAGCTTTTGTTTCTAAGACGTTGCACACATGTTCTGTTGTGTGATTAGATTCCATTTATTTGCATAGCACCAAATTGCAACAACAGTTGCTTTGAGGTGCTCTATATTGTAAGGTAAAGACACTACAATAATATGATGGAGACACACAGCAAACCCAAACCAGTGCATGTTGTGTTGTGTTAATCAGGAAAGGAAACAGAAAGAAAAGAGCATGCATTTATAATTTAAGAGAACACAGACACAGAGCTGGTTGCTGTGTTCAGTAACATTGCTCTGCCCTAACATAGGTGCTTTTATTTGATTACCCTGAGGAAGTTGTTGACATCCAGTCTGGAGTAGATGAAGAGGATGGCGTTCTTCCTCCTTTCTAGACGACCGACCTGACATTTCAGTGTCAGACACTTAGCTGTGTGGCAGTCCTACACACACACACACACACACACACACACACACACACACACACACACACACACACACACAGAGAAACGTTTACATGTAGAGAAGCACAGCAGGAGTCAAATGAATGCTTTTCTTTAGGAACGCAATTTGATTGGGAGATGTCATCTAAAGCTGCTGGGATGCATCAGCTGTTCTTAGCACGATCAGGCATGAGTCAAGGTGTAATTTCATGTCATACAAATGGGTTATTCAAAGCATATGTGCTTGTGTAGATTTACCAGTGTCTGCAGGTCATTCTCTGCATTTCTGGACTCCAGATCTCTCCTCTGGCGGACGCTGTTTTGATTCCGTCCCTCCGACTCTCGTCCTCCAGGCGTAACAGTGCTGGTGTTCTTTGAAGTGCTCACTGGGTTCTGAAAGACACAGACACACAAAGAAAGGCTTATTTGTTGGAAACATGTAAGAGAAGGAGCACTGCCACAGCAGCACATTATTAATTGGAACAGCAGAAATACTTCTTATTGGTGTTTAAAGCTACTTCGTCTAATTACAAACTGAAGAATTCAACAAAAACTTTCACCACTAGAGGGCAGCTTTTTATCAGCTGGTGTTGACATGTTTGTTGGTCTGCGCTGCTGTTTGACTTTGAACATTTGATTTAGCTACCCCATTTCCTCAAGAGGCTTTGCCTTTTTCTCTCGCCACCACTGTAAGCAGGTGTGTCCTGTGATGATGTGGCCGCTTAACTGAAGGTTAAACTGACTCAGCATGTTTTGGTACAAAGTGGTATAAAGTACAGCCTGGCAATAGTTTAATGTCAGCTGATCTCTTTAAGATAATCCATGGTTGTGATAGTCATATTTTTAAGCACAAATTTAGAAGAAGTACCTTTAAGATCACAATTGACAAAACTGTGGAAAGAAGCTGTATGTTGTGAACTGTTTGAGTATTGGTGTGCATTTGTGTTGTTTCTGTATTTGTGTGCCTTACAGAGACATTGAGTGGGTTTATCTGTATGTCAGTGGTACAGTTGATGGGTCCCTCTGTGTCGTAGCTGGTGATGTAGAGCAGAGAGCTGTTTCTAAACTGGTACGGCCACTTGACCTCCAGCGCTGCCTTACTGAACGTACTGGGACCGTTGTTCAGGAGCTGTGAAAGGGGAATGCAAGTTTTATTCTCAGTCCAAAGAAATAAAAATACAGAAGAAATATTTTCAATAACCACTGGCATTAAATCTGTGACTGTGAAGCTCTAATAAATCATTTCAAAAAACAAAAAGCAGTTGAACTATACAATAATACCAAAAGGGTGGGAGACCAAGAAATACAGTCTCATATAGCATAATTCATTGTGAAATCATGAGGTCAGCTTGACCTACATTACATTATGCTTGCTGCTAATAATAATAATAATAATAATAATAATAATAATAATAATAATAATAATATTATCATCTTGTGCAGTCTTAGTTAAATCAGTGAGATAAAAAAACAGAATCACCCGTCTCTCCCGCATGTTCGTGCACGTGTGTCTGTACCTCGTAGACGTGTACTATTTGTGGTCCGATGTCGTCACCGAATACAGGAGGGTCTCTCGGTTTCCAGTTGGCGATAGGAATAAACACCTGACCAGGAGATGAAGACCTGGAAACACATTTTAAGGAACAATGTGAAGCTGGAATCATAAAAACTTGTTTTTAAAGCAAGTTTCAAAGTCAGAGATATACCAGTTAAACGAGGGTGTAGTCAACACTTTTGTTTTTATAGTTGTACAAATTCTGTAGCTTTTAAAGCCTCATCCCTTTTTAAAGATGAGGCAACAAGCTTATCAATTATTATTATTATTTAAATACACTATTGGGAAAATCATATAAATTACAGCCTCTTCTTTTGAAGCTTCTTAAGCAGAAAGAGAAACACCTTCAGGAGCAGCAGTGTGTGTTTCTGTGCGTTTTACCCTCTGATGGAGACTTTAGCGAGTACAGCCAGTTTGATGACGCTGGTGACTTTGGGACTAGTGTTGTCAAACTGGTTAGAGCTGAAAAATCAACAACAAACAGTCACATTCACATGACCAAAAACAAACAAACAAACAAACAAACAAAATCCCTAACCCCTAAATGTGTTAAAATAAACAACATCAGAATACAATGATCTAACCTTATTAAGATAACCTAACCTCGCACACGTCTCTGGACTGTAGATGGAAGCCAGAGTCACCTGAGAGAACCCACACAGACACGGGAGAAGACGTAGAGGCTGGATTTGAACCCAGGACCTTTTTGCTGCGAGGCCATCGTACTAACCACTGTGCCAGGTTTAGTTACATCAGTAATTCAAACTGCGCACAGGTCTGAATGCAATGAATGGTTGTCTGTCTTTATGATTCAGCCCTGCGGCAGACTGACAAATTGTCCAGGGGGAACCGTGCCTCTCGTCCTAGGACAGCTATGATAGGCTCTGCCAGAACCCTATCTTATGCGCAGCAACTCAGTCCTGGAGTCTGTTACATTTCTAATGTAAGGATCCTAAATTGGATAAGCTGAAGAAAATGAATGAATGGCTGGAGAAATATTACAACTTATTGATTACTCTATTCTTATTTGTAAAGCATCTAAAAGACATTTCAAAGAAGATATATGTCATAAAAAAGGCAAATAAAGATAAAGATAAAATAAAATGAAAGCCACTATTGAATAATAAGTCCAGTGAATGATGGTAATAAATACTAAAAAAAGTAAAATCCTGATTAAAAGTTCGAACCTGATGCTAAAGTGCTAAATTCTACATTTGTGCTTATCGTGAACAAAATGCTGTCAGTGCCATACTGCAAATCAAAGACATCACAACACTCAACTGCAACTAACTGACTGAAAATCTGTTGCTCCAACCTGACAAATAAATACAGTAATCACCAACAAAGTTGCTAAAATGTAGAGCTCATGAAAGAAATCAAAAATAAATCAGGAATAAGTCAAATGTAACGGATAATAATAAAGATAACTACCTTAAAAAGTTTAAGAATATGAGAAAAGGTTAAAACATAGTTAATCTGTACATGTCAAAGGTGATGACAAAAAGAGAGAAACGGCCTTCAGAAATCTCCTGGCACACATTTAAGGAGCAGTGAAACTGCTGTGCAGTACGAGTGTGTCGATGAGCTGAAGAGGAGGCGAACCAAAGACTGCTGAAAACCCTTCATTAACATACTTCTCTCTCTCTCTCTGCCACAGAAGTACAAAAACACTAACACAGAAGAATGTGAAGACGGAGCTGCTTCCTTCAGAGTTTCAGGGCTTTTGTCATTCAGATGAGCGAGACGAGGAAAACAGCTCTGCTTTAATGAATTAAGTGGGCTTAACACTCAGTCTGATTGCAGTTAGCTTCTATCACGCTAAACCTTCTGAGGTGTGTTGATGCTACTGTACCCTGATTTTCTTTTGTGTCCTTGGAATAACAGCAGAGTCCTTATCATTTCACACTGGATACAGGATGTACTGAAATCCTTCATTTTAAACACTTCTTGAGACTACCATTAATTCCTCATAATGACAAAATGAAAACTTTATTTATATTTTAGCCTTGATTTTAGTCTTTGTGTAACTTTTGCCTCTCTATACACCAGTGTTTGTGTGCTAATATGAAAAAGAAAACAAAAACTGAAGTGCTGTCAGTAGGTGGCACTATGCGGCACTCATTACAATTACCCAGAATTACCTACTGTTGATATTTCAGGCCTTCGAAGTAAGTTCGACTCAATTTTGACCAAGGCCAGAGAGTCCATCATAGTGATTGTGTACAACAATTTTTAAACAACAGATCTGTTTAGAATGTATAAACAGCCCATTTGACTAATAACCAATGTTCCCTCTAAGCTGCGCAATTGCGCACTGCTGGCACACTCTCTGCACACAGAAAATCTGTGCTGCGCACAAAAAAAAAAATCTACCTGAATTGAAATTAAAATTAAAACTTTAACAATTCTGTTTTGCAGTGTGAGTCAGTAAGTCGCTGGCTGCTCCCGTATGGGATTAGAACGATGCCACCTTATCCCATAGTCCAGCCAATGATGCGATTCACATTCGTATATACGCAGCTAATCAACGTCGTTGACAGACTATGACAGCGTCCTTATATGCCGACACCGGTGTTTTAGCTAGCAAAGCGGCGTGGATGATGTGGAGTGAAGCCACGTTAATGACAACGTGTACAACCATTGGAGGTGTGAGCAGGACAGACGGAACAATTGACGGAAAAAGTGTCGACTTTATACCAGTTTTTAAATCATGTTGATAGGTCACGTAAAACCAGAGATATGATAAAAATATTTTTAATGTTTGGTTTTCTTCCTGAATACCATCGTTGTTTATATTTACTGCGGGAAGAAACGGTAAAAACTGCGTTTTATAAGGAAAACGCTCGAAAACACTCTCCGCCTGTGAGCAAAAACATACTACTACTACTTACTTCCAATAGTGTGAACATACTACACAGGTCATGAACAAGATTTTTTAAAATTTTCATTGTAAGTGGGCTAAAGCAGTTATTTAAAAGTCGTCTAACATAAACGTAAATGCTGTAATTTGATTATTTTAATAAACCATGTGACTTGGATGGATTTGATGCTGGCGTGACAACAGTGCACACGTCTAATGTTGCTCACAGTGGTCCGAGGGACCGCTCAGGGAGTTTGTTTGTTCACTCAGACACATGAAAAATTAGAGGGAACATTGCTAATAACCAAACTAAACTGATGATTAATCCTAATGAAATGTTTGTAATGCATTTTTCTACTAGTCACACATTGACTTTCATACAGCACTTTATCTACCTCCATGGCTCCATGGTCGCAGCAGATGGCCGCCCCTCCCTGAGCCTGGTTCTGCTGGAGGTTTCTTCCTGTTAAAAGGGAGTTTTTCCTTCCCACTGTTGCCAAAGTGCTTGCTCATAGGGGGTCATATGATTGTTGGGTTTTTCTCTGTAACTATGAAGCGCCTTGAGGCGACTTATGTTTTGATTTGGCGCTATATAAATAAAATTGAATTGAATTGAATTTAGAATCAACAATTAACCTAACACGTGCATTTTTGCTGGAGTACCCAGCAGGCAAAGGAGGAACATGCAAGCCCCACACAGAAAGGCCCCAGCTGGGATTTGAACCAGGAACCTTCTTGCCCTGTTTCCTAACCACCCCACCACCCTATTACAGCTCTTGTTTCTGTGTGAAGGCACCATCTGACCTCGTTATGACCTTTGTTCTTATGTGTACCACATATGACCACTCCTACACAGTTTTACTGTTCCCCAAGATTTAAAATCCACCTGATCTGAACCGATTCAGGTCGAATTTGTCCAGGAGCAGTCTCGGTGTACAAACATTTATAGCACCTATACAAAAGCGTAGCATCCAGGGTATTTTTGCTTCTATCAAATATCAAAATGGGTTAAATTTGATGAGTTAAAGCAGGGTCAGAACAAAGAGACCAAACACTGTTCCGTACCTGACTATCTGCAGGTCAAAGCGGACAGATGTGTCGTCCTCTGATAGCTGTTGCACGCTGAACCCCAACTCAGCCACCATCTGACCAATGAGAGCACAGGGACAGGGACAATCAGTGAGCAGGAGGATGCAAGAAAATCCAGCAGACATCACTAGACTTGATTTGGTGAACAAAGGTCACTCAAAATAATCGAAACTTCATTACTGACGTATTCTGATTTTAAAGCTGCAGTTCAATATATTTGATTCAAATATTTATTCGGGCAAATCAAATGTGCTTTAAAGTTTTCTTTCCCTTCTGATCAACTTCCAGCTGGACCAACTCCTATGTGTGTGTGTGTCTTTACATGCACCGATCACTGACCTTAGTTCCTCCCTTCATGGGGTTTCCAAGGTCACACACCACCATTTTAGTCTGGTTCTCTTTCTTGTAGGCGCAGGACAGCCTAGACAGGGCCTAAGAAAAATAAGACATCACTGATTATTACAAGAATTATTACCAGCTCAATGATGAACTGGATTGTACAGTAATACTTTATGAACAAACATTCCAATGCAAGAACTTTTCAGCTTTATTTCTCAAAGTACAGCAGCAGGAAAATGTACCTCCTCACTTCAAAGTGAACATTAAACTGATTTTGCCTGAATCTGGGCAAAGTGGAGTGGTGTCTGTATTACCTGACTGCGACCGCTGAAGTCAGCCTGCTGCGGAGGGTAGATGTGGAGTTCGGCCTCGTAGGCTCCCTCGCCTTGATTCTCAGCTGTGATCTCCAGGGTCAGAGCGTTATCATCGCCAATGTAAATCTGGTCACGGTCACTGAAGGGAGGCAAAGAACACTAAACTGAGGGTTTCAACCTAAATTTCCGTCCTGATTTCATTGGCAAAACTTTTTGGTTTAACTTAGGTTGAGTTTGTTTTCTCACCTTTTAACCGACAGCTTGAGGTCAGGTTTGCAGATGTTGTCAGGCCCACAGTCCAACAGGATATGAACCTGATGGAGAGAAGAGCAAAGATGAAGATGTTCAGTATCAAAGAACGATAAATAAAAGGAGTCATTCAGTATTGTTTGGTCCAAACTACTATAAAGCCTTCATTATCAAAAAAATTTATTGTGAACTATCATTCTCTACATGCCAACATGACTACCAAAGGCCCTAAAAGTCACAGATCGCTGTTCATTCATTGAATAAGCTGCACATACTTACCTGTTTGTTGATTTCGGATGGAGATGACATGTCAACAATAGGCTGCAATCCCGTTTTGTCTGCAGCCTGCTGGTAGTTCATACTGTACTCCATTGACACTGAGATGGGAGTGATCTTATCCCGGAACTCTCGATTATCCTGACAGAGCAGGAGGAAACATAAAGAGCCATGTTTGTAAATCCATTCCTGGGAAGCATTTTCCTTTTATCCTTCAAACTTTGAAAACCTCTGTGGTCACAAATCCAGTTAACATGCATCTCTAAAAGCATCTTTCATCCTGTGTTAGTCCTGTGATCCTAAACCGTGTGACTCGCTCACCAGGTAGACCCACTGCTCCTCGCAGGTCGGCCCTTTGCCGTTGGACACGGTCGTGTTTTTGGAGTACTGAAAGGTGCCACTGTGCAGGAAGAAGACACGCTTAGTCGTCTCCTTCTGCTTCAAGCGGTCCAACATGAGGTGCACTCGGAAAGCTGGGAGAGTTATTAGACAAAATGTGAATGTTGCACCGCCACAACTAATGCAACTCTTCTTGTTGTGCGGAGGGAAAATCGGATGTAGCTTCTGCAGATTTACTTACTGAGCAGGTTTGGAGCCCTATGGCCGTTGACCTTCAGACAGTACTTCACCTTAAAACTGAAAAACAACACATGAGTCCCCCCTAATAATGTTTAACAATGATGTTTCAATCAGTTATTGACAAAAATGCACAGCAAAGGATGACTGTAGGTGTTTATGTGTGCAGGCGAACCGAACGTATTGACAAGAAAAAGAAAAAACCTGTCAGAAAAGACTACAAGTACATGTTTTAGTAGAAATGTGACTGCTCACCATGATACAGGTGTGCTGGTATTAGACAGTGTGCAGTTCTTTTCCTCAGGGTTGATGATCAGGGGTGTGATGTCCAACGTGGCATTTACACTGATCACTGGACGGGCTCTGTACATGCACAACACACCGAGGTTAGGTCAGTGACAATACAAGCAACAAAAAAGTTGCTTATTAAGATGAAAGATTTTGATGAAAGACTAATTGACTGTTACAGCTCTAATCAAGCATTTAGCATTTTACAAATGATTTTTAAAAGTATATTTAAAAAATTGCCTTGTAAGGTGCTCAAGGCAGAACACATTAAGACAGACAAAAGTATTTAAAAACCACACAGCATCATGTCACATGGCTGCCATGGCTGCTGGGACAAAGCTGTTTTTAAACCTTGTTGTTCGTCCTGCATTTGGTTTGTTTTGGAAAATTAAGTATGGAAAAACAAGCTTTTAGGAATTCCAGTGAATATGTGGACACTTTTACTTAATGTTCTAGGCCTTAAACCTGCATTCTTCTTAATGTCCAGCAGGGGGTCGACAGCTGTTGTTGCAACAAGTCTCTGCAAAACTCTCCTTTAACTTGATCTGAGTACATGCCTCCATAATGACTGCATGATCTACATCACTGATTCTACTGTACATTTTAGAAAGCAGTTATTGCAATTGACAGCTGAGCGTACAGTGCCCCAGTCAGAAACCCTTCCACTCACTCATCACATCTGGTTTCAAGACCTCAACAATGGAAACACTCCATGCACATCTGGTTGTTCTAAGCGGTTATGAATGAGTATGACTGTATGAAAAGGGTTCACATTAAACATTTAGGATATATATGTACATAAATATTAACAAACAAAAACAAATGAGCACGGGGATGAAGGTTGAACGTGTCCTAATAGCATCTGTAAAGCCAGTAGGAGCTGAATGAAAACAGCAGCTCTTTGATATCAGAGGTGGCCTTGCTCATTAAACTCATCAGCTTCTATCAGAAGCATTACAGACACACACACAGTCACAGCAGGCAAGCACACTCACACACGCAGTGTAGATTAAGGATTTGATTACCTGTACAAAACGGCTTTGTCTGCTCCAAACACTCCAACTATTAAATCTGTGGGGCAGAAACACACATCAGCTCTTTTTCACAGCACAGCTACTGACATTCATTTGCCTCCTGCTGTGCTTCTCTACATGTACACGTTTCTGTGTGTGTGTGTGTGTGTGTGTGTGTGTGTGTGTGTGTGTGTGTGTGTGTGTGTGTGTGTGTGTGTGTGTGTGTGTGTGTGTGTGTGTGTCTTTACCTGGATATCCATTCTGGTCTATGTCAGTATTTCCAGACATGGAGTACCCAAAGCTAGGGGGCATGTAACTGGATGCCCATTTGCCCTCCAGGCGCTGAGAGATGAGGCAAACATTTCAAATTAAAAGTTTATGTTGGAGCTCTTGTTGCTATAGTAGTAAACGTCCTTTCAGCTAAAAATTATAGCACACCAACGTGACTGGGAGGATGTGGGAAGGCCACATCGACGTGACCAGCTGCACAGTGGTCAGAACTGAATCCAGTTATCTAAATCAGCTGATTTGAAAGTGAAACTAAAAACAAACATAACTAAAATAGTTCTTACAGCCATTCTTTGAATGTCTAATCAGGGTTTTATGGTAATCCCAGACTAACTGTGAACCAGTTTAAGTGAAAACTTTATGTTTGCTGTATTTTCAGTGAGGTTAGAATCACTGGTTTCAGCAGTCTTTGCCTGTGACGACTTCAGAGTGTGGGCAGGATTTTCACTGTGTACAGCGCTTCACACCATAAACACTAAACAGAAGTCTTAAAAATGAAAACAAAGAATAAAAGTTGTCACCTATATAACATTTACAAAATCCAGTTACTGTAGAAATCTAACTATAAGCGGGTAACTAAAGTGTATATAAACACAGTGAATGGAAGGGGCAGGTGTGGCATTTACCTGGGATGGTGATGCTTTGGGCCCCTGAGGGCTGCCATTATGGATGTAAACCAAGCCATTATGGTTGGGGCCTCCGTAAGGAGCAGAGATGGCCACATCTGGACAAGAGTGGAGGGAGATGTGGAGTGGGTAAAGAACTACTGTGTAGATGTCAAGGTGAAAAGCAGCTGATGCATTTACTAAATCATGTATACTTCAGCAGGGACCTGTGTCTGTGTTTGTATCCACACATATGTATCTGTGGACAAATTTCAGTTTTAAACCGCTGTTTCAACTGGTCTTCATCATCAAAGGGATGTGTGGGGGCTTGAACTGGTTAGTGGCTCACTTTATCCTCACAAAGACAGAAAGAGCTAAAACACCGGAGGGGGAGAGGGTGGTGTGTTGTGGTGCTCTCTGTTACCATTGTAGCCATCCATGTTCAGGTCTCCTAGCGCTGCAATGGCAGAGCCATATCTGGCGTAAACTTCGGACCCAGTGAGCAACCGAGGTGGTTGGAAGGAAAATCCACCCCGACCAAGATAGACAGACACCTGAAGAACACACACACACACACACACACAGACACACACACACACACACACACGGTTTTAACAAACTGAAGCCTAACAAAAAACTCCACATCTTTTATATTTTGCTCATATTTTAGAAAGATTTACCCTTTGCCTTAAATTTGTGTTACAGTATTAATATTTTAAAATTAGTGCTGCCAGCGTTAATCTCATTAAAATGATGTTAACGCCATAACTGCAGTAACGCGGCAAATCTCCATTAGCAAGTTAGCACGGGGCGATCCGTGCTAACTTGCTGCATGCTTTGATGCCGTGCAGCCCTATGCCTTAGCTAACTCTTGTTAACTTCATTTTAACAATATTAACACTGACAGCACTATTTTAAAATAGCTTCATACTTCGGCACAGAGTTGTTAATTTTCTAATTACTTCTTACAAATTTGATGAGTTTCCAGCTAAATATATTTGCTTTCTTTAATAAAAAACAAAGAAAGCACAGTTCACCTAATCTGTCAAACACTTTTACAGTATGAGTATGTATGTATGCACATATGCAACGGATGCTCTGTGTGTGCCTACCTGTCCCACCTCCCTCAGTTTTCCATCTGAGCCCCTGTCCATGAAGAGAGGAGCTCCAACGAACACATCCATATTACTGACAGACAGATGAAACACAAAATAAGAACACCAGATTACTTATTATTTGATTATATTAATTTAATATTCATTCATCTGCATTTTATATTTATAACTAAAACACAGTGTATCCATATTATTCTAAGGGCAAAGCGTCTGTCATCCTTTACATCCCTTTGTGATCTGTTTGACACTAAGAAGAGTGCTTGTAGAGAGGACAGAGATGGCACAAGAACGGGTGAAAAGGCTGTTTAAACAAAACTATACACCGAGTCATCGAATCGCTCAGTATGGAGTGATTTTATCTCAACTGCTTTTTTACTTTAGAAGGTGCCGTGCAGCATTGCTCCATCAACAACAGCGGAAAGACTTAAATGTCACTCAGAAGACATCAGAGCTGTGTCGACTGATAAACAACAACAACTCTAGTATCACATTTCCACGATGTTACCCACATTTCACCCACTCTGATTCTTTGCCAGATAAATAGATTTTAATAGATTTACTGACACTCATTATTTCCTCTTTCTTAAACGCACCAATAGAGACCAACCAGCTGTTTATCATCATCAACCAGTTAACACAATACTCTCACAACAGGAGCAGATGGGAACAAGCAGTCAGTGTTTGTTAGCATGCTGAACAGAAACACTGATAAGATGGTCAAACATCCTCTGAGAGGTTTGGTGGTTGTGTTTGATAATTTTCACCACTTCCTTAAAGCGATGGCATTAGCACCCAGCTTCTCTCACACCACTTATTTTAGTTGGCACACAACTAAACACGTAAACAAGTGTATGAACCACCGCAAACTTCACAAACGTGTAAAGTCTCGAAACACTCCAAATTTAGCCGCGTTCTGGTTTCACTTAAAAGAGGCCATCAAAGCTCAAGCTGACAGCAAAGTGAACAGTGTTGAAGTTTGAGCGTTTCCAGAGGTCAAAAGCAGTTGTAAAAAGTCTTCAATGTGCTTTTAAATTACCCGGGAGCTCTCGCAAGAGAAAATAACAGAGCTCACTTCACTATCGAGGGTACAAGTACACCAAAGTCTACTTTAGAGACGCATTAATATAAAAATATCTGCCATTCATATTTCCCCCAAACACTACCCAAGCTGGACAAACATTAGCTCTTCTAAGTGTCAGCTCTTGTCATTTTAATGGTGATTGGAAGTAGGATTCAGATATTTAAAGAAAAATGGATTCCGGTTTAATATGTAGCTTTAACACGGCAGAAAACACTGATACACACTCACACATACACACAGAACCACACCAAATAGCAGCAAAACACAGCAAATAATACCCCCAACTGCCACCAACTGCAAAGAGAGACAGTTCAGTGGAAATATGTTGTCATCCTATTGTTGCACTGTGGTGACAAAAATTGTTCTGCCATAAATTCCATGGATGGTGCTGTACGGATATCTACGTACAGAAGAATATATCTATTCTTTTATTGGAGGGCTTGTCTTAAACCACAGATGGGGAAATTGTATGAGCACACACAAACACGTACTCACCCGTCATTGTTGACATCAAAAGCTGCAACTGAATGTCCAAAGTACGCGGCCATCTACAAGATGAGAGCGAAGGAGAGTCGAGGAGATGGAATCATGAGTTTACACAAGAAAACACGCAGTCACAAACATTTTGGTCAGATTGGAAATCTTTAGATTGAACTTTTTATTTAAGTATATTATATTAGCATTACAAAATCAAAAGCATTTATTGCCTGTCAGACTACTGTGGCCTTTTGAAGTTAATAGTCTTTAGGAACTCAATGTTATATCTCTGTAAATAGTTGTGATGTAATGGCTGCATCTCTGATACAAGCTAGAATGATGTTTCTCCTCGTAAAGAAACACAGTCCATCAGCGGCTTCTGAGTGAAATAAGAGGCCGTTCTCAAACCACAACCCAGTGACTAGCACAATGATATCAGAGGTGAGATCGCATAAACAGAAGACATTCAGAGAAAACTAAAGGAGGAGTGAGAGGCTTGACGTCAGGGAGAGGCGTCTGTCTCTTTAAAGAGAAAGCAGGCAGCAGGAAGCTGAAAAGTGAGGTTACAAAGTTCAGAGAGGGAGCTATGGTGGACAGACAGGAAAACGAAGAGGAACTAATTAACTCGAGCGATGACAGTCTGTTTTCCTCCCCACCCTCCTCCCCCTCTGCTACATCTGCATCTGGAGCAGTTTACATCTTGATTTAAGATCAGTGTTCACAGGATCTTCTACACCTAAAAAGATCCAAAGCCTGGTTTCTTCAACCCTTCAGAACTACCAAAATAATAATACAGTGGATACAGGAGCAGCTCTCTTCTTCTTGCCATCTGACACTGACCATTACTAAAAAGGCATCCAGCACGTTTCTTTGTGGTAGCAGGAAAAACTGCTCTGTTCTTCTGACATTTAGGTGTTTTACAGCAAACTAAAAAAACATTTGCAGCTCACTGAGATGCTTAATGTGCAGCTGAATATAACCCCTCTGTGTAGACATGATCGATCATTTTTCTCAATGTAATAAGTGAATATCATCTGGATTACAGCTTCTTGAAAAGTAACTGTTGGTGAACAGCTCATTAATAAACCACAATCAGACCGTATTTCAAAGCAGGTTCAAAACGGTATAGTACAAGCTGTTACATTACAATGCACGCTGATGCTCGTCTCCTCCAGGCAACCAAACACCCGTGTCAACTTCCAATATTTCTAACTGGCCTCGTGCAATCTGTAAACTGATCTAGAACGCCTGCTGATTTTTTGTTTTTCTCCACCCCTTGTTTTACTGATTATATCCTCAGGGGCAAACCCACTTTGAAACATGCAGCTGTGGCTTTCTGTGCCACAGAGTATGGCTGTCCCACAACTCACCTGTGACCCTGTGAAGTTGATCATGGACTCCATGACTGCGCCGTTAAAGATGTTCACCTAAAACATCGAAACACAGCACAGATCAGCAGCTAAATCCCCATTAACGCTTTTAGAACTCAGCAGTGCTGCTGTGCATCTCACAATAATAAAGCATCTTCTGCTTCTGTTATTGACATAACACATTTACAGTAATAACACAGAATCATCAAATGTCAGCAGCACCGTTGAATCCAGCTTTGTGCACTGGTTCCTAATCTAAGGGTCCAGCCCCTCTAAAAGTTTACCAGACATTATGAAAGGGAAAAAAAATCTGTTTCTGCTATACAACTTTCTCTGATCTTTGCCACTTCTTCACTTATGCAGTAATAAGCCAGTGCAAGCAGTTTCACTGGTTTATAATAGCCCACATCAGCTGCATTATACCCTTGGCTCCAACAATTACTTAAAAATTAATCAACAAACCTCAATATTTATATCCTGGACGTGACTCCAAACTACAAAATTAAACCCAAGAGAGATTTGTACTTCATTATGTCTTCTTTTCTTACTCTTTTCTATCCGGTCATTAAGTCTGACGTCACTATCAGTGTCTGGACCTAAACTCTGCTGCAGGTCCATATATCAAACGATCACTATGGCATTACTGAGAGTTGAAAAACTGTCTAAAGTCTTTCATCTTTAATAAAATGATCAGCGTTCTGCTCTACCAGGTGTAATAATTGAGTTTAACATCAAGGCATCCATGAAAACGGAATTTATGACATTTAACGGAGTTAGAAGTTAGCAGGAAGTTAGCTCGCTAGCTTCTATCTAAATACAATATAGCATGTCCTGACTACAGGGTTTTGGAAACAAATTAAAACGTACAGCTCTGCTATCACTTCCAACATAAATGAAGACAGAAAACTAAACAGCAGTGACGTTTGTAGGGTTACTGAAGTTTGGCTAGCTGGTATATAATGATGTGCTACATGACCGCTAGCGACACATCTATGTTAGCATAATATAAACAAGCTAACTTTTTTTCCACTCGATAAAAGTTAACGTGAGTGTTCTCGGTGGTCAGGAACAAATGTAATCGCATGGCAGGATGCTGTAAAAGGACCAAACTTCAGCCAGGAGAACAACTGAGATAATCCATCCACAATACGAGGTTAGTCATTCATATACTGCTGCATGGGCTGGGCTGTAGCTACATCCTATGGTTTTAAAAACTGAGCTTAAATAAATGATTAGCGGTAATAAAAGCCGAGGGAGGTCAACAGGGATCACTGACTGTTTTAGGAGCTTTTTGAGATCAAATAGAAGAAAATACATAACATTAAACATGTTAACAACACAAAAGCCATATTAAACGCAGACTACTTTAGGCCCGGAAGTAGGATTCGTCACGTCATCACTTAACGACCGGATACACATGGTGCTGTAGACAGTGCTGTATTTTTAGCTTATTTTTCTCTGTGTTTTATTTGCAATGCAATATGAAGCCACAATGATTAATATTTAACAGCAAGCTTATGTTTCCTAATGAAAAAAAATCTTAAGTCTTTAAAGTGTGGGTTTATTACTCTAACCATATGTAATGAACATAAGAAGAATTGAAGTTAGTCTTTGTAACTGAAACTCTGAACTCTCAATAACGGTTTGCTTTAAATTGTTATACAACTAGATGAAGAGAAACCACCAATCATCCAATCACAGCTTGAGCTTGAGAAGACTGACAGTGAATATCTGAAGCAGAGCACTAGCTGATAATTGTTGGTTAGATGCTATGAAGCACTCTGCCTAAAGCCCTGAGGTAGGTACACTCTCTGACCACAGACTGACTGGATAATATGCATGTCCTGCACTATGGAAGCTCTAGGACAACAGCCGTAACTTGGCATAGTTCAAACATTGAGAAGTGTGTGTGTGAGCTTGTAACACTTACATAACCCAGCGCCTTCTCCCCCCTCGGTACTCCAGTCACAAAATCTGTGGAAGCATAAAAAGTTGAACAGATAGACACTAACAGACTGGTTATCATCTAACTACAGATGTGACTTTTTTTGCTATTGCTTCAAATATTGCTGTTATAATTATGCCATTGACTTGGTTTATATGAAAATCAAAAAACCCAACACTGTTACATTTACTGTGGCTTTAAAAGGGAAGCTGGGCGTCCACGGGACACTGCCTTTAAAAAACAGAGCAATTAATTCAACTCACTCCGAGCCTTTTCTTTATAAGTGTGTGAAAACTGTGTGAACATTTCACACTGGTGTATTTGCAGTACACTTGCATTATATAAATCCCCTTCATTATCCCTCTTACCGTCCTTTCCATCGCCATTGAAGTCTGCAACTGTCACAGAGTATCCTGTGAACACAATCACAGAGTCTCTCGGTCAAACTGTTCAAATTTTCTGGGGTTTGATCGTTTCAAAAAATGTTTAAAGATGCACAAGGACCTCTAAATAAGAATTTGTGTATATAATTCAAACATATTGTAATTTACAGGCACATTCTCAAAAGCTAGACACACTAGAAAAGTTCATCCTCTGTGTTTGGATCGTTCTCAAAGCTTGCAGCTGCAACGTTGTAATTTGTGTAAATGCTTTACTGTTAAACTTTGCTTTCATAGTTTTATATTTGACAGTTATTTATTTTACACATAAAAAAACTCAAGCAGCAGGTTTTTTTTTTTTATCTCTTTATACCAGGTCCTGCTTGTAGACCAGCACTAATATGATGATCACAGACTACATGCAAAAGATGGATTCCACCCACTGGTTAACAAAGAGCTCTGAGACATAAACATAGAAGTTATGAAAATCTGACTGAAGGTGTGTACGTGATTGTGTAGTTACCAAGATAACTGTCGTCATACTGGGCATTGGCTGACTTGGTGGAGAGCGTGTTTCCATAACGGGTGAAGTAATCATTAGTGAAGCGGGTAAAAATCTCTGAGACGTCATCCGAGATCAGCTGACCTGAAGAGAGAGGAGGAGAGAGAAGAAGAAAAGACAGAGGAGACGGCATGGAGGAGAACAAGAAGAGCAAAGCAAGACAGAACACAAGGAAAGAGTGAGGATAGAGAGCAAGAGAGAAAAAAAGATGGAAAAGAAAAATGTTAGAGCACAAGAGACAAAAGTGAAAAAACACCAGCAATTTAGGGGAACAGAAAAAAAGTGAAGGAGGTAAAGGGCAGAAAGAAAAAGTTCTTTCACATGTGTGTTTACACGCTGACGCACTTTTGGTGTCGAGAAAAAAACAAAAAACATACAACTTGTAATTAAAGGAGCCACAGAGACGCAGCATTAACAGCTATCAAATCAGAAACAACAGTGTGGAGTGTGTAACTGTGAGTGCTGACTCAACAGGAAACAATCATTAGGCTAACACAGGAAGGCGCAGGAAGACTATGACCATAAAGGGGGGAAAAAAAATTGTGTGACTGACTCAGCGTTCGGGGTATAATCCATGTCACACCCTCTAATATCAGATAGCCAGACAAACATTACAAAATGCTGCTCAGATATAGAAAGACAGACAGACACACACACACCTCATAGCTTTACCTGCTCATTAAAATCTTAAGCGTGCGATGATGCATGCTATGGTCCAGAGTGAGATGGTGCAGTGAGTAATGCCGTTAACTACAAGTTGAGATCAGTGTTTTTTTTCCTATAGCTGTTAACATTCTGATCAACTGTACCTGTGAAAACTACGCTACAGACAACATCATAATAACAGCTTTTTCTTTTGTTCATTATTTTTTAATCTGAGTTACTTTTTGTCAACGTAGAAAAAAAAAAAAAAAAACTGGGTGCTTCAATTCCAACCACACATGCTGATCAAAATTGCAACAGTTAAAATGAATTTTATATGCAGCTCACAAGCAAAACAGTTTTTAGGACCAAATTTGAACTTGAATACAAAGTCCACTTCAGTTAAGAGTTATAAAACAATAGTTATGACTCTGTATTCCAGTGGATAGACTCAGAAAAACTACCTTTCTTTAACCCTTTCATGTTTATGCCATGTCCTGTTCTTCAACGTCATGCTGCTCTGTTGTATGTTAATTGCCCCTTGGGGATAAATAAAGTCTTTCTGATTCTGATGAATTATTATTATTATTATTATTAAGTATTTTTATTCATCTTTAGGCATGAAAAAACAGATTTTTGAACATGATTTTTTAAACATGCACTTTTCAAATAGTTTTTTTACAAGTCCACTTAGGTGGACAACATCACCTTTGGAGTGGGTGGCAGGGTATGGAGTGACACATCAGTCTCCAATGTAGTGGTTTATGTGCAAGTATACCATCAACACTGACACAAATACAAGAAAACAGGCCTTGAATAACTGTCCACTGTTGTGACCACTATGCGTGAAAGGGGTAAAGTACCTAGCGTAAAACTATATTTAAATACAGTTACAGTAAATGTTCTCTTGCCCCCAGACCCCACAGTGACACAGCACACACTGCTCATGCTGATCCAGCAGCTTTTAAAACCACTGACAGCTCAGCTGAAAGCCTCATCGAGCAGCAGACCATGTTATCAACGATGTGGAGGGATATACAAACACCTTTTTGACACAGTGTTCGGCCTGAATGCTCTGTCATAGCCTTATTTGTTACTACTTGTCATTCATAAAAAGGTGCCGGTCTCTGTCTGTTCACCCTGAACTAAAAACAGAGAGAGGGGCAGTGAAAACAGGGCTGGCTGGATGACCTGGAAATGAACTGTTTGTCTTCATGTGTGAGTCACCACACTTGCTTTAAGGTGGCAGCAGGAAACACACACACAAACGCCTACACGTAAGTCAGTGTTACACTCACCCTGCCAGTAGAAGCTGCCAGGTCCTCCCACCACCACCCTTTTGTCATTCTGAAGACATAAAAAAGGAGAGGGGAAAGGAAAATCCAGATTTTGTCTTGCACTCCTTACTCAGTATCATAGTAAAAAAACACATTCTTTTCCAAAGGGTTAACAGTTCAACTTACTGAACTAGTGATTCAGTACAGATGCTCCCCTGACTGGGATCATATCCTCGCCCCAAATCTTTCATTTCTACCATTATTAATTTTGCATTATGTTGTAACAAATAGAGAGGCAGTGAATTCTAGCTGAATGTGACACTGCTGTACTAAACTAAAAACCTCAAATTGATTCAAGGTTGATGAAAGGACAATCTGCTGCAACTGAAGACTTATTGCATTTTTATCTCCTGATTCAAAATCGCTTAACTGTGCAGTGTATACAACATTCCACAGCCTGCACTGTTTTCTCCAACTCTCATTTGGTCGTGCCTTTATCTATAGGAATGTCATCCCACAGACACTGAAGTATTAAGATGCTATGAGAATCTCCAAAGCATACATCTTAAGTACTACAGTGATCCTATAACTTAAACTCGTTTTTGAATTCATTAACTTGTCTTACATGAAAAATGCTGTGAGAAATTTCTTTTATGAGCAAATGCTGTTATGCAGAACCATTTATGGAAGCGCCAGCAGTGTGAGGCTTGACTTGTTTAAAATCACCGTCCAGCAGCAAGTTGTTGAGTTTTGTTGATTAAACAAATATTAATCAGCAAAACTCAATATTTAATTTCCTGGATGTGGCTCTGAACTGCAAAACTACAGGGTGGGCCATTTATACGGATACACCGTAATAACATGGGAATGGTTGGTGATATTAAAGTCTTGTTTGTGGCACATTAGTATATGTGAGGGGGCAAACTCCTCAAGATGGGTGGTGACCATGGTGGCCATTTAGAAGTCGGCCATCTTGGATACAACTTTTGTTTTTTCAATAGGAAGAGGGCCATGTGACACATCTTTAATATCACCAACCATCCCCATGTTATTACGGTGTATCCATATAAATGGCCCACCCTGTATATCCCAGACAGATTTCTCTCTCTCTTCATGCTGCTTCCTGTCTATATAAACAAGGTGCACTAGGTAAACTAAGATACACTCATTTAAAACTACATTTTCTTCCACCTGTTTACTGTCCACAAAAACAAACTAAAGGGATGATAAAAATTAAAAAAAATAACAATCTCACACACTAATCTAAACATTACTATTGGATTAGGTACTCATTTGTTCATTTGTACTGACACCTAACTTCCAAGAGCAGCAGCACTGCAGACAGCCTCACTAACTCCTGACGTAGTTGACAATGAGCGCTATGAGGCAATTTACAAAACAGGTTATTTGGGGACAGCGTGTGTGAATCCTACCTTAAGGAAATCGACACTGAAGCCAGCCTGGCAGAAGCCCTGCCCTTCTGGTGAGTTTTTATCTGGAGAAGAAATAAAATAGCAGAATTTATTATAAAGCACCAAATAGAAGGATATGATGATATATGATGACAAGATTTTCAGAAAGCGTGACCTCTTATCCTGACCTTGAAGACGAGGTCACTGAGATTCAAACTCATTCAAGACTTTTTAGTAGACGTGCCTATGGTCTGAATTCCTACGTCGCCTCATGCTGGAGTTATCGCACTGACAAACTTGGGTGTCCATGCCACCCAGCTGTAAAGTGGGGTAAAAACTAACAAACTAACTGCTTAAATATCTATTAAATACAAAAAACTAAAAAAGTCATTTTTTGAGGTTATTTAATATTTTATTATGAGTCTCATACTCTGCTGCTGTCTCCTTCCTCATTTCCACCTCATCCTTTTCCTCCTTACTGAAGATCTTACTTCAGTCTGAACTGAACATAGGTCAGAGCCCTAACATGAAAATGTGCATGAACATGCTCATTTATTCCTGACATAGTTGAAACTATACAGCAAATTAAAAATGCGACCCTCCAGTCTCTGGATATCTGAGAATGAGCCAGCTAAACAATAACAGCTGGTTATAGGCTAATGTTGGGCTGGAGTGTGCTAAAAATCACACTTTACTTCTGACGTGAAGTTTGATTACATTCTCACATTGTATGAGAGTTTATTCAAAAGTACCCAAGTTCAATAACACTTCCAGCAGCAAAAACCACCAGCACGCGCTGACAGAAAAATTCCTCAAAAACTCACCTCAGTATCGCTGTCACTGAACAGAAGTGAGCTTCACTGACACGTTGTCTTGTATCATACTGACAGCTGTGGTAAACAGCAGACTGACAGCCTGCGCTTATCACAGATGAACGGCGAGCAGAGTTTTCGAGGTAACTCCACGGTAAAAATGTAAAATATCGCACAATATGTCTCACTTATTATCTTATTCCTAATGTATTGCTAAGTGTCAATATTACTCAAATATGTTAAAATATAGAATGCACATGTAGTATTGAAACCTGTCCAGCTGCGGGTTGTTATGAAAAACGGACTAAATGTTTTCTGAAATATGTTTGTCCTACAGTGGCCACTGTAGCTGAGATCATGCACTTGAACTGGGAGGGGTAAGAACAGAATTCCACTGCAGATACTAGGACAGGAAGCAACAAACATACCTGTTCTGCAGGGCGAGTATTCAACCACCTGGTTTCCTTTCTTCAGGTAACAAGTTCCCACAGGCTCACGCTCAGAGACACCTAAGGTTGACCACTGGTAAAGGGGAGCACACGCCTACAGAGCATACACACATAGACAAAACAAATCCAGCGACATATTAGTTCAGTGTAAAAATGGTTGGTGTCCATTGTTGGTAAAACTGTGCTTCATCCTCTAAGTCATTAACTGTGAGGACTCTTGCAAGGTGGTGTAGTGTATCCTTTCAGCCTTTCTGTTTCAGTTGTGGTGGAGAACCCACCACTGGCACAAACTGATGCAAAACCTTAAGACATATCCGACCGCAATGAAACAAGAACAGTGGACGAAAACAAAATGAGACGCTGTGTTATTTTCTTAGCTTATATGCACTGTACTGTCCTTCACCTTTCCACAAAGGTTTGGATCAAAGGTTTCAGGATTTTTAGAACAACTCTGAGGCTCCTACACTGGAGAAGGCACACTTTATTTACCCAAAACAATGGTTCTAAATGGGCAGCTCCTGTGGTCAAATCACATATGTGAAAGTGTGGACTGACCATGGAAATAATTCATTTAATCATCTGCATACTACAACCAGGAATTGTAGGATTTTGAAAATGCTAGATCAGTACATTGAACAATCCAAAAGTTCAGAGGTCTTCACTTCAGCAGGAAGAAAAAAACGGCAGTGAGACAAAACATTCTGGGTACTCTGGACAGAAAGTCCATGAGGCAAGGCATGAAGTTAGTGCTGTTCCTCAGACATTTTACGTGCCGTGTTTCTTACCAGAATGTGTTCTCCATCAGATCGCACTGACGCTCCAAACCATTGTTTGGATTTAAACTCCATCTTAGCCCCATCACGCGTCCTTTCGTCTGCAAAAAGAAAAAGATCATTGTTAAACAATTTAAATTAGAGAACAACGATGGTAAAAAAAAGAAACGGCCACAAAATAAAGCAGCAGAAAAATATCTTTAAACACACAAATACAAATTTTGGACTAATACTCAAGATGTCCGTTTTCCCCTTTTAAAATCTGCAGCAGCACAAAACTGTCCAGGTTTTTCAAATGAACAATAACTACATGAAATAAATGGTCGACTGTCGGGACTCCATCTTAATCAGGGAAGATTCCTGATTGGTAAATTATAATGTGACATGGGACAGTCTTTGTTAAAAGTTTAGTGCAGCAGTTTTCCAACGGGAAAGCTCTGACCTATGTTTAATAACGTTTGGGCAGCATATGGTTTTTTTTTCCTGCCAACACGCACCATTCAAACATGGATAAACTTAGAATTCTGATAGACTTATGACACATACACAGCTGTGGCTATAAATGACTGCAGTGCTGTGAAAATCTCCAGTGTCCTAAAAGAAGGACAGACAGGATGAGTATTTCAGGAAGAAAAACAGGAGACAATCAGACAGATCGCAGCATGACTACAACTGCAAACATACACCATTAATTACCATCTTAAGCACAGTTTTTCCTAATAAGCACTGAATGATGAACACCACACTGAAATTTAATGGTCCTTCTGTTTTTGTTTTTTTATTTAATTCAAGACTGGCGTAGCCACCCTCTCCATTACACATAAGCACATCCCACGTGCTATGACGCATGTTTTAAAAGGCTACAAAATTTCCCCAGTCTCCCTATGAAGGTCATCTTTTCATGGACCTGTGGACCGCTGTATGATTCCCATTATGACCACTCACATTCTGCATCAGACATTTCATTACAGACCTCACACTTTAGCAAACACACAAGTGTTTTTGTTTCAAAATGACCAACCGAGCTACAGAGAATCACCAATGCTGATGAGAAGTGGGTCTCACTATGACTGAGAGACCAAACAGCACTTCTGCTCTTGAGTCCAGATATCCTGACCTTCTTTCGCACAGTACTGCATATGGACAGTTGCTGTTTATTTATACAAGCAACAGGATTTGAACTACAACATCTGGAATTATGTAATGCCATGTAATAGAAAGTATACGTCATTTTTCCTTACAGTGGCATTTGCACACTGATGACAGTCTTATACACCACTGACAGTATGTGCCATCGCAGCATTTCATGCCTTTTTCGACTGCTCTTTAACAAAGTTCTTGAAAATCTCAAAATTATCTGACTATATCTTCACAGAATAACCAATTTTTAATAAATTATTGAAAAACATTCAACAAAACAACCCAATGGAGGTGCTTCAAACATCTTAAATTGTGTATTTTGTGCCCACTTTTTACTTTTTCATTTAATGACATTCTTGTGTGTGTACATACTGTAGCCATACATACTTTGTACAGCACTTGGGTCACTAAAAGCTCTGTTTTAAATGTGAATTATGAAAAAATGTTACTTACAGTGATAATTACGGTGGCCCCTAGAGACAAAGCACGTACAAACTCCAAAACACATGCAAATTCCAAAACACATGCAAACTCCAAAACACTTGCAAACTAAAGAACACATGCAAACTCCAAAACACTTGCAAACTAAAGAACACATGCAAACTCCAAAACACGTACAAACTCCAAAACACTTGCAAAATCCAAAACACTTGCAAAACCCAAAACACGTACAAACTCCAAAACACTTGCAAAACCCAAAACACGTACAAACTCCAAAACACTTGCAAAACCCAAAACACTTGCAAACTAAAAAACACATGCAAATTCCAAAACACGTACAAAATCCAAAACACTTGCAAACTAAAAAACACATGAAAATTCCAAAACACGTACAAACTCCAAAGCACGTACAAACTCCAAAGCACGTACAAACTCCAAAACACTTGCAAAATCCAAAACACGTACAAATTCCAAAACACTTGCAAACTCAAAAACACATGCAAATTCCAAAACACAACGGAAGTGCTCCAGGACGCTAGGGGCAGTGTTGAGCTCGATTTGCAAAATAAACGGCAAGTTTGTCTGTATGGGACGGTCTAGTCTCCGTCGCGCTTCCCAGGTTGCCTAGCAACCGTGATACTAACCGCTGGAAACGTGTCATACAACTTGGTTTGACAGAAATGAGGGAGAACATATTTTGTTCATTTGTTTGTTTGTTTCTACATGAGCTTTGTGTGATTTGATAAGTATCTGAGGCTGAGACCACAGGACAGTAAAACATGATTTTTGGGCTTCATTTCTGTACTGAACAGTCATTTCAAGATTAATTAGTAAATAAGAATTAGCTGATGTTGTTCATGAGACTAAAGTCATATCACTTTGGTAATGTAAATATAATATGGCCAATATTCTAGTTATTATATTAATCATTATTAGCTATTACAGCAGTGAACATGAACTCTGTGTCAAATACTGAGCTTCAGTACAGATTCAAGTTGCAGTTATTTATATGTCTTATCACCTTAAATCTTCACTCAAAGACAAGTATCTTTGACAGTGCATATATAGGTGTATCATATATAAGAGATAAATGTTGTTCCTTCAGTATGTTGGCATTACTAAATTTGGCTCATTGCTTACATATATTTATTAAAAGAAAATGTACAAGCTGTGATAACTGTTTCTGATAAAATGAAGAGTAGACTGATATATGAAATATTCCTTTATTGGGTGAGAAAATCAGACCATGTCATAACTGCTTTAAGTCATACAGAATAGATATCAGAGCCTTAAACAGGCTGGCTTCTGCTAAATGGGTCAAACTGGGCAGAAAGTCTACAAACACATAACATCCTTACAGAATATGATGTAACACTATAGATCAACTTACCTCAGAATATATAAAGCATATAAACAATTACAGCAATATGATGCAACAAACACAGCAGTGCTACTAATCCAAAATACTCAAAGCTTCATAGAACTGAAACAAACATTTATTTTTAGCTCCATTCTGCTGCTGATACATACTTTAGGTTTCTGAATATTACACTTGTTGCTGCCTTTCATAGTGCGTAACTTGAAGGCCCTGAGTACTTTCTCCCACACTGAAAACACTGGAATGATAAAATTATTTGAACATTACCTAGTAAGACTGATTCAGGACAGACAATTAGTTATTTTAAACTTTTCTAGCAGTCCTTCACAAACAGGGAACAGTCTGTCTATTCTCTCCATCTGTCAGCTGCTGCTGGCTCTTCCTCCTCCTCTTCCTCACACGCTGTTGAGTTTGTCCTGGTGGATCATCAGGGGTGCAAAGCCTCACAGATGATGTGCAGCAGTGGGTCCCTCAGTCTGTCCTCACTCTGGACACTTGCAGTTGTCACACATGGAAATCAAATGTGTGATAAGCTGCAGGATTCAAACACAAGTGTGACTTATAAACACATGTTCATATTTTTATTACACAATCAGAGAGAAAGAAACAGAGAGAGAGTGCAGGACAGACAGACAGGTGACAGTCTCAGGTGTATACACTGCTACAAAACAGCACAAAAGAAGGAGGATTTAGTGTTTGTGTTATTACGAAACAAGAGGAGTTCCCAGATGGTACAGTGGACACACATGTGTGACTCCTGTGATTAAAGCATCTTTCTTTCAGCTTAACGAGTGAACCGTCAGCTCGTTCAAACACACGTTAAAGTCCGTTTGGCTCGACACCACCGAACAGAGGCAGCAATATAACATAGCTAACATTAACAGTGCAGTGAATCTTCCTTGTGCTGTGATATTCAGGACTGCAAACCGAGCAGCATCACTGACTTTCAGCTTGTTGTGTTTGTGGATATATGACTGACTTTAATTATCCACAAAATCATCACAATCTCTGTAAGATTAAGGTCGACTATATATATATTTTTAAAGTAAAGGCTTTAAAACCAAGTTAATTCTGAAAGTACAGACATGACTAATGTCACATAACTTTCCCGACATGTGGCCAACAATAATGGTTTAATGTTCTTCATTAAAAAAATATTTGCGCATAAATAAGTGACATAATATTCAGTACTTACTTCTGAAAGTTTACACTTCCTCCGCTCCGCTTCCACCGTTTTTTTTCGGCAAAATTATCCACACCACCACCGCACTATGAAGTCTGGGATATGTTGGGCCATGAAGGCTACACCGACCCATCCTTAAAATTCAGGGAAATTATGGACGCATTTGAGGGCCGCATTTCGAGCAGCCTTTGAATTGGGAAAGCCTTCTTTATACCAGCTAGAGAGAGAACGCTCATCATTTACTGTGACGTAATCGGCCTTAAAATGCGGCCTTTAAGGCTGCAAACCCCAAATCCGGTCATTGGTACTTCCTGGCTTGTGTAGTTACTAGGTAACAAAAGCTCAACACTGCCCCTAGCGTCCTGGAGCACTTCCGTTGTGTTTTGTACGTGTTTTGGATTTTGCAAGTGTTTTGGAATTTGTACGTGTTTTGGAATTTGCATGTGTTTTTTAGTTTGCAAGTGTTTTGGATTTTGCAAGTGTTTTGGAATTTGTACGTGTTTTGGATTTTGCAAGTGTTTTGGAATTTGTACGTGTTTTGGATTTTGCAAGTGTTTTGGATTTTGTACGTGTTTTGGAATTTGCAAGTGTTTTGGAATTTGTACGTGTTTTGGATTTTGCAAGTGTTTTGGAATTTGTACGTGTTTTGGATTTTGCAAGTGTTTTGGAATTTGTACGTGTTTTGGATTTTGCAAGTGTTTTGGAATTTGTACGTGTTTTGGATTTTGCAAGTGTTTTGGAATTTGTACGTGTTTTGGATTTTGCAAGTGTTTTGGAATTTGTACGTGTTTTGGATTTTGCAAGTGTTTTGGAATTTGTACGTGTTTTGGATTTTGCAAGTGTTTTGGAATTTGTACGTGTTTTGGATTTTGCAAGTGTTTTGGAATTTGTACGTGTTTTGGATTTTGCAAGTGTTTTGGAATTTGTACGTGTTTTGGATTTTGCAAGTGTTTTGGAATTTGTACGTGTTTTGGATTTTGCAAGTGTTTTGGAATTTGTACGTGTTTTGGAATTTTCATGTGTTTTTTAGTTTGCAAGTGTTTTGGATTTTGCAAGTGTTTTGGAATTTGTACGTGTTTTGGAATTTGCATGTGTTTTTTAGTTTGCAAGTGTTTTGGATTTTGCAAGTGTTTTGGAATTTGTACGTGTTTTGGATTTTGCAAGTGTTTTGGAATTTGTACGTGTTTTGGATTTTGCAAGTGTTTTGGAATTTGTACGTGTTTTGGATTTTGCAAGTGTTTTGGAATTTGTACGTGTTTTGGATTTTGCAAGTGTTTTGGAATTTGTACGTGTTTTGGATTTTGCAAGTGTTTTGGAATTTGTACGTGTTTTGGATTTTGCAAGTGTTTTGGAATTTGTACGTGTTTTGGAATTTGCAAGTGTTTTGGAATTTGTACGTGTTTTGGAATTTTCATGTGTTTTTTAGTTTGCAAGTGTTTTGGATTTTGCAAGTGTTTTGGAATTTGTACGTGTTTTGGAATTTGCATGTGTTTTTTAGTTTGCAAGTGTTTTGGATTTTGCAAGTGTTTTGGAGTCTGTACGTGTTTTGGAGTTTGCATGTGTTTTTTAGTTTGCAAGTGTTTTGGATTTTGCAAGTGTTTTGGAGTTTGTACGTGTTTTGGAGTTTGCATGTGTTTTTTAGTTTGCAAGTGTTTTGGAGTTTGCATGTGTTTTGGAGTTTGCAAGTGTTTTGGAGTTTGCAAGTGTTTTGGAGTTTGCAAGTGTTTTGGAGTTTGTACGTGCTTTGTCTCTAGGGGCCACCGTAGATAATAGCTTTGTACATATACAATGTAAATAGCAGTTACTCTGAGGACTATAACACACAAATCCACATGCCTGTGATTCCACAGGTTTCACTGACTGATACTGTGTGTATAATAGTGATGGGTCGTTCGCGAACGAAATGGCTCTTACGGTGTGTTCACACCGAACGCGATGGACGCGAATAGAGCGTCAGGTTTACATGTAAAGTCAATGGAAAGGCGCGATGACGCGCGATTGCGGGTCCCGCGAAAATTCGGAAGCAGATTTGCGTCGCGAAAACGCCAAAACGCGTGAAACGCGCGTCAGTGTAGCGCGTCTGGCGCGTTTGACGCGCGAATAAAACCACGCGCGTGAGTTTTTGTGTTGCACTTTGTGCATACGCGCGTTTCGCGTCTACCGCTCGAGTTGGAAAAATCTGAACTCCAGCGTCAAATCGCGCCGCAACAACCAATCAGGAGCCTGGTGACATGGCTGTTACCTAGGTCAAAGGGGCAGATCCAGCCAAAGCCTTTCATACTTCAATGGAGGGGAAGGCTAATCAATGCGGTAGCAAACAACTCGGAGCTGTACAACACCAGCTGCTTTCAGTACCGAGACAGGAATAAAAAGGACCGAGCTTGGAGGAAGATATGTGAAGAGATCGGGCAACCTGGTAAGTTCATTCATTTCTCTTTTGAAAGTTTTCACTGACCCGGGGAAGCCGCACAAAAGCTAGCAAGCCACCGCTATTTTCCCACTGACGTACAAATACCGTTCTGCTTTTATGCATGTTATCATTTAGGAATATATTTTATTGTTTATTAATAAACAGCACACAGTGGTCCCGCTGTTCATCCGTCACTGCTTTGCTTTTTCGCTGATTTTTTATTGCACAGTACAGCATTGCATTCTGCAGCCTGATTGACAAATCTCCTGCGCTTGCCAAATTTATCACGTTTGGTTTTGATAACCATCGCGTCCAATAGAAAAAACAGCACAAAAACACCCATAACTATGAGCCTCATTCGGAAATAGACACCTGCACCGTGAGGGAAAAAGGCGCACGAAAGTGGCGGGCAGATGAAGACAAACCGCGGCATAATAATACTTTTACGTTTTGCAATCTACAAAGGTTTGCACTTTGAGAATCAATTGTGAGAACTGTGACCAGGGGCTAGTTATTCTGAGAACCCCTGCAATAAATGAGGGACCACTGTCTACTCTACGATTATTATATCCAACCTGTTAACATTTAATACTGTATTGATAGAACCAACTGATTCTGCAGCAGAGCATCCCCAGTCCCTGAGCTCCTGCTGCTGCACCCACAGATATGTACAGCAAGCACTGATACCTTTTTAGTCGGTGGGATTCCCTTGTGATCACCTTTACTAAATATCTACAACCAATCTGATTATATCCTGTTATTGTTTTGTTTTTTTTCAATGTTGAAATTAAAATCTAGTAGCAGCCTTCTCATTTCTTTGTGTTTTGTGCTGTTTTACAGGCCCACAGAGGAGGACGGCTCCGAGGCAGATGAGGGATGGGTCCCAGGACGGTCCATCGGCGGTGGAGCTGGCCATCCTGGAGTCCCTGAAGAGGCCACACCAGTCTCCAATGGAGCATTTCCTCCTCAGCCTTGTTCCTGCTCTGGAGAGCAGCTGGTCCTTTTTATTCCTGTCTCTCTGTAAATTCTTATATTTTATATATTTATGTTTAATGTTTTTCTGTTTGAGACTTTTAATATTATTTTAAATAAATGTTTATAATGACTGATGTCTCAGTTCTACTACACAGCAAATGTTGGCACACGACTTGACACATGTAGACTTTATTTCATATTATACTAATGACAAAATATACTGATACAGTGGGATGCAGAAGTTTGGGCAACCTTGTTAATAGACATTATTTTCCTGTATAAATCGTTGGTTGTTACAATAAAAAATGTCAGTTAAATATCATACAGGAGACACACACAGTGATATTTGAGAAGTGAAAAGAAGTTTACTGGATTTACAGAAAGTGTGCAATAATTGTTTAAACAAAATCAAGCAGGTGCATCAATTTGGGCACCACAAAAAAGAAATGAAATGAATATTTAGTGTATATCAATGTGTGTGTCTCCTATATGATATATGGGGTGCCTTTGTCTGGATGTGCTTCCCATCCAGAGCTGCACAGCACAGAGGAAAGTTCCAGCGCTCCTGGAATCCCTCTGTGATGGAGCGCCAGTCTCCAGGTGAAGGCACAGCCATGAAGTCGTCCACTAGACAGTCCCAGATGGACGTCGCTGCCTGGGGGGTGATCTGGCTCACCGTGGACACACCGACTCTGAAACTGAACGCGATGGTCCTGAAGGAGTCCCCGGTGACAAGGAACCTGGACAAAATTGTTCAAAATTAGTATTATGTGTGCTGCAGTTACAAAATACATTATTCAAATTCCAAAATACTTTTGTGATGTCAGATTTAAATCACAAAACATGAATCTTACATAAAACCTTTTGTAATTATAAGGATAATTACAAAATGTATATTAGATAATATCTAAAACAGTTGTGTTTTGTTTTAACTTTAACATATCATAATTTGATTGGTAGCAACTTTCACAACTACAGTGAGCCAATCACTCATAATTCCTAAACATGTCAATCAGGTAGGAATGAAGTGAGACATTAATAGAAATAAAGAGTTGTGTGTTGACATGTAGCCCTTTCCTTGCTTAAATCATTAATATTTTTGAAAAATTAATCTGTGATAAGACAGCTTATCAAGATAGAACCATGTAACTAGAGATGAACCAAACTGTTCACAGTTTTATCTAACTCTGTTTTAATAAAGGCTGTGACCCCTGCTATAGAGTCTGACAGCTGCAGGGATTATATACAAATATTCAACTATCCCAGAATTAAACCAGGTCTAAATAAAAAGGAGTGAGTATCACTACAAAGGTTAACTCAGTGGTCCTAATGCTACAGTTTGATATCAGCAAACACCGAGCGCATACATTGATGTGACACCACAGCCATGCTATCATTCAAACACTGATAACAGCATAAATCGAATTAAATCGGGACTTGATGAGACCTTCTGAGTATCACTAGAAATATTATAAAGAGTCGTCTCTGTACCACAGTTTGCTTTCAGTAAACACCGACAGCATTCACTGTTAGCATAGCACATCCATGTTAGCAGTGTATAACTGGATGGATTAGCATATTAGCACAGATATCAATAAAGGACTACCGTATTAAATAGTTTTACTAACCTCAGGCAGACGGACAGGCGCTCTGCAGGTGGGATTGAGCGTCTGTAGTTGGTGTCTAGGCGGGCAATGCTGGGACCGACGAGGGAAAGCAGGTCCTCAAACTGGCCGACGGTGATAGCGCTGGAATCGGCCGTCATCCAGGCGCAGCTCCTGGAGCAAGTGGTGAAACTCACCAAACTGCTCATGCCTCTGGAGGACCTGATGGACCCAGGTACGGCGAGGACGTCTTTTACGCTGCTGCTCTGCTCTCCACAGTACATAGAGAAGGGAGACTCTCTCTTCAAGCGCTAGCTCGATAGCTGCCATCTTGCAAAACCAGGTCTGGCACAACTCCCTCCCACATTCCTCCCACATTTCCGGTTCACGCGCGTCAAAATATCATATTTTGACGCGCGATGGATTTTTCTTGGACACGCGTTGAGACGCGAATGTACACGCGTCAAATTAGGGGCGTTTGGGGCGTTTTATTCGCGTCCATCGCGTTCGGTGTGAACACACCGTTAGAGCCGGCTCTTTGCCGTGAACGACGCGAGCCGGCTCCTTATCGCGAGCCGTCACGTGGGGTTTTTTTTTTTTTTTTTTTTTTTTCTTTCTCTCAGCCTCTCTCTCGCACTTTTTTTCCGCTTCACTCTGCACGCGAGCCTTGTGCTTTACGCTGGGCAGAGGGGGGAGGGGCGGTAGTTACACTCAGTAGCACAGGAACAGAGCCAGAGAGAGAGAGAAAGAGAGGCAGGGACAACAACATTAGAAAGGTATAGTAATCATCCACAACTATTTTCAGTTGCAGATGATAAAGGATTGAGAAAGTTTATTCATGCAGGTCCATATGACAGAGAATATGCATGTTCTTTTAGTTTTCATATTATAATTTATATTTAATTGTGTTGTGGTTTGCAGTGTTTTGTGTTCTTTTCACTTTAAATTTGTGAAAGGAAAAAGCTGAAAATTTAAATAGTTAAAACTTGAAATGTGAATAGTTGATTTTTGTATTATATGATTTATTTATTACATTTTATGTGGAGTGAATAAATAAAAGTATATTTACGGTGGCCCCTAGAGACAAAGCACATACAAACTTCAAATCACGTACGAACTCTGAAGCATGTACAAACTCCAAAACACGTAAAAACTCCAAAACACGTAAAAACACGTACAAACTCCGAAGCACATAAAAACTCAGAAGCATATAAAAACTCAAAACACGTACAAAAGACAACAGAAGTGCTCCAGGATGCTGGGCGCAGTGTTGAGCCTTTGTTATCTTGTGGCTACACAAGCCAGCAAGTACCAACGACCGGATTTGGTGTGTGGTAATAACAGGTAAATGAACTTTTTTTTAAATTATTTGAATATATATATGAGTGCCTGTGTATAAATACACAAACAATACACACATGCTTTCAATTGTGTAATTTAAGTGATCTAGTAGCTCTGCTTTGGAAGTTCAGTTCATGCTAGAAATGTGTTTTGGAGTTTGTACGTGTTTTGTCTCTAGGGGCCACCGCATATATTTATATATAAACATATATAAATAAAACCACTTGTTTTTATGTTAGTAATTCCTTTTGTGCATAATTTTATATTATTGTTAATAATAAATTAATTAAAGCAACAAAACAACCTGAAGAGCCGGTTCGGAGCCGAAAGAGCCGGCTCTTTTTAGTGAGCCGAACCGAAAGAGCCGGATCTCTAAAAAGAGCCGGAAATCCCATCACTAGTGTATAATAGGAATGCTGTCAGGAGACAACAGCTGGCATTTGACTGCTCCCAGCTGGAGTGAAAAAACAAACAACAAAACAACAAAAACATAATAACAGACTGAGCTCCGAATTAGTGAAACAAAAGGACCACTCCCATAGAAATCAGATAAATATTTACAAGCAATAAGCAGATAAATATTTAAGCCTGGGCAGATATTACACACGGACAGTTTGGGATTTTCCCACCAGGATGGGAAACTCCAGCCTCGGCAGTTCCAGCTAAATTCAAATTCTTTGACTCTCAGAACTGTTTGGTTGATAAAAGAGTGCTCTAGTGGACACGAGGGATGAAGTACAAAAGGATTAGTTTCCCAGTTTGGCAATAACTTGCATCAGTCTTACCTAATCTGTAATTATGGTGGTGAATCAAGGAGCCATGATGCCAACTGTTTCCTGCCAGCTAGTTACCATCTGAAAAGGAACAAACTCAGACACTGTTTGTTGTTTGCTAACCAAAAAATTTGTTATTATCGACATTCACGTGGTGAGAACAAACCTCCACCAAGGCAGCTCACTTACTCGCTCTCAGCTCACTTTTAGGGGAAGTTTTGTATTTTCTACACATTTTTTTTCTTTGTTCTTTTTAAAAAGTTTTGTGCTTCGTACTTTTAAAAAGTTTGTAGTGCAGTAAAAACAACTGCAAAGTTTATCCTGTTGAAACACATTGTACTGTACCTGGGATCATTTTCAGTACATTTTCTTTTTATTTACATGGATAAAGTGTGAGCAGCATTCATTTCATTGTTCAGTAAATAGTTTAGATTATAACCAGTTACTGTACATAACATCATATGTTGTAATAAAATGAATCAATTATACACATAAAGCATCCTATGATGACATGTTCCTGTCATTCTGAAAACCTATTGTCATTTTTAGTAGCTCTATCGAGCATTACTAATAGCATTACTATGACCTCTGACCTAATTTTATGTGCTGCACATAAAAGCAAATATATAAAAACTGTTATATATTTGCTGTACACAATATTCTTGAAGACAGTATAAAACAACCCAAAAAAAGAAAAAAACCAGAGTCAGGACAGATTAATGCTGAGTCTGGGTCACTGTGAGACAGACACACACAATCACACACACACAGTCAAATTCCAGTTAATTCTGTTCTCTGGTCCAGTAAAGCTTTTGGCCAGTAATTACTCAGGTCATCAACAAAGGCCTCTATTGTGGGGAAAAGCACACACATGGGCGCACACACACTCACACGTGTGTGCACACACAGCATTATAACTAGGCCACTGACTAACTACATTACGACCAAAAGAGAAGAGTGTCACCGAACATGTTTGGTTTCTGTCCGAGCCTGCAGGCTCTCAGTGCTGACCGTGTCCTGTTCTAAGGCAGATGGGAAGGAATTTGCTGATCAATTAGACTGTAACATCAGGAGATGAAGTTGAACAAGTTGAAAAGTAAACATCCTGCACTAGGCGCCTGCTTTACAAGACTTACTGAGGCTATGTAAGACAAATTTACCTTTTATGGACATAAGAGGCCTGGAACAGCAGGCTGCATGAAGCCAACTGTTCAGCAGGTATTCCAGTGCTGTAGAGCTACAGGCCAAAATCAGTTGATTAAAGACAGATATACGTACAGTACATAGCACTGAATACTTCTGCCAAAAAGCCAAATTATAATAAGGCTGAAGGTATTTAAGTCTGCAGGTTTCCAACTAAATCCTGCACTATTCTATATTAGTTTTATGAATGCAAAATAAAAGCAGCAAAAGCAATTCTGTTGATCAACACAAAATGTAATCCTTGGCATTTGTGGCTTTTAAAAGAAATTTAGAGAGCTAAATTGTAGGTTCTAACTTTGAATGTCTAACATTATTTTACTGGAAAATGAAAGCAGTTTCATTAACTGTGGCAGTGAAGATTTCAGTTTTTATTCATGTGCCACTCAAAGTGTGTCAAACATCAGTGTCAGATTTTTCAAAGGAGGAGGGAGAATATTCGCTGTTGGTTTAAATGGTGAAAGCAACATGAACTCTGCTTTAACACGATACTGCATGTATTCTTTGTCTGCAAAGAGCTTGTGCACGGGCAATATTGACGCCATGCTGGAGGGGGCGGGACGTCACTGTTTTGGAGTGTTGTGTGGTTTGTTTGTTTTTTAACTTCCTATTTTCATGGCTCAGGTCTCCCACAGAATACCAACCAAGCTCAACTACACAGCCTCGCTCAAAGAAACACATACTGCCCTGTCTCCGGCTATTTATACTTCCTTCATTCCGCTTTGTCTTCCATGTCCTCTTTTAATGGAACTGGCAGAAAGTGTGGTTCCAGTTTAGGGTAAAATATGTTAGGTATGTATACTGGAGATTTCTTGGCAAATGTAAGCATAGAAAAACAAATTAATTTCCTTAGTTACCAAATGCAAATCTCCCATCCCACCAATTTAATTCACTATTGCTATGTCAATCTTAACGACTATGTCAAAAAAAACCCCAAAAGTAGCTGGTTGGTTACCCCAACACCACAGCAGAAAAAGAGATAACTGAAAGAGTGCCAGATAAAAATGTAGAAAAGACAACGGAAATATGACGTTTCTGTTTTTTCATGTGATGTTTTTGCACATCTTTAGTGGAGCTAGAGCTTCAGTGGAACTTGAGGTCACATGCTTCATATACGTCATCATTTCTTTCCACTGCACTTTGTCACACTTTGCTTTTATAGATTAAGAGGGGTGGTTTTTTTAGACTTTAAAAGACTTGTACATTTCAGCTTAGGTATATCTTAAACTCAAATTAAGAATGTGCATAAAAACATAGCTTAAAACACAAAGCACCCAAAAAGAAGTTTATTCATCGCTTTGGTCAGTCAGTGCTTTGCCATCATTATTAGAGCATGTGTCAGTGTCAGCATATACTATTATATATATTGTACATATATTTATTAGTTTCAGATTTAGCCATTCGTATATTTTGCCTGTTTATGTTATTGTATTTTGCACAACTCTGTTGCTTGTGAAGCTCGCACACAAGAATTTCATTCACATGTGCTGTACCAATGTACCTGCACATGTGATGTGACAATAAAAGTGATTTGATTTGGTTGCTACATGAACTCAATTGCCCCAAGCATACTGTTCAGCTAACATCAACACCTGGCTTGTCTTTGCTCTCCTGTGCCTGCCATTTTTCTCCCTTGGATCTTTAGGTGTGTTTTTGTATTTCACTCCAGTGTGTAGAAGACATTAAACCTACACTCTAAAAGATGACAGTCACTCATTTAACACCTACTCTTAAAAAATGAAAGCTAGCAGGAAAAGTTAATCATATAGCCACAGTTACCCAGCCCCGTTATGAAAACTATAAATCATGTCTGTCAATGCGTGCAGTCACCAGTGATTTGGAAACACTGTGACTGCACTGTTTCACCAGAGGATAAGTTCTGTTTTGAAAGACTTATAGACATCTTTCAAATCTTTATATGACACAATACTGTTGACACTCAAAGAGACCTTGGTAACACCAGCGATAAACCAGCTACACACCCAGTTTACATTTAAAGCAATTTAAACCACTAGTGTTGTGCTGGGTGTCGCAGCATTCAGAGGTGTGATTCTTCCTGCTTTAAAGTCAGTGGTGAACACACCACAGCTTGTCCTTCTTAAGTTGTCAAAAGTAACAAGACATCTGAATGTAATACTTTTAACAACAACACACTTATAGGTTCTTACAGCCAACTGACCACCTCCCAGTCTGAATCATTAAGGAGGACATCCAGACAGAACAGCAGGCAGAAGTCAAATGATTAAATTAAATGAAATGTGTCAGGCAGTAAGAAGGTGTGTTCACATCTGAGCACATCATCTCCCAAGAAGAAGCTTGGAGATGGTACAACTTTTGCAAAACATCAGGCACCAACATGGCTGGAGGGAAAAACAAAACAAAAACGGATACGATTTCTTATAAAACTTTTCTTTGTTTACCTTTCAAATGTCACATAGGCTTTAAGCCTAGAGAGGAGACTTTAAAAGAGAACATTTAAAGCTCTGGATCACATTTGGGGTAGTCAGAAAAGTCTGTGAAACACAGATTTACTCATTTATAGATCCAAAATGCCACATATTCTCTGAAAGTGAGTAACTTTGGCTTCCCCTGGTAAAAACAACAGACATGACCAAAAACATTTCCTTGACAACTTCTGCTGTTCTTCATAATCATTTCATTCACATATAAAGGAAATAATCACCATTTGCACCTAAGAAAAGGACATTTTATTGTGTGAAGCTTCCAGGATTCCTGGAACGTGTGGGTGCTGCTGCCTCACAGAAAAAAAATGACTGAAATTCTACAAAGACAATAAAGGGATTAATACCCACATCACAGAACATTACCAAATTCTAACTGTTTATCACTGTGTAAATATTTACAGTGAAGACAGTGCTCTGCTCATCTGGCCTTTCACAATCAAAGAGAAACAGTAAATTACTAAATTATGATCAATGCTGGAGAGAGATGATTGCAACATGGATAAACAGAAGGAGGCAGCAGTTTGTCAGTCACTCACAGTACATGGACGAGTCCACACACATTCTGCTTCAACGCACATTCCTGAATGCGTCTTAGCATGAAAACAACAGAAACAGGCTGAGCTGAACCCTCAGTATTCAATCAGTAATATGCTTACTGAAAACTGTTCATGATATCTATCATGGTCTGGAATTAAAATGTAAATTCTAAGTGGTTTTCATTAAAGGAGGGAGAGATACTGAAGGTTAAACCCACCCTAAGGTGATGGGGAAGAGGTTTTAACCAAACTAAGGGGTCTTCTGGTACCTTTGTTGTCAAACACCAGCTGCTGACAGGCGCTGGATCCGCCCCAGGGGCAGCTGTACACTGCTCCTCTCTCCACAATGCTGTCCGCAGACAAGTTAGCTCGAGGAGCTCCAATCAGAACGTCTGACCTGAGGAGAGGAGAGGACGTTATTCCGTAACACAAACAGCCACCAACTCATACAGAAAAAGCCACAAATGCTCTCATGTAGTAATTAAGCTGACCAAGAGAGGCTAAACTGTGTCTCATTCAGCTTAGGAAACAAAGCTTAATCTTTCAGTCATCTGTTACCACCTCAGTCTAAAAATCTGTGCATACATGAGTCAGCTGGTGTTTCAAAGTATGGGAGCTTTACTGCCATAGTAATTTCTGTGAATGAACTCGATATGAGGAAAGTCTGTGAGTAAGAACTCATCAAATACTTGCATATGGATATGCAATGTGCATATTAGCTATACGAATATGTATATTTCTTGATAGATAAATAGACAGGGTTAATATATTGGTTAATTCTGGCTATTTGTTGATATACCCACAATGATATTTATAACAGCCAATAAATACAGTTTGTTTGTTTTTGTTTTTAATTCAATTCAATATCGCTCAGGTTCTGAGGCGCAGTGATGAGGTGGTGGGATTTTCCCCATCTTCTCATAGTCAGGGCGTCATCACTGTCCAACTTTGTGGTGTAAGTAATACCAACAACAGCACATTTCAGGCAGGTTTTTATATTTAGCACTGAGATTGATATTGTTAGCATAAGGATATGCATTAATGCATAAAAAGGCCAAGAGTTCAGCCGTGTGTTCAATTTACTGAAGAACAGTGAACTAATAAACACACTTTATCTAGCACCAAAGCAAGGACTTTCTGGGGATCTAACCATCTCACAGAACTTTAAACTCTGGTTCATCCAGTTAAATCTTAAGTAGAGGAGTTCCTCAAAAGACTCATACTCCCCAGGAAGTCTGTGGTGAAAGCAGAACTTTAGTCTCTAATACGGTTCAAACTAAATTTAAAAAGAAAAGAAAGAAAACACTGGATGCTGCTTTTATCTTCAACCTGCTCATTTCTTCCAGTGTTGATGTCTCTACTCTGCATAAATCACACAGGACTACAAATCTACACCCAGAGTACCACAAGATGATATTATCGGTACTACTGACCAAGACTGGTACAATGACCTTCATATGTAGTATTGGTGTCCCTTTATTAAAGAGGTCTACACAGTGCTGCAACAGTGAGTGTTTGTCCAAAAGTATCATTGCCTGGAACATGCCCTACTGACTAGTTCTTAATATAATAAACATATGAAACACAGATCATCTCCCGTCTGTAGATGCTGCAGTAACATGACAAATTTCCTCAGCAATACAAAACATAATTTGGCTGCTTGTAGCGATGCTGCAAGAGACAGCCAACAGTTTTCATGTGAACAGTTGGTCTTTGTTCAAAGCATTAAGGTTTCCCTGCAGTGCGAAACAGGATTTGTTTATAAAGAGCCATTCAGTGGACATTTTTCCTTTTCAACTGTTTTCACTACCTAATGTATTGACCACTTATAAAACGAATGAATACTTTTAATTCGTTAAGCACTGCCGTGCTAAAAGGCTGCTGGTTCAGTGAGACCGAGGTGGTTGTACTGATTGATGTGGTTGCTTTAAAAGCTGACAGGAACCACAGTCAGTAGAATAAAAGTAAAACAACAACAGGAAAACAGCTACAAATCAAGTGATCTCTCAATACGTGTAATTACTGCAGGCCACACATTGTTACGCTGGGGGTTTTTTTTTTAGCTTCCAGCCACTACTGCTGCCTCAAACTAGCTAATAAAAATTGAATGATAGCCTGAACTTAGCGTAGCTTATTGTTTGTAACACCTTTTTTATTTAACACAATATATAGCTCTAAATGTGAGACAGTGCCCATAGATGCATTACAAGGCCTGTTTACAGCCTGGTGTAAAAACTGTTTTTGGCCTCCGTGGAGAGTGTCCACCTTCATAACAATTCTAGTATGAGGGAATTTGTATTTATTTTCATAACTCATCCATCTGAATGCTGACAACATGTTTAGCTGTAGCTGATTGGTACCCGCTGGGTTTCAGCTTCACTAACTGGAGTCACCATGTTTAAACAACTGTTGACGACATGGGTGTGGTACGGAGCATCTAAGAGGTTTGTGATTCAGTTTTGGTGAGTGAAATTGTAGTGTCTGTCTGTTATTTAGCACTAGTTAGTAGGCATCTGTAACTGTGCATTCAACCCATATGGTTTATAGATGACGTTTCCTAGCGACAACTTATCATTCCACCCTATCATCTAACCACAGTCACTTCTGGGTTCAGTAAACCAAAATGCTTGATATGCATTAGGCCCTGTGAGGAAAAAAAGATGTATAGTTCCTTTTTAATAACTAGAACCAAACGAGTCTCCACAGTGACCGTGTTCTGTATAAGGAAATATTTACATTATTAAGCCATGGTCAGCCAGCTTCAGTCCTGATATCATATTATACAAATCCCCTCTGACCATGGCAATAACTGTAATATGAGCAGTGAATTTCAGTGCTGATCTAATTAGTGTTACTAAAAGGATTCAATGTTTTTCAGGCTACTGTAGATGAAAGTCTCTAACTGTCTGTCCGCTCTGTCAGTCTATTGTCACATGAGACTGCAACATTCCTCTGATATTTTTTCAAATATGGAGAAATGGCAGGCAATCGATGTTTCTCTACACAGCATAGTGGTTTTAGATACTAAGTTAAAACACAAAGTTACAGAATCTGAGTATGTTCCTGTACCAAGGTCAACAGGGCTCTGCTCTGAGGGAGTTATCTGCAATAAAGTGACATTTTCCTGGGTACCTACTGATATATGTTTAGTTGAACAAGGAATGAAATCCACAAGAATTGATTTAACACACACACAAAAAATGAACAACTGGGGTATGGGTTATAGGATGATGTTTTAAAGATGTCTGGGGAAAAAACCTGTTTTCTTAATATACATAAAAAGTAGCACGGTGCAAGTTTGTTAATGTGCATCTACAAAACTGCTGCAGAAACTCTGTGCAGGGAGAGAGGATGACAGGCAGCTTTTTGCTATCATTTCATGCAGACACTCTAAAGATACAGCAAGAAACAAGACCAGGAAGCATCAAGGCAGATGATAAGACTGTTATTAGGATATCTCACACACTCCAGGGAATTTTTTTTTTTAAACGTTTTTCAGGAAATTTTATGACACTTGACAATATGGGAAACACAATTTAAATGCACCTCAGGTTAAACCTCCTCTATGACTGAGGGCATCGGCACTATTTTGGGACTGCACTTAGTCTGTTAATGATGTAAATTAACTAAACAAAAAGAGTCTGAAAACAACTAGATCAGTAGTGTTCTTTTGAGAGAACTACTTTCACTTCAGTAAAACTGGATAACCATGGATATCCACTGCTTCAGTAGACGAGAGTTTAGAGCAACAAGCCTTCATGGCCTCTGGGCACTGTTCCTGTTTGTCTGTGTTTTAAATAAAGTTACAGCTGGTGTAGCTGTGAACAGAGAAAACCTTTTCTTGAAAGTTATGCCCTTACAATTTGGTTAATAAAGAACTGAAGTAAAAGTTAAAAGTTAATGGACTGCTGTTAATGGACTGTCTTCTAATTTGTTGTCATAGTAATATGTTTTTAAGATTTAACAACTCAGAACTTGTCACTAAAAAAGAAAAGGGTCCAAGTGTAAAACTTTAGTAAAGTACTTTAACAGAAGCATATATAATGTAAAGTAAAGCAAACCAAAGGTTACATTGAACAGGCGCTTCTCCATCACCATCATTACCATAACCATCTACTCTGCTACAAATCTTACTGTAGGTTGTTTGAAGGCTTAAAGAAGTCCACCGAAAAGCCGAAGTAGCTCCCCTCGGGTCCGGAATATACGTAGGGATTATCCACATCCAGGTTGAAAGAGCTGGAGCGATGGAAGTGTAAACACACCAGGACCAGCAGAGCAGCTGTCCGTGTCCCTGCCATGGCTGCTGCTGGAGACCTCCGCGGCTTCACCGAAACAAACACAGACGCCCAAGATGTTGTCTGTCCCTTATCAAGTTACTCAGTTAGCTAGAGGTGTTGTGGCCTGTATGCACCCACGGTGCAACTTTAAAATGCCTAAAATCTCAGCCCTGCTAACAAGCGTCCCCCCCCGCAACCGTACGGAGAACAAGTCGTCATGTAATTGTTAAATAAAACACATTCCCAGCTTGTACCGGAGCTAACCAGCGTCACACACAGCGCAGGGCGGGGGGAGAGTCAGTCTTTCACCGGCGATTCGTTAGTTTGTCTAACCGATGAAAGCGGCGTAATCTCGGAACAAGCTCGGGGAGAGGCCGCGACACTGTGTATGCGTATGGTGTGGGTAAGTGTGTCAAGCATAGGCTCGCTCCAACTAGCTAAAGTCAAGTTAAACATCCAAACACAGCAAACAACTTCCGTCGAATTCCCTTCAAAACAAAAGCATGATTTTCGGCTGTACCGGGAGTTGGGAATTTAAATCAAATGTACAATTTCAAATGTAGGAAGGGATTCAGGACAGTTGAGCTTATTTCAAGATAGCTAGATATATAAATAAATATAAATAATAGATAGTTAAAGTTATTTTCAATCATTGCCATGGTATCATTGGTAGTTACTGTTGTTGTGATGATAATTCATAAATGCTCAGACATTCCATCAAGTCCATATACACCCAGGTTCTCTTCCTGCCAAAAATAAGCTGGCCACTAAGCACTGCCGTTTCCAAATAAAAAACTCCCATTAATAGAGAGAAAATACATATAAGAGAAATAAACTGGATCCAGACCATCAGGAGACACATACAAAAAAAGTCCTAGAAATGTTTGTGCCACTACAATTCATTACAGTTGTGAGAAACACTATGTATGATGCTCTGCTGAAAAAGCAGTAAAATTCCATCAAAAACCACTTACTGCACTTACTGCAGTTATGCAGATTGCATAATTGCAGTAGAATAGGATATTTATTTCCTATCCTATTCATAGTCTTTTATTTTAGGTCACGAGCAGTTGTCTAAGCATTTCACTGCATATCCTACTGTGTATGACTGTGTATGTGACAAATAAAATATGAATTTGAATTTGGGAAGGTTACTTTTAAAATGTATTCCACTACAGATTACAGAATACATGCCCCAAATGTATTTTGTAACGTATTCCGTTACGTTACTCAATTAGAGTAACGTATTCTGAATACTTTGGATTACTTAATATATTATCATGCTGTTTACAACTACATGAATGTGATTTATTACTATTACTTAAGGTCCGCGGCTCCGAACCATAGTAAAGGGACCTCTGGCGAATATGTCGGGTTCCGTGTCGGGCTCATAGCCGAAAAAAATAGCTTTACTTTGTTGCCTGGGTCAAGTTTGCTAGCAAGAGACAGAGAGAGGCATTGAAAGGCTGCTCCAACGGAACTTATTGTTTCGGAGGAAAACACGAACACAGTGTACAGTCAAGTCTTAATCCGGTTGTTCAGTGATGACGCGACGAATCCTACTTCCGGGTCTAAAGTAGTCTGCGTTTAATATGGCTTTTGTGTTGTTAACATGTTTAATGTTATGTATTTTCTTCTATTTGATCTCAAAAAGCTCCTAAAACAGTCAGTGATCCCTGTTGACCTCCCTCGGCTTTTATTACCACTAATCATTTATTTAAGCTCAGTCTTTAAAACCTTAGGATGTAACTACAGCCCAGCCTATGCAGCAGTATATGAATGACTAACCTCGTATTGTGGATGGATTATCTCAGTTGTTCTCCTGGCTGAAGTTTGGTCCTTTTACAGCATCCTGCCATGCGATTACATTTGTTCCTGACCACCGAGAACACTCACGGTAACTTTTATCGAGTGGAAAAAAAGTTAGCTTGTTTATATTATGCTAACATAGCTGTGTCGCTAGCGGTCACCTAGCACATCATTATATACCAGCTAGCCCAACTTCAGTAACCCTACAAACGTCACTGCTGTTTAGTTTTCTGTCTTCATTTATGTTGGAAGTGATAGCAGAGCTGTACGTTTTAATTTGTTTCCAAAACCCTGCAGTCAGGACATGCTATATTGTATTTAGATAGAAGCTAGCGAGCTAACTCCCTGCTAACTTCTAACTCCGTTAAATGTCATAAATTCCGTTTTCATGGATGCCTGGATGTTAAACTCAATTGTTACACCTGGTAGAGCAGAACGCTGATCATTTTATTAAAGATGAAAGACTTTAGACAGTTTTTCAACTCTCAGTAATGCCATAGTGATCGTTTGATATGTGGACCTGCAGCGGAGTTTAGACCCAGACACGGCTAGTGACGTCAGACTGAACAACCGGATTCCGTTACTCCCCAACACTGTTGCAGTCAACTCTTCTCAGTACAATGGTGGCTGCTATAGGACAAACATGTTGTAGTCAGCCAAAAGAGATCAAAACATTAAATTTAGGCTGTACCACATAACCAACTTTTTTTCTGTTACTGTTTGTATATAAAAAAAATTTTTTAAATATATTTGAGGAATACATATACTTAACAATAGGTGTAAGAGCTAAAAATAATAATAAACAAAAGGCTATGTGTCAAGTATTTTATGTTTTTACCCTTGAGTCACTTTTTGGGCCCATCGGCCCACCAGGAAAATGCCTGGTATCCCAGATTAACCAGCCCTATATTGAGGAGAGTTGTCGCAAACATCCTGAAGTTTTCTGCCAATAACACTTGTTCGCAACTGTTAGCCTCTGTTTGCCTGTGTTAGTGAAACTTTCCTTGTTCCAGTTGTTGTCTTACAGCTGGTTGTCAGCTTGTCACAGGGTCGCATGTGTAATCTGCTGGCAATAAGTAACTGCAACAAAATCTGAAGAAATTGATATGCACATTTTTGTTTGTTAGTGCCCTGACTTCAGTTCAGGAGATGAGTGGTGAATTGAGGAGGAAGAGGAAAGCATTTTATCCAGAATCCAGTCATGCTGTCTCTTTTCTTCACATTTCGGTTCTTTGGTGAAAGAGACCTGTTATCAGACAATAAAACACCTTTCCATTTTGAATCTGAAGGTGCAGACACAAATTAAAACTTGCATCCACAACACACAAATGCTCATGAATTCTCTTGTCCTCCACCTTTGGCGTACTATGTATTTGGCCAATTTCTAATCACATACACAAGACACAGTTAGGCAGGAAAGGGATGCCCCTTTCACTATCTCGGACACTGTATTCAAGTTGGAGAGGCAACACTGTGACTTCCACAAACTGGCTCAAGTCCTACATATTTTAATGGATTAATTCAGGCAAGTTTATGAGAACATATTAATTTGTTTTGGAAATCATTATTACACACTAATCTATGTATATTTATTAAACCAATGTTTGTTTGTATGTTTGTTTGTGACCTTATATAACACATTATTAATATAATGCTCTATTTATAGACTATTAGCAAATTATTTAGCCTCCATAGCTTTGGGATTGTTAAAATGCCTTTAATCATATTAACTAGACTGCACATACCAAGCTTTTATTCTGAAGGCCAGGTCCTTTCCCTTTCTTGGTGTCCTTGGTTAGTCAACATGACAACACATCCTGAACAGGAAGTCCATTCCCCTGCATCAAACAGCACACACACACACACACACACACACACACACACACACACACACACACACACACACACACACACACACACACACACACACACACACACACACACACACTTTTCTAAGACAGACATAAGGAGGAATTCTGACTGTCATGTAGCTGTTTCCTGTTCTGTTTTGCTTCATTCTGGGTCATCAACTTATTATCATCAGTCATGTGTAAAAGCTCCCTGAAGCACTAATCATCACAAATACATTTGGATTATGACTCAGGTGTAATAGTCAATAGTTTACTTTTATAAATAAAAGTTTAAAAGGACCTTCCTATTTGTGAGAACATTACACATTTTACACCTCTAAAACCCTTCACCACTGTCAGCAGATAATATGAAGGACTGGTTTGTCTCGTTAGCTGAAACTTTTTTACTAGATAATGGAAACTTTAAACAACAGAATTAATTCATTTGTTCAACCTCTCATGTTTAGGCAGTTTGAAGTGGACACTGAAAAGGGTTTTGCTCCTTAAACAGACCAAAGAAAGCAATTTCTTGATTAATTGTATTTGAAGTAACAGAAGAATTCACAATTCCCCCCCCCCCCCTTCCCTTAATTAGCTGTGGTGCAGAGATAGTAATAAAAGAGGTGATTTTAATTTAGATATTGGGAAACATTGCCTAGATTTGACAAAGCTAGACTGCTCAAGCCTCATATTTGCTTCAGATCAACTTTGCCATGTAAATTTACAGAGTAATGACTGAGGATTTTGTCCCTCTGCAGTACAAGTGGTTCGGGAACAGACTTCTCTGGGACAAACTGGAAAAGATCAATGATTACAGCAAGCAAAGCTAGTTTTATTGTTGGGCCCTCACTGTTATAAGACAGATTCATGATTTGACTCTTATAGTAAAATATTCCAATCTTTCAGATCCAAATGATTAAAGTTTCGAATATAAAACTCTGAAATATAATGGATAATAATGGAACAGAACAGACTTACATTTCAACTCTTATCAACCACTTAATGCACTTTACACCTGAAGTTGTATTGCTCTTTTTTTATTCATCTAACACCTCATTCTATGCATTTTATGCTCTTCGGTGTGTTATGTAATTTGCTTCCCATCTAAGGTTGATTAAGAATTATCCAAGAGGAGGTGAAAACCCATGCAAGCACAATGAGGGCATGCCTGTCCACACATAATAGCCCCAAAGAAACCAACACAGTAAAAGGTGACTTTTGTAAGTCTTTAACAACATTACACATTTTCTACAGATTTGTAACATATTTGCAAAAGGAAGTATCCATCTGCCTGCTTTAAAAATGCCTATGATTAAAGCTTCTCTGAGAAGGGGACAACTTTATTGTTTACTAGTCACTAGCATGAGCCCCTTTTCAGGGATAGGTAGGTACCACTTTTGTTCTTTTCTATTCTTGAAAGTCATGTTACAACTTTTGTAAATTTAGCTCTAGAAAAGGCGATGGGGTAAAAGAATGAAGAAAAAACAAGAACTAAGTCTGATAACAAAAAGTTTCAAAAAATAAAGCCCTGAGCCCAACGTGTAATCAAAAGAGCTGAGTGACAATCTCCTGCTTTCTCAGTTTGGGACTTTTCAGAATAATCACATACAGCAATACAGGCCAGTTTAGAACAGGGAAGCCTGAAAAAATCAAGACAATGGAGTCAAAGTTCATTGCAGTTTGGCACATGTCTGGAATTTTTGAAGGCCAAATGGCACAGCTCAAGTAAAAAGAGATCTGTCAAGTCTAAACAGACCAGTCCAGGGCAACTCTGCACTTGTTCTATGCTAACACCCCCTCTCCCCTTTTTTCTTTTCTCTCTTTTTTGCTGTACACATAATAGTGGTTTAAAAATCAAATTTCAGAGTCGCTGATCACAAATAGCATTCAGCTCTAACAGAACTGCAGCCCAAAGTTTTTCTGTCTTTGTGTATGAATCCACAAGTGGCCAAGTCCATGTAGCTACAGAAGCAGCTCATATGCGGACAAAGTAGGCAAGCTGAGGGGGTTTCGTCTTATTTGGCTATGAGCTGCTCTGAATCATTGCGCCAATGAAGTGTACACTCAAGAATGTGTGGCAGTGACTCCCTTGAGATTCACAGGAAGGGGGAGGTTATATGTTTATGTTTGGAAGGGAAACAGCATTGGTGTAATACATAGCATGATTCATATGTTGATGGCATAAGGCATCAAGATAAACACTTAAGCGTGGTTTTGGTGACATGGTCACATTTGTATGAATGTAAAGGAGCGAAATCAGAGTGAGCAGGAGAGAGAGAATCTACTTGTGAAAGAGAGAGAGATGTTGTAATGGACATTGCGTAAAGCATAACTATGCAGATTACTACCATGTAGAGCACAGATGCACATTAGCCTGGTTTTAATGTTTAAATCCAAGTATCCTCTTGAACCTCTCTCTTTATGAGGGCCAATTAAAGTTGCAGAGGGAGGAGTGAGGAAATTTTTGCAAAGTGAGGACATTTTGGCTGGCCCTCTGCTTGGACTGTGTCTGTCTCCTTAAAAGCTATCTGATGATTCGGTCTTGTTTTTTTATGGTTTGAGGTTAAACTTGTTGATATTATGATAAGGCCTAAAAGAGTTGGTGGCGACAGATGAAAATTAGCACACTAGTATAACACCCCATTTTAAGTCAGTGATACTTCTTAGCACACAGTTAAAACATCTAGCGCTTACAGAGGAAAATTACGACTTTTGGGGTTGTCTCCACCTAACAAACTCAAAGAGGATTTTTTTATGCTTATATCCTTATTTTTATTCTTGGACCTTTCTAGAGTAGCTTTATATGAGTCACAGTGCACAGTTCCTTATTTGTATTTTCTGTCTCTCAGTGCGGATCCTCATTTTCCACTTTGACACCTGAGCTTTAAGTTTGTAAGGATTGTGTTTAGATACACTAAACCTCAGTGTTTTAAACGTTTTTAAATATGGTATAAAAACATACCTGGTGTTGTAGAAATCTAGGATAAATTGAGTTGAAGTGAATTTTATTTACCTTTGCTAAGGGGTCAAACACTAGTACAGACAAGGAATTCTTTTTTAACTACATAGACTGCAAGCCCAAAGACTGTCTTAGAACACAGTGCGCAAAAGATAACTCGAAAATCTACATGCAGCATATTGGAAAGACTGGGCAAGCCTTCTTGTAAGTAGTGGCCTTCAAGAATAGAGACAACATAGTGCGTTTAATCCAACAAGGTCAACTTCACACAGAAAAGTTGCAGATTCTTAAACTCTTCCATTGCTATAGTTAGAAAAACACACAATGTAATGCCTAGCCTCCACATTAATAAAGCAGTGTGGGATCGTATTGACAGGACTGACAGAATAAGACAGCCAGCATCCAAAGAAGAGATTTAAGTGTCCTCCGAGAAGCCTGGAGAACTATTGCTGAACACTGCTTAAAGAAATGGCAAGAAAGCTTGCCTAAGTTCAAGGACTGAAGAATAAAAGTAAATATTGTTAGAACTGCACAAACATCTTATATGCTATGGAGTCCATATATGTTTCAACCAATTTCCCATTTTCCTAGCAATATACAATGTAACCATGTGTGCCTCAAGATTTTCATACAGGACAAAGTAGCAATTTCTGCACATTTATGGAAAAATTTGTGTAATTTCATTGTGTATAAAGACATTTGTATTGTTTATTTTACATATTTGTAATGTCACATGGAGAAGAAATGTTTTTTGTGAGTTTTATAGTAATATTGCATATAGTATGTGTGGCGCATCTCATAACAATTATGTCTTGTGGTTGTTGCAAAAGGTTAATGCAGGGTGATCAAAAGTATATTCATGAACTGTAAACAGCTCCATTGTGTGAAAGTAAACTTCATCTGAAAAATCCAATGACAATTTGGCCCTATACGAAGAGCTATCAGCAGTTCTGTATCATCTTATAGCACAAGAGAAAGTGTGAGTCCACTGATGTCATGCATCAGTTGAAAGCACAGACTTCTCTATAAAATAGGAGATGCTTGAAGCCACTTCTCTCCAAGAAAAACATCAAGGAAAGACTGAAATGCTGCACAGACTGCAAGGACTGGACAGTAGAAGAAGTGGAAGGTTGTTTTCACTGATGATGCCTGTTTCTGACTGTTAAGGAATTCTAAAAAATTGACAGTCCAAAAGAGGAAAGGTAAATGCTACCATGATTTGTGCCAATGGTGAAGCATCCTGAGGTTATCTAGGTGTGTGGTTTCTTTTCATCCATGGGATTCTGCACAGTCACAATTCTGCCCCCAAACACTGTCATGAACTAAGAATGGTGCAAAAGTTCTTTCAACAATCCAGAAGGAATTTAGTGGTGATCTGTCTATTTTCCAGTATGATGGAGCAACATGTCACAAGGCAGAAGTTATAACTAAGTGATTTGGTGATCATCAAATTAACATTTACAGCCAGAAAACTCCCCAAATCTTAATCTAGTCAGTCAGTCCTTAAGAAGCAAGTGAACAGCCTGTGATTGGCTTGCAGCACTGATAAGACAGGAATGGATGACCACCAGAGAGCTACAGAGAATTTTATGAAGAAGTTATGAAGAAGAATCATCACTGTACATACTGACTGCATAAATTTGATTTCTTTCCCAGTTAAATTCTTTAATCTCATGAAGTGCTTGTGATTGTTCTTCATTATACTGAAGCAGAAATCAAGTGAACATCATGGTGTATAAGAAAAATTCAGAAGGAACCAATTAAATAAGTAAATCATAAGACTTACTAAAATAACAGCAGCAGAAACTAATTTTAATAGTTTTGCTTCCTCCTAGAGGTAAAGTAGGGGATTACAGCAGATTTTCTTCCGTCCATGAATAAACCTTTACTGTGACCGTATTTTCCCATCAGATAAACTGTCATTTTACAAACAAGAAGATACTGGTTCACAGAAAACACAATGCTAAATATAGCATTTTTTAGTAGCAGAAAAAGAATACTGAAGTTTCATATTCAATTTCATATTGAAATGTTTCCTTCCTTTTCACGTCTTTCTTTAACATACTGCATAGAGTGAGGCTTCCTTGTAAAACTTACCAATCACACCCATAACTAGCGTGTTTTCATAAGCCTAAAGGGTAAAACTTCATGACAATAGATCTGGGCTTTTCGCACCCATTTGGTTTCGTTGTCAAAGTGCTATGTGCTCTTTCAATTCTAAGTGATTGGCCACTGGAAAAGCCCAGGGAGTTTTTCAATAAATTGTACAAAAATTTAATCATGTCGGACCCTTCTTCATCGTCACATATTCCATATATCCGAAGGTTGTCTCTGCATACTCGGCCTTCCTGCTCGAGCAGGTCTAGTTTGACGCTGTTAGCCTCTTAATGAACAATGACACCACCTGTAGCACCTTCTCAGTCTCTATGATTCACCCCTCTGCCTCTTCCACTCTAGCATCAACTCTTCTCAAGTCACGTTTAATATCCGCATATTATTCGTTGTTATCTTTTCTAAAGTCACAAAGTTCTTTCAGGATATTCATGTTGGGTGGGTTCAGCTGTATCCATGCCCCATGTGACTAACCTTAGCTCAGGAGAGTAGCTCCTACCCGCATGGCTTTTCTCTGTTTCCTTTTCTGTTAGAGTTGTGACTCTCATACTATACTCATACCACTATTATCAAAAAGATTACCGAAGGGGTTGTTCACACCAAATAGGAAAGAGACAAATAGACTGTCATTCTCTTCAAATCAAATCAAAATGTATTTCTATATCACATAATAACACAACAAAGTTGACCAAAGTGCTTCACAGTCGGTCAGAACAATAGCATAGGACAGAATAAAAAGAAACAGATAGAAGGAGGGCAGGAAACAAAATGACAATTGTTTGAAACAAAAACTAGCCACGAAATAACATACTAATTTGAATCAAAAGCCAGACTAAAATAATACGTTTTAAGATGCAATTTAAAAGACTTGATGGACTCGGAGGAACAAATATAAGGAGGGAGGTTATTCCAGAGTCTGGGAGCTACGACAGCAAAGGCCCGATCACCTCTGGACTTCAGACGAGACCTCGGTTACATCAGGGGCATTTGATTGGAAGATCTAAGTACCTTATAAGGGATATACAAATGAAGGAGTTCGCATAGATAGCTGGGAGCCAAATTATTTAAAATTTTAAAGGTAAGCAAAAGAATTTTGAAATTGATACGATAATCAACAGGGAGCCAATGTAGGTTGGCTAAAACTGGTGTGATGTGGGCATAATTTCTAGTACCAGTAAAGAGACGTGCAGCTGCGTTTTGAACTAACTGGAGCCGGTGAATAGAGGAAGATGGGAGGCCCGAGTAGAGGGAATTACAGTAGTCTAACGTGGAAGTGATAAGAGTGTGAATGAGCTTTTCAAGATCCTTCAAAGGGAGGTATGGCTTTGCTTTAGATATCTGACGCAGCTGCTAGAAACTGTTTTTCGCCACAGCTGAGATCTGTTTCTCGAGTTTAAAAGAGCTGTCCGGGAAAACACCAAGGTTTTCTAAAATTCTCTTGCAGGTGGAACCAGAAGTGCCCGTTTGCAGATATAACAGCTGAACATATCCGTTGCATTCTTTCTACATTAGAAATCAAATATTCTTCAGAAAGTTCTTCCCATATGTGGAAATTCCCATAAATGTGTGACATTTGTAGGTTGCTTTGCTTTCAATCTTCTGTCCATTTCATCCCAAACCAGCTCAATGAGATTTAAGTCTGGAGACTGCGCTGGCCACTCCATGTTTTCAAGCTTACTATCTTGTTCTTTTTTTTCTGAGGTAGTTCCGACATAGCTTGGACTTATGTTTTTGGTCGTTATCTTGCAGCAGAATGAACCCCTGACCAACTAAGCGCAACTCAGAGGGTATTGCATGGTGCTGCAGAATGCTGTAGTAGGGTGCCTCTCCCTCTGTACAAGTCACCAACCCTGGATCCAAGCGAAACAGCCCCAGACCATCACGCTTCCTCCTCCATGTTTGACAGTTGATGCCGCACACTGTGGAACCATCCTTTCACCTACTCAACGTGCTTCGTTACATTTAGCCGTTACACCAGGTGCGTACCATGACTGAGTTCATCTGAATCACTTCTACTGTAGCTGAATATAGTACAGTATACTGCAAGGACAGAAAAAAATGAACTTTTTTAGTGAAAACTGCTCTGCTCAGGGATGGCACAGATCACCTAATGTAGGTTTCTTGTATAAGAGCCACTACTGACAGCCTGGTTAGCTGTGGAGGATGAGGGATGCCAGGGAGAATGACAGATTTTGCTACTCAATTAATAAAAATAAAAGAATGCAATGATTGAGGCCTGCAGCTAGAAGGAGCCTAATGCCAGTATAAGGACATCCATTTATAGGCTTTTCAGGATATATATTAAGGATATAAATTTAATACATATCCTAATCAAGTTAAATACGAATCTGACTTCAGCCCACAGCCCAGCACTGTAGGTTGACAGTGTATAAAAACATAAAATATTGTGACTCCTGTGAGAGTGCTGGATTGACCGTCCTGAGGTATACTTTTCCACAGCTCTATACAATTCTGAACGGATTCTCCTAAGTGTATAATAAAGACTTTATTCTTTGTGATCCTATTCTGGGTGTTGTATTTAAACCTATACTCGGGCTATTAGAAATGGCAAAACATTTTGTGTAGAACTCCAAATCAGATGCATAAGGTGCCCATTACAGGGATTTTTCTCTGCTCATATTGTTCTGTAATACATGGACAAAAGTTGACATTAGGTGAGGTTCTTGATTAACAAAAATAAATAAATAATGACATCCTCAAAATGATTTGAGTATTTCTTGAAATTCTAGGTTTCATTACAAGAGCGGAAGCAAGCCATCAGTGCACATTTACACTTGATAAATATTCCTGCTTATCATGCCAGCGCTCAAAACAGTTTTTTTTTGACGTGAGGCACAGGGGGACATTGCAAGCCCTACAATAAATAGGTGTTTTCACCCTTGGGATGCCAGCATCCAGGCACCTCCTGCAGTACCTCCTGGATTGTGTAGCATCGCTGCCGTAATAACGCGGCATGCAGGTGAGTGTGGGCGATGGTGCTGCTGGTGCTGAGCCTACAGCAAAAGACAGCATTTCCACAGCAAGGTGCTCCCAGAACTTTTTCTGAGTTACCGGCTCCTGACCCTGGCTCCTGCATATCTCCTTGTGCAAAATAAAACTGTTCACAATGGCAATGTCCACGAAGTGATAAAAAAAAGTCTTATACCACTTCTTTGTTTTTTGTTGAACACTGTAATAACCAATGAGAGCATCAGATAAATCAACACCATGCATGTTCTTATTATAATCCAGCACTGCATCAGGAACAGGTATTTGCTTTGCCGACCACGCCCCAGCCTCCTTCACTCTACGCTGCACAGTCTTTCCACTGAAGGCCCTGTGCACTGTGGAGCACATCGTTATCTCCCGAGTCTCAATCCACTTGACAAAGAGCACTTCATCTTTTCTAATCCAGCGCATATCTCCCCTCTCAGCTCTTTTAGGAAAGTCATTTTTTTCTGTGCGGGGAAAGTCACTCTGGGTTTTTTTAATGGTTCCGCAGCAGCCAAAGCAATTCTTATGCAGATATTGGAACAGCACAGGACTGGTATAAAAATGATCCAAATATAAAGTGTAGCCCCGACCAAGCAAAGAAAATGGCAGAAGATCTAAAACGGCTGAGTAGCTCAGACCATGGCTTATGCTGCTTTCACTCTTCCCTGTGTAGACAGAAAAGTTCCATGTGTAACCCGATGCTGAATCAGCCAGAACAAACAGCTTGTATCCCCGCTTTGTGGGCTTCGCCTTCATACACTGCTTGACGCTAATTCTAGCCTTAGATGCCACCATCCTCTCATCTATGCAGATGTTTTCGTAAGGCTGGAAATTTGCTTTGCAGGCATTCACGATTTGGTCGTAGAGCGGCTTGATTTTGAAAAGCCGATCGTACTGCGGGGTGTTTCTTTTTTTTTTGTTTTCCTCGTCGTCTTTCAGGTTGGAGAGGTGCAATGACCACACGATGGCCTCAAAACGGTTCCTGGACATATATTCTTGGGGGAAGTGAAAATTGTATGGCCATTCTCTTTTCCAGTAGTCAGCTCTGTGGTGTACACTTACAAGGCCTGTGAAAACAATAATAGCCAAGAAGACGTAAAAGTCTTTCACTGTCAGATCAGTCCATTGAAACTTTACACCAGCTGCCTTCCTTCTCGCAGCATTGGCATTGGTATTTTGAATGATTGTCTGTACAACAGGTACACTAAAGAAAAGCTGGAAGAGCGAAAGTGGAGACCATGATGCCGTCTTGTTAAATGTAGGACCAGGTACCCTGGAGGGCATAAACTTGAAGGGTTCAGGATTTCTGTCCTCCTCCTTTTTGTTATGCCACATTTCTTCCTGTTCAGGAGGCCCACTCTTCCGAGCCTTAGACCTAGCAGGCTTCAATTTAGCTTTTCTTTTGGCCGGGCTTTGCAGAGGTTGTTCATAGTCATCATTGTTGCTGCTGTGGTAAATAAAGAATACTTATTCAAAATCTATGAAAAACTTAACTTTATAAGGAGTAGTAAAATTAAGATTATATACCTTTCAGGCAACTGGGGGACAGTGGGAGCTGAGGTAGATTGTGTGGCTTGGGAATGATATTGCTCTGATGGCTGTGCAGGGGATGAGGGACTTAGGGGCTCATAGTCGTCATCATCACTAATGAAACAAACATAAAGGTCAAAAAGTTGATTAGATTCTTCTAGACGTGGAGTTTTCAGTGGGAGAAAGGTTCACTACTCGTCTAAAAGACTTCTTCAGTCTCAGCTGAATTTCTCCACCTTATCAACAAATACAACATAGATAATGACCAGCACTCACACCACTGCCCAACAACGGGCCGTGAAGTCCGTTTCATGATCACTAACATGCAAATTGTCTCGACCATTGATCAGTGGATAATAGCGGCTTCTTGCGCCAATAACGGTGTTGTGCCAAAAATGGATTTCCGGTATTTGCCAAAAAATGATTGCGGGAATTTTAACTATTATAAATGAATTGTTGACCTATTATCGGCCAGCAGCAGGTCAAACATATCTCTCATGAATGCTATCAAGTCATTTGGATGAGAAAGAAGATTCATATCACAAACTAGAAGGTACAAACAATATTTGTTCAGGTGACTTTTATATACACCTTTTAATTATTTGGTTGTCACCGACAACCAACGCGGGGGGGGGGCTTACTGGGCTTAAGCCCGGGTTGTTTTGTCAGAAGCCCGGGGTCTTCTGGAGTGTTTTCATAGTTACATGCCTGGCTGACAACTGTATAAAACAACAACTACACACAATATTCGAAGCACATAGTGCACACTGTGTAATATTGGTATGCTCAGACACTGAGCGACTGAGCGAGGGGGCGGGGGGAGCTGCTGCCTGCGAGTGCGCTGTTGGAGAAACGGAGCCAGGCAGACAGAGGAGAACTGAAGTTTGAGCAGGTACCAAAGCAAATCATTCGTACCGTACAAATAATGTAAATATGACGGTGAATCACAAAAGATTGATATCAAACTGATCACTTGACCCATATTACATTACTTGCTCTTCAAGTGAATCAACAAATGGCGAAATGAAAAGCCGAACAACAACAATGCTGTTTCTTTAGAGTCTTAGCTTACATGTGTTTATTTCATATTTTCAGTTGTTACCCTCCACGGCTAAATAAATCGGTTTCAGTAATGTACAAGAATGGACATAAGGAGCTTCTTTCAAAGAAAAAAACTCTGATTGATGTTATTTTATATATTATGCTTTGTATGTTGTTCAGTATATTTCTATGCAAAACAAGAGGAACTTCAATACACAGCAGTATATCCACAGTTTAAACCAGATATTTACATACACTTTATGGAAAACACAAGAACATTTTTTTACTGTACAACATCAATTCAGAGTAAACTTGTTTTGGATAAATAAATATTGAAATATCTTTTGAATTCGTTAAATGTCAGAATAAAGAGAGCCGTCTATTTTTTTATCACTTTGATCAAATTTAGGAGTACATATACACTAAGTTTATTGTTAATTAATAAGAAAACTCCAGACGATTCCATTCTGAGCTGAAGAAGCTTCTGATAGGTTAGTAGAGTCCATGTGAGTAAATTGGTGGCACACCTGTGGATGCATATAAGGCAAAACACAGAGTCTGTTTCTGTGACATGGGAAAATCAAGAGATATCAACCAAAACACCAGGAAAAGAACTGTGGAGCTCCATAAGTGTGGCTCAATTTTGAATACAATTTGGTGCCATTTACAATTAAGAAATACAGATAGTTTCTCTCTTTACTCTTAAAGTTAACAAATGTTTTTTATATTTATCTAAAAAATAAACATTTAGTCTGATTTGATGTTACAATTAAAAAGGTGTTTGTGTTTTTATCTGAAGAGTACATAAATATCTGGTTTCAACTATATATTTGATGATTGTCAGCACAAAGAGGGAGAGAGAGGAACAGAGAGGGAACAAGAGCAGGTGAGACAAACATGTTAGTCAAATGGTTGTTTACCAAAAGTATCACCGTATCATAGGTCCTCATGTATCTCGTACCTAGTGTTTCTTTTTAGGTTTGTTATTTTTCAAATTCTACATTTATTAAGTTATGCAGGCTTGTTTGCACAACAAGGCTAAATAATTATATAAACTTTTCTCAATCTAAATAGTGGACTTTGGTAGAATTAAAAAATAAGTGTAGTGCAGGTCTATGATGATTTTTAGTGCTACTATCATCTAGTTCTGGTTCTGGTTCTGTCTTGGTTAAGTCCTCAGTAGTCCTGATTTTGAACTGTTGTAGTCCTGTTTTAATTCCGGATCAGTTCTGGGTCTGGTTGAATTGGGGTTTAGTCCTCGTGTCTTGATACAGCCCCGACTTTGTTCTGCCTTGCTGCTTAATTAAAAAACTAGTTTAAGGTGTCCTGCATACTTGATATATATTTTCCCTACATGAAGCCATTCTTTTTTGAACAAAACCCAAAACAGAGCCCAATCTTTCAGTCATTTCTAACCCCTCCCCCCCCAATCCCACATGCATACTACCCTTTAGGGCTAAGCCCTGGGTGTATCAAATGTCTGCCTCTGCCTCTGTTGCCAAGACAGATCTTGCCAAGAGGGGAGCAGAAATTGTAAGAAATATGACATCACAGTTCCATACAATAGTTTAATTGGCCAAAAGTGACTAGATTGATTATAACGTGGGTGCAATTAGCCTCTTTCACTTCCTGTGTTTGCAGCCTTTCCCCTGTTCTCTGTGAATGATACTCATGATCATTGATTAATGGTCCTGACAATTTGCATATTAATGATCAAGAAACTGACCTCACAGCGCATTGTAAGTCAGTGGTGCTAGTTTCAGCCACTATCAAATGTACTGTTGATAAGGTTGGGGAAATTCAATTCAAGTTACTGGGATGAGTAATGAAACTTTTCTCCCACTGAAATAGCGATGTCCAAATGAACAGAATCCACTTTCTGGGATTTCCACACTGGATGACTGACCGTGCACCAAGACAAAAAGATAAAAAGCATTCACCAATAAACCTGAGATTGCATACCTTTGGGGCAGCAGTATTTCGTAGCCCGAATCGCTGCTATTTTCTTTGTCTACCTGGATGAGATCTTCGTCATCTGACGAAGAATCGTCAACACACAACTCTACCTCACTATCTTTCGAAACGATCTCCAGCACGTCCTCATTCTTGCACGATTTGTTTTCGGAGGCCATTTCTGCAAGTAAAACGTTCAGCACGACAACAGCGCACACAACGCAGGACTGGCGTGTAATGCGTATCGAGTGTAAACATTAGTAGTCTTCCTGCAACTTTAAACTAGTCGGGATAGTAACTCCGGCTTCTATTGGTCGATCTGCAGTGGCGGGACGTCCTGCGCCGAGCGCGCGTCGCGTTTTAAGAAATTCAGCTACCTTCTCCACGCGCACGTGACGTCACTGGTTACGTCTGACGCCTCGCTGGTTAAGGAAGCGTGGGCGTGTTGGAATTTCATGTGTTTTCAAGGAGCCCATTCAAAGGACAAGCCTGTATGGCGATACTCTGAGCTGATCTGTCCCTATAAAGTGTTATCCACAATATGTCTGTAAACAATGAAATGTGTTATTCTGTGTTGGTAAAATTACTTGAAAATAATAATTAGTTACTAATTAGTGATTACATCTCCAAGAAAGTAATCCAGTTACTCTATTTTACTGATTACTTATTTTCAAAAGTAATTAGTTACTTTATTACTTAGCCATTTTTTTAAAAAACATGATACAACTTGAATATGTTATAAAGCAATATAAATGATATCATATAAAATGTAATCAAATGAATAAGTCTATTTTTAAAACATCTTTTATTAGTTTTAATCTTTTAACTTCATGCACATTGCATCAAGCAAAAATTTAATTATATGCTCTGACCTGAAGAAATTTGTTTAATATTTAAACCTATTTTCTGCATATTACAGCATATAAAATAAAAAAAACTTTTGTGTTTACCCTCACTCTTTCAAGGAAAACAGCAATAAATAAATAAAATCGAAGATTCAGCTGCACCAAGTCCTGTCATTCTTAAGTCTGTTTTCACCTGTTTAACAGGAATGGGGCCGGTGGAGGTTTGCCTGGTGCTGCAGTGGTCACGTCATTGGGGGTCCAGGGGTTTCTCTGAGAATTTCACATTCCCGTGGCAGCGTAATTTTTCATTGTCACTTTTTATGGAATCAAACTCAAAGTAATGCCCGTACTTCCATTCTTTAAACGCTGCATGGTCGTACTCTCTCCGCACTCCATATTATCGATTGTTGATCTAAACACATTTGGTGCTGTCAGGGATGTTGCACACTCGTACGTCATTGTCATGAGACAGTCTCACAAACAAAATCACAGTTTAGTAATGCAGTAACGCAGCGTGCTTATGGGAAAGTAACAGTAATCTAATTTCTTTTTTGCAATCGTAATTTACTTGTTACTTGAAAAAAGCAATCGGATTACAGTAACATGTTACTTTTAACACGTTACTACTCATCTATATTTAATTTAGGTTAAATTAAAGTAACCTAAATTAGGTTTAATTTAGGTTAATTTATGTTACTGTCAAAGTCAGCTTAAACACACTGATAATTGTTCAAGTTGTAAATGGTCACCAGTGGGCATTTTGCATTGAGATGTGAAGAGCTGAGTTAAGATAAAGTTGAAGTGACTTTAAAGTTCTGAAACTGAACGTAATATATCTTGAAGTCACTTTCTTAGAAGCACTCTTCAGATAATTAAATGTTACCTATATAAATACAACAACAGTCACCACAAGGCACTTTCTGCAGTAAGGGAAAGACCCTACAATAATGAAGAGGAAACATTCCTCACGCATCATGCATAATGGGAAGCCCCCAACAGATTATTATTTTCTACATTTTTGTCCATGCTTAGATCAGCCTTGGTATCAGAGGCTGCCCTCAAATCCTCTTTGTCCTTGCCTTCTTGCTTCACCCTAGATATTTTTTTGGAGGGTAGAGGTGCTTGACAGCTGTGGAAGGGGCTCTGGGGAAGAACTGTTGTCCATTATTTGAGGACTTTCTGGTGTGCTCTGTGGAGTAACAGTCAGTTTCCTTTTTACTTTGCAAAGCACAAAAAACAGTTAATGCCCAGTGTTAGTGTCGCAAAACACATATTTAAGCTGCCAAACGACACAATACCATGCACCTCATGGTTGACAATGAGCCTTTTGACAGTGAGCCTGCTGACAATGAGCATACACTGGTAATTACTAAAAGACCAGCATTACTGGAAGGGCTGCAGGCTAAAGAGTTTGCAGATGACACCACCGTCACTGGCCTCATTCAGGATGGTGATGAGTCTGCATACCGGCAGGAAGTTGAGTGGCTGGTAGTCTGGTGCAGTCAGCACAACCTGGAGCTGAACAGGCTTAAGACAAGATGACAGTGGACCTCAGGAGACATCCATCAACACTGCTCCCCCCCACCACATCAGACAGCCCAGTATCTACTGTGGAGTTTTTCAAGTTCCTTGGTATGGAGGACCACAAGAGCCATGCGCATCGAAATAAAGTGTTCTGTGCTTAAATAATGAATTGTAGAATAAATTCTGCATTTGTAAATTCATTTTTGAATTCCACATTAAAAAAGAGATTTTCAAAATGTTTTTTAAAAATACAATTTAATATGACGAGCCCACTCCTCATTTTAAAATCCAGTTCTCTTTCCTGTTTTCTCACAGATTAGCTCACGGATTAACTATTGGATTAGCAACTTCATTTTAATAATCCTGCTGCAATGCAAATTAGCCACACTGTGGGATGTAAGGAGCTCTCTGATTAGTTGGACAGACACACAATTATAAAAAAATACCTTGTACAGATAGTAGAAAAACCAGACTTCTGCAAATGGCTCACTGAAATCCTTTGGCGTGGCGTCACAGCCTATATGATCACACCCAAACCTTGCGATAATAGCGGTGCAACAAAATATTGTTCTTTGTGCTAAGATAAACATGCCTCATACACCAGATAAAACATACCTTCACTATGTGGTACACAGAAATGTACAAGCAATACATTTTAACTGCTGGAACAACTATTAACCTCTTTTATACATAAGCCATTTCTGCGAATGAAACTGTCACGCCTGCTTACAGTCACCAGGAGGCACTAAAGCCTTACTCTGATCAGAAAAGACACGTGGAAAATGTTCTCCACAGTCTGGGAAGAGGAGCTGGGGTCAATGACAAGTCCATAGTATGAAATTGCAGAAGTTGCTGTGATGGGTTGGGGGGGCACACGTGAGCAGTCAAGGCCTTTGCTTTTTGCAAGTAGAAGTTTTGCTGATGACGATGTTGTACATTCACTTTACTAGAATTATTTTCCAACCTCATAAATATATAGGAATTTATTTGTTGTAAAAGTCAATTGAATTATGTGGGTTTTGTTTTTTTTGATAATCAGTCAACTCAGATTAACACCTTAACAACTCAGATTGTCAAGCCTGCTGCTGCTGCAGCCACTTAAAGGCTAATAGGTTGGAGATTAAATGGTGGAAGGTCTTTACTGAGGAGTAATATCTAAAAAATGTTTCCCATAGGTTTCATTTCATTGTGTCCTCAGCAGGGCCAAAACCCAGCAACGTTTCCGCAAATGAGTCCACTGACATTTCAAAAGCACAAAGCTCTCAAATTTCCTCCTGAGTTCAAAACCAAGACTGGATTTGTCCTCGTTCCATTGGTCTTAAAATTACGTGACTGCTTATTTCTGTTAATTATTGGCCAAAAATTACAAACCAAATGGCCTGTTTACAGTTAGCTTAGGTGGTGATGCAATGAGCTAAACTAAGATTTGGCAGGAATCCAGTGGTGCTTAAAATCATAAACCTGCTATGGAAACACTTTTACTGTTTAAATACAGATTATGTTTGGCTCTTTGTTTCTGTAATGACGGGGACTCTTTCTCTCAGCAGTTCATACATTTGTTGGATTAGCGATTGTTTTCAGTTTATGGCCCAGAGTGAGAAGGGCTCCTACATTTGTGGTTCATTAAACTCTTTTGCATGAGCCAATTGAGAACAGCCTCTGAAGCCACAATGGCAATGCTTTAGGATAAAAGTGCAAATTTCTGTTTGTTTGTTTTTTGTGGTGGAGAGTGGTGTGGAGAATGAATGTCTGAAATAATGATTTGCTCCTTTTTTCCAATGAATCTGCAATGTTTTGCTCTTATTTATGCAAAAACAAACAAAGACACAAAACAAACTCAAAATGACACAAAATTATTAACAAACTTATTATTAACAAATTTTTGATTACCTTAAAAAGTACATTGAGACACAATTCTACCAGTTCAGTGAGGAGAGAAGAACAATAAAGACACAAAAATGACCTTCCATAGAAAACAAAAACCTATAAAATCACCACACAGATGCAAAATAAGCACATGAGCATGCTAAATGTCTCCAATAGTGGAAACGTGACCATGAAAGCCCTGAAAATGTTTTGAAATGAGATGCAAATTAAAATTGCAAAGAAACTGTGTGACTTGCACATAAATTTAAGTTAGTAGCGTGGGTACAAAATAATTTTCGGACCGTAATGAAAAGAAAATAATTCACCACTTAAAGAAAATATAATCTAACATTAAACAACTTGGTTTAGTGATTGATGTTAATAATCTGGCTCATTTCCTCGACTAATGGAGCTCATTACATTCATTTAAGACTGACTTTGCATTTCTGTGTTTGCACTAAAAGAACTGGCCTTAATGTGCGGGGATGTCTCTGTCTGAAAGCTGATGCCAGGAGAGGTTTTATTATTATCTGAAGCCCACAAATGACGTTTGCCACCAGGTCAGTCATGCATGTGTGTCTGTGTTGTGTAAGAATGTTTTAATTGATAACACTGTCAGTAATGTGTCCGGGAACATGATTTATATGATGTAAGTGTTTCGAGTCATGCGCTGTAGAGTTTGTGTCGTTGGTGTTAGTCCTGTGCAGACCTGACCTCAGTTTACTTTGATCATGTTAAAAGTGAATTTCAGCTAAAACTGACTGAACTGTAAGAGTTTGTGATTTACTTTTACTTGTTTGAAATTACTGTTCAATGTGATGACTGAACTTGCACTAAGTTGAGGGGGGAAGAAAAAAATCAGATCCCACGTCAGTGTTGGTGAAACACGCAGAAATGTGATGCTTCTGTTTCCAGTTAATTTTATGCAGAAATGAGGCTGTTGAGAAAACAGCCGATCTTTTCAGTGAGACACTTTGTGTTACTAAAATGATCTTTGTTATATTTATTTTATTTTTTAGGAAAAGGGCTGCTTTGTAAGACAAATCAAGACTTTTGTCTCAGAATAAAAACTGTCTGTATCCCTGAAGATGTCGGTGTCTGTCATGCTTAATAAAATTACATTTATTCATTATATTAAACCAAACAACAGAAAGTTTAATGCTCCTAAAAGTTTGGAACTAAAACTGATATGTAAAACCAACCAGTGTCTCCACCTAACAGCCACAGAATTAAACAGGATTGTAGATTACTGGAAAATTATTTTTGACAGAGAAGGAATTAAGGCTATAGTGGGAATATCAAACACTAGGTTTAAAAAAAACTAACAAATTTCCTATTTGGTATAACTTGTTCTGGCTTATCTCACATGGTGATGAAATCCTTTAAAAGTTGGACTCAAAAGTTTTTTTTTTCCCCCACAGAATAATCAAATAACAGATCAAACTAATGGTTGTTTCTGTTCCTCTCCATCAGAAACATTAAACTGGTGCAGTTGGTTGGTTTTCATGGAATGACCCATCTATCGCCTGGATATTCTACTGTAAAATGTGACAGATTTGAACTCTGATGAACCCAACTGCTATCTGTCATTCAGTTAATTAATAAAACCCACGTAGCCGGTCTTTGGACTGAAAGTTTATTGAACACTAAAATTACCATGCTTTACAATCCAGGAAGAGAAATATCAACGTAAAATATGCTGTACAGATTTCTACAGTCATTCACCAAGAGAAATTGAATGGCCTCACCGCTTAGAGCCTCACTCCTTTAAGGTATGTGTGTTCTGTCTTAAATCTTATATCACTGAGTAATATTATGCTGTACGTCTCTGACTAAAGTTAAATGCCATTAAAAACCATCTCTCAAGATTTTCAGTACAAGAATAAAAAGAAAAAGGTCTATTTGGTCCGCGTGTTATCCAAGTATTTAAACCCACCAATTCATTCTCTAAATAATTCTGTTGGCTCAGGTTGGAATTAAGAGAGACAGATTAGAGCCGCTAGATGAATGCTTACTGGCTAGTGGGTAGTTTGCTTGGTACATTGGACCCACAATACAGGTAAACTATCCAAATATACATGTTTGGACAAACTGTATCAGTCCAGTATTCCTATGCTGTTTCCAACAATATAGCAATAATTCCCTGCAGAGTTAGATTCACCCCCAAAAATCTTACGAGCTATAAAACATGTTTGTTCAAGTGAGAAATCCCTGAAAGTTAGTGAAATTTTAAAAAATAAAATAGTAATAATTTAGCTTAGTAAAATATTAATTTGTGTCTGCACCTACAGACTCAAGATATGATCATACCCATGTTTTATCATCTGAGAAGTGGTTGTTTTCATTAAAGAAGCGAAAATGCGAGGGAAGGTGATACCTGGATCAAGTGTCATCCTCTTTCTCCTCAGCTGAACCTACTGAGCTGAAGTCAGAGCTCTAACACACGAAAATGTGCATAAACATGTTCATTTCTTCCTGATATCATTATAATTACTTATTGATGGCAGATTAGACATGCGACTCTACGGCCTCCAGACAGCTAACAATGAGCTGGCTAAAACACAACAGCAATAAGCTAATGCTATATTAGCTAATGTTAGACTCAAGTGTCCTAAAAATCACATTTTCCCTCCGATAAACAATTTGATTACATTCTCACATCGTATGAGAGTTTAATCGCTAAGACTCTGAATCCAACAAAGTTAGCTCCACTTCAAAGAAAGTGTTACTAAAGGGCAGTGTTTAATGACAAAAAGTTCGATATCCTCAACAACACTGCAGTATCATTGTCAGACAGAAATGAGCTTCACTGACTCATATTGGACTCAGCCACAAAGTTTTGCAGTTTCCCACTAGAGTCCATAGATGTCAATACATATTGCTACTGCTGAGGTGAACAGTGGACTGACAGCCTGCACTCACTACAGATGAATGGAAGCCACCTTAGCTAGGATTGTGCATTTGAATTGGGAGCGGTACGAAAACAGAACTCAGTTGAATGCAGTCTGCTATGTACTGACATCTAGTATTGAGATTTTGCACATTGTAACTTTAATCCTCTAGTTTATTTGAAGATTAGAATCTGTGGGACATGCAAAATTATCCTTAAAGCTGTAAATATCAAACAGTAAATTAGCAAACAATTGGTTTTTAGCTATTTTCTGTCTGCTGCTTTTAACATTTTTTATACCACGTAATTTTACCAAAAAAGCACATTGACTTTGTGGAGCTTTAGCTGACAACAATATGAGGTAAGTGTGCTAAACACTCATTCATTCATTCGTTTGTTTGATCCACAGGAAGCCCACCTGTGTGCCAAAGTTAAGCCCATCTCTGACATGGGAGAAGTAGTTTTCAGGGTGACATGAGGTGCAGGGCGTCACGCAGGACCAGTGCGTCATCGTGTTGTCATGGATGTGCTCGGGCAGGACGCCACCTTTCTGGAGGAGAACTCTGGGATGGGAAATTAGACATATTGTTTGGTTCACAGCTGAGCGAAAAACAAATCCCATACAGTGGGGCAAAAAAGTATTTAGTCAGCCACCGATTGTGCAAGTTCCCCCACTTAAAATGATGACAGAGGTCAGTAATTTGCACCAGAGGTACACTTCAACTGTGAGAGACAGAATGTGAAAAAAAATCCATGAATTCACATGGTAGGATTTGTAAAGAATTTATTCGTAAATTAGGGTGGAAAATAAGTATTTGGTCACCTCAAACAAGGAAAATCTCTGGCTCTCACAGACCTGTAACGTCTTCTGTAAGAAGCTTTTCTGTCCCCCACTCGTTACCTGTATGAATGGCACCTGTTTGAACTCATCATCTGTATAAAAGACACCTGTCCACAGCCTCAAACAGTCAGACTCCAAACTCCGCCATGGCCAAGACCAAAGAGCTTTTGAAGGACACCAGGAAAAGTATTGTAGCCCTGCACCAGACTGGGAAGAGTGAATCTACAATAGGCAAGCAACTTGGTGTGAAAAAATCAACTGTGGGAGCAATCATCAGAAAATGGAAGACATACAAGACCACTGATAATCTCCCTCGATCTGGGGCTCCACGCAAGATCTCATCCCGTGGGGTCAAAATGATCATGAGAACGGTGAGCAAAGATCCCAGAACCACACGGGGGGACCTGGTGAATGACCTGCAGAGAGCTGGGACCAAAGTAACAAAGGTCACCATCAGTAACACACTACAACGGCAGGGAATCAAATCCCGCAGTGCCAGACGTGTTCCGCTGCTGAAGCCAGTGCATGTCCAGGCCCGTCTGAAGTTTGCCAGAGAGCACATGGATGATACAGCAGAGGATTGGGAGAATGTCATGTGGTCAGATGAAACCAAAGTAGAACTTTTTGGTATAAACTCAACTCGTCGTGTTTGGAGGAAGAAGAACACTGAGTTGCATCCCAAGAACACCATACCTACTGTGAAGCATGGGGGTGGAAACATCATGCTATGGGGCTGTTTTTCTGCCAAGGGGACAGGACGACTGATCCGTGTTAAGGACAGAATGAATGGGGCCATGTATCGTGAGATTTTGAGCCAAAACCTCCTTCCATCAGTGAGAACTTTGAAGATGAAACGAGGCTGGGTCTTCCAACATGACAATGATCCAAAACACACCGCCCGGGCAACAAAGGAGTGGCTCCATAAGAAGCATTTGAAAGTCCTGGAGTGGCCTAGCCAGTCTCCAGACCTCAACCCCATAGAAAATCTGTGGCGGGAGTTGAAAGTCCGTGTTGCTCGGCGACAGCCCCAAAACATCACTGCTCTCGAGAAGATCTGCATGGAGGAATGGGCCAAAATACCAGCTACTGTGTGTGCAAACCTGGTAAAGACCTATAGTAAACGTTTGACCTCTGTTATTGCCAACAAAGGTTATGTTACAAAGTATTGAGTTGTATTTTTGTTATTGACCAAATACTTATTTTCCACCCTGATTTACGAATAAATTCTCATTTTAGGTGGGGGAACTTGCACAATCGGTGGCTGACTAAATACTTTTTTGCCCCACTGTATATGAATTCAATATTAAAGACCTTAAAGCTTAAAGCTACTATTTCCAACACATACTCAAATAGTAATGGCTGAAAATTTAAACAAGGACCTCCTTTCTCTCCTCTTATCTCCTCTCCAGACAACCCAGAATGGGTAAATGAAAGAAGACCCTTAATCTTAAACTGAAGCTCTTACTTGATCTTATTGATTAACTCCATAATAAATATAACACACTCTAACACTAGTGACAGAATGAAAGTGAACTTGGAGAATTCACTCAGCTATGATTTCCTCTGAGATGTATTTAAGTTCAAGTCTGAGTCATCATTGAGTGGCTGCCACAGTTACCTTTTACATATTCAAAGAACGAGACTAGTACATCTTGGAACATCTCTTAAAAATAGAATCTGGGTAGTCAGTGCATCCACTAGTCTGTTTAGTCTGTTTAAATACACTTTGAATTTGTATCGTGAACATTTTCTGAAATTCAGGTTAAATTTGAGCCAGACTCAAATGAAAAGGGCATCTTCAGAATGCTTTTATGACCTTAGTAAGAAAATATAAATTTTATGTGAATGCCGATCAACATCCACAATAAATCCTAAATTTGTTTCTTGCTCTGCAACAATCAGTTTTCCCTCATTGGTTAATCTTAGAGGTGGGAAGTAATAACGTAGAAATACTTCATTACTGTACTTAAGTAGAATTTCCAGTTATCTGTTCTTTACTCGAGTAATTTTTTTAAAAAGTGGCAGGTAATTTCAAATGCAGCGTTTCTATCAGCGAAACACACACAATGTGTTTGTGTGCAGTTTGTCACACAGTGTGTGTTAAAGGTCCGGCTGCTGTATTTTACAGAGAGTGAAAAGAAAGAGGGCTAACTTCACTCACAGATGGAGAAAGATAAGAAATACAGGACAGGAGAGGAAGGAGAGAGCTTAGATTTAAAGGTAAAGATTGCTCAGTGGTGATAAACTGGAAATTTAAGAAAATCTACTGAAGCTCTTAAGAGAAATTATTTTGAGTTGTGATTCATTTCTCCACACTACGACCTTGCAATTGGTTTTAGGGATCCCCACCTGCTGAATCCCACTTTAACCTCTTCCCTATTCATTCTCTTCATTACAGACCAAGACTCCCTCTACAATGTAGGCAACAGAATATAGAGCTATTTTCTTTTCCTTGTTCACAGAGATTCTGTACTTTTGTCAGCTCTATTTAATCTATTGTTCTCGTTTCGTGAGCCGTACCTGTTGGCGAGACGGATGTCGACGTGTGGTCTGGCTGATTCTGGATCAGGAACACAGTCTGGATGGATGCTCATGAAGTCCAACGCCTGGTCTCTTTCCATGGTATAGCAGCAGGGTCCCACTGATGGTCCCACAGCCACCACAATGTTGCTAACTTGGCAAGCAAATTCTGTCACCATGGCATTCACAGTGGCCATGGCAACCCCCATTATGGTTCCTCTCCAACCTGTAAATGTAGCCATTTCATCGTCAGAGTTCATATTGTAAAGTTGTACCACTGCAGCCTCTTTTGCACGCTCTCTTCAACGGTTTGGTTTTATCTTGAATAAATAAATCCTCTAGGGGGCACCAAAGGCTAAAACAAATTATATAAAGAGTCTATAGAATAATTAACACTGAAAGAATTTACTTTGATTCCACAGAATGTTGAAGTGTGTGCTTTCTGCAAAGTCTTCTTAAGTTCCTCTACTCAAGTTTCTCTTTCACACACATAGACATATTAAAAACACTAACTAATAGTTCTGATGTGCATTTTTTTTCTTGATTGGCCCCCAATGAGATGATGGTTCCCTAAATTAGCAGTCAGTGGTCAAAACTTTGAGAAGCAGTGAGGGCTGACCTGCATGTGCGACTCCGATAACTTTTGCGACGGGATCAGCAAAGAGGAGCGGCATGCAGTCGGCCCCTGGAGCTGCTGAGACGAGCCCAGTCTGATTGGTCACCATTGCATCGTAACTCTCGGGCTCAGCTTTCCCCAAGACCCAGACATCGTTAGCGTGGTTCACCTTCAGAAAACAAGCCGACAGTCCTTTAACAAAACACTGATCTCACATCACTGACCCTCAGCACTGAGGTCAGAACAAAACTGTCCCGAAGTTGGAAAACAAAAAAACAAAAACAACTAAAAATAAAAAATGAGTGTAATCTGTTAATTATTTGTTACTGTTGCATATTCATTTTCTTTGACTGTGAATGCTCGTTTGCTTTAGTTTGTTAACATGTGAAATACGTTGGTGAATATTAAAAACAAAAGATTATATCAAACAGATGTGCATCCAGAATTAAATATGTAAAACTTGCACCTTAATATATGCAAGATGATATATTTTTATACATGCTACTCGCACTTTAAGGTGCGGCTGAGCCGATATTTTAAGTCTGATATTTGGTGATTTAAAAATCCGATATTCCAATATAATATTTTTTTTCTTTCAGACACATAGAATCTAAACAGGTTTCTCTATGTTTGTTACACGGAGCTATTTATTGCTCATTTGCGCTCTGTCTGCCAGCTTGGATCAGCTGGTTGTTTGTTGTGTTTGGAATGTGGACGTTGCAGGATGCCCTCTGGTGGACAAGTCATGCAACATCAACATTCATAACATGGTTGTTTCTCCAATCTCTTCTTTACTTTTTCGTTTTTCATACAGTTAATATCAGCTGATAATTGCAGGCTGCCAATTGGTCAGACTCTAGCTTTAATTACTACAAATATGTTCCAACACCCTTTTTACATAATACAGATAATACATTAAAGGGCAAAATTCTAATAGTGTTGAGTACCTTGACTAAATGCATGGGCTGAGGATGGAAACCAGCATGGAGGGCTAATCGGCGCCTGTTCTCCATTACCACAGCCACTGGGTCCCTCCTCCTGCAGCTGCTGAACAGATTCAAGGAGGATAAGGTCGAGATGTAGGACACACCACCTGTACGGGTGCTGAAGCCATGACCAAAACAATCTGAGACAAAGAGGGAGAGAAAAAAGGTAAACTGCTTTTCTAAAATAACACATTGAAATAAATACATTTAATAGCATTTAAATGAATGCTAAGCTACTTCTAGCTCAGTTTGTATTTATTTACCAACATCTTGTCAACAGATTATACTTTAATAGAAATTTTAACACAGTGCACTAAATGATAAGAAAATTCATTAAATGTCAGGATTAAATGATAACATGAGCTGATCTCATGCACAGTTGTGTGAAAAAGTGTTTCCCCCCCTTCCTGATTAACTATTTTTTGTATGTTTGTCACACTTAAATGTTTCAGATAATCAAATAAATTTAAATTCTAGACAAAGATAACACAAGTAAACAATTTCTAAATGAAAGTGTTTATTATTAAGGTGGAAAAAATTAAACCTACATGGCCCAGTGTGAAAAACCTTTTCACACCACTGTATGTCTCCTGTTATCAGTTCACTAGGACATATTTGCATGGACAAAGGAGTCCAACGGTATATGGTGTTGGGTATTGGTACATTCTCAGTTTCCTCTTTATCTAATAGATATATCACTATAGTTTAAGTGGTTATCAAATGATTAGACTTTATTATAAAATTAAACAGTCAAGTAGCAGTGAATCACTGTTTTTCCTCCATATATTAAAGACTCTGGAATTTACTATTGTGCAATATATAGTATCAATATATAGTATATGTATGACATATTAAGTTTTGATAGACAAACTCATTCTATCTTCCTTTCAAATATACACCCATTTACAGAAAATGGAAAACACGCTGTTCCCAAATAGTTAGTGTGGGACGGGGAAGTCAAACTGTTTTCATTTCACATATCGTGCACTAATGTTAACAGGAACCTTAATTGTTTATTTATTACCGTACTTTGCTACTGTATGACTACCAGTGGGCGAGATCTTTATCAACAGGAGAAGCTGTAAAATATATAAAAATACACCTAAAAGTTTAAAATCTATGCACTCGTTCACATTTTTAAAAATAATTCAATGGCCCAAATTGGAGTCTTTGTACGACCGATTCTGGCCCTCGAGACTTATGTTTGACACCCTTGATGTAGGAGGAGAAATCCAAACTCCATTCACTATACAGTAATTTAATAACTCCATAAAACTCATAAGTATGTTTTGCTTAAGCCGACCTGGAATGAGCGCAGACTTCAGAACTGTGAGTTCTCCCTTCAGCGCAGGAAGCTGCTGCATAAACGTCGACACTTCTTCGCACACTTCTTCGCCAGGTGAGACCGAATCTGTGGAGGCTCTGCAACTAGGACAAGTCTCGTCCACCGGTCTCTGCTTGTACTGGAAGTCGTATAGGGCCGTAAAAAGGAGGTTCTGGTAATGAGCCAGCACCTCTTTGCCCTGTGCGGTGGTGAGGACCGTGATCGAGCTCAGGTCCAGCTGGTCCAAAGTCTGCTTGAAACGGTACAAACTCTCCACTGTGGAGCTCGAGTCCAGGATGTGCACACTTTTGCAGGAGCCCAAGAACGTGTCTACGAAGCCGTTTTTCTCCCGGTAAGTGTTCCCGCACAGCACGAAGACCTGCGAGTCTGAAACCGAGTCCTCCAGCAGAGAAGCGCCCGTGCATGATGCACAGCAGCGGTGAAGCAGATCCACCAGCACGGCTCGACTCATCGCGGAGAAGCTGAAGTATCTGCCGCTCAGCACACAGAGAAAACTCGCAGACAAACGCAGACTCCCTGCCCTTTATGCGGGACCGCAAGGAACGTGTTTGACAACCAACATACCTCAAAAACTACAGAAACTACAGCTGACTCAGTACTTCCTGCACTGCACAGTCGCTCCGCCCACTCTGGAAAGTCCTAACGCTCGGTGGAAATTCTTCTTTCCTCAGCAGCTGCTGCATACAGTAAAGGTCGAGTGAAGTCCAAGTGTGAACAATACAGACTTTTCTGCAAAACATTAGGAGCACAGCATGCTGGCCACAAACTGCACCAGCGTGTCCCCGAGAAATACTGCAAGTATTAACCTATTAGCACACAGTGTAGGCTAAACCGCTACAGCATGTCTGTAGACACTCATGTTGTCAAACTGATATAGATCAGATAGAACGGCTTATTCTAATATTATTAAAGCAACATTTTAACCTTTTTAATGGTTTTGCATAATGTTATCATGTTGAGGTTATAAATGCATGAATAGGTTTAATCTAATGCTGTGAATAAATCAGAGTATACACCAAATGGAGTTCCTATTTTCTTTCAGCTGGTAAATACTTGATTGGAGTTTAGTATGTGTCATTTTCATGCTGTCATTCATACAGTATATAGTACTGTGTATTAGAGTCAGCCCCCATTTCTTTATATTTTGCTAGGAAAATGGGAAATAGGTGCAGCAGTTTGTTGAAACGTGTACAGGCCTACATGGAACTACATGGTGGATGAAAATGCAACTCTATTTTTGATTGTAACAAGACATCAAACACCACTGGCTGAAATGCAAACCCAAACCATTACACAGCCTCCACCATGTTTTACAGATAGCTGTAGACACTCACTGTTGGATCTCTTTCCTGACTCCCTCCATGCATACTGACCGTGCATAAATGTAAATTATAACTTGATTGTAATTTGTTGTTTATGAAAGAATTACAGAGTGACAGGATTAACTATATTTTAGTGTTTGAATGATACTAGCATAATGTAAAAATAAATAAATAAATAAAAAAGCTGAAAAGAAAGCAGATAAATGGGATAAAGAAGGTTAAAGTTCAAATGGAATTAAAATCAGGGTATTTTGTAACCTTAATTGATATGAGTGGCGTAACATAAGTAGTAGCACCACATTATTAATCATATTTTGTCATGATGGAAATTATGGTAATTGCCAGAGCATATGATCCCTGTATGTACAGTCCATGTGGTCAACGTCAAACTTCCTCTATTTAGCATTTGTAAGCATCAAAAAACCAAGTAGTGACTAGTTTATTATTTACTACAATGAAGTTGGAATAAACTAAGACCAGCTTTTTAAGGAACTGATTAAAGCACAGTATTTGTCAGAAATATTTTATATCATTACAGCTGTCTCAAGCTCTAAGTAAAGTCATTAATGCATTCTTTGTTCCCTATTTACACCAGCTTTACAACATATTATAACCCATTTATTATACTCATATACTGTCTAATATAAACAAAAGCAAGCGTCAGTGTGAATACAGTGTACAGGATTTGCCCCTGAAATCTGTACAGTACACAGGACAGTTTGTCAGCTGCTTTGCTTTCACAGCACAGACCGCTGCTAGACGCGAGGAATGAGGAACAGCAGGGCTGCGAATGTCAGCTCTGTCTCTTTCTATGTGGAAATCTGACTCACCTGATGAGCAGGAGGATGTTGGATTTTCCCATGGGTTATTTGTGAGCCACAGTGTCAGCAACGTAATTAAAATCGGGTGCAAGAGCACAACAAAGTAAAGAGAAAGAAAAACAAAAAGAAAAAAAATGTGCTGATGGTGCTGCTGGGAGAGGTCAGTGAAGGAACTCGAAGGCATGCAGGAAGGGTTTTACTGCGTGATGGGGTAAAATGTGCTTCTGTGGCTCGTAAACTCTTTTATACTTTATGATACAAAAGTAATAATTAAAAAAAAAAAAACAGCCAGAAGTACCCAAATAGCTGGGAGTATTCATTTCAACATTTAATAAAAACATTCAATTGTTTTCCTTTGTATATTTCTGCACTTTTTTCTTTTTAATCATTTTAATTTTTTATCATTATTATTTATTTATATATGACTTTTTTATGATATACTATATTCTGTCATATTATATGTTATTTATTTTATTGTCAGTAGCCAAATGCAAAAGTGTTGAAACTATATACCTGTATCTCTCTCTCTCTCTCTCTCTCTATATATATATATATATATATATATATATATATAAAAAAAAAACACCCAGCACGCCCCTGCGGGCGGTTTATCCTTCAAGCTCGGGTCCTCTACCAGAGGCCTCGGAGCTTGAGGGTCCTGCGCAGTATCTTAGCTGTTCCCAGGACTGCGCTCTTCTGGACAGAGATCTCCGATGTTGTTCCCGGGATCTGCTGGAGCCACTCGCCTAGCTTGGGAGTCACCGCACCTAGTGCTCCGATTACCACGGGGACCACCGTTACCTTCACCCTCCACATCCTCTCGAGCTCTTCTCTGAGCCCTTGGTATTTCTCCAGCTTCTCGTGTTCCTTCTTCCTGATATTGCTGTCATTCGGAACCGCTACATCGATCACTACGGCCGTCTGCTTCTGTTTCTCTACCACCACTATGTCCGGTTGGTTAGCCACCACCATTTTGTCCGTCTGTATCTGGAAGTCCCACAGGATCTTAGCTCGGTCATTCTCCACCACCCTTGGGGGCATCTCCCATTTTGACCTCGGGACTTCCAGGTTATACTCGGCACAGATGTTCCTGTATACTATGCCGGCCACTTGGTTATGGCGTTCCATGTATGCCTTGCCTGCTAGCATCTTGTACCCTGCTGTTATGTGCTGGATTGTCTCTGGGGCATCTTTACACAGCCTGCACCTGGGGTCTTGCCTGGTGTGATAGACCCCAGCCTCTATGGATCTTGTGCTCAGAGCTTGTTCTTGTGCTGCCATGAGATATATATATATATATATATATATATATATATATATATATATATATATATATATATATATATATATATATATATATATATATATATATGACTTTATTTTGTTCAATTTTCATTATTGCTTTGTTTTAGCTGACTAACATGTTCATAGTTGCATGTAGTACACTTTAAATTGATCGATTGCATGTGCCCTGAGCCACCACCAGGGGACGCCAGATATCCAGCTCAGATACCACCTGCTTCCTCACCGTCAACCTGCATGTTTGATAACACATTTCAAACTTCTCAGCAACTTACCAACCAGAAACAGGAAGCTTCACACATACAGATGTGTTTTACCTCACTGTGTGTTACCAGGCTACATGCTTTAAGCCCCATCTCAGGCCTTGCAGGCCTCCTTGCGTCGTGTATATGAAATGTGATGCTTGTCCCCAGTGGATGTCTCTGCTGCAGCTTTCTATTTTCCCACTCTGGCTGCCCACTGGGACTGAAGCTCCCTGTCAACTCTCCTGCCAAGGTTACAGCCTGCTTCTACTGCTGCTGAAGAATTTATTATCCGCATATATTTATATTTCTCCACTGGGATTGGTGCCTATTTCCATCTATATCTATGTGGGTTTTTTTGGCATTGGCATAAAGTGTTACAAAAATAAAGAAGGCCATACGACTCATTCATCTGCCTAATGTGTCTATCTGACTGCAACTATATTTAATTTAATGATAATGTACTGTATTGATCCTGCTTGTCAGGAACAGGCATGTATTTTCTGCTTTCACTAAGTGGAAAGATTGTATGCGATGGCTTAACTCATTATAGATTAGGTAATCATTTACTAATGCTTATTAAAACAGTCATAGCGTTTGAAGAAATTTCATTTTTTGACCACTTATTGCAGCTGGCTGCTGCATGGGTTGCCATATTTAATCTAAAAATGCCAGTGTAACAGCAGTAAAAGGGTCCTTACTTCTGAGACTGGGCACTTACATTTTCTGTCAAGTATTTCTGCATGTTTTTTGTGCCTCACCACAGTTAGTGGGAAATGATTAAATCAAGCTGTGAATAAAGTTCAGTGAATTTCTCAAAATAATGCACTATGCGATTACAATGGAGAGCGATTTGGTTCATGGACAAAGGTGGCTTTTTTTCTCAAGATTTCATGACAAATTTAAGAAGATTAAAGGTGTGGAGTGTGTTCCAAGTGCTGCATTTGCATTTGGCTGCAGTTTACGGGAATCTTAAACGTGGTAGTCAAAACGGATGCTAGCCCAAAGGAAGGAGGACATCATTAAGCTTTGAAAAAAGAAAAACTCTAGTTACTGTGGTCAGTCAACACTCTGGTGCAATATGCACTGATGAGCTCAGCAACAACAAAAGCCTTGAGACTACTGAGGGATCACTGATGACAGACAAATGTAATTATGAATAAAAAATTCTTCAGAACATCACCGCCAAGCCAAGAAAGAATAGAAAAAAACAGCATCGGGCCATGTCCACGGGTGCCAAACCTGACAGGACTGTGAGTCATTATTAGGAGGGTAACAAAGGTTACATTTTTGCAGGTTAATGATGTCCTCCATTTTTTTCTCTCTCTCAATGACTGTCTCATTAATACAAACACAAAGCACATCCAATATACAAGTCTTGTATAACCATGGAAGTACAGTGAGGCTGCCGCAACAAACTAGTGTCATTATTACTGCATAGATCTGTGTAAGTAAGAAAAGAGTTTTACAAGTGGACATTTCACTGCACTAGGAATGTAGATGCTTATAATATGTAAACACATTAAAAGCTGTGTAAATGTGCATCAAAAGAAATGTATTCCTAACTTAATTATTCAGAGTTCCGAACATTTTAGTCCCTTTTAGTTGTTTAAACCTTATTATTTTTGATTGACTTCAAGCGTTTTGTTGGATAAATGAACCTCAGTTAAAAGCCCAATTTTACTGTACTTGTTTTCATTGTTTTATAAGAGTGTGTGCCTGGTGGAGGAAAAAAGCAAAGCGTCAGTTTGACTCCTGAGTGAAGTGAGTTAGCAGGTTTAGAAACACTGCAGAGTGAGATTCTGCTCAGTGGTAAAATATTGATCTCTGTATTAAACCTAAAGCTGGCTCCACTGAGGTTTTTCGAGGCAGAAGTAGTAAAGCACACCCTGTTACAGTGTGACGTGTCACTGAAGAAACAAATAACTGATCAGATGTTCAGATTTAAGCTGTTGAAAATGACCTGTTGGCCTATAATCTGTGAAACATACATCAAAAATATCTCTCATTAATTATAGGGTTAACCCATTAATCTCTGGCTCTCTTCCACAGTGTGTCTTTGTTGTCTTACTCCCCTCACCCACAGCCGGTCACAGTAGATGGGTGCCCCTCCCTGAGCCTGGTTCTGCTGCAGAAATGTCATACTGCTAAAGGGGAGTTTTTCAATCCCACTGTGTGCTTATGCATCAGATTTTTGGGGTTTTCTCTGTTTTATTGTGCAATATAAACCAGCACGATGGAACAGCTGTTGTGATTTGGCGCTAAACTACCTAAGAATTTAACTGAATTTCTATCACAAGGCAGAAACTGGAGCTTTTGACAAAGTGACTTTTATCTTTTTCTATCCAGCTAAAAAGGCTCACTTTTGCTTTAACTGATCTGGCCAAGAGGGCAGCAGAAACAAACCCTTCATAAATCCTGTCGTCTTTAGTCTATTCTCCAATATAAGCAAAGACATTACACATAAAACACACACACACACATAGGAAATCACTTTTTTGGAACAACACCTGGTTTAAAGTCTGACCAGCAGTAGAAACCAAACTCACTGTTTCTGCTTTAGAGCTCCGGATCCTGGTGAAGTAACAACAATGACCTGTAGAGAGGACTCAGGTATGGGAGCTTGTCTTTTTACTCTGGGATAAAGAGCTCTGGCTTTGCTGCCAACAAAAATTCAGTTGGTTCTCAATAATGTGGCTCCAAATTTCTACCTCAATGCCCGGTTAATTGCTGAAGATGAAATATCAAACCAATAAGCGCTTTCTTTATTTCTTATTATTTCATGTCATAACCTAGTTTGACGACTACCCCCCGACTCACTTCTATCCCCCCCTGCTGTCCCAGGCTCCACCGGCCGCTGACAGACACCAGACCCTGCCGTCGTGCACGTCTCTCTCTCTCTCTCTCTGCCTCTCTGCCTCTCTCTATCTGTCGGTGACGCGCTCCAAGGTTTCTTCCTACCGGAGGCATCAGCAGCAGCAGCGGCGGCGGCGGTGTATCGGTGACTGCTGGCTGAGAGCGCCTGAGAAGAGACACACGGAGGATTGTTCCCAGCTTCTCCCCCCCCACACACACACTCACAAACACCGGGATTTATTACGCTGACGCAATTTGCGGATTTGCGGAGCATCTATCGAATCTTCCGCTGTGTGACCCGGTAAGGTACGGAGAGGTGCGCTCTCTGCTGTGTTTTAGACCGGTGTGTGTGTTTCATTTCCCCGGTAGATGACACGCTCCTGTCAGCCCGCTGAGCGGTTTACTGGAAGGCGCTGATGCCTTTTCTACCCCCTTTCTATCTCTCTCTCGTTACTTCATCCTTCCGAGCTCAGTGTGAAACAGCGGGGTGAAACCAGAACCGAAGCTCTGTTAGTGACTGTTTATTCATTTTGATTAACGGGGACTCGCTATTGACAACTTAACGCGGTGCCGTGGCGCTTTTCAGCCAGCGGGGAGAACAGAGGTGTCTGTAACAACGGGGCTCTGGATCCGCCTATTGTTCAACAGATTCTCCAATTAAAAGTGTAATCCAGCCGGAGTGAGGCTAGAAGTCACTAAGAGTAAAAAAAGAAAGAAATGAAAAGGCGAATAAATGAGGACTGAAAGTGACCAAATAGAGGCTCAGCACTTCTGCTTCTAGAAAATCCAGAGGAGGGGGAAGGAGATTAATTGCAAATGCACATCTGTTCACTCTACTCTTTGCACCTGAGAGGCGGTGTGATGGGTTTTTTCTGTGTGTGTTTGGTGGCGTTTAAATGCTGGCCCTGCTGCTGTGTGAGCTTATGTGATGCTGGTCTTTGGTTTTGGGGTGTGTGCAGGGGAGATCAGCTGTGGTGGAGGAAAGGATGCCCTTGCTATCAAGTCACCTTGACGACCCTTCAGCAGCACACACAGAGCTGCCTTTGTCATTGTCATGCTCACACCAGTCACCTGCTTTCACATGCTGTCATAGCCATGGAGCCATTACCAAATTGAGGGTTTTATGGGTCTGGCTCATTTCCTGGATATTTCCTGGATGTTTAGTTGTAAATTAAAAGAGTATTTCCAATAAACTGAGTGGCGTTTGGTATTAATTATAGTGGAAATTGAGAAAAGGAATGTCGCAGCTATTACGTCTGGCTCTATTGGAGTTTTTAAGAAATAAGAGAGTAATTAAGGGGAAATGTTGAGGAAAGCTAACAAAGGAAGATTATTTTCTTTATAGCTCACTCTACCAGTTTGTGTAAAATCTATAAGGGAAATCCTCATTAAATGTCAAATTAAATAATAATGCAGTAAAAAAAAAGTGTAAATAGGTTTAATTTGAACAAATTACTAGACTAAAGCAGTCTTTAGTTTACCATGTGCTGATGCTGAGAAGCTCAGGATAAACAAGATGTTCTTGGTAACACATTGCCCGGGTGACGTCCTCAGCACCATGGAGAGATGGCGTCAGGGAGTGTTAATAACAAACACTTCCTTAAATCTGATGGTTAGGTGACTCAGGATGAACCAATACCAGGCCTCCGAGAGAGATTCTCTCTGAGCATCATCCAAGTGTTCGAGCTCAGTTTGTTGCACAATTTATTATTTGTTATGAATATTTCTTTTATTTAAATCTTGCCACCTTAATGGTGAAGTGGTATAGTTTTGGCAAGTGACCTGTGACTTGTGAAAATTTGCAGGATGGGAATATCAGCTTTAAGAGATTGATCTGCTATTAATTATCTCGATTAATCAGTTTTTACCTCTTAGATCAATATGATGTGGTTTTGTCTTATCATGAAACCTCAGTCTCCAGAGATATGCTGTGAAATTTGCTAGAAAAAATTGACATGCATTTTTTATGAGTAATTTTTTTAGCTGCACTGATTACAGTTTCATTGGCAGATTCTGATTTTTACAGATTTTTACTAATTTTCTCTCTAAGACCTTTGCTTATAACGAGGCTGCTAGCCACTTTTCCTTTGTTAGCTTCTTTAAAATGTCCATGTTCACTTGTGTGAGGGTGCTTTAAGTGTCTGATTAAGGTTTGCTGTTATGAATGTTTAGGTGGTGGTCTCCCAGTGATTCACTTTGGTATATTTTTTGTTTTCACTCATAGTGAGGAGCTTCCACGCTAACAAGATGTTAGCTTGTAGCTGTGAGTGTCTGTGACTGTTTGCCGGTGCCACTGTGCACGTATTGTGCATGCATGAAATGCATCACCTCATTCTTACTTGTGTCAAGCCAGCCTCCAATTCGAGACTTGCAGTCAAGCCAGCCTCCAGTTTGTTTTACGTTCCCTGTGTATTCAAAGTATTACGGGAATGGATGTGGAAACCGGATTTCAAAATAAAAGCCAACTTCGAGTGAATTAACAGATATGTTAAGAACATAATAACATATAATTTAGGCTTTTTTTTTTTTTACAAACTCTAATGTTAGATCTATATGACACAGCCTTGTACCCTAATTGTGCCCTGTCACTATCAAGGCCATCTTATTTTGGATTTCAAAGTAAAAGCCCTGTGAATCTTCATTTTTGAACTACTCTTTCAATGACTTAATAATGCTCTTAAAAGCAAAAGTCGTATTTCCAAATACTATTTGAACTTTATATCAACACTTTCCAACCACAGTCTTTTTACAGTGATACCATATCAATATCAAGTCAGTCTGATTTTGCCTTTCATAGTAATGGCCCTTTGAAATTGTCCATAATTGACTTAATCTTCTAACGATTCAAAATGCTCTAAAATGAAAAATTCTTGTTTCCACAGGGTAATTCCACCTTAGATCAACAGTATACAGCCCCACAGTGATACCATATCAATATCAAGTCATTCTGATTATGCCTTCCAAAATAAAAGCCTTTTTAAATTGTCCATAATTGACCTAACTTTCAGTGATTTCAAAATGTTTTAAAATGGAAATTTCCTGTTTCCACAGGGTAATTCCACTCCAGATCAACAGTATACAACCTCACGATGTTACCATATCAATATCAAGACATTCTGATATTGCTTTAAAAAATAAAAGCATTTTCAAACTGCCCATATCTGAGTTGCTCCTGGAACAATTTCAAAATGCTCTAAAATGGCACATTCCTGTTTCCACAGGGTAATTCCACTTTAGATCAACAGTATACAGCCCCACAGTGATACCATATCAATATCAAGTCATTCTGATTTTGCTCTCAAAAATAAAAGCCTTTTCAAATTGTCCATAATTGACCTAACTTTCAGTGATTTCAAAATGCTCTAAAAAGGAAAATTCCTGTTTCCACAGGGTAATTCCACCTTAGATCAACAGTATACAGCCCCACAGTGATACCATATCAATATCAAGTCATTCTGATTATGCCTTCCAAAATAAAAGCCTTTTTAAATTGTCCATAATTGACCTAACTTTCAGTGATTTCAAAATGCTCTAAAATGGCACATTCCTGTTTCCACAGGGTAATTCCACTTTAGATCAACAGTATACAGCCCCACAGTGATACCATATCAATATCAAGTCATTCTGATTATGCCTTCCAAAATAAATGCCCTTTCAAATTGAGCATATATACGACCTACTTTTTTAACGATTTCAAAATGTTCTTAAACAGAATTTTGCTGTTTCCACAGGATAATTTCACTTTAGTTCAACAGTATACAACCTCACGATGTTACCATATCAATATCAAGTCATTCTGATTTTGCTTTCAAAAATAAAAGCATTTTCAAACTGCCCATATCTGACTTGATCCTGGAACAATTTCAAAATGCTCTAAAATGGAAAATTCCTGTTTCCACAGGGTAATTCCACCTTAGATCAACAGTATACAGCCCCACAGTGATACCATATCAATATCAAGTCATTCTGATTATGCCTTCCAAAATAAATGCCCTTTCAAATTGAGCATATATACGACCTACTTTTTTAACAATTTCAAAATGTTCTTAAAAAGAATTTTGCTGTTTCCACAGGATAATTTCACTTTAGGTCAACAGTATACAACCTCACGATGTTACCATATCAATATCAAGTCATTCTGATTATGCCTTCCAAAATAAAAGACTTTTCAAATTGCCAAGATACGACCTACTCTTTTAAAGATTTCAAAATGCTCTAAAAGTGAAAATTGCTGTTTCCACAGGATAATTTCACTTTAGGTCAACAGTATACAACCTCACGATGTTACCATATCAATTTCAAGTAATTCTGATTATGCCTTCCAAAATAATGGCCTGTTGAAAATGCCCATAATTTACCTAACTTTCAGTGATTTCAGAATGCTCTAAAAAGGAAGGTTTCAGTTTCCACAGGGTAATTCCACTTTAGATCAACAGTATACAACCTCACGATGTTACCATGTCAATTTCAAGTCAGTCTGATTTTGCTTTTCAAAATAAAAGCTTTTCAATTTGCCCATATATGACTTACTCTTGGAGCGAATTCAAAATGCTCTAAGATGGAAAATTGCTGTTTCCACAGCATAATTCCACTTTAGATCAATAGTATCCAACCCCACAGTGATACCATATCAATATCAAATCAGTCTGATGTTGCCTTCCAAAATAAAAGACTTTTCAAATTGCCGATATACGACCTACTCTTTTAAAGAATTCAGAACGCTCTAAAAATGAAACTTGCTCTTTCCACAGGATGAATCCATGTTAGATCAAAAGTGTACATCCACACCATGGTACTACTTCAATTTCAAGTCATTCTGATTTTGCCTTCCAAAATAATGGCCTGTTGAAAATGCCGATAACTTACCTAACTTTCAGTGATTTCGGAATGCTCTAAAAAGGAAATTTTCTGTTTCCACAGAATAATTTCACTTTAAATCAACAGTATACAACCCCACAGAGATACGATGTTAAGATCAAGTCACTCTGATTTTGCCTTCCAAAATAAAAGTATTTTCAAATTGCCCGTAGACGACCTACTCGTTTAACGATTTCAAAATGCTCTTAAATTGAAAGATGCTGTTTCCACAGGATAATTCCACTTTAGATCAACAGTATCCAACCCGACAGTAAAACCATGTAAATTTCATGTTGGTCTGATTTCGCCTTTCAAATTAATGGCCCGTCGAATTTGTCCATATGTGATATACTCTTTCAATTATTTCAGAATGTTTTAAAAATGAAAATTGCTGTTTCAACACATATTGGGTTTTCATTTTGAAAAGCAAAATCAGACTCAATTGATTATGACAGAATTGAATCATAAAGATGATGTAAAAGGAAGCTGAAATTGCCACTAGGTTGTAATTGATAGTACGTTTATATTTTAAGTCTGTGGAAAGATGTCATGGTTGGTTTGCAAGCTGTTTTGTAATTTCTTTATTTAGAATGACATCTTTCCACAGACTTAAAATATAAAGAGCAATTTAAGAGCATTTTGAAATCGTTAAACGAGTAGGTCGTCTACGGGCAATTTGAAAATACTTTTATTTTGGAAGGCAAAATCAGAGTGACTTGATCTTAACATCGTATCTCTGTGGGGTTGTATACTGTTGATTTAAAGTGAAATTATTCTGTGGAAACAGAAAATTTCCTTTTTAGAGCATTCCGAAATCACTGAAAGTTAGGTAAGTTATTGGCATTTTCAACAGGCCATTATTTTGGAAGGCAAAATCAGAATGACTTGAAATTGAAGTAGTACCATGGTGTGGATGTACACTTTTGATCTAACATGGATTCATCCTGTGGAAAGAGCAAGTTTCATTTTTAGAGCGTTCTGAATTCTTTAAAAGAGTAGGTCGTATATCGGCAATTTGAAAAGTCTTTTATTTTGGAAGGCAACATCAGACTGATTTGATATTGATATGGTATCACTGTGGGGTTGGATACTATTGATCTAAAGTGGAATTATGCTGTGGAAACAGCAATTTTCCATCTTAGAGCATTTTGAATTCGCTCCAAGAGTAAGTCATATATGGGCAAATTGAAAAAGCTTTTATTTTGAAAAGCAAAATCAGACTGACTTGAAATTGACATGGTAACATCGTGAGGTTGTATACTGTTGATCTAAAGTGGAATTACCCTGTGGAAACTGAAATCTTCCTTTTTAGAGCATTCTGAAATCACTGAAAGTTAGGTAAATTATGGGCATTTTCAACAGGCCATTATTTTGGAAGGCATAATCAGAATTACTTGAAATTGATATGGTAACATCGTGAGGTTGTATACTGTTGACCTAAAGTGAAATTATCCTGTGGAAACAGCAATTTTCACTTTTAGAGCATTTTGAAATCACTGAAAGTTAGGTCAATTATGGACAATTTGAAAAGTCTTTTATTTTGGAAGGCATAATCAGAATGACTTGATATTGATATGGTATCACTGTGGGGCTGTATACTGTTGATCTAAGGTGGAATTACCCTGTGGAAACAGGAATTTTCCATTTTAGAGCATTTTGAAATTGTTCCAGGATCAAGTCAGATATGGGCATTTTGAAAATGCTTTTATTTTTGAAAGCAAAATCAGAATGACTTGATATTGATGTGGTAACATCGTCAGGTTGTATACTGTTGACCTAAAGTGAAATTATCCTGTGGAAACAGCAATTTTCACTTTTAGAGCATTTTGAAATCTTTAAAAGAGTAGGTCGTATCTTGGCAATTTGAAAAGTCTTTTATTTTGGAAGGCATAATCAGAATGACTTGATATTGATATGGTAACATCGTGAGGTTGTATACTGTTGACCTAAAGTGAAATTATCCTGTGGAAACAGCAAAATTCTTTTTAAGAACATTTTGAAATCGTTAAAAAAGTAGGTCGTATATATGCTCAATTTGAAAGGGCATTTATTTTGGAAGGCATAATCAGAATGACTTGATATTGATATGGTATCACTGTGGGGCTGTATACTGTTGATCTAAGGTGGAATTACCCTGTGGAAACAGGAATTTTCCATTTTAGAGCATTTTGAAATTGTTCCAGGATCAAGTCAGATATGGGCATTTTGAAAATGCTTTTATTTTTGAAAGCAAAATCAGAATGACTTGATATTGATATGGTAACATCGTGAGGTTGTATACTGTTGAACTAAAGTGAAATTATCCTGTGGAAACAGCAAAATTCTTTTTAAGAACATTTTGAAATCGTTAAAAAAGTAGGTCGTATATATGCTCAATTTGAAAGGGCATTTATTTTGGAAGGCATAATCAGAATGACTTGATATTGATATGGTATCACTGTGGGGCTGTATACTGTTGATCTAAGGTGGAATTACCCTGTGGAAACAGGAATTTTCCTTTTTAGAGCATTTTGAAATCACTGAAAGTTAGGTCAATTATGGACAATTTGAAAAGGCTTTTATTTTTGAGAGCAAAATCAGAATGACTTGATATTGATATGGTATCACTGTGGGGCTGTATACTGTTGATCTAAAGTGGAATTACCCTGTGGAAACAGGAATGTGCCATTTTAGAGCATTTTGAAATTGTTCCAGGAGCAACTCAGATATGGGCAGTTTGAAAATGCTTTTATTTTTTAAAGCAATATCAGAATGTCTTGATATTGATATGGTAACATCGTGAGGTTGTATACTGTTGATCTGGAGTGGAATTACCCTGTGGAAACAGGAAATTTCCATTTTAAAACATTTTGAAATCACTGAAAGTTAGGTCAATTATGGACAATTTAAAAAGGCTTTTATTTTGGAAGGCATAATCAGAATGACTTGATATTGATATGGTATCACTGTGGGGCTGTATACTGTTGATCTAAGGTGGAATTACCCTGTGGAAACAAGAATTTTTCATTTTAGAGCATTTTGAATCGTTAGAAGATTAAGTCAATTATGGACAATTTCAAAGGGCCATTACTATGAAAGGCAAAATCAGACTGACTTGATATTGATATAGTATCACTGTAAAAAGACTGTGGTTGGAAAGTGTTGATATAAAGTTCAAATAGTATTTGGAAATACGACTTTTGCTTTTAAGAGCATTATTAAGTCATTGAAAGAGTAGTTCAAAAGTGAAGATTCACAGGGCTTTTACTTTGAAATCCAAAATAAGATGGCCTTGATAGTGACAGGGCACAATTAGGGTACAAGGCTGTGTCATATAGATCTAACATTAGAGTTTGTAAAAAAAAAAAGCCTAAATTATATGTTATTATGTTCTTAACATATCTGTTAATTCACTCGAAGTTGGCTTTTATTTTGAAATCCGGTTTCCACATCCATTCCCGTAATACTTTGAATACACAGGGAACGTAAAACAAACTGGAGGCTGGCTTGACTGCAAGTCTCGAATTGGAGGCTGGCTTGACACCAGTTCATTCTTGAGGCTGCTTACATGAGGCTGACCAGCTGGGCCAACCCGTTCTCACTCCCAAAGCGTAACATTTTACGCTAGGTGACAAATCGTCACCATATTACGTTTTCGGCTACCCACCACGTTCCTAAATGACGACCTCGGAAAAAGAGGAAATATGAGAACCGTCTGGACTGAACCTACACATGTTCGCTCTTTTTCTTCAAATCGCTTAGAAACACGCTATTTAACATCATTAAAGTCCTGGTTAAGGTCAGGAATAAGGTTATGGTCAGGGCTAGGGATAAGGTTAGGTTTAGGGCTGGAATACAGGGCTGGAACGTCTATTACCGCGGGAGCGTCATTGCACTGGATTCCAGCCATAACCCGCCGCGTACCATAAGAACGCCGAAGGTCTCCTTTCGCGTTCCTCAGGAACGCCGCGGGACGTGACAAAACGTCGACATGTTACGCCTCGGGAGTGAGAACGCTCTGGCTGGGCACCGGTCAGGGCTGAGAACACTGGGAATTGGATGATTTGGGTGTCTGATCAGTTGATCACATCATCAATAGCATGCTACCCATTGACACTTAATTTCATTTCAAGCCAGCATGATTATTCCTTATGGGATCTTGTGTTTTAGTCCTATAAATGAATTTTCTCCCTTCTTGTTCTGATTTTGGTCTCTACCAGTGATTGTCTCTTTAGCCAATTTATGCTTCATTGTGGAGATAATGTGTCATCTGGATGTGTTAAATACTTGCATTCTGTCTGCTGGTCTTTGCAGTTACACGTGTTGTTAAAAATTAATTGGTTGCTGCTCACGATTCGACCTAAAGACTATATTACAGAGCAGGATTTTGTCTTATCCGGGTAACTTCAGGGTTAACCCTGAGTTTTCTGTGGTTCACTTCTTATCAGGGTATATCACCATGGTACCTCATGCTGCTCCAGAGATGGTCATGTTCTAGATTTGAAATCAGCAGGTACGACATGCCAACCCCATGCTTCCACCCGTATAATGTGAATGCGCAGAGATACCCTGGTTTACCTTAGTGTGCTGATAACCAGCTTCATATGACTGCTTACACTGATTGCAGCTGTTAGCGTAAGTGAATCCAGATAACAGAATTCTGTAACGCTGGGCTCTGGTTTCCTGCAGTTAAGTCACGAGAAGCAATCCTGCTGTGTGTGCTAGAGTTAATCACAAAAGTAATGTTACTTTGCAGAAAGAGTCAAAATTCCCTACGGGTCTGGAGACCTGTCAGCTAGTTAGCTGATTTGCTTCTGGGGACAACTGCTAAATTTTCAGGGCTTTCCTTAAAGTCCGCAGATATCCGATATAAGACCTTCCATTCCATCCACTGGTAATCTTTTAAGAGTGAACTGTTTTATCTATATGTCGATATCTGTTCTTAGGGTTTGAACTGGTGGGTTACTTTTGGTTCCTAGGGTATTTAAAAGTAGATAGGGAGACTCAGTCTCATCCCTCAGTTTTCAGACCCATCTTCTGTTATCCAGCTTGGATTTAGATTCAGGAGACAGGCACCCTCTCTGCTTTTGACATTAAGGCCATTACATATTGCAAAAATGATAAACTATGAATTTTTCAGATCGGAAAAATCTACACACCGAAAGCATTGTGTTTTTGCAGAAAAATTACCCTCAAAAGATGCACAGTGAAAAAAAATGAAGCTGACATGAAGCAATGATGAGCTGGTCCTGATGTTTCTAAACAAGAAAACAAAGAAACAGAGATTCTGGTTCCAGCTATAGTGTCCAGCTATTTTAAAATCAGTTCAGATTAATAGCTCAGCTAATTGATTACTTGCTTCAGTTCTACAATGTATCAATCAGTGAGTATCCAGAGTGAGGCTTGGTGTTGGCTAGATCGCCCTGTCACGATGCCTGTGAATGAGTGACATTAAAACAGTGTTTCCCAGGAGGCCGTGGAAACACAGACACCACTCATCATCATCAACAACAAACAGCTTCTCTATTGTCTGCAGGCAAACAGCCGGCTGTTACATCATTAACTGACACGACGTTGTGACTGCTGAATATCAGCTCTGGAGTCACTGCAGTAGAATTTGACACCACTCTGCCCAGCGGTGGCCGGCTGCTGAGGTCGCGTGAGGCTGAAGGGATTAGAGCTATGGTGGTGGTGGTGGCGGCTGCGCACCAAATTTTCCCCAGGTGGCCGGGTCGTTGGGGGGAACGAGGCTGATGATTTCTCACAGGACAGAGTGGAAACAATGTGACGCGGCCTCCATCATTCAACGCACAGACACGGGCTCCTCTTTCAGTTTTTCAGATTGGACTGAAAATCTCTTCACTCTTACCTGTCGTGATTGTGTTCGGTGCATCTCATTACACCGTGTGGCAAAAGCAGCCTGTTAGCCTGTTATGCGATTATCCATCCTCCTCGTGTCTTTTGCAGATTTTGCCTCACAAACATTAATTGACCCCACGCTGCAGAGCTCAATGGGGAAGACTGTCGCTAATTGCGGTGGTATTTTGAGATACGGTGGGAGCATTAGGCTCTTCCACCACGGGAGGAATTATTCACTAGAGATGTTTCCACCAGCATTTATGTGTGAGTGAGAGTCTCTGTTTCCCTGGATTTCAGCTCACTGTGGGGACGCAAACCTGAAATACACGTCAAACTGTGGGCATTGAAAAAAACAAACCTCACTCACTCATTTATAGGTGTTTAAATATGTACACTTGAATCTTGTTTTGAGTATAAATATACTGTTTCATGTCCTCTAACGTCTGACCAGCAGTCACATATCAAACTACATCTGCCTCCCCTCATAAAATAAATAAAAGGCTTGTGTTGTAGAAAATACATTTTTGTTTTTCGTTTGAAAAATAGTGATTGACAAAACTTAATTTTACCTAAAACAAATGCTAGATATTCCATTCTAAACTTTACACTCTCTATTCAATACTACATTCTGTAACAGTATGTTATGAACTTGTATTGGATCTGACTGAGAAATTGGTGTGTGCTGTTGCAATTTATTAATCACAGTTTGCTCTTGGCTTGTTTATCATCAGTCTCTCTGCCCTCATTTCCAACTGGTCACCCCAGATGTCTGCCTCCTGGTCTTGTTGGAGGTTTCTTCCTGTAAAAAGGGAGTTTTTCATTCCCACTGGCACCAAGTGCTTGCCCATAAGTGGATTATTTGATTTTCCCTGTATTATTGTAAGGTGTTTACCTTACACAGTGTTGGGGAGTAACGGAATACATTTACCGCCGTTATGCTGGGCTTACACTGTGCGATTTCTGGCCCATTTTGAGCCGATTTTTGAGTCGTGCGACCGTTTTGGCGATTTTGGCCTTCATCGTGCGTCGTGCATCGTGTAGTATACGTGGGGTAACGAGAAGCGATTAACACCTCACGACCAGCTCCCGATCATCAATCGCTTGGTCATGAGGGTGTCACCGCAGTTTCTCACACTGCGCACGCGCAAACACAAATGTCAGCGAAAAAGACGGCGCAGCACGACAGTGCAGCGTGTGATCTGGACACAAGCGATGGAGGCACTTGTAGAACTTTGGAAAGCTCATCTGAGCCTTTTCGATGTGGCCTCACAAAATTATCACGACCACAACAACCGTGAAAATAGTTGGATAGACATTGCTGCTCAATGCCTGATCAATGTTTTTCATTAGCAATTTAGCAAAGTTGATGGCGGTGGTGTGCGTGTCTGTGTGAGTGAAAGACAGAAAGGGAGAGCGAGCGACAGAATTTCTGTTATAACCTTAATTTTATGGACGCACAGTGTGAGCACTCGGGTCGCATCAGAGCACCGGGTCGTATAGTGTGAGACCCTGCATCGTGACCTATGAACTTCTAACCCCTGCGAGTCAATCGTACAGTTTGAGCAGGAGCTGAATCGCGTGACTGAAAAAAAACGCAGTGTGAGCCCGGCATTACGTATTTAAAATACAAAATATGAGTAACTGTATTCCGTTACAGTTACCGTTTAAAAAGGTGGTATATAGAATACAGTTACTTTGTTGAAATAAATGGATTACACTGCGGTACTTTCCTGTTTCATTTTGTCGCGGGTCAGGACTGTTTGGGTTTGGTTTGACAGCTACGTTCTGTTGTTCCAGGCTGCAGCGTTACGGTTGCCATGGTTACAGGGCAACGCTCTCTGCAACTGTGTGTTTCCTGGGTGAGAGAGCACCTTTTTGTTGTTGTGCTAAGCTAATAGGCAGAATGCTACAGGCATAGCTCTAAAGAATGTAGCCTCATGGGCAGTGTAGTCCGTGCTGCAGGGAGAATGGACTGCCATGCCCGTTATGTGTCTGTGAGCGAGGGAGGGAGAAAAAGGCGAGTGGAAAAGTACGAGCTGTCATCGAGCAGAAACAGGAGCTGGAAGCATGTAAATATAATAATAACCACTGCAGCCAAGAAGAGTGCCTGATGAGCCCAGTTGTAAGTAAGCTATTAAGACTCGACTGTACACCGTGTTCGTGTTTTCCTCCAAAAACAACAAGTTCCGTTATTGTAAAGCTATTTTTCGGCTATGAGCCAGAGGGAACCGAGGTATTAGCCAGAGCTCTGGACGTATTAGTCAGAGGTCCCTTTACTATGGTTTGGAGACCTGAGACCGCAGACCTTCAGTAATAGTAATAAATCACACAGCAATAGTACATTCATGTAGTTGTAAAAACCATGATAATATATTAAGTAATCCAAAGTATTCAGAATACGTTACTCTCAAAAATACATTTTGGGGCATGTATTCTGTAATCTGTAGTGGAATACATTTTAAAAGTAACCCAACACTGACCTTACAATATAAAGCGCTTTGAGGCAACTGTTGTTGTCATTTGGCACTACATAAATAAAATTTAATTTTATTGTAAAGGTTAACATAATTGACTAAAATTAGCCTCATGCTGTTTACTAGAAGACTAACATGCGATTAAAACAACAGCCTCATCAAGGAGATGTTTGTTGAGGTCATAAATAAAGAGAAAAGTACAGTTATTTTACCATGGGGTTAGATAAAATCATACTTCTGTTTTTGCCTCCTGCTGACCAGTAAGAATGCAGGTAAAAGGCACTTCCTTATTGGCTTCCCCTTTGCTTCTTTTCTGCTAGTACCTACGTGGCCAAAGCAACATGAGAAGCCTCTCAGGTGCAACATGGCCAAAAGTCATGTGATGTCATTTGTATGCGACACAAACAACATAACTGAAAATTGATGGATTTAATTTTTGCGAAGGAGTCACACTCATGAATCATTGAGTTGCGTCACTGACTGACCAATCGGTGGCATTCAGTCTGTTGACATCACATTTTCGGATTGACTCAGATTGATTGGAACCCCGCCCGAGTAGATACTACAAAAGTACCTGGTACTAGATACTACCACCTAATGGGAAAACTAAAAAAAAAAAAAAAAAGTCAAGCTGAGTAGGTACTGGTAGAAAAAGGCTATTTTCTGGTCTGGCCATCTTTTATGAAGAGACAAGGTAAGAAGAACATCAAAATAACATTAAAAAAATTGACCTGATCTCAGCTGAAACCCAGCTGAATGTTGAGAAGGGGATGAAAAAATACATTGTTCGTATGAAGCATCACTTAAAGATTTGGTATGCTGTCCTGATGCTTAAGGTCATGACAAGGGGAATCAATGGAAGTGAGGCAGAGTCCTCCAAAGGATAGCTATTTGAGTTTGTGTGTGAGAGAGGAGTCGCCAGCTGTGTATTGATTGGAAGACTCAGCATTCAGACTGACTTCTGGCTCCAGACCAGTTTTCTCTCCCGCTTGTTCGCTCGCTCCTCACAGCTGGTTTTCATTCGCTGTCACAGAAATCAGACTCTGAGATTTACAACCAGTGCGGTGTGAGCAGGAGGGCAGCGTCTGGTCTGAGGGGAAAAAACAAAATGCATATGCACGTGCTTCCTGAATTCACAGCGCAGTGCCATGCGTTCAAGCTGCAGCGCAGAATAGTCAGCTTTAATGCAGAAAGACAAATGTTTTTAAGGCCAGAGGGTCACTATAAATGCAAGAATGAAATTACTTTGACTGAAGGGGTGAATGGGTTCACTTAAAGGGGCACTCTAGTGATTTATTATTGCACTCAAATAGCACAAGTTGCAAGACAAAAGCTGTATTAGAAAAAAAAACAAAAAACAGGCTGTAACAAACTATTTAGATGCTGTCAGAAACATAGACCCAGATTCTGATGCTTTAACAGCTGTGCTCAATAACTATCAAATCAGAAAACATCCTGACATAAAGCACTTTAAATACTGCTAGGTTTGACTTTTAGGTAAAAACACATATTCACAAACAGAAAAGAGTAAAACATTCTTAAAAAGGAACACATTTTATTCAGATAGGATGGGCACTGGGTCAAGAACATCTAGATGAGAAGAAGTCTTCGCCCTTCTGGGGGAGCTGGAGTTGGAATGGTTCTATCCATTTTCAACTCCCATCTGGAGAGAAGTTCAGACAAATCCAATTTGCCTTCTCATGCTTTCAATGTAATTTGCAACCAGAGTTTTCATAGTAGTGACCAGAGAAAGAGAAGCTAGTAAGCTAAGAGCAACCAAGCCTAAGACAGAAAACCTGTAGAGACAATTATCAGTGCCAAGTAATGGCTGTGTGGAAGGCAGACTGTAGATCCAAATGCAGGACTTGGAGACAGGAAATAAAGTCATAATCCAGCTTTGCTGATCACTCACAATAATACAAAGAAGCCCAAAAAGATTGAATTGAATCAGACGCGTGGATAGCTTGAGGAAGATTATTCCAGAGGTAGGGTGCAACAGAGGCGAATGCACGGTCACCTCTGGTCTTAACGCGGGATCTAGGTCGCACCAGGAGCATTTGGCCTGCTGATCTAAGCGCTCTCCTAGAGGTATAAAAGCTGAGGAGATCTTTATGATAGCTGGGCGTGGTGTTATTTATGATTTTAAAAGTGAGCAATACGATTTTAAAATCAATCAACTTTTGTAAGAAAAACTTTAAACACATAATTCTCAACACCAAAAGGAATTATGGAGCTACTCAACTCAAAACTCTGGGACCAAGAAAACATTTCATCTTCCTACACTGAGCATCAAGCATCAAGAGGCAAGTCCAAGAGGTGTGTGCTCATATTAGAGCCAGGCAGAAGGCAGTAGCTCAATATCACATGCTCAGCCGTCAGTCTCTACTGTGCAGTCTCTGGTTGGAAATAGCAAATTCAGTCTTAAGTGATCTGTGATTTTCACACATATCTCAGTCTTTAACAAAGTAAAATCAGAAAAGATGTCAGTTGTGTTAATGCTGTAACCATGGCAAGTTATTTTTCTACAAGGCAGGTGTTGCTCCTCAACATAGAAACGTGATCTTTTTCTTGGTTTGATCGAGGGAACAAATGAACAGTCGCTATAAGAGCTAGAATGTTTCTTCTGTAGAAAGCAGCTCTAGTTCAGACTCTGAGACTGAAGAAGGGAGGGCATGTTACCAGAATTAACCTCAGTGAGCCCCTTTCCTGCTTCCTCCTCCTCCTCATGTTAATGGAGACAAAGTCATTACTGTCACTCCAGTAAGCTGCTGTAGCTTTCAGAATCAAACAGCAGCCCCTCTCATATTTCTCTGTCCAGGCTGGAGCTTATTAATTTAATAAATAGTTGTTAGTTAGAATTTAATTTTTTAATCAATTTGTTTGACTGTTGTTGTGATTTGAAACTATATAAATACAATTTAATTGAATTAAGAAAAAGGATGTCTCTGCTTTATATCAAAAACTGTATATTTAGGACTTTAAAGTATTTTGGAGTTTAGTCACAGAGGCATGTAAATGTGCTGTAGGAAGGTTTGATGGGTATTTTATAGTAGTGCAATAGTTAATGAAGCCAAAAGTGGGAAAAACTGCAGTTCCTCAAGTGGGCACTTGAGGCTGGTTCCAAAAGTGAGCAAGGCCCATAGACTTTCATGTTAAAATGCCCGTCTTTATAACAGAAAAAAGGGCACGTGTACAATGTGGTGCAAAAATGATTTTAACCTCTATCATTAGTTTACCATTTCATGGAGCAAAGAGTGAATTCTAAACCTTATCAAAGCTTAAAGTTAGAGCGATGCTCAGTTAAACTGACAGGCAGCTGTTTGCTTCTCCTCCACTAACTGAAGTTACTGAACTGGTTTGTGGTGTTGGTGCCTTTTGGAGCATTTTAAATTTTATGATAAAAATATGGATTGCTGCCATATTAATTGTTGTGAAAGTCAAGCCAAGACTGGGCTTCTACTTTGCTGTTACAGCCAGTTTGTGGATGCAGCTTGCTAACCGATGGGTGTCATCAGCCCTTAAAAGCTGCAACTAGCTGATCAGCTTGGCACATTTTTGTTACTCATTTTAAAGTTTTAATAAGCTAAAAATGAATACATTAATCAATAGCTTAAACAATCAAAAGCAAAATAATAAAATAAAATTAATAAATTGTTCTGGTGTCTTAATTGTATGAGCTTCAATAATTGGTTTATCAACAGAATGAATATTTAAACAGCCAAATGTTTGACTCAGAAAAATACACAGCATCAACATGCCCAGCATCATAAGGGCTGTGGTAAATTTTCTGTTCATCGACTGATACCTTAACACACTGAGCTTTTCACTGCTATTAAGACACACATAGTTAGAAGCATGGGAGCACATACAGAGGCAGATCACAGAGCGGCAGCACATCAAAGGAGGATCGGCCATCAGCGTGATGGAGGAAGCAGCCGGAGGGGAAGAAATGCTGTGACTGAAGTGCAGTCTGATTCACACAATAGCTGGTGTGTGTGTGTGTGTGTGCTGTGTGGTCTTTTTCTGGCTACACATCAAGTAAATCTGATTTGTGCTGAAAGCTGCAGAGGAGAGTGGCAGGAAATAGGATTTACTTCCTGTCTGTCTGAGACGCAGCGGCCGATGCAGGCCTGCAACTAATGACTTTCTCATTATTGATTCAGCTGTCAGTTCATTTGTGCTGGTTTCATCCATTTCTTTATTCTAAGTTTTATTTAATCGGAAAGTCCAATGCAGATCCATATACGCCCTCAACCACTAGCCTGGTTTCTCAGAAAATTTGCCAGTAAACTAAACAATAAACAAAGAAATAAATTACAATTTTAAAGTAAACTAAAGATCCAAAAATTTAGAATGTCCAGTTTTACTAGCAAATATGCAACAAAAGACAACATCACATTTGAGAACCTAAAACAAGCCAATGTCCGTGTTTTGAAAATTTATGGAGAGATTATGGAGCAAAAACATTTTGATGTCATTGCTGACAAATACTCCCCATTTATACAGCATGTTTACATATACAGTATATTACATTTTTGGGAATTGGCAGTTTTAAATGGCAGTGATGGAGCTGCACTGCTGGAAGTACATGTGGAAATTCATCAGCTTTTCTGCGTACTTAAAAAAAAAACCTTTTCACATTGGTGCATATTGTAAAATGAATCTGCTCATAGCAATGTCTCTGCAAAATTATTGCCAGCTGAGTTGATTAATTGATGTGGCTCTGTTCTGAGACCTTTATCAAGAAACACAGTCAAACACATCATGCAGCTTACAGAAACAAAACAACAGAATTTATTAGCAACTTTAATCGATTGTGTAGTTTCATTAAGATCACAAAAGGGTGGCAAATGGAGATTATTTGGAATATTTCCCATTTTTAACTTGATTTATTGGTTCTTTTTGATTAATCCTGCCTTTTCTTTCTAATCAAAATTTTAAAACAATAAAAAATGTAAAGTTAGTCAGGCCAGTTTGCACGACAAAAAAACCAAATGAAAAACAAAGTTACATTTTGGGTCTTATGTGATAAGACAACATTTATATTTTTATTAAAATGTCAAAAGAAACAAAGATAAGACAAAAAAAAAATTCAAGAACAGCTTTTTTAGGAAGCTAGCGCAAGAAATGGTGTGTGTAGTATGTACAGTTTTAAACAGAAACGGTGAAATAAGAAATAAGTGATTAACTGTCTGATCATTTACAGTTTGGAAGATGTTTCATTTTTCTGTTTGATCTCATTACAAATGGAATATTTTATAGATAAGAAGATGCCTCCTTTAACTTGAATCCTTGTATTATTTAGTTCACTCCTTTTAAAAATTGACTTGCTCCTGTTTCAGCAGAAAAAGAGTAACACTGGTTAAATAATTGCCCAACAGAATCTGGAATATATGTGTAGCTTCACAGTTCTGTTCATTTACATTTATTTTGACTTAAAAAACATTATAAACATAAAAACAATACTATAAGGGCATTTACAGTTCAGCAAAACCCCTTCAAAATCTCTCCATATAAATTCTCAGAGTAATTTGCATCCCCGCTATATTTCAGTGGGTGTTTCCTTTGCACATGCCCCGCCTGATATCTTTTTGTGTAATCCTACAGATGGTCAAACAGATGGACAAATATCATCTCCACAGAGCCGCCACTTTCTTGGCAAAAGGAATCATTTTCTTATGGAACAAACTCACTGCTTTGACCAACAATCACTACCTTCTTTTTATGTTTCTAATGTGCCATTTCAGTCTATTTGATTGTCAAATGTTTACCTGGTCTGCATGATCTTCATATAGTTCTAATGGTTGTTCTATCCAAATATGCCTGCAGTAGAGGAAACTGGGCATAGTTTAGATTGGCGTTGATACAAATCCCATACTTTCTGTCAGGGCGACAGATGCAGGAAAAGCCCTCTGGGATTTGTCTGCTTATGGCCACATTGTAGCTCAAACTACTGCTTGACATGGTTGCAGCCTATACCTAATTCATCCTGGCCGCGTTTACTCTGGGCTGTTTAGATACTGGATAGAAGCTCAGTCTGCCCAAGATGCCTGAAGGGGCCAAGTGTGAACTGAATATTAGTCTTTCCCGATCTCTTCTCTTCATGAGAGTGCTGTTTCAAATAAAAGACATCATCTGCTATCCTCTTCTCTCGGCTTATTTCCTTTAAATGTGCAGGCGAGACTCAAATCGTGTGCACATGTTAGGTCTGGAGAGGTAATACTTTTATTTCAATGTTATGAGGCAAGATGATCCCGTGGAGTAATTAGATTGTGGTCTGTCGCTGCAAGCCCCCCTTTTATAATCCCATTTGTGTTGGAAGTTTACGGTGCTGTGGTTGAGGACCACTGGTGGACTGTTCCCAGTTTCCAAACTGTGTGAAATAGCTGTAGCCCGAACAACGTGATCAGCAGCTCTCTCTTCGGGTTTTTAGTCACAGTGTGTTACACATTGCTACTTCTATGTGTGCGTGCACTCATAATGCTGCTGCACGGCTGCAGCTGTAAGCCTGTGTTCATTCATGCAGAGATGTAGAGGCAGGATGCCAGTCCTTGCCAGATGAAACTTAACACACACACAGAAGCCGACCAGAGATTCAGAGAGCGAGTAATGCATCGAGAGCTGAAGTTTGTCCAATGGATACTTGTGCAGAGTCTCCCAATTTGTATGTATTTGAGTGAGTAGCTAAGAGAAGGGACACGCCCGTATCCTCATGTGTGTGTGCATGTATGCAGAAGGAAGCACACCCACACTTGTTTAAATAAATGATTAAAAATATGTAAACTGTTTTGTTGGTTTTTTGCAATAAATGACCAAGAAATAATCAGCTGCTTTGCCAGTGAGTCTCTCTTCCTGCTGACTCTAACTCCACCCTCTTTAAATGCAAATGGAAACATTAATCTTTGCTCTGGTCTGCAGCCCCAGTGAGCTCGGCACAGTTCTCCACCTGCTGCACTTTCTACTTAGTGTCAGCCTCTATTTTCCAGCAGATTTCTGGAGCAGATCAAGAAATAATGTTGCCACAGTGATGGCTCCAACAACAGGACAAGGTCTTTTTAGGGGACAGAGCTGAGTGATGCAAGATACATGAGTCACAAAAAGGGTCTTTTTTGTTAAATGATCCCTCGGGTCTGTTCCTCCAGGGAAATTCATTTAAAATAATGTCCATTTATTGCTTTTTTTTTCAGTTATTATTCTATTTGGGTGATAATTATACTGTAGGTTTGCATATATAATGCTTTGGGGATGTGGTTCAGTAAGCTGAGCCCAGCTGTTTCTCAGATTATTAGTGTACATTTAGGTTGGAGAGGCAACCATCTGTTTGTCTAAAAAACCAATGACAGTGAACAATCAACAGTTTGTACTTTTGCAATTTAGAGGTGGACGTGCACAGAGCTATCACTGGAAACCTTAAAGCGTGGAGGTTATGAAGCATGCTTTGCATTTGCATTTGCAGTGGACAGTGATTTTCCAGAGAAGTGCAAGTCATGCTAGATCTTAATGTGAGCTTTATATGTGAGTTCAGATGTTATAACTTTAACTTTAATTTGTATTAGAAGCTTAATAACCTCTCTGTCTTTCATCTCACACAACATATTTCTCTTTCACTAACTTTAAATACAATGTCAGAAACAGATTGACTACTTATAGTCAAATATTAATAATAGTAATTAGAATAACACCACCACCACCACCACCACCAATAATAATAATAATAATAATAATGAATTATGATGTATTTGTTGATAAACAAGCCTGATCGCTACAGATTCCATAAGAAGAAAGAGACTGACCCTTGTGGATATACATGTACTTGCATCACACATTTTAGAGTCTACTAAAACGTTGATTTTGGGAAGAAATTGTAATTATTAAATTCATACAAGTTTATGATCAAGAGTGATTTAAGGTGAGTTTAAGTTTAGGATCAAGCAAGGGAATGAATGTAGGTCAATCCTAAAGAAGGACAGCATGACTTCCCATACTCTCCCCCACCAATAACACGCTGGCTTGATCCGCCTCTATCTATCCAGGGTTATATGTAGCTGTGTGAAGCTTTCGGTGACATGATGTGTATTGGCACAAGATTCACTGTGGCAGACCAACACATCCCCACAGTTTCAATGAGGAGCTTTTATATCCAGCGATGTGAGTGTGTGCAAGACACCTGGCAGGAATCAGCAGTGCAGGTTTTCACGTTTTCAGGCTTCCTGAGTGGTGTTTGGGTCCCGCTGTGGATAGGTTTTGTTTTTCTTCGGTTGATTTCACTGCTTTCCCCAGAACTGTCTGATGCAGATAAAACAAATATTAATGCAAAGACAGTTTTCTTCATCCTGACTGTGTTTGACGAATTCGACGCCAGCAGGTCTGTCGTCTGTGTTGTGTCAAACCTATGTGATATAATTGTTTATAACTACATTATATAAGCCAAAATGTATTTCATATAGGGGAGCACCAGACCTGTTTTTTTTTTTCAGTCCCGAGACAGACAAAGACAGACAGACAGATAAAGCAAGTGTTGTTTTATAACAGAGACTGAAGCATACAGGGAAAGCACTGCTGCCAGAACTTTTCAGTCATGTCATCTCACTGCTGCTGACAAGTGGCAAAGTAAACACAGGACAACACATGAATTTAGTAAAACAATCAAAATGATTTTTTATACTTTGTCTACCAGATCTAGTTTTTTAATCAATGTTGGGCCAACAATTATCAGCTGTATCTGAGCTTCAAGCAGGTGCTTGGGGAGGATGGCGGGCATGCAAAGCCTTTCATGTTAGAAACAAGTTCAATTCCAGACTCTAGTCTGCTGTTTTGGCTACAAGAACCCTTTATGTGGATTCAGATTTGTTGTTGGAATTATATAGAACCAAATGAACACAAATAATAATGACCCAAGGTGGCCCGCACTAGGGTCTTTAGGGGCCTGCTTGCCCATTTAGCCTGTTTGGTATTTCTGGTGTGTATCTGAAATGCTAGAACTATCATGCGTAGTAACAAATTATGCCATTCTTTGAATATATAATATCAGACCTGAAAGATGTGAGATTTCTGGATCCAGGGTAGTCTTCCTGAGACCAAAGACAACCTTGTTTTGAACTCATGTGGATATTGTGAAAAACATTCAGTAATACCGCAGTCACTCCAACCGATGCCAGAAACAAACAAATTGGTGTTAAAATTGTTTTTTGTGATTTGCTAATTTGCCAGCTCTTTGATGGGTGTGGCTTTGGAAGTAGAGGACAACATCTGCTTATTGGAAGGTTGGCGGTTTGATCCCCGGCTGCTCCAGTCTGCATGCCAAAGTATCCTTGATCAATATACTAAACCCTGATATATTCAATGGAGTGTGAATGTTAGATAGAAAGCACTTAGCCACAGAAAAAGTGGTTGTGTGAATTAGTGAATAAGACATGTTGTATAATTTGCTTTGAGTGCTCAGGTAGAGTAGAAAAGCGCTATATAGGAACCATCCCATTTTAGTTTACCATCTGTAAATTAAAAATCAAGCCATTACTTTGACAGAACTGTGAAGTGACTCAAAGGTGTTTCCTACAAATATCAAAAATGATGTGCTGTCATTTCCTTAATAGATAATATCAGACATAAAAGATGTGAGATGCTTGGCTCCAGGGTAGTCTTAGTCTTGACCACTAATTTGTAAAATTATGAATACTGACCTGATCTTCAGCCAGGCAGAAAATTGGTTGACCACCTCTGGGCAGCAGGTACATTCTCTAACAAACTATATTTGGCAAAACAAATTTAGAACAGATAAAAATGTGGCAAGAACCAGAGGTTCCCACAAGTGCGCTTAAACTGTGTTCCTATATGTATGACACACCACACCCTGTAGCTGCATCAGTTTGACAGCCACAGGACAGTCGGAGGCAGTGAGGGATGAGCTTTTATTACAGAGTGGACTCCTCCGGACAAAGAAGACGGATCATGACACCATCCAGCAGTGGGAACAATAGAGGGAACAAGCTGCCCGCAGCCTGCCAAACCTCCTGATACACCGACAGCAGCGTACACCCTCTGTCTTTCTGCTTTCTGCTCTGTCCTGATGATCACATTGCGGCTGCCCTGATTTCTGCCGGTTGTAATGTTCACTCTGCTGAGTCAGTGCCAGCCTTAAGTAGAGCCGCAGCAACTGAGACCAAGCAGTGTGACATTTTATTTGCCTGACTAATGTTCAAACCAGTTTCTTTACTCTTCTAAATTTCTGCTTGAAAAACAACTGCCTAAGGATGTAGATATTTTCAACGTTGTGTAAAATATTTGAACCTCTTGTTGGGTAGGGTTGAGTATTGAAAACCTGCTTCAGCTTAATAAGAACCAACTTTAAAGAAAGGTGTTATGCCTTATTTTGCTCTAAGCCCTTCTCCCAACTCCTGTGATCTATCTGGTTCTTAAATCTAAAGCAGAATCAGAGCAGAGGAAACCTAAACAGATCTGGGTAAACAAAACAGCTTAAATCATGCTGCAGGTTTCCAAAAACACTGAATACTTACAGGAAACATTTGTTTCAACGTTGAGTTGTAAGTATAGGTATAAATAATAATAACATTATTTTTTCCTCAGTGACAAAGTGCTGCACACTTTGGATAAAACCACAGACACACATTCAAACATATGGTCTTACGTTCATTCCAGCAAAGACACATTCAATATGAACTATGGCCAAAAGTTATTGGAGAAAGATTAAGGAAACACTAACCTATAAAATGTCATGGTCCTGGGCCATGTTGGCCCAGTGTTCTTAGTTTCCTTGTATGTTTGTATTTTGTTCCTTGCTTTGGCCATGTTTTCTGAGTTGCCCTGTTGTGTTGTTCCCTAAGTGTTTTCCCTTCATGGCTTTTACCCCCTGTGTGCCCCTCTGTGTATCTGTGAGCCCTCGTCTCTCCTTATGTTTTATTCCATGTTTCCCCAGCCCGTTATGTCTGTGTTTTCCCCGTGCTCTCTCTCCTCCTGTCTGAACCTCTGTGCACTTCCTGTTTACTTTGTGACTCTCACGCCCGTACATGTCATGTTCAGTTCACCCCGCCCTGTCTCGTTATGATTATCAGTGTCACCTGTGTTCCCCGTGTGTTCCCACTTTCCTCGTTAACCCTCTGTGTATTTCTGTCTGCGTCTCCCTCTGTTCAGCGTGACGTCGTCCCTCATGCTGTGTGGATTTCCCTGTGGTCCTTGGTGAGCTTTATGTTAGTTTTTCCCAGTCTAGTTTTGTATCGCCTATCATCTTCTGTTACGCAATAAAGCTGCCTTTTGAGTTTATTCCCTCGTGCCTGTGAGTCCTGCATTTTGGGTCCTACTCCTGCCTGCCGCACAGCGATCCGTGACAGTACGACGTCACCACAACATGGACCCAGCAGACTTACCCGGGGAGAGCGATCTGATACGTGTCCAACGCCTAGTCGAGTGGATAACCCACACTTCCAATACAAGGGCAAAGATTGTGGGGATAAATGCTATCGAAGCAATCCTCAAAGGAAATTCTCATCTCCGCCAGGTCAGAGGATGTTTGGACTTATTGGCCAATTTGAATGAAGCCCGGGAGGCGGCGCGAACTCGGGAACTATCAGACTTGGCCCAGCAGCAACAGACAACAGCCACCCTGGAGCAGCCGCGTCAGTTTCACCGGCCGGATGTGGTTTTTCCCGGCCCTTTGGAGCCATCTGCGGGAAAAAAACGGCATTCACGCCGCCGACGCGCCACCCCACAGCCGGACATTCGGCCTTCTAATTCACCTGCTGTGCTACCAGAAGCTCAGTCGGCTCCCTCGCAGCTACTTCCAGCTCGGTCAGCTCCCTCGCAGCTACTTCCAGCTCAGTCGGCTCCCTCGCAGCTACTTCCAGCTCGGTCGGCTCCCTCGCAGCCCTTCCCAGCTCAGTCGGCTCCCTCGCAGCCCTTCACAGCTCAGTCGGCTCCCTCGCAGCCCTTCACAGCTCAGTCGGCTCCCTCGCAGCCCTTCACAGCTCAGTCGGCTCCCTCGCAGCCCTTCACAGCTCAGTCGGCTCCCTCGCAGCCCTTCACAGCTCAGTCGGCTCCCTCGCAGCCCTTCACAGCTCAGTCGGCTCCCTCGCAGCCCTTCACAGCTCAGTCGGCTCCCTCGCAGCCCTTCACAGCTCAGTCGGCTCCCTCGCAGCCCTTCACAGCTCAGTCGGCTCCCTCGCAGCCCTTCACAGCTCAGTCGGCTCCCTCGCAGCCCTTCACAGCTCAGTCGGCTCCCTCGCAGCCCTTCACAGCTCAGTCGGCTCCCTCGCAGCCCTTCACAGCTCAGTCGGCTCCCTCGCAGCCCTTCACAGCTCAGTCGGCTCCCTCGCAGCCCTTCACAGCTCAGTCGGCTCCCTCGCAGCCCTTCACAGCTCAGTCGGCTCCCTCGCAGCCCTTCACAGCTCAGTCGGCTCCCTCGCAGCCCTTCACAGCTCAGTCGGCTCCCTCGCAGCCCTTCACAGCTCAGTCGGCTCCCTCGCAGCCCTTCACAGCTCAGTCGGCTCCCTCGCAGCCCTTCACAGCTCAGTCGGCTCCCTCGCAGCCCTTCACAGCTCAGTCGGCTCCCTCGCAGCCCTTCACAGCTCAGTCGGCTCCCTCGCAGCCCTTCACAGCTCAGTCGGCTCCCTCGCAGCCCTTCACAGCTCAGTCGGCTCCCTCGCAGCCCTTCACAGCTCAGTCGGCTCCCTCGCAGCCCTTCACAGCTCAGTCGGCTCCCTCGCAGCCCTTCACAGCTCAGTCGGCTCCCTCGCAGCCCTTCACAGCTCAGTCGGCTCCCTCGCAGCCCTTCACAGCTCAGTCGGCTCCCTCGCAGCCCTTCACAGCTCAGTCGGCTCCCTCGCAGCCCTTCACAGCTCAGTCGGCTCCCTCGCAGCCCTTCACAGCTCAGTCGGCTCCCTCGCAGCCCTTCACAGCTCAGTCGGCTCCCTCGCAGCCCTTCACAGCTCAGTCGGCTCCCTCGCAGCCCTTCACAGCTCAGTCGGCTCCCTCGCAGCCCTTCACAGCTCAGTCGGCTCCCTCGCAGCCCTTCACAGCTCAGTCTCCTGTGTCCCCGCAGCCCTTCACAGCTCAGTCTCCTGTGTCCCCGCTAGCTCAGCCATTAACTCCACCCCAACCATCACTACACCCAGCCATTCAGGCTGCTACTCAGTCAGACATTCAACCCATAGCCCTGCCGTTACTATACTCTGTAGCTGAGCCACTAGCCGCCCGACCCGCAGCCACTTCAGCCACTCCTCCACCCGTCACACCTCCACTACAACCATCACTGCAGTCTCTAGCGCAGTCTCCTGCAGCTCTGCTTTCCCCAGTGCAGTCTCCAGTGTCCCCAGTGCAGTGTGCAGTCCCCAGTGCAGTCCCCAGTGCAGTCCCCAGTGCAGTCCCCAGTGCAGTCCCCAGTGCAGTCCCCAGTGCAGCATCCCTTAGCACAGTCATCCACTCAATCACCAGCTCCACTTTCCCCTCAACTATCACTACCACCTCTAGCTCAGTCTCCTGTGCACTCGCCTCTGGTTCATTCTCCTGTGAAGTCATCAACTCCACTGCCTACTCCACTCTCACCACCTCCGTTACAACAGACATCAGTTCAGTCCCCTGTGCCAGTGCAGACGCCCTCAGTTCGGTCTCCCGTGCAGTTATCTACTTCACCACCATCAGTAGCTCAGCTCCCACTCTCATCCGCATCTCCAGTAGCTCAGCTCGCACCTGAACCATTGGCCCAGTCCCCGATAGCAATACGGTCTTCTGTTCGGCTTAACATTCAGCCAGGGGTCCCAAACCTCTCTGGCTCTACATCAGCTCCTGCTGGAAGCTCGGATGAGCTCATCCAGGACTCCGCAGCTCCCACGCCGCCATCTACCTCGTCCGCTGGGGATTCCAGTGAGCCCGGCCAGCACCTCCTCGTCTCCGCTGGAGGGTCCGAGGGGCCCGTTCAGCCACCTGTCTCCGCTGGAGGGTCCGAGGGGCCCGTTCAGCCACCTGTCTCCGCTGGAGGGTCCGAGGGGCCCGTTCAGCCTCCTGTCTCCGCTGGAGGGTCCGAGGGGCCCGTTCAGCCACCTGTCTCCGCTGGAGGGTCCGAGGGGCCCGTTCAGCCACCTGTCTCCGCTGGAGGGTCCGAGGGGCCCGTTCAGCCTCCTGTCTCCGCTGGAGGGTCCGAGGGGCCCGTTCAGCCTCCTGTCTCCGCTGGAGGGTCCGAGGGGCCCGTTCAGCCGCCATCTGCGACCGCTTCGTCATCGCCTGGGCCTGCCTGTGCTTCTGCTACGCCTGGGCCAGCCTCTGCCTGTGCTTCTGCTACGCCTGGTCCAGTCTCAGCCTCTGCTTCTGGTCCAGCTTTGGCTTCTGCTTCTGCTCCGCCTGGTCCGGCCTCAGCCTCTGCAGCTCCGCCTGGTCCGGCCTCCGAGTCTTCGTCCTCGTCTGGTCCGGCCTCCGAGTCTTCGTCCTCGTCTGGTCCGGCCTCCGAGTCTTCGTCCTCGTCTGGTCCGGCCTCCGAGTCTTCGTCCTCGTCTGGTCCGGCCTCCGAGTCTTCGTCCTCGTCTGGTCCTGTGCCCACCAGGCCATGGCCAGCACGCCTGGGACTGGAGGGCCGCCGCCGCCTTGCGCACGGCCGGCCTCCTGAACTGTTTCCGCGTCGCCGCCTTGCGCACGGCCGGCCTCCTGAACTGTTTCCGCGTCGCCGCCGTTGCCTTGCGCACGGCCGGCCTCCTGAATTGTTTCCGCGTCTCCGCCGTTGCCTTCCGCATGGTCGGCCCCCTGAACTGCTCTGTGTTTGGGTTATTTTCTTGGGCTCCGGTGTTTGCTGTGCTCTTCTTTTGTTTTCTGTTCCGAGCCCTCCGTCCTGGGCCCCCGCCGCCCGCCCTGGGTTGTTTTCTGTTTGGTTTTGTTTTTCTGTGTTTGGGCTGTCTGGAGCCAGCCCTTGAGGGGGGGGTACTGTCATGGTCCTGGGCCATGTTGGCCCAGTGTTCTTAGTTTCCTTGTATGTTTGTATTTTGTTCCTTGCTTTGGCCATGTTTTCTGAGTTGCCCTGTTGTGTTGTTCCCTAAGTGTTTTCCCTTCATGGCTTTTACCCCCTGTGTGCCCCTCTGTGTATCTGTGAGCCCTCGTCTCTCCTTATGTTTTATTCCATGTTTCCCCAGCCCGTTATGTCTGTGTTTTCCCCGTGCTCTCTCTCCTCCTGTCTGAACCTCTGTGCACTTCCTGTTTACTTTGTGACTCTCACGCCCGTACATGTCATGTTCAGTTCACCCCGCCCTGTCTCGTTATGATTATCAGTGTCACCTGTGTTCCCCGTGTGTTCCCACTTTCCTCGTTAACCCTCTGTGTATTTCTGTCTGCGTCTCCCTCTGTTCAGCGTGACGTCGTCCCTCATGCTGTGTGGATTTCCCTGTGTTCCTTGGTGAGCTTTATGTTAGTTTTTCCCAGTCTAGTTTTGTATCGCCTATCATCTTCTGTTACGCAATAAAGCTGCCTTTTGAGTTTATTCCCTCGTGCCTGTGAGTCCTGCATTTTGGGTCCTACTCCTGCCTGCCGCACAGCGATCCGTGACATAAAATGGGTTTTCAGCAGCTCTTTAAAACAAACCACAGACTCATCTGACCTGATAGGCTGAGAAACATTGTTCCAAAGTTTGTGAGCAACAACCTCATAAGCGTTGTCACGTCTGCATAAGAGGGTGGAACACTTAAAAGACCCTGATTAGATGATGATGATCTTCTCAGTAGCTTTGATATACATGCAGGTGCTTGGCCATGTAGTGCTTCATGAGTCAATAATAAAATTTTAAATAAATTCTGAATTTCGTGGCTAGTTTTTGTTAGCAGCCTAGCTGCTGCATTCTGGCCCAGCTGATGAGAGGCCAGTAAAGACTGGCAAATGCCAGGAAAAAATGAAAGTGAGTACTAGAAGTTCCAAATCATTGGATGACAGTAAAGGTTTGATTTTTGCACTATTTCTTAGAAACAGGACTGAATGAGATTTGAGATGTGAGATCAAAATTAAAATGCTGGTCCAAGATAAACTACAAAGCTTCTCAGCAGATGATTTGATAAAGCTCACAAGGGGGCTGATGTAATGACTGATCTCCTTAGAGAAGCTGTGTGGGCCAAACACAACCTTCAGTTTTGTTTCCATGAAATCAGCCTCACATACAGAACTGAATAGTCATTTTGCTAACTGCATTAGGGATCTTGAGCTAATGGATACTTACTGTCTCATCCAATCGCTCGACAGATTCGTCTTCACCCATTAGGTGTGTGAGGCTGAATTCATGGAAGCCCAAAAGCTAAATGCAATGGTGAAATACAATCCTAGTATAACAAGTAGGTGCATGACGTTTGTCATTAGTGTAATGCACCATGAAAAATGCTTGTCAGTCAGGCAACTTGAGTGCACAGAATATCTGCACAACCAGTAGCAAGTATGGACTTAAAAATAGACTCCACAATAGTTATAAATGGCAACAAGCTTCTAATTTCTCAAAAGATAAAAGAAAGCCATTTTATTTTAAAATCTTTGGATTAGATGTTGAATTCAAATCCTGAATTACAATCTGCTTTCAGAAAACATCCATCAGCTGACAAAATCTGTGAATATTCAGGTTAAAAGCTTGAGGCTGAATTAGCAGTTTTTTGCAGTGCAGCTCCAATTACTGGTGACTGAGAGCATCTCTGACTGCTAATCTGTGATTTACATTGTGCTACTTCCTCATTAAAAGCTTATTAAAAATCAGTCAAAGCCAAATAAATGATTATAGTGTGATATCTCTGTCAAAAAAAACATGATGCAGAGCTTTTAGCCCCATGCACAGTGCCTGTTTACTCTGTTTCTGTACTGAAACAGAGACAGTTTAAATCACTGCACATCAGGCCCTGTGAATAATGATGTGTTCACTGAATGAAGTATCTGTTGATCATGAAGCCGTCACTTACTGCTATACATACGGGGGTGCATTAAAACCCGAGGAGTAAAAAGTCCATTAATATCTCAACTTAACTGAGAAACGGGGAATAAATCTGCTAAGTGATCTGTGATTTAGACCTCTGTTGTGAAAGCTGTTTTCAGATTTTTTTCTTTAACCAGCTTATCGTGGTTGTACTCTGTGAGACAGTCAAGGACAGAGACTTAAATTCATTTCAAAAACCTGGTTACTGGCAGCACAAAAATGCAGGCAAGAAGCTGCACAAGCAAAGAGCTTCCACACAACCACGCTGATCACTCTCCGTGTGAACGCGTGCTTGCATGAATGCCTCTGCTGTGCTCCGACGATGAATGTGTGTGTGTGTTTGCTTTGCAGAGTGCAGCATGTGACAGTAATGGCTGCTGAGAGCATCTTCTGCTCTGATGGTTTCACTGATAAATGCTCTTGGACAGCCTCCTGTCCCCTACAGCCACATCTCACACCACACTACAGCTCCCAAAATTCATCGGTCTCCTAGCTCACCTGGTGATTAGAGGTTTGGGTTTTTCTCTGGTGCAGTAGACAAAAAGCACAGAGGTGACCTGGAGACCATTTTTCCTCCAGTCCATTATTCTGGAACCTTAGACAGTGATCTTTCCGTCCTACTGTCATTGCTGTTATTGCCTGACAGACTTTTAAGATAAGATAAGATAAGATAAGTAAGATAGAACTTTATTAATCCCTCGGGTGGGTTCCTCTGGGAAATTCGACTTCCAAAAAGCACAGCAACGACCGAAGTTACAGTTACAGAATTGTTATATATATATATATATATATATATATATATATATACACACACACACACACACACACACACACACACACACACACACACACACACACACATATATATATAAATACAGAGACAAATATAAATAAAATATACGAAGGGGATAAATAGAATAAATAGGAATAAAAAATAAAATACAAGTGAATTGCACATTTCAAGTATTGAGTCTATTGCACTGTTGACTATTTACAAAAAGTATTGCACAAGGTATTGTACAGTGAGGTGAAGAGGCACTACAACTCAGTTGTTCCCCCCTCCTTTGTCCTCCTGTTTCCCCTCCCTCTCCCCTCCAGAGAGGAGTTAAACAGTCTGATGTTGTGTGGGACAAAGGAGTTTTTAAGTCTGTTAGTTCTTGTCTTGGGGAGAAGCAACCTGTCACTGAACAGACTCTTCTGATTGTTTATGGCCGTGTGCAGAGGATGCCCAGCATTGTTCATAATGTCCATCAGTTTCTTTAGTGTCCTTTTCTCTGCCACTGTCACCAGAGTGTCCAGCTTCATGCCGACCACAGAGCTAGCCCTCCTGATCAGTTTCTCCAGCCTGGATGAGTCCCTCTTTGCTGTGCTGCTCCCCCAGCACACCACAGCATAGAAAAGTACTCCAGAAACCACCGACTGGTAAAACATCCTCAGGAGCTTCCTGCAGATGTTAAAAGACCTCAGCGTCCTGAGGAAGTACAGTCGGCTTTGGGCTTTTTTATACAGGTGCTCTGTGTTGCATGACCAGTCCAGTTTATTGTCCACCCACAGCCCGAGGTACTTGTACTTGTTGACCACCTCCACCTCCTCCCCCTCTATCTGAACCGGCAGTGGACCTTCTCTGGACCTCCCGAAGTCCACAACCAGTTCCTTAGTCTTTGAGGTGTTGAGTTGCAGGTGGTTTGTGTGACTCCATGCGACAAAGTTCCTCACCAGACTTCTGTACTCCTCTTCCTGATCATCCCAGATACACCCCATGATGGCCGTGTCATCTGCAAACTTCTGAATATGGCATAATTCAGAGTTGTAGCAGAAGTCAGAGGTGTACAGGGTGAAGAGAAGAGGGGACAGCACAGTTCCCTGTGGTGCTCCTGTGCTGCTGACCACAGTGTCCGATGTGATGTCCTTCAGCCTGACGTACTGTGGTCTGTCGGTGAGGTAGTCGGAGATCCAAGCGACCAGGCAGGGGTCCACCTCCATCCTGTTCAGTTTTTCCTGAAGCATACAGGGCCGGATGGTATTAAAGGCACTGGAAAAGTCAAGAAACAGGATCCTGACCGTGCCTTTTCCCCCATCCAGGTGTGAGTGGGCTCTGTGTAGGAGGTACAGGATGGCATCCTCCACTCCGACACCCGCCTTGTATGCAAACTGTAGTGGGTCCTGGGCATGTTGTACCTGTGGTCGGAGGAAGTTGAGGAAGAGCCGCTCTAGAGTCTTCATAAGATGTGACGTCAGTGCCACCGGTCGGAAGTCATTCAGCTCATTGGGCCGGTTCTTTTTGGGGACCGGGACGATGCAGGATGTCTTCCATAGGGCGGGCACTCTCCCCAGTCGCAGACTGAGGTTGAAGACTCGTTGTAGCGGCTCCCCAAGTTCAGCAGCACACGCCTTTAGCATCCTAGGACACACCTTGTCTGGGCCTGCTGCCTTTCTGGGGCGAAGCTTCCTCAGTTGCCTCCTGACCTGATCCACTGTGACACTGGGAGATGTTTGGGAGGAGGGGAGGGGGGGAGATGTCTTGCTGCTGAGAGAGGGATTGGAGGAGGGGGGTGTCATGGTGTCAGGAAGGGGGGGAAGCGAGGGAGGTAGGAGAGTGGGGATTGGACTCTGTAGTGAAGGTGAGGGTGAGGGTGGGGGGGTTGTGGGCTGGTCAAACCTGTTGAAGAAGTTGTTGAGTTCGTTTGCCTTCTCCACAGTCCCCCCCACTGTGCTTTTCTTGGTGTTGTGGCCTGTGATGGTTTTCACACCATTCCAGACCTCCCTCATATTGTTCCTCTCCAACTTCTGCTCCACCTTCCTCCTGTAGGTGTCCTTTGCTTCCCTCAGGCAGCGTTTCACCTCCCGCTGTGCTGCTTTCATCTCCTCCTTCACTTTTTGAGGCTGAAATGAATACTGATAAACATATGGTTCAACCTAAACCATTTTCTTCAGCTGGTAGCATCTCCACTCTCTTTATTTGTGTAAATAAACTGCAGCATGTATTGTTTTGGGATGCACTTCTTTAGTGCATTCATGTCACTTCCTGAGAGCCTTGTTAGTGATACATCACTATGGTAATTTAACCATGAAAAAATTTACATGTAAAATTTAAAAATATGGTACACATTTAAAGTGAAAACCCTAACTTATTTAATTTGGTAGATCTCAATTTTTTTGGTCACCATCCAGCATGTCTTTTGAACTCCTGAAACCCAGAAATGATGAAACAGAAAATATGGCAGTAGAACAATATGAAATAATACAGAGGAATACCTAACAGGTTTATCTGTAAAGGTAGAGAAACAGAACACAAAGCTACATTGAGGTGAAGATCACACTTGGTTTATAGAAATGAATGAAACTCATTTGTCACGATTTTACACTCATTCATGGAGTTTTATATTGCCAGCCATCCGCACATTGACACAGTTCAGAGGCAATATGTGCATGCCAACCAATTTCCTAATAAGTGGCACTTGACAACTTTTAAGTGTTGGCGATTACAGATAGGTTTTTGCTCCACATGTTAATGTGTTTGTGTCCTTGTTTCTCATGGAAACTTCCTGGCTCAACAGATGATGGAAAAGTCACATTGGTATGAATTTGTTTAATCTTTCCCCCTGAGCTGGAGTCATATGTCTAGTCCTTGTCCCACCACAAAACTAATGCAGCATGTCCTGAAAAATGCAGCTTTTTGTTTAATGACTTGAGGTTTTTTCCACAGTTAAATTTATTTTTTTCTACGTCTGCTTATTAAATAGTTTCGAGGACTGTTGAAATCTGGTTACTTTCTTTACCTTGGAAAGTAGTCTGCACTGAGACAATTCTAAGCCCAGAATAACCCCTGAAACCTGGTTCTGCATCTTCCTGTTTGTCCCATTGCTCTGCACATTAAATATGCATTTTTACATTTGAACTGTACAGCACAGGAAGTCGGGCCATGTTACTGAGACGTCAGAGTTCATCTCTCAACCTTTCTAGCTTGGGAGGAAAGTAGCTGCAGGGGATAGAATCAGAGAACAGAGGTTAAATAGAGCACATCTTTTCTTCTCTTGTGTTTCTGGCCTCTATTCTCTCTTAGCCTTCTGTCCGTGGTATGTAGAGCATGGCTAAGTCATTCACTGACAAGCTCCATCTAATGCAGGTTACTCCAGTGGTACCATTTACTATATTCATTTAATGGGAGATAGTCAAAAGATCCTCTTCTGACTTGGGATGTGTGACAGTGCTGCTTTATAAACCAATTTAAGTGACAGTTTTGTATCATTCAGGCATAAATGTTAAATATATGCTCACTGCATTAGTTGTCGCACGCACAAACTGTGATGTCTTAACAGCTCTATAAGCATTTATACTGGTGCTGGATTTGCTGGAGTCTTCTCCGGAAAAATAGGTGCCGCCACTCAGAGAGAAACCTTCCCCATCAGTGATGGTATAGGAGTAGAAAGTCCAAACGGAAAGCAAAGCAGGTGCCGTTTTCTCCAGCTGCTGTAGCTTTAATTTTGCTTGGCGTAAACTTTGCATTGCTTGCACCCCATGTGTACACTAGCATCTTTATGTTATACTACTGTTACACTGGCCTGTTGTATTTTATGTATGTAAGGTATGATATGAGAGACCAATGTACATGCTGTACACCTGAGTATCAGTACACTGGCAACCGAGAGGGTTTTGGTTTCCTACGGCAAATATATGCAGCATAGCCAAGATACAGCTACCTGGCTAACCGCTCTCTTAGCTAATGCTGTAGAACACAGGTGTCGAACTCCAGGCCTCGAGGGCCGGTGTCCTGCAGGTTTTAGATGTGTCCTTGATCCAACACAGCTGATTCAAATGGCTAAATGACCTCCTCGGCATGTCTTGAAGTTCTCCAGAAGCCTGGTAATGAACTAATCATTTGATTCAGGTGTGTTGACCCAGGGTGAGATCTAAACCCTGCAGGACACCGGCTCTCGAGGCCTGGAGTGCGACACCCCTGCTCTAGAATATGAATCCATTGTGCTGTTACATGATTTATTAATGTCTAAAATCAACACTAAAATGAAAATACAGTGCTGTAAACAGAGTGAAAAAAGATGTGAAAAAACTTGTCAAGATCTAGAAAAACATATGACGTTGAATATATATTTCACCCCCGTATAAGCCTAGTATTCAACTTGAAATAGCATGAGATTTTACTAAGAAAGCAAAGATTAATTTCACCGCGGGTTTTATACTTTGAGTTCTTGCCCATCAGCTGCATGGTTTCAGTTTTTGCTAACTAAATGCTGCTAGGTTCTTTAAATGTTTCTGAATCCATTGCTGTTGACAACCTAACTTGATAGCTTGTGAGATTGTGGGGCATTTGTTCATTTAGTGAGGGACCTATGAACAACACAGTCCTGTAACACAGAAGCTCATCAGTGAAGGTCTGTTTTATTAGATGTTATGAATCAAATAAAAAATCTGGCTTTGCAGGCACCAAAGTAAAGTCAGAGAAGAGGGAGAAAGATGGACACCTAGGGAGAGAAAACTGGAGAGATTTTTTTTTACACGTGAAAGCACACTCACCTCATCCCGCAAATCTTTGAGTTATCAGGTTGCTTAGCAACAACAGAGAACCAGCTTGTAGTGTAAGCATGTGCCACCTCACTAACTTTCCTAATTGCTCAGATCAACTGATTAAACAACGACGGGTAGACACCACAACAGAGTCCAAAGGAAAGTAAGATTTGAAAGGTTCATTTCTTTAACAAAACCAGACTCGGTTCTTAACTTGGTAAGTGTCTGTGTCCCTAATGGCTTCTTCTCAAGATGTTATATTTTATTTTATAGCTAATTGTAGAGACAAACTGGAAATGTGGGGAGAGAGACTGAGGAAGAATTAGCCTACATTATCATCCAGATGGGTGTGAAACTGAGGTGTGCCAAGGTAGCAGAGACGAATGCAACAGAGATGAGGAGCAACTTTGGAGTTTGCATAATTTGCATTGTCGTCGTTTTCTGCCCCTGTAGACAAAAGCACCACTACTGGACATATATCACACTCCACACAACTCAGGTTGGCATCAATAAAAGCTTTTAAAGCAGCCCCTCACAAAAACATCCCCAAACCATTAACCTTACTTTTTGTTGTGAGGGCTCAAAGTGTGATTTCGGGGAAAGAATACTTTTTCCTGAGCTAACCGAGTTGGACCAAGAGTGTTCCTCTATGCATCAGCTGTAGCTGAGAGTCTGTTGATGAAATCACAATCATCTCCGATCTTCAGTCGTTCCCACAAAAGTTTCTGTAACATGTTGAATATTTTAAACTGACACCAGCTGATGTCACCTGGTTGTGGTTTTATTTCCAGAAAGGGCCTTCTTGATTTTCCACTTACATCAGAACTTCCAGTTGTTGCACTATTGTTCAGCAGTTAACTATATTACCGTTTTGTTGTACAGTCACAAACTGTTTTCAAAAGCATAGAAGCATGCAACCAGGTCAGACAACTGCCAGTCTTCAACCTTCCGTCTCTCAGAATGTGCCTGTGTGAGAAATGTGCAACTACTTGTCACAGGTGCTGTAATTGCATCATGTGTTCTCACTCTTGCACGCTGTATCCAGGCAGCTCTCTCACCTAAAACATATTTCCAGTAGAGTGACTGCATTTAAAGTACCTGTTCCCTGCTGTTTGCACTACACGTGAGAAAGGACAACCATGGAAAATATCCTAACTTGACTTCCCCAGACAGGTACACGGTTTATATTCCTTTGTAAACCATCCTAGTGGACAATGTGTGTGCAGACTGGTAAAACTAAATATATAGAATTTTGGACTTTGTTAGGTATTTTGAGATAAGATGCTTCATCCCAAACCTTTTGTGATCATTGTTTTACACTTTGTAGCCATATTAAAGAAGGCGTCCTTTGATCGTTACACAGAAACTTTGAAATGACAGTATGTAACTGCTTACAAAATTATATATTTGCATAAGACAGCATGTCATATATAACAGCAATGTGTAGCTTTTTAGATAGAGGTCTAAATGTTTTGCACAAAGCAGTTTAGTTCACGGAGTACTTGTCTGTTACCACACATCACCGAACAAACACTTTAAACCACTCAGCTCTCTTTAGTCCAGCAGAAAATGTAGGCCTCCTTGAAAATTTTATTTTCCTTGGAAAAATCTGGGTTAGTACTGTGTTGAAAAATCTTTTCCATGCTCATTGATTGCGTCACAGTATTATCAGGAAATGACACATAATGACCCATGTTTCCACCTTTTTTGTCAGCAGGTGTTACCTAGTGTTACCATGGAAACACAAGTTTCTACATAAAGTTAGCAGGGGTTGGGTGGATAATTTTTCAGACTTTTTAAGTCACTCTTTATTTCTATGAAACTGTTGAACTTTCTAGTTCATTGGTTAAACTACAGGTACATTTAACATCCTTCTTTTAAGGACATGTATCTATGTATCTATGGATTGAACCATATTTAAATGTTTTGGGTGATCCATCTGAGAGAGAAGCATCATAGCAGCCCCATGAACTTCAAACTGACAAGTTTCATTTTCAGACTGTAGCTAATACAGATCTGTTTTCAGGGTCTCCTCAGGATGTTAAGTTAGATCCAAGGACGCAAGCACAGCCAGAAGAGAGTTTGGCTGCTGTAATTTAAGCAGTCAAATGCTTTCAAGATCAGTCAGTCATTTTCAACACATTTTTAGGTCTTATTATATTCATTCCAACAAAAAAGAAGGGGAAAAAAATGAGCTGAGAGTTTTCTGATGGGAAGCCCATAAAAAGGGCATTGGAAACATTTTGTTAAAGGAGGTTTTGACTAAATGCACCAGCACTGCTTTTTATGAATTCAAACAAGAAAAAAATACAATGTAACTTTATGTATCTGGATTTAGACTAGAATAAATTAAGATCTCTCTTGATTATCTTTTATGTTTGCTGTGTAATGTGTCATTGTGCAATGTTTCATTGCCATGGTTTTGTCACTTGCATGTATTGTTTTTACAAGTCACAAAGTTATCTCACATGATAAGCAGGGCAGAAGATGCACGATGGAGAGGAGAGTAACATAACTTCACACGTGGAAAGTAGCTCACGGTTGTGGTTATGGTCAGGTTAATGCTGGAGGATGTTATGTAATTTAAAGAGAGCAAGCAAAAAATTGTTCATGTGCATGTTTGCATGCAGCACTGCCCACCTCCTGTCGAGGTGTTGCCTCAACATAAATATGTATTTCCTGCCTCCATTGTCGCCTTGAAGAAAAATGTAAATGTAACATTCATCTCACTGCTTCCTCCTTATTTTAAGGATCGTGTGTGTGTGTGTGTGTGTGTGTGTGTGTGTGTGTGTGTGTGTGTGTGTGTGTGTGTGTGTGTGTGAGAGAAATCTTTAACCAGCCACAAAGCCTGCAGGGCCACCAAGGATAGAAGCACATTTTCACTCGCACTTCCTCTTATCTTCCTTTCTAATTTTCTCACACTTTTGCAATGCAGATGCTAAAACACACACGCGCGCGCGCGCGCGCACACACACGCACGCACGCACGCACGCACGCACACACACACACACACAGCATGGCAGGGTTATTTTTCCATGCAAAGATTGTAATGCATGCAGAGCAGTACAGTGATATTCTGAAGAAGGGGTGGGGGGTTTAAATTTTAATGAGTTATCCAGGAGGAGGCCGTTATTTCATTGGAAACACTTGGGTGCACAGGGCAAAATCTATAATCCTCTTTATTGGAAGGAGTCTTCATGAACGTCCTATGGGACCGCTGCCTGTGTACGTCTCCATGTTGTGTATGTGTGTGTGTGTGTGTTGGTGAGGGGGTTGTGATGGAGCTGCCGTGAAATCTCTTTGTTCTCATTCAGGAATATTTCCATTTGAGCACACAGGGATAATCAGCTGTGTCTCACGGAGAGTAATAACTGCATGATGGCTTATTTCAGAATTCAATTTGAAATGAACATCAAAAGGTGATATTTTTCTTTACTTGTCTATATGATTAATGCATGTGGGCATGCAGGAGGGTGCTGTAATTGGTCGTGTTTAAAGTCGGTTTTCGGCAGCAAACATGAGGCGCAGAAACACATTCTCACACTAGCGACGAGTTATAATTTAACACGATTTATGAAGAGACAGTGCAGAACAAAATGTGCTGTGTCTTTTAGGCATTTTTAAGTGTTTGTTTTCTTGTCTGTTATCAATACCATCTGATCATCCCAAAATCACTTTTGCAGCGGTACAGTCAGCCCACAGCCAGTGTCATAAAACTGAGTCCTGTAACAGATGGTTGGGCCCCCACAGAGCCCTAATTGCAAAATCATGGTGTACAACCAATTCCCTTAATTGTGTCCCTATTTCCTTCACTTGTCTCTTCTCCTTGCATCTGAGTTCTGTCCACTGAAGACTTGAGTTAAATTAGATATCCTTACCAAAAGGTTGATTTGTTTTGTTGAATCAGCCTTTTGGGATTTACTTACCTGGATGACTGAGCATGCATCAAGATAGATATCCTTGCCTTTTATCTGATCTTCACTGCTGATGACAGGCACACAGCTGTATCAACGATCAGTCTGAATTTAGAGGTCCGAGGTGTTCTGTAGAAGTGATTTAGTATCCTCTGCAGCCTCACATGTGACTCAGTGGTAAAATGTGTTTATTGCTGAAAGATAACAGACTCCATCTCTTCCCATTATTCATGACACAGATTAAAGCAGATGGCCATAGTAAATGATAAATGGACTGCCTTTATTCAGCACCTTAATAGCCTTGTTGTCCATTCACATCACTTTATTGTTTTTTTTTCTACACTTGACCAAAAGCTACTGGTGCCAAAACAAAACACGTCAATATTTTTGCTGCAAAATCAGATATGTATTTTCCATAACTGTCAAACTGCTGTGATGTTCCCAATCACTGTGAGACATAGTGCCCCAAGTGTTCACAGCATTATAGATGTCAACATCTCTTCTTCTTTTTATAGCCTCCACACAGATGTATCTATTTATATTACACCTAAGCCAACAGGAATCAATTGCACTGCAGGGTTGCAAATGAGAAGATGAAGACCGATGCAACAACTCATATAGCTTTTTGTGCAGCTCAGTGTGTAATCATGTGAATGTGTCTTTTCTATAGGCTTGGGGTTTTTTTGTTGTTGTTTTTTTTGTATTTGTGGGATCCTAAAACCCCACAATAACATGGAGCCCCCATACTGGTTGGGTCTGATGGCTTTGTAGAGATCTACAATTTTAAACACTGTTTGAGATTTAAGGATAATAACTGGATTTTAGGTTGGGTAAGGGTCAGGCAGGTTAGGCATTCACGTTTCACAGACAGTGCTGGGTGCCCACAAAAACTCTAAAAAAAACCAAAGTAAGTGCTGTGCACTCATGTTTGTTTCTTGTCCTACAGCTCTGTGTTTGAGCAGCCAGGTGGATTAACCTAAAGGATTCATGCACACTGAAGGAGAGATATGTTTTTAGTCTTCTTTTAGAAGAAAGTACAGACTTTAACTGGCCATCAGATGATTTTTACATTTGTAGATGATGTTTCCTTTTGAGAATATTTGGGCATCAAGCTTTACAGTAAAATACCATGCAGAGATGTATTGTAGGAAAAATTGATGAATATACTCCAGTCAGCTGCATCCCATTCCAATCCATTGTCATCACTGGTACTTAAATTTACTGTACTCGAGGGAAAGAGCATAATGTGTAGTGAGTTGTCTAAGATGTCAGTCCTAAATTTCCCATAGGCTTCAATGAGGTTGAGATCTGGAAACTGTAAAAGCTCGTAGTATATAAATGACGTCAGATACATCAGGCAATTTTGTGAGACCTCCTGAATCATAGGAAAGTGGTGACCACTCAGAGCATGTTTGTATTGATTTGCAGTGACCCTTCCTTCTGAAGGGAAGAACCCAAACAACAGGCACAATAATGCCTTACACATCAGAGCCACCAGATCCTTTTATTCTATAGGTCACTGCTTTGACTAGCAGTGTGGGGTCTTTGACTTTTTTTTCTTTTCTTTCTTTTTTCTACTTTGTCTAATGGGCTCTGTCATAGTCTGACCCTTGTAACAATCAATGCGTCATGCTATATTCACATTGAAATCTCCATCAGTTTCTCGCATTGCCATAACCGGTCAGTCACTAGAGACCGCAAGTTTCCCAAACTGTTATTTCAAGCCATTTCCATATTATTTGGAACCAGCCATCCAGCCACTGTGTCAGCAGTAAAGTGAGAGTAGCAGGGCATTTGAATTGCCACTTACAAAGCAAACCAGCCTCTCTTTGCACATCACATCAAATCACACACTGTGCCTGTCCTCATACTTGAGGAAAATCCAGCCATTTTCCACTGGTGCCCACAACATAAACGGGGCCCCTCCGTTTCTCTTAAATACAAGTTTTTTTTTGAATACTTTGTATTCAGCCTGCAGTTTCATTTAGTCATTAAAGAGAAAGATATGAGCCTATAGACATATATCATAACTTCTTATAGCCAGCTTCCAGTCTGCAACATACACGCTCACAGATGTCAACGAATCCCCCTCTCCTCTTTTCTCCTCTCGCTGTGTTTGATTATGAAGAGTGATAAAAAAAATGTGTTTTCTTCTTGTCTTTTGCCTGCTGTCACTGTTTAAAATGACAGATTAGATGAGCTGTAGCTAATTAACATGCAGTTGTAGCTACTAAATGAAAAGTTTGATCATGCTCCATGCAGCTGACATCTGTTTAGAGTAAAAAGATGCAACATTTACATGTGCATGAAGTGAGAAAGAGGTCGGAGTTTTGTATTATATATTCTATATTCGTGACGCATTCTGCCTCCATGTTGGGAGTAGCTTATTGTAAGTACTTCCTGTAATGAAGTTACCACTGTTATGAAGAAAAATACAAACAGGGAATTGCAACTGAGAGGCTCAAGCGAGTGATCCTTCCATGTGGCAGAGTGCGGTCAAAACATTCAGCTGGTGCATCAGAAAAATAAAGAATCAAACAATGATGTGAAATACTTTGTCAGTCACATACCTTACGTACCCTGGACTCATTCCACCGCCCCTGTGTAAACACCAAGGGAGAAGATGGTGTTGTTGTCATGCTTATTTTCTTTTCTTTTCTTTTGTTTTTTTGTGGTGATATTTCAGGATTTTGTCAAAGTTTCCAAACCCACTGGAGAAACATGTGGGTGGAAATGGACTTTGTGGGGCTCCAATGGTTTAATAAAGGCTCAATTAAAGAAATTAAAACCACGTTGAGCCTCCACACGAGCCTGGAAAGACTGCCGTCTGGCTGCTTTTCCTCGCTCTCTCCATAGGCAGGTGAAATTCTCATGAACTCTCCAAAAGCAACATCCTGAGGAGCACTGTGCAGATTATTTAGCCTAACTGCTCCCTTTTCCTCCTCTTCTCTCTGGTGTCATTAACAGTGATTTATACGAGGGCTTGCCGGAACACGGATTGTGCCAATAGGTGGGATGCGGGAACATCGCCCCATCCTCCACTACAGAGCGCTCCCCGCTCACCCTGCTGCTCACCACGCCTGTTTGATTGATCAAGGCAAAGCAAAGGGGCCATAAAGCAGAAGCTCACACAAAACACACAAATGGTTGCTGTGCTTTGTTTCAGGAGAGAACAGCCAGTGCGACTACGGTGGTGTGTGATGAATAGAGAGGTCGGTCGGCAGAGACCTGGAGGTTTGCTTTAGAGGGAAGACCGGCACTTACTTGGATTTCTCATTTGGCTGAATGAATTCATTCCTACCAGATAAACATGTCTGATTTCACATTTTGCTGGTCTTTCTGCACTACTGAGAAGGGAAGTGTATTATAATTATGAATGAGGTTCAGTATTTGAAGTTGGCTAAATGCTTCGAATGTCTGCTGCAGTTCAAATTCAGTAATTGCCAAAGTTTTGGACTGCTAGACTGGCCCGATTTAAATCTTCTGCTGCTGCTAACCATTTTATAAATGAACCAGACTGCACTCAAGTTTGAAAATAGAATAAGTGGATGAGAGTTAGATAGTATAATATGTTTCACTGCCTGTTGTGATGCATGGACAATTTTAAAGTTCAGGGTTTTGTTTTGTTTTTTTGGTTCTTTCATAATATAAGTACATTTTGTTCTTTTAATCCTTTAATGAGGACCTATTGTGCTTTCTCTGTTGTCTCATGTACACTGACCCAATGGTCAGTGTACATGAGACTTAAAAGGTGGATGCTCCTGTAAAACGTGGCCAAATGAAATAACGTTTAAATGATGAGATCAGTGGGCGTGTAAGCACTAACTCTGATCATGGTCAGTGAGAAATACACTGCATTTATTCAGCACCTTAATAGCCTTGATGTCCATTCCCACCGCTGGATTGTTTTTTTCTACACTTGACCAAAAGCTACCGGTGCCAAAACAAAACACGTCAATATTTTGCTGCAAGATCAGATATGTATTTGCCATAACTGTCAAACTGCTGTGATGTTCCCAATCACTGTGAGACATAGTACCGCAAAATGTTCACAGCATTATAGATGTCAACATCTCTTCTTCTATTTATAGCCTCCACACAGATGTATCTATTTATATTACACCTAAGCCAACAGGAATCAATTGCACTGCAGGGTTGCAAATGAGAAGATGAAGACCGATGCAACAACTCATATAGGTCTTTGTGCAGCTCAGTGTGTAATCATGTGAATGTGTCTTTTCTATAGGCTTTGGTTTTTCTTTTTTTTCTTTTGTATTTGTGGGATCCTGAAACCCCACAAACACATGGAGCCTCCATACTGGTTGAGTCCGATGGTTTTGTAGAGATCTACAACTTTAAACGCTGTTTGAGATTTAAGGATAATAACTGGATTTTAGGTTGGGTAAGGGTCAGGCAGGTTAGGCATTCACATGTCACAGTTAGCACTGGGTGCCCACAAAAACTCAAAAAACAAAGTAAATGCTGAGCTTTACAGTAACATACCATGCAGAGATGTGGTGTAGAAAACCGTAGAATACATGAGACACAAAAGGTGGATGCTCCCGTAAAACGTGGCCAACTGAAACAAGGTTCAAATGATGAGATCAGTGGGTGTGTAAGCACTAACTCTGGGTGCAGTGCTCAGGCTGTAAGAGATTTATTCTACTCTGTAGTCTGTGTGATGCCAAAGAAATTGGTAACGGAACTAATGTGCTCCACTAAGGCCCAGTTTTGGATAAATAACTACTAATTTAAACTATGAAAAGCTACCCTGAAAAAGAAAGTCCAAGAATAAGTATATGGAGTTAGAAGATGAGCAGAAAAGGTCCCCCTTTAAAAGAATAGTTTTTAAAATGTTAGTACATCTTCACACAGGGGTGTCAAACACAAAAAACTTCAGTCTCATCCATGGGACGGCTTTGGAAAGTTGGAAGAAGGGCTTAAACCTTCATCTGCAGAACAGCTGCAATCAAAACCAAAGCATTCCTGCAACACCATTATGCTATTGTAAATATTAACCTGACACATTTCTGTATCACTGTGTCTACATTTAGGCATTAAAACTATATATTGCAACATTGCACTAAATCCATTTTAAAATGCTGTATAGCTGAAGTCGCTGTTAATCCTATAATTACAAAACTAAATAAATAATTCTTACATTTTGACATTTTACTGCTTCTAAAATATAGTTTGAGGAACATGAATACCCCCCCGAATTTCTAATACATCCCTCATATGATCCACATGCATCACCCTCCTTTTCGTACATGCAATGAGAATGCTTGGTGAGGAGATGATGTTGTTAATTGATATGCAGATTTATTCGTTATTTGCATATCAGTCAGTTTGGTGGTGCTGAGGTGATGAGGGAGTGAAAACAATGAGATAAATAAAACATCGGGGACCGGCAGTAAAGAAATAAAAGTATTAAAGCTTTAGTGAGAAACAAGAGCAAAGACAGAGCGAGAGGGGGGAAAGGTTAACAGCACACCTGCTGTTCAGGGGTGTTACCAGTAATTTAGCTAAGGTAAGTGATGTCATTTCCACACCTTTATTTTCTGCGTTCCAGTTTCAGTTCAGTTGAGCTTTGTTTTCACTGCTTGTAATAATTGGAGGGTAAAAGAACTGAAAGAAAAAATATATATATTGAAAATAATTTAATAGTTTTCACTTTAAACTGGTCACTGTGAAACAGAACCATAATGATTGTGTCTGTATGTGGACAGGAGCTGCTGGAAGATGGACTGGTTCATTCCAGTGCTTTGGCGTGGGAGTGTCTTTGCCATATGGCCTTCTCTGGCACTCACGCGCTGTACTCTTCACTTGGCTGAACATTAAACAGCGATCGCTCACTTTCTGTTTACAGACTGTGCTACAACCATCACCCAGCAACACATTTAATGCTTTATTGTCTTTAAAAACAACGTACCTACACTTTTCCCATTCAGCTAGTAACAGAACATCTCAGCACTTTACATCATGTCATATTTCTTTTTACATTTTAGATGATACCTAACTGATAGTTGTTTGTTTGTTTGATCGTAGCTTTGCATGATTACACTGCTAAAGAGATGATAAATAACCAGCTACATACTGAAGCAGTAAACATGGAGCTGAAGCAAGAGGATGTATTCAGCATTTCAAGGGAGTGGAGCCTTTTATACATATTACAATTGAAAGCAGTGAGAGAGAAAGTGTAAAGATAAAATCTGCTCTTAGCTGCTTAATAGCCTTAATAGCCTTATGCCTGCAAATGTTGTTCTTTTTTTTAAAGAAATGTTTTTCTGCTAAAACTGACTTTAAAATATTGTTTCTTTGTTTTAATCTACCAACTGTAGATGTGTGACAATGACAGTTGTTTTTTTGGCATATGGGATGATGTTGTTGTCACTGTTACAATAATGCAAGTTTAATTAGCTTTATTGTCACAGTAACAGGATGATGCTACACCTGGTTGTCAGGTTTAGTGGAAAGCACCCTTGTCTTTGATATTGAAGGAATGTGATGGCAACAGCGTTGCTAATGAAGATTTAACTGCAACTCCTGGTGTTTCTTTTTGCACTGAATTAAATCACAACAAAACAATAAATCAAATGGCCAGTGCTTAGCATTGGTGGAGAAGTTGGGACTGATGAGGGGATCTGATCTAGTTACCTCAGCTGCCTGGACCCTGCTGATATAAATGAGCAAGTAGGTCTCCCAGACAAATTTCCAAACTTGAAGCCAGAGGATCTTAAAAAAGTATCTGGGAAAAACGCTGGCCTTCCAAAAGCTGAAGGAATGGCTGAAAATCTCTTAAAAATAATAATTCACCTGAAAAAGACACACCTCACTTATCCACACAGTGGCAGCGAAAACATAGTGGCTTTCATTGAATGATAATAATTAGTAGTATAAGTATTTTTACTGGTACTTCTTTCATCTCTGCATCAATATGAGGAGCTTTTATTCTTCTTTAGTAAAGTGAGTCTTTGGGGAATACCTTTGGATAGTTTAGACAGCTGAAGTTAGACGTCAGTTTAAAATTACAGTATTAAACTGTGATTTTACACATCCTTTGTCTTTTACACTGAATAATGATTCTGTATAATTTAGCAGCAGGCAGTGTGGTTTCCCCATCGTTACAAGCCTGTTACACTTTATGATAAAAATAAATCCTGTTTGATGTCATTCATTGCTCTTTGTTACTGGCCAATTCCTTTTTGTTAGTGAGATGATTTAGCTGAAGTGACCTTTTGTCTGCGGGCTGCACAATCTGTCATCAAGATCCGATCAGCTTTGCGCTGTTTCTTTCGACACAGTTTTCCTGCTTTTGTTTCTCTGTGGGCTTCTAAAGCTTAGCCTTTCTTTAGAAAGGTCAGCAAAGCCCAGCTGGTGCTCGGCGTATGCGTGTGTATGTGCACAGAACTCTTGCGCCTTCGTGCAGTAAATTGTGCAGCGGTTTTATTAGCTGCTCACCTCTGCGAGTCTTGAATCCATCATACACACACATTAACATTCAGACAGGCACTGCCTTGCTTCGGGGGATTGTTGAGATGATGTCATGGCTGAAACCTGACGAGATCTCAGCACATTTAATTCATTAGGACAGTGGTAAAACCTAAACACAGGACCAATAAAACTAATGAGGAATTCTGTCTTTGTCTCCACAGGGGCCATCAGACGTGAGCAGCTGCAGCACAACAGTGAGTCAGAAGTTTATCTTTCCTGTCTTTTCGTCTTGGTTTTGCAGGTGTATGATGAATAGACCCTGTCCAATCACTTTGACATGCCATATTTTCTTTCTTTCTGTTTGTTTCCACAAACAAATGGCTAAAGAGTTGATGCAGAACCAGCCTGATTTTTCGCCACGTCAAGCTGTGTTGATAATGTGTTTTGGAAAACTGTCCCTCAGGTGGTGATCCAGACAAATCTCTGCAGCTGCTCTTTGTTACTGTGCAGCTAAGGTCACTTTCACATTTTACGTGCCTTAGATTATTCTCAAGTTTAGTTTGGTTTAAATTACAAAAAAACTGCTTTATCACATATTAGGATGCACAGTTTGTTGTGCATGCATGCTGATTTATTGTTGATGGAATCCACTGCAGTCATCTTGTAAATCTGCATAACGTCACTGTGAACTACAACACAGGTCTCTTGTTCTTACTGCCATTAATGGACAAGGCAAGAAGGTGCGCTAAACATTCCTCAGAGAGTTATAAATGGTCCACATTGACATGCTCGTCCATGATGTGAATCTCCCATTCCAAAGATGCTCTATTGGATTGAGATCTGTTGACTGTGGAGGCCATTCAAGTGCAGGGATAATCTGAGCTTTGTGGCACATTGACAGACGATAGGTAGACCGTGGTCATATAGGGATGGACATGGTCAGCAATAATACTCGTACACTGTGGTGTTTAAACAATGCTCAGTTAGTACTGAGGGTACTAAAGTGTACCAAGAAAATACCCACACCATTACATCAGCAGCAGCAGCCTGCATGGATCCATGCTTTGATCGTGTTTACCACAAATTCTGACCTGAATGTTGCAACAGAAATCAGGATTCATCAGACCAGGCAAGATTTTTTTCTGATCTTCTGATATCTCAGCTTACAGGAGTGGCACCTGGGGTGATCTTCTACTGCTGTAGCCCATCTGGTTCTGCGTGTGTTGCTTGTTCAGAGATGCTCTTGTGCATACTTCGACACCATTAGAGGTGTTGTGTGGGAAAATCCCAGTAGATCAGCAGGTTCTAAAATACTCAGATGAGTACTGGAAATGAAACAGCTGACTTTAAATGTGGGCTGGCACTCGAATCACTTTTCTTCCCCTTTTTGATTCTTGGTTTAAGCCTCAGCATATCCTCATGCCTAAATGTATTAAATTGCTTTCATGTGATTGGCTGATCTGAGATCTGCGATAATGAGTATTTGAAGATGACCTTAGTAGTGTAAATGAAAGCTTCCTCACTTTTTGGTTCTCTGTAGTCTGGATTTGAATGCCTAGTAGTTTAATTTTCAAGTCTATGAGATTTGTGGCATGAGGCAACTCTTTTCCTTATTTTGTATTGAATTTGGATCCCTGGACACAGACAACTTTTTATGAGCAGGATTGTGTTCGGTTAACAAAAAACAACAGTGCAGGACGACAGAAGCTAAGATAATAACTGTTTTTATTTGATGCCCTTTAATGAATTGCTGAAATATCGGTATAGTGTTTAGCTTAATTTAGTTAGTCCCTGGATTTGCTGTGACTGAAGTGTAAGATAAGACTCCAGATAACCTTTGTTGGTCATTTTGCCCTGTGTGCTGAAGAATGCCTCTACTTTCTGAGTATTTCATGAGTATCTGATCAGTGCAGCACTGGTCACAGTTGTTTTCTATTTTTATTGATTAACTTAGCTAACTTCTTAGTCAATATTGCAGTAAAATTCAAAGTCCTGTCCTTTTCTGGACGCAAAGTGGAATTTTTCAGCACAGATTGTAAATGGTATGAATTTAAACTGTCAGCCTTAGTTTCAGTTACAATATTTCTTTCTGAATTCATATGTAGTAAGTTATTGAAATGTTTCTTGCTCCCCTAAAACATCAGGAGCATTCTAGAGTCAACGGTCACATTACTTTCTATGTGGTAATCTTGTGAGGAGTGAACCTTCTGAATCAAAACCCTGCTTACACTGATCAGTTTGAATTCTTGATGCCAAATTTAACTGGGAATGGTTGACTGTTAAAATGAACATCTACTGATAAATGGTTATCATGAATCCTGATCTTTTTATATCCAATCAAGCCTGGATTTAAAAAACAAAAACCACACAAAGCAAGATGCAAGATGAGCTTTCTGAATTGTAGAACCTCTGATCTGCTTTTATTTTGCCTAAACTACAGTTTACATATCCAACTAAATACCAAATCACATTATATAATTCAAATTGAGATAATTGTCCGAAAGGACAGACGGGACTGGAGCACACACTGCTTACAGCCTTTCAATGTGCGTCACTACAACTGTGTCTTCATCAGAGCCGCGCAGTGGAAAAGATACAACATAACATATAGTCAGACATTTGTCATTGGATAACTGAACAGGATTTCAGACAATTTATGAATGAATGAATCTAAGGTGGGATTTGGCTTGATACGTATGTTTACAGTTGCCAGAACACCAACATCCTGCAAGACTTTCAGAGGGACACAGCCCTTTAAAGTTTGAAATGTACATCTTGTGATTCTTGGGCTCAGAAAACTCAATTAAAAATTCTACTAAAAGGGACCAAAAGCACAAGCATGGTGTAGAGGTCAAATTTAGTCACTTCAATTATCCAAAGTGTTACCGTACATAAGGTGCACGGGATTATAAGGCACATAAAGCAAAACAGACAGTCAGATAAGTCAAACTTTACTCAACTCATTCTTCTTGCTTCCTCCACTTCTGTACCATTGATTCATTAACGATGAATTCTCTTGCAGCTGCTCCTAGTCCCATGTTGTTGCAGTAATTAATACTAACCTCGACTAACCTCGTATTGTGGATGAAGTTTGGTTTGTTTACAGCATCCTGCGTTGTGATTGCGTTTGTCCCTAACCATCGGGAACCCTCCCATTAACGAGTAGAAAAAAGTTAGCATTCATCTTCCAACTTCACTGTGTTTATGTTATGCTAACATAGCTGTGTCGCTAGCGATCGCGTAGCAAATCATTATATACCAGCTAGCCCAACTTCAGTAACCCTACAAAAGTCACTGCTGTTTAGTTTTCTGTCTTCATTGATGTTGGAAGTGATAGCAAAGCTGTACGTTTTAATTTTTTCAGAAATCTCTCAGTCAGAACATGCTATATCATGTTTAGGTGGAAACTAGCGAGCTAACTTCCTGCTAACTTCTAATTCTGTTAAATTTAATAAATTCTATTTTCATGGATGCCTGGACGTTAAACTTGTTACACCTGGAAGAGCAGCAACACTGATCATTTTATTAAAGATGAAAGAATTTAGACAGTTTTTAACTCTCAGTGATGCTGCTGTGTTCGTTTGACTTTGGGACCTGAAGTGGACGGAGTTTAGGACCCAGATTAATCAGTGAGGCTCCTGACTACAGTAGCCATAATGCTCTGACAATCCATCAAGCAGTGCAGCTTTGTAGCTTTCCAAAGACGTACTAAAACATTTTTTGACAGATTTCTGAGCGCCATGTGTCACAAAAAATCAGTTCGAGGTCAGTAAGCACAACCAGAATTCATGCATAAGGCGCACTGTTGATTTTTGAGAAAATTAAAGGATGTAAGTGCGCCTTATAGTGCGGAAAATATGGTAGCTACATCTACATGTGTTAACACACCTGTTAATCATTGCAGCCATGTCCCTAATTATAACCCTTAACAAAACCAAACAGATAAGCTTTAAAACATTAAAAATGACGCACTCTATCAGATCAGATCATCATCATATCAAAGCATCAGGTGAGCCATCTAACACATGATAGTTGTAAACAGAAAACAATATAGACTTCAACTTAATATCACAGGACTGAAAATACAGACAGTACAAGTATAAGGATGCGAGAAGGGCAACAAATGAGAGGAAAACTCACAAAATCAGTTTTCCCTTCATCCGAAAGAGCTCCAATGTGTCTAGCTTGTGGATCCATCTATCTATGGAGCTAATGACATCAACAGCACCTCTGAGACTTTCCCCCCTGTTACAGAAAGGAAAGATTAGAAATTAAAAATAAGTTAAAGTTGGTAAAAATAAATAAATAAATAGAGTCTGAAACAAACTGCCTAGATGCAGACAGTTTGGCTTTTGATTTTTGCGACCAACAAGTATTTCTACGCTCTGCTCTCTGGAGGTTTCCATGGTAGCAGCTGTCCTGATGCGCTGTAATGATGACCTGAGGAGGAGTGAAATGGCTGGTTTTTCCTCTGCTTTCTTGCTCTCTCTTTCTCTCTCTGCTGTACTCAGTGTGTAGTTCTTAATGAGAATGTTTCACTACAGCAGATGGAGAAGATGGAGATGTGCTGAATTTTAGGATCATGTGATTTTTTTAAACTTTCATTGTGCACACAGTCTTTTACCCACCGACCCAAGCAGGAGCTTGTAGTAATCTTATCGTAAACACTGGAAATCTGTCTGGAATATGTGGCATTGATATGATTCATATCATTAGCTTCATCTGCTTTAGAAGGATTCCCCATCAGCTCAAAAGTCAAATGTAGATTTAGCTGACGCCATGGGAGGACACATGCAGACTGTGCATGTTTTTTGTCTCTTTTTGGCAATACTTGATAGATATGAATGCATAAAAATCACACTCCATCATATAGTGTGTGAAACAAACAGCAAATTCTTCACGGAATTAAAACAGCTTTTTTGTTTATGTTGTTACATTTGACTTAAAATTTGACTTGTTAACCTAATTTTAGAGTTACATTACCTTGCATGCAGCTCTTGAAAGCACTCATAAAGTAACACCTATCAAACCCAAATCACTCAGCACAGTAATATTACTAATCACAGTGCTGTAATAGTGGGTGTTGCACAAAGCAGGTGCTGCTCTGCTGTTCTGCGGCTGAGACAGATGAGGCACCTCCAGGTAGTTTTCCAGCTGAAGATTTTCCGTTTCTGCTGACTTCCCTTTCTTTTCTGTAGCTGTGGCCACAGTGGCAGCGTTTCCAGAAAATGTTTGTGCTTGTCACCAGTTTGGCAACCAGAGATTTGATTACTTTTGTCAAGTAAAGTAAAGGATTACTACTGCAAAAAACTAATTAGATAACTGTTACTTTCCCGTAAGCATGCTACGTTACTAAACCATGATTTTGATTGTGAGAGTGTCTCATGACATTTATGTACGAGCGTGCGACGTCTGTGGCAGCAACAGACGTGTGCAGATCAACAATGCATAATATGGAGTGCGGGAGAGAGTATGACCATGCAGCGTTTAAAAGTTGGAAGTACTTACATTACTTTGAGTTTGATTCTGTAAAAAGTGACAAAAACATTACCGTGTGCTGTACACTCTGCATGGGAAGAAAACTTCTTTCTACAGTGAAAAATTTAACTTCAAATCTTGAGAAGCACCTAGCATGCTGCCACGGGAATGTGAAATTCACTGAGAAACCTCCGGATCCCCCCACTGACATGACCGTTGCAGCACTAGGCAAACTAGCACTAGCCCCACTCCTGCTAAACAGGTGAAAATAGTCTTAAGATAAGATAAGATAAGATAAGATAAGATGACCTTTATTAGTCCCACAGGTGGGAAATTTGTTTCATTACAGCAAAAGTGCAAAGTTATGTAGCAGAAATTAGAAAACACTGGAATGCAATAAAATAAAATAAAATACTATATACAATAGAATAAAACAGAATAATATATACAATAGAATAAAATAGAATACAAAGGCTATATACAACTGAGTAAGAAAATACAAGTACAACTTTGTCAGAAAAAGAGTTGCACATATAGCAGTCTTATTGCACATGTGTGGGTTTGATCAGCTGCAAAAGTCTTTGTTGTGGAGTCTGACAACAGTGGGGAGGAAAGACCTGCGAAAGGAGCTGCTCAGTGCTGTCAGAGTCTCCTGCATGGGGTGGGAGATGTTGTCCAACAGGGATGACAGCTTAGCCGCCATTCTCCTGTCACTCACCACCTCCACTGGGTCCAGAGGGCATCCTAGAACAGAGCTGGCCCTCCGGATCAGCCTGTTCAGTCTCTTCCTGTCCCCGGCAGAGATGTTGCCGCCCCAGCAGACCACACCGTAAAAGATGGCTGAGGCCACCACAGAGTCATAGAAGTTCTTCAGGAGTGGGCCCTTCACTCCAAAAGACCTGAGTCTCCACAGCAGGTACAGCCTGCTCTGTCCTTTCCTGCAGAGGGCTTCTGAATTATGAGTCCAGTCCACCTGTAGCTGTCCACAGCCTTGACGTCCATACCTTGGATGTTAAGTGGTTGCAGTGGAGGATGTTTGTGCCTGCGGAAGTCTACCACCAGGTCCTTGGTTTTACTACTGTTTATCTGGAGGTAGTTCAGCTGGCACCAGTCCACATTTTTTGCTGTGTTTGACTTGCATCTAGTTGAAAGAGCGAGTTTAAAGACAAAACATGATTTTATATTTTATGTGCTGGAATATGTTAAACAAATTTCTTCTAGTCAACCACTGTTTGACAGTTTTTGCTTGATGCAATGTGCATAAAGTTAAAAGATTAAAACTAATAAAACAATTTTAAAAAGAGAGTTTTTCATTTGATTCAGTTTTATGTGATGGAGAAAAAAGTAGAATTGGGCTGAAAGGTCTTTTGCTTTATTACGTATTAAGGTTGTGTATCATGTTTTTAAAAAGTGACTAATTACTTTTGTAAAATAAGTAATCAGTAAAGTAATGGGATTACTTTCTTGGAGAAGTAAGTAATCCAACTTAAGTAACTTGACCAACACTGTGGGTGACTGCCAGACACCACTTGCAAAGACGTAGCTGCGGAACACCAGACTGGTATTTGCAAGCAAGGTTATTATAGGTAACTAAAACTAAACTACAAACTAAAATTAGATGTGAAAAAACATTGTAGCTGATTAAAAATACAAATTAGACTTAAAAAAAATTAACTTTGAACTTTGAAATCTAACAAAAATCTAATAAAAGTATAGAGCAATTAGCCTTAGTACGACTGTACGTGCAGTGTTGGGAAGGTTACTTTTAAAATGTATTCCACTACAGATTACAGAATACATGCCCCAAAATGTATTCTGTAACGTATTCCGTTACGTTACTCAATGACAGTAACGTATTCTGAATACTTTGGATTACTTAATATATTATCATGCTTTTTACAACAACGTGAATGTACTATTGCTGTGTGATTTATTACTATTACTGAAGGTCCGCGACTCTGAACTGTAGTAAAGGGACCTCTGACTAATACGGCGGGGTCCCTGTCGGCTCGTAGTCGAAAAATAGCTTTACTTTGTTGTGTGGGTCAACTTTTCTTGCGACAGACAGAGAGAGGCGTTGAAAGGCTGCTCCAACGGAACTTATTGTTTTCGGAGGAAAACACGAACATGGTGTACAGTCGAGTCTTAATAGCTTACTTACAACTGGGCTCGTCAGGCACTCTTCTTGGCTGAAGTGGTTATTATTATATTTACATGCTTCCAGCTCCCGTTTTTCCTCGATGACAACTCGTACCTTTCCACTCCCCTTTTTCTCTCTCCCTCCTTGCGCTCATTGACCCATAACGTGTATGGCAGTCCATTCTCCCTGCAACACGGACTACACTGCCCATGATGCTACATTCTTTAGAGCTATGCTTGTAGCATTCTGCCTGTTAGCTTAGCACAACAACAACAACAACAACAACGAAAAGGCGCTCTCTCACCCAGGAAACACACAGTCGCAGAGAGAGAGAGAGAGAGAGAGAGAGCGTCGCCCTGTAACCATGGCAACCGTAACGCTGCCTCCTGGAACAAAGAGCATAGCTGTCAAACAAAACCCAAACAGTCCTGACCCGCGACAAAATGAAACAGGAAAGTACCGCCGTGTAATCCATTTATTTCAACAAAGTAACTGTATTCTGAATACCACCTTTTTAAACGGTAACTGTAACGGAATACAGTTACTCATATTTTGTATTTTAAATACGTAACGGCGGTACATGTATTCCGTTACTCCCCAACACTGTGTACGTGTTAGTGTGGCAAAATTTGTGTTCTTTCAGACATTGCATCTTTATAAAATAGTAAGTCTCTGCTTTTCAAAAGCTGTGTGTCTTTGCTGGAATACCTTTACGTATTTTTCCAAATCTTGCCTTGGATATATGGCCTACAATATAAAACACAGAAAATAATCATTTAAAAAGACTAAACCTATTAAAAATTAAACTAAAGGTCATTACACACCAAGACCACGTCATTTTTGCTGAAAACACGCTATAAAAATAATAAACTCAACATGATGAGCTGGTCCTGATGTTTCTAATCAAGAAAAGGAAGCAACTGAGATTCTGGCAGCAGCAGGGAGAGTCTCACGGTTTGATCCAGGAGCTGAAGCTGCATCACAAGCGCTTTTAATACATATTTCAGGAGGACAGTGGGGCAGTTTGAACTCCTGTTGGCAGAGTTGGGACCACATCTGAAGAGGCAGAGAAATCATTTCATAGAGCCGATTGACCCGGAGCAACGTCTAGATGTGTGTCAGAGGTAAAATAGTATTGTTTTATGATTTTTATTTTTAGTATTGTTGTGTGTTTTGAGCTACAAGTAAACCTGTCACCAAACGCAGTGCTCTGATTAGTCACATCTGTTTGTTTGCATCTGAAAAATCTTAAAAAAATGGTTTGAAAAAATAAATTACACAAATTCATCGAGGAAAATTACACGGTCGATGTGATCGGCTGCATTAAGAGTAGATGAGCTCATATTAAAAACTAAACATCTTCAAACAATAAAAACTAAACCGAAAAAAAAAATCAGCTCTGGAAACTAACTGCAAGTATACTGAATTAAAAATAAAAGGCAAAATGAAATAAAAAATTATTTTAAAAAATTACACAACTATAATAAGTCCAGTTGCCAGTCACCAGCACGTCTCTAGGCAGATGTGACTCAAACTACTTCTCTTCTCAATTGTGTTAAAATACCACTGGTTGGCACTCAAACACGACAAGTGTCACAAGTCAACACGTTCTCACTCCCAAGTCAGAAGTGTGACTCATAAGATTTTAGGCACCACAAGTTGAAAATTTGTTGTCAATCCAAAGTGTACATTCATACCAGCAAGGTAACCTTCTGTGTCGCAGTCATTAGTTCTCTTGGAACATTAGCTGGATGTAGTTTTTTAGCTAGGTTTTTCGCTTTTTCATCCTCTGGCTCGCTGACACTCAAAGCTGATGTTTGTCTGCATTTTTATTTTCACTACTTCAATCACATTTTCCTGTTTTACTCACAAACCTTTGTGTCAGTAATGTGACTGGAATACTTTGTATCATTTCACTATGGATGCAAACCTGTCCACACAGCCCACCAACAGACAGCGATTTTAAATCCTTCTCATTTGGTCTAAAAATAAGTTGGTAAAAAGCCCCCCCACCTCTGCCCTGGAAGTTCTGCTCTTACTGCCATCTTTGCTCTTACAGATTTCTCCCCATGGATTCTTGAGGCTACACTACTCTTTCTCTCTTTTAATTTTTTCCATCACCCACTGCATTAAACACGTTCACATGCATTATATGCAGGGCTCAAATGTTGCAACCCTTGTGTTCGTGTGTGTTCGTGTGGTAACTGCAGGCTGTGACAGAGCAATAAGGATGCATCAGGATGGATTAACACTGTCGCCGTCATCATGCATTCATCGTTCTCCTCCCTCTGCTTCTTCATTCTCCTTTTCTTCTCCTCCCTTCCTCCCTTTCATCAGCTTCCCTACTCTATGTTCCTCATTCCATAGTTGCTTTGTCCTCTTTTTCCCCCCACCTATTCATATCTCCTCTGCTGCAGTATATCCCCTCATTACTCTTTTCTTTTTCTTTTATGTCCCTGCCTTCTTCTTACCTTTCTCCTCTGCTCCACACATCCTCTATCCTGTTATCCACCCCTCTCCTCAGCATTATATATTTACCCCCCACCCCCCACAGTCTCCGTGCATGCTATCTCATCTTTCATGTATTCCTCTTTTCACCTTACCCCTCTCCACCATCATCTTCTCCTTGTTTCCGCCCCCTCCTCTGTGGAGACATCCAAGTTCTGGGAGCAGCAGCAAGGCCAGAATTTACATCTTGATATATCAGTTTCCTGCAGCAGTGGAGGCGGTGATGGATGGCGTGTTGCCGGCGCCGCAGCGCTGCCATGAGTTACCGTGGTGATTACCGACAGAGACGGCTACTCACTGGCCACTTCATCACAGTGACTGGTGGGGAAGGAGGCGAGAAAAGAGAGAGAAAAAGAAGAGAAGGGCAGAAAAACAGAAAGAGAAGTGAGAAAAACACAATTGGAGGAGAGCGCAGGGAAAGGCAGCGGTGGCTTGTTGTGGCAGGAACAGGGGACAAAATCATCAGAAGGACAAATATTGGTGTGCTAGGTCACATAAAAATAAACCCTGAAAAATGCTGGGATTGTGCACAGTGATGTCGAAGTTGGAGTCAGGGCCAACTGATATTGTTTCCTTTTTGTGGGTCCAGTACAGAGCCATGCGTGTGAGGCCCTGCATATGTGTGTATATGTTATAAACCCAGAGGAACAGAGCTCATCTGTTGTCATGTGCTGGGTGGTTTCCTCAGTTTTGCTTGTTTTATCTGCTTACTTAAGCTTCGTTAGCTGCAGCGTGCTGATGTCTTCACAAAAACCGTTACCCACAGTACTCCAGATGGCCCGACGTAGACGGGCAAAGAAGTGACACGGGCTTGTGTAGCACTCTGTGGTTCGATTGTTCTAATGCGTGAAGACTGCACACAACAATGTTGCTGCTATACTTTAAAAACCTGGCGTAGCAGGGAATGTGCACCTCCAGTCTCTCTGTCTCGGTGTCTCATCGTGCAGTTGGTGATTTCATGTCTAGACCAGCCGCTGCCTGCCATCCAGCTGAGGGAAAATCTGACATGTCCTCCTCCCTCCTGCCCTCCATAAAACCTGAGGAAAAACAGATCGATGCCGGGCAGCTTGCTCATTTTGCCCCGGGCTTATTGAAATGGAAAGTTACAGGTTCTCGGACGTGTCAGCACTGCAGCAGCCGTGAAGGAGAAGGTTCTGTTAGTGGGACCGCGTGCTGTGACAAAAGCAGGGTTTCATGATAGAAAGGAGGACCATAATACAGATCAGGTTAGAATTAAATAGTATGAATGGTTGCTTATTTTATTTTCTACAATCATTTTTCTATTACTTTTTATTTTAAATTATTTTGAATTTTGAATAACTAGGCAACCTGTCTCCTGGAACTGGCTTGCAATCAAAAGCGATTGTGGCAACTACTTGCAATGGATTGCCAAATGCAAAATAATAATAATAATAATAAAATAAATAAGGTAACCACTGATATTTCCTGTTTGTAAGGGGGTTTTCTTGAATGGACATTTAACTTACTTTTACTCAAGTATAGCTGAGCCATAAATTTAAGTTGATGAGACTCTTTGTTATAAAACAATCAAGTTCTGATTGTTTTATAACGATCAAAACTTGATGCAAACGGAACCTTTCAGTCCGCAGCAACACATATACTAAATGTGTGCTTACGAAATGTAAGCACACTTTAACACAGAAATGAGCAATGTGTTTATCATGTCAAGGAACGCAAAACAAAGGTTTTAGCTGAGTTCAAAGTCAAAAGATGAGGTAAATAATTTAATGATGATGAGTATAAGTTCTTTGCTGTTGGTTGTGTTGTAGTGTGTGGCAGGGAATGTGTGTTGTGTTAGTTACTGTCACAGAGAATATAGATTTTTCTTTGCCTCGCTAAATGAATTAACAGTGTTTCCTTATGATGTAATCCAGAGTTGTCTATCAGTTAGTTTGTTAGGAGGCGGGGTTGTGTTTGCATATTTACAGCAGAGTGAAGGGGAGATGTGTATTTTTTTTTCCTGACTGGTGAATAATTTAGTGCGAGGTGGTTCAACCTTGAGGTGTCCTTTCTGGTCCGAATGCGGACGACACCGTGAGGCTTCTGCTGCGGCCTCTTATGATACTTCTCTGTGGACACATTCACTCGCAGACACTCTCATCTTCAGCTTCATTTCTTTCACCTACATTTTTTTTTTCTGGTGTGAGACATTTTGGGCTTGAGTCTATCCTCCAGACTTGTTTAATACTTCATGGCAGCTTGGGGAGACGACGGTGTCAGATCCACAAATCTGGTCATGCGGAAGAACATCGACCATGTTAGCAAACTGTCAGGGACTCTTTTACATGTGTCTTGCCTCTGGAAAAATGTCTTTCTTATCCAAGATATTGAAAGTTTGTGGCTGCCTTAATCCATAATTTACTGCTTACAGCTGCTTATGTAAAAAAAGACATCTCACAAACACACCTGCACTGGATGCTTGAGCCATTGTCCGATCTTAAAGCACAGCGTTTTATTGACCCATCCATCATCTCAACAATACGTTTTCTCCACTTCATACAGTCTTGTCTCTATAGGCTCTATATTTGAAAACCTGCTCACTTAATTGATGAAAAAATGTAATGAAATTTGATGCAATTTTTATTTTACTAAAAGCGTTAAAACAAGAGGTGATTAAAAGAACTAGCCAGGTCTGTTGTGCTTTTTCAGATCTTTTTCAGATCTCTATGCCATAACCTTCTCAGGTGCTCAACCTGAGAAATGTAACTATACATTGAGCCAGCAACAAGTCTGATTGGCTTGGAAGGTTATGGCAGACACGAAAGGTTAAACATGACATGAAAAAAAAATTCACGGGGGTGGGGGGGATGAGTACAGGAATCAAAAGATCTGGATTAAATCCTTTTAACAAAACATATAGATGTTAATTCACTAGCTGGGCCCGCGTCCTCATTTAGGTTTGACGGCGTTTTAGTTGGTAAAGGTGAATGGCTTGGACATTAATTGAGCTGCGGTTTGGGGAAGGCCTCAAAGGGAACTGGCGATTGCTCCCAGGCCTGGCAGATCCCCGTGTACTAAATAGAAGTGAAGAAGTTAAAGAATTGAAAAGAGGACGGAGGGAGGGTGGGGCACATAAACGAGAATGTACAGCTTGCAGAACTGGAGGAACTTATGATAACCGGTAGGAGCGTGTTTGGAGGCGTGGTCCCGCTCCTGAAATTCCGATACATAATTTCCAATAATTGCTGCATATTTGACATGTTTGTCCAAATTTAGTTGAGGTTGGCCCACCTGTTAAGGAGGTGATCGGGTACATACAGATATATATAAATACGTATGCTATGATTGTTATAGTAAGACAACTTATAACCATGTCTACGGTTTTCAACTATATAGAAGGGCACCAGTTGCTCCGAGGTGAGCACATGCCATGAGCTGAGTGAGGTCCATCCACTGTGACACCACGATAGCAGGTCGTTTTTTACTATATGAATATCAGCTGGCGCACACTCATCTACTCCAAATATGTTGCTATCATTTCTGTATAAAATATTAAGGTTAATATGATTCAGCATTCTGCAAATACAAACTTTTTATGCTTTATTTAGAATTCATCTAAGCTAATCGTGCTAGCAGGTAGAGTGCACTTAGTACACGTTAGCCAATTTATTGTGAAGATAATTGCAGAGCAAACTCTTTGCATGTGAGAAGCTAAAAGATGAAATGTTTTGGCTTTTTGGTTATAAATATGACGATCAGTCGAACCTCATATTCTGAGCTCTGATCCTATTATGAATTACTGGTGGCAGCTCAGGGGAAATGAGCATGGCAGTGAGTCACAAAGATGTACCAGTAACTGATGCTCAGTGACAATGAATTACATCCAATGATGCCTTCAGCTCTGACACCAACATGTGTAATATTATATCTCCTGAATATCAGATTGTTATTCCTACAGTAAGCTTATCTGCAGGGCTTTCACTCTCTCTCTCTCTCTCTCTTTTTTTTTTTTAATAAAATGATGCATTTCCACCTGCCGTCTCTTTGATCAAGTCACAATAAAACCTCTCTGCAAATGCATCGCAATTGAGAAATTGGCGCAGCCGAGGTGTGAATAGATACAGTGTGTGACAATGGAGTCTCACACCGACACCACACAAAGAGTCTATCTGCATGTAGGAGGAAGCAAAGCAGGCTTTCTATGCACAAAAGGAAGGCCTTATCGTTTCTTGATTTGATGCTTCCTTTGATCTCTTCCTCTTTCGTTCCCTCATTCGTCCCCTCCTCTGCCCCAAAGGCATCTGGCTGCTCTTTAATTGCTGGCTTAAATCAGATGAGGTGATCTTGCTGCCTACTCTTTGAATAAACGCCTCCACGCAACAGTGCTTCCATTAAAAAAAAAAGAAAAAATCACCAGAGACTCATGTCTAAGAACCTGTCCCTGTAATGCTGTCTTTGTGGGGATGGGCTAAATTTCTGCAGATTAAGGACCATTTTCCTTCAGTAAGACCCCTCCTAGATTTTGTGTTCACGTGCACTTTATTTGTGTAGCTTTGTGGCTGTGTGTACCACTGCATATGAGGTAAATAAATATGTATGAGTGTTTATGCATTGATGTACAAGTGTGTGTGTGTTTCTGGGGAATGCGATGCGGCGGCAGCAGCTTTAACCCAGAATAGCTTCAGTTGTTTGTGTGGCTGTGCACCACCTCGTACCAACCCAGCTGAATAAACTTTATTCTTTTTTAGTGTTTTCTGAAGGCAGAATTACTCTACGCTTACGACTGAGACTGAAAAGTGTGTTGGTTGTGATAAGAAATGAAAGTCTCCTGCTGCGATTTCTCCGCACTCGGGCTATTCTTTAGCAATAAAAGCATCATTGTGACGAAGCAGTAATCTGTTTTTGCTTTCGCTGTGTTCCAGTTTATTCGCCGCTGCTTTTGTGAGCGCTGCGGCTCCTCTGCAGCATCAGCAAACTGTAGAGAGGAAGAGGAATCTGAAAGTGGAATTGAGGGTATTTGTTTTTTTTTTTTATTAGGAAATGAATTCTCAGAACTTACTATGGGGCCATTGTTTTTACAGTGGACAAAGCTTTTTATTTATTCAGATTTGGTTAGTAGGTGAAGGATCACAGATGCAAGCAGCATGTAAGGGGAGAGCAGCTTACTGTTACCAGTTGAAGTATCCTCTTGGGTGGCCTTTGAGATCAGTTGAAACACTGTGATAGCTGAACAAAATGTGTATTACTTCATATCCATTGCACACTTTACAACTAAAATCTTTCCCCATGGCAATCACCAGCTCTACCTGATTTATTTCCATCTGACCTCCTGTTAAAGATCATCTTCTTGTGCGTAGCCTGATTTCAGCAGTTTTACTCTGTCATGTTGCACGTGTGTCTCTCCATTAAGATCTTCAAGTTAAATTTTAGTTTGCGGAAGTGGATAAACTCACAAGGAAAATGTGCAGGTATTGCATTGTATATTTTAATGTGCTGTTTTCCTGCACATGATGGATGAGCCTGGATTGATTTGGCACACCTGATCTGATGTCCCGCCTTTATTGACCACAGTGCATTATGGGTATATCTGATATCTCCTGCATCATTATAATAACATTTGTTCAGGATCAACAATGCAACTAACCAATCAGGCTATAGATACAGTATAAAAATATCTTATCAATTTTTGTTTGATGTTAGCCAAATTTAAATTACTTGTGTTGGTTTGCTAATTTTAGCAAATTTTGAAAGGATTAACTAAATTCTTGGCTAAAGCTAAGTGACTGGATATGTATATTTTATTTTTATAAAAGGATTGTAAAGTGCAAAATGTGTCCTGAACAGAAGCAACTCTATTATGCAGCACAACACAGCGCTCAGTCCGTTTCTGCCTGTTAAGGTTTTTAAACCAGAATCATGACAAACATGGAAAACTTTGCAGAAAATGTGCTAATGTTGCACTCTTGCAACTCTCTTTACTTTAACCAGATGTACTTACTTTACCAAGTTTTATTTAATTAGCTTTAATTGATGATTTTCAGTATGTTTTTTTCCATTCAGTGACCTCTTAAACATGTAAAAATATCTTTATTCATTCATCTATTGTTCTATTGCATTTATCTTTAAAAACAATTTTGTTAAGCGCTTTACAAATACAATATAAAACCATTCCATCATATATACCATTGGATGAAGTTTCCTGCAAAATACAAACAAAAACTTAGTGTAATACACTCAAAATGTAAGAAAAGGACAAACACTGACATGACACTGACTGGATTGACAGTAACAACATATAGTCTTGGATGGACCTTAGCAGTGTGTATTGAGACGTCTGTTGAGAGATTGTATCTATAACGTATCTTTCAAATAAAATCAGAGTATGTTTCAGCGAGTGCAGAGTGTGAGCTGACAGATTTATTGCAGAGTGTTCAGAGTTCACAGCTGTCTGCTGGGTTCACTTTGCCTCTTTAAATAGACTGATGCACTTTGTAGCTCAGAGTCTGGTTTGTTCCTTGACTGTGGACTCTACTCAGTCCAGACCTCAAAAGAAGGGTTTAGATAGATTTTGACTTAAGGTGATTGGGAATTAACTTGAGGTAGGTGAAAGACTCAGACTTATAAAATGTGACTTAGTGCTTCCCTTTTGTTCAGTATAAAAGTGGAACAAATAATGGCTGTGCTAGTTTAAGACCTTGGAAAGTGAGGTCATTTTGGCTGATGCTCACTTTGGGACAGATCATCAAAGGGTTTGTTTGAGGTTTCAGATTTGGTTTTAGGATTCAAGCTAGAGTCTGCTTTAGATTTTGTTAAAGTAAGTCAAAGCGGGTTTTCACAAAGAAGTGCAGTCAGAGGGAAAACTTTTTACTTCCACTCTTTCTATAGTTTAAATGACCTCAGTCGGTCCCTTGAAATTGGGGTTAATGCAGGCTTAATCCAATGCGCACTCCATTCCCTTTTCCTCTTTCACACACTCATAGACACAAACACACACATGCATAAATGACGATGTGGAACAGAGAGCCAAAACATCTGGACTTCTCATCAAATTTCTGGAAGCAACCCCATCCTAACGGCTGCAGGAGTTTCACTTTGACTTTTTCCGCCTGTTTGTGGTTTTCCCTGCAGCTGAAGTTAGCACACTCACATACTCACACACACGCATTTCCACATTTTAAGGAGCAACTTGACGGCCCATTTGAGTTTGAGAATGACACCTTTACATTTTTTAAGTGCACTTAAAGTGCAAGTGTAAAATGGATTTTAAAAAATTGATCGTTATGTTTTAGAAACTGAAATAAAATAAAAAGAAACTCTTTTACAAGATTTCGATCTGATCATTTTGTCCTTTAGATAAACTATTTGTGTATTTGCATTAAAACCCTTGTATACATTGAATTAAGGTTAGAAGTGGCTGGATTGGATGGTGGGTGTACTCCATGGTGATACCACAGATGAGGAAGGTAAGACGAGGTTGACGCACGGTGCTGCCTTTGTGTATTTGTACTAGTCGCTAGCAGGTTGGTCGGAGTTTGCATGGAAGATGCAGAGTTATCTCCGAACACTTGCCAACCTGTAAAGAAATAGTGACCAGAGGTTGCCAGAGGGTCACCAACTGGTCTGCAGGTCAATGACGGAGGCCTTGAAGGAGACAGTTTGTAAAGTCTTACAGATTAACAATTCAAATCATCAAACCAAAAGTTAGGTTCATCATTTAAAAACTCTTCTTTTATGCAGCATTAGGTAATCAGCAGCCAGAATAATATTTGTAAAATATACAGTGATATGAAGAACCATGTTTCTTTGTGTTCATGTAAACCACCCATCTCTGGTAAGATCAAAACCAGTTTAACCCTTATAAACATGAATGTGGATTTCCACATGTTGTCCGTCTGCTCTCTATGCTTTCTACAGCTCAACAGGTCTTCCAGATAAATGACACCACTTCATGATCTCCCCCGTGACCTGCTCCCTTTCCTCTGTGCTGCTGCAGCTTGTTGTCTGATATCATCAGTGTCGTCTGGATGTTATTTGTCGCAGTGATTGGGTACATCATGTTAAAGCAGGATTAGATTCAGAACGTCTAGACGCGGCAGATGTCCTCTGTGTGATGAGACCGATATTGTTCACAGGAGCCAATATTGACTGATGCCAAAAGTTTGAATCAGCTGTTAGCACTACAAGGATTGCATCAGCAGGGTCTATTTTTTGTGCTGTCCAGGTGCATTCCTGATGCTCCAGCTGTGGTGGCTTTCTCTGCTTTGCTCATATTCAGATGTAAAAATGTTTGGATTAAATAATTTGATTTTGATTAAGCAATCCAAAACAGCAGCCTTAAATCTTGAGGTGGTGGTGGGGGCAGTTTAAAACGATCCAAGTCACATCTATAGGGATGGGTATTGATAAGATTTTCACGATTCCGATTCCGTTTTCGATTCTGTTTAACGATTCGATTCTTTATCGATTCTCTTATCGATTCTTTTTAAAAAAGGAGAACACTAAGGTCGATTAGCTTAGAACTTTGTTTTATATCTTCTCTTTGAACAAGATAGAAATTTAGGGGTAACATGGCCTTACAAACCCAGCAGTGAGATCTTAAGAGATCCACAGCCTACGGCTCTTCAATGGGGTGTCACAGGGTCCCCAGGAAAAAAAAAAAAATTGTAAATGTAAAATAATAAAATAAATATTCTTCTGTAGCAATAACAAAGTATAACATAAATTATTCTGTAGCAATTACACAAGAATATCCAGTAATGTCCCTGCCTACAATTAAACACATTCACTTACTGAAAATTGGGGCATCTGCTGTGGCAAATGGGTTCAAGCCTTTTACCACAAACTTAGTCACTGCTCGGTGACATTCGTCTATCCTGGCCTGAGACGCTACCGGTAGACTGCAGCGAGAACTGCCAGCATCTGAGCCAGACTCTGTCTGTGTCTCTCATCATGGTCACCTAAATGCACAGTAATGGCAGGTTTTGTAATAAGGCAGATCACGCTAACATAATATGCACTGTTAGTTGATTATTTACCTGCTGCATTAACGGGAGAGGACGTGCAAACGTTACCGCTGCTGCTGGGTTGAGATTCACGAGTCCGGAGCGGAATTAAAAACACGACATTCATTTAAGGTTATCACGTGTTTTGTGAGCAAATGCTTTTGCATATTCGTAGTGTTTCCTCCCTTAAATGAAATATCTACTTTGCAAGTATTGCAAGTTGCCCTGTTGTCATCCGTTCTCGTAAAGTAAAACCAAACTTTTGAGTGTTTGAGCCGTTTAGGCGCCGTGTTTCCTGCCAGGTAAATGACGCTCCGCAACGTGGTGACGTCATTCGGGGCAACTGGAATCGATAAGGGAATAGTTTGCGAAAATGGCAAACAATTCCAAGGAATTGAAACAGTGGGAACCGGTTCTCAATAAGAACCGGTTTTCGATACCCATCCCTACATCTAGCATTTGAAGCATGGCCGCTGTATCGGCTGTGACTACATTTGTGAGAACACAGAGGGCGGTTCAGCTTTGAGTTCTGCCACTTTTCGTCTTTCTTGATTGTAATTAGAGGGGATGGGAACAGACGGCGCCGCCTCAGCCCACTGCTTCTGTCAATCAGCCCATTTAGCATGAATATAATACAAGGCTGTGCTTACACACACACGCATTTATTTCTCCTTCTTTCTTCTCTTTTAAAATCTTGTTCCAGTGCAAATTTAGACCGTCTCTTTTCTTCAAACTTTTATTTATGTTAACACATCTTCTATGGATTGAAAAATAAAAAAGACACATGTAGGAATGTATTAGGGGTGCAACGATACACAAAATTCACGGTTCGGTTCGATACTTTGGTGTCACGGTTCGATATTTTTTCGATACAAAAAAATGTTCATGCATTTTTAATTTGTCATTTATTAAAATTATAAATATATATATTTTAACTCAAAAGTACAGTTTTTAAATTTAACCCTAACCCTTGTGCGTGTTTTTTATTTTGACAGCGAATGCGCACCTGCGGACCACTTATGTGCAGCCCTGGTTATTTAGCTCATCATATTGCAGCCACAGAAATTCTTTTGTCCATGAAACCATAAAGCTGCACTTTCTTTTTGCCTTATAGTCTGATTTGTCATAACTTCTCCGTTTTGTGGTAAGCTTTTCTTTGGCTGTCACTTCTTCACCCTGACCTGTCTTATTTGGCTCAGCAGAACTGAAATGCTTTTACACGCTCACTCACATAAGCTCAGCGATTCTCTGCGCGATCAACCTCTCACATGTGTAAGCTGCGGGAGATTTCACTTGTCATGTTTGCATAGTAAGCTAACGATTAATAAGACGATGTCAGAGGAATTGGTGCACAAATTATCATCACTCACAGATCAGTGCTGTCGCTCTCTATACACAGTTCGCACGATTGCAAAGTGAAAGCAAAAAAAACAAGCGCAAATTCAAACGCGACTTCAATATGTCACATATTGACAGTGGCTCACCGATGCCAATGACATAATTACCCAGCTACATTTCTGAAAGAATGGAAAAGCATTGACATATATTTTTCCTACAATAGCCCGACGGGCAGGGAAGAGAAAGATTTTGGTAGCCCGACTGAAAAAAGTCACTAGCTCCGGGACGTCGGGCTAGCGATATTGCGAGCCCTGTATCTGATTGAGGAATCACTCATCTTTGGAAAAGAGAGTTTATTACAGAGAAATGGCTCTTTCCAAAATAAAAGCTATACTATCCGCTTCTTCTGGGCTATATTCTCAGCAGCATAAGGAGAATCATGTGCTAACAGCTGTCTAAATGACTCGGCTAAAGTTAGTAGCATGCTTGCTTTTTTTTGTCTGCTTCCACTTGTCTTTGCACTAGGATGATGTCGGCGTAAATGTGCAGTCATATTCGTTGTGTTCCCACTAGTGCTTTCAGGTTAATCTCGTTGAAATGACCTTAACGCCACAACACGGCAAATCTCCGTTAACGAGCTACCGCCGATCGCTCCGTGCATGGGGCTAGACGGCCAACACGTTAACGAGCTAACTGCGCTAACACACTAGTTCACACCAATGTAATTGAGCATTGCATGGCACATCCAACATACTGTTTTACTTTAGTCCATGACTCGCTTACCTTCAGGGTCATACGTCACATGAAAACCAAAATAATTCCAAACGCCAGATCTGAATGAGGTTCAATTTGCCTGTTGCAAGGAGAGCTTAACTTCTGTCTCGCTAGCTTGCCCTGCGCTCTTCCTTCTGACTATGCTGGTCGTGTCCAAATTCATGGGCTGCATTCTCCTGAGGACCCGGCCTTCGCGGTCTACGTGGGCCGGGTCCTCAGAAGATCGGGTAGGCCGGAAGTAAACGGCCGTGAAATTGGACGGTCTAGCCTTCTGATTAGCGTCACCGCTGTCTCGGTGGAGTTTAATAAACTCAGCCGTCTGCTCCTTGCTGTCTAAAATATAACAGGACACTGGAGTAAACTCTCGGCCATCTCACACTTCTGTTTAATCAGTTTTCTGTTTGACGTTTAGTCAGCTGTGTGAAAACCAAGGAGGAACCCACCCGGGGGATTAATAAAGTTTTATTTTATCTAATCTAATAACTTTAATCTCAGCCAAACCGATTTACTCACGAACAAACAAAACACTGAAAAAAGCCCAACAATAACATTTTTAGGTTGTCTAAGTGACTTATATATTACGTTTGTCACGGCCGGGCGGGTTACACACAGTAATTCGGCGTGCCCGTGTGGCGTGCTGGCTAGACCCAAGCGCGGCGAAGGCTAGCGGTGGGTTTGGAGCAGGCACGCAGTTATTCTAGTAACGATCAGTGCACGAAGCGTGGCTTCGGAACGGTCGTTACCGACAGAGAGCGAGCGGAGCCGGGAAGAGAAAAAGGATTGAAGGGATAATCACTCACGGTTGCTGAATCAGGCGGAGACTGACGTCGGCAGAGTTTCGGAGCTCCTGACACGAAGAGAATGATGTCTGAGCAGCGAACAGGTGGGTGGCGTCTCTCTTTTAACCCCGGCCCCGTGATCAGCTGATCACAGCTGATCACCGGCTGACAACGTTTAACCCGAGCAGCGAAAGTCCGCGGTGATCTGAAAATGATGTGCCGGGAGTTGTGCCATTCTCGGCCGCATCAGTAACCCTCGAGCTCCCGGCTAGCTATCGAGCTGGTGGGTAGCAGACATCTCCGAAAACGTCGAAGCACTTTAGCAAAGATGCGATATCTTGATAAACCGAGCAGATATTTGATGTTTACACAGCTACTTTCTCGCCTGAAAATATGTTAAAAGTTTATTTCGTGACCCAGAAAGATTAATAAGAGTAATTTTTAAAACTTAGTAGCGGCCGCCATTAGCCGGAAACTGGAGCTTGGCTGGGCCGCGCTATGAATTCTGGGATATGGTGGGCCACGAAGGACACACCCGACCCATCCTTCAAATTCGGAAAAAGGAGCACGCATTTGTCGGCTGCATTCGGAGGGGTCTACGAATTTGGACAGCCTTCGGCGCGTCGCTGTGACGTAATCGGTCTACAAATGCGGCCTCAGGAGAATGCAGCCCATGAATTTGGACACGACAGCTGTCTGTGTTGAGCGCTCAGTGGATCTGCGCTCGACAGTGCAGCCTAGGCGGAGTAGTCGAACGCAGATTCACTGAGCGCTCAACACAGACAGCATCGTCAGAAGGAAAATTGATAAAATAAATTACAAATGTTGTATTGTTCGATACATATGCGTACCGAACCGAAAGCACTGTATCGAACGGTTCAATATCGATACGAATATCGTTGCACCCCTAGAATGTATGTATATATAAACAATTAGATCAATGTAGGGAGTGTGGTATTGAGAGGAAATATAAAACACCACTAATAGTAATAATATGTGAAGCCATTGTCTTGATAAAGTGGAAGTATACAGTAGCACTAATCAGACCTAATAAGCATTACCTCTTAAACCCCTGTTCTGAGATATAACCTGACAGACAGACCCAGCTTAATAACTATATAGCTGCAGTCCACGTTTGGTAAGAGAGTTGAGGCTTGGGTATGAAATTTATGGTTCAGAGTCTTTATCATTAACTTGGTTTTGCTGGGTCTTTTCCCGTGTTGTGGTTGTGTGTCTTATTTTAAAAGAAATATTTACGTGTTTCCATAGCAACTAGAGAGCATTTGGAGAGAGGGGGATGTTACTCTCAATGTTGGCGCATTTCAGGAGGACACTGCTAATACATTTACATAATTACACAGTGAATTCACGTTTACTATTATATTTACAAAATACCACCGTTTTTGTCTTGTTCGTATGATTTATTTTGTTGTATTTATCCGCGACACCTTAAAGGCTGGTCCGTGAAAATATTGTCCGTGGCCAGTGTTGGGAAGGTTACTTTTAAAATGTATTCCACTACAGATTACAGATTACATGCCCCAAAATGTATGTTATAACTTATTCCGTTACGTTACTCAATGAGAGTAATGTATTCTGAATACTTTGGATTACCTATTATATTATCATGCTTTTTACAACTACATGAATGTATTATTGCTGTGTGAATTATTGCTTTTACTGAAGGTTATTCGTCATAACAATACCAACTAGATTTTTAAATCTTAATATAAAAGGAGTAACAGTAGGGTGGACATTAGGTAAGGCTGCACTTTTTGCAGTGATCTCGTACAGAAAACTGTTTCACGCGTATATAAAACAGATCCGCGGCTCCAAACCATATTAAAGGGACCCCTGTTTAATATGTCGGGCTCGTAGCTGAAAACTTAATAGCTTACTTACAACTGGGCTCGTCAGGCACTCTTCTTGGCTGCAGTGGTTATTATTATATTTACATGCTTCCAGCTCCCGTTTCTGCTCGATGACAGCTCGTACTTTTCCACTCGCCTTTTTCTCCCTCCTCGCGTTCATAGACACATAACGGGTATGGCAGTCCATTCTCCCTGCAGCACGGACTACACTGCCCATGAGGCTACATTCTTTAGAGCTATGCCTGTAGCATTCTGCCTGTTGCCTTCATATTAAATACTTTTTGTGAATAATTAGAGTCTCTTAATGCCTGTTTTGTTTGGGGCGTGGAAACCAAAAATAGAGAGGGCATAGCTGAACATATGAAACAGGAAAATACCACCGTGTAATCCCTTTATTTCAGCAAAGTAACTGTATTCTGAATACCACCTTTTTAAACGGTAACTGTAACGGAATACAGTTACTCATATTTTGTATTTTAAATACGTAACGGTGGTACATGTATTCCGTTACTCCCCAACACTGTCCATGGCGCAAAAAAGGTTGGGGACGGCTGCTTTATAGTATACATAGAATGTATGTGTACATTCTACGAGTGTATATTCAGTATATGTCGACTTTATGTTAAGGAATTTAAAGTACATGAAGTATTATTATGGAGATATTTAAAATAATAATTTAAAAAATAAAGTAAAAATATCTATTACAAGTTATGATCTGAGTTGTAAACAATAAGGGGAAAAAGGTAACATCTTCCTTTTATTCATCATGTTTCTTCCACTTATATAATTCAGGGTTAGAAGGTGAATGTGGTGTGCACCCTGGACTGTTTGATAGTTTCCAGTCTATTGCAGGGCTAATATAAAGAAAACATTTATTCTTTTATTCCTAATGTATATTATCCAGCCACTTGTACAAAATAGGAAACATACAAATAAATTTGAATAAGCAATTTTATTTTAAACACTTATTCAGTTATACTAATAATTCTCTTGATCAACCTCCCATTATCTTAAAATGACCCTAGATTTGTCTCCTTTGCTCCCTCACAAATCACTCATGCATCACTCTCTTTATATTGGACACATATTAGTTCCCTATTAAGATGTGAGAACTGTACAGTTCTTAGTTATAATTTCTTTGTCTTCACTAATAGCTGTTAGAACATGCAATGGGTCCTTTGTTATCTGTAAAAAAGACAAAGAACATTGTTACATACAACTGCTTTTTTTGTCATTCTGTGTTTGTGATTAGGGTTTGTTGATTTTTACAGGAACATTAATCAGGTATGGCTCTTGTCATCTGTGGTCAAAATGTGTACAGGCCTTGCCGTCTTTCATAGATACAAAAGTAAATATTGTAGCAGAGATTTATTTGTCTTCTATACACTCTGTGTTTGTGCCCTCGTGTCGTGTGTGTGCGTGATGCTAATTGGTCTGTCCTGCAGAGCTTGGTCTGTCAGCGACAGAAGGGAAGGTGTTTAAAATGCAGAGAGCAGTCACGGCTGGAGGAATGCTAGCTACAAAACACTCCTCCCTCTGTCAGAAGCTCTCGCCTTTGCTTCGCTTCTCCCTTCCTCTGTCTCTCCTCCACCTCTCTTCTGTCTGTGTTTACCTTGTACTCTCTCTCTCTTCTCTTCCCTGTTACCGTTTACCCTCTCTTCTCTCTTTCTCTTTCACCATCTGGTCATTTTTTGTGACTCAGCGCTGTCGCCTGCTGGAGGCCCTGCCACCCACACATCGACATACACACTGTAACACACACCTAAACACACACAAACACAGACCTGTGACATTTAAAACTCACTGCCCCGGGGATGTGTGTGACGATGTGTGGCACTGCCATGGTGTGCTGTGCATATGTAAACACTATACTCTCTGTCAAAATCTAATTTGATGTCATCCTAATAAAAAAAACCTTCAAGTAGACGAAGTTATTATGGAGCAAACAAGGAAATCAGGTGACGTTGTTATGGAGGCACAAGTCAGTATAGGGAGGAGCTCAGGGAGGATGTTACTTTTCCATTTTTTTAAAACTGAGACCAGCAATTTCTTGGAAAAGACTGTTCCAAAAACCTATTACAAGATTTCCTGATTCATTTGAAGAGGTGATGGACAAAAAGTAAAACAAAGTACAAATTTACAAAGTGTTCACACGGCACATCAGAATATAAGAGCGTCGTGCTATCATTTATAAGTGGAGTTTTGTATTTGTTAGCGATACAGAAACACAACCGCCAGTCAGTGACTATTATTATTAAAGTTTTTTTATGGGCTTTTAAACATGAAAATCAATAGACATTTTCATGTTACAGAATAAAATAAATATAATATTACATTTTTGTAATATTAAAATTATACATTGTGATATTTATACGATAAAATAAATACGTTTATTCATTTTAAAGCTTTTCACATGGCCCAAAGGTATTTGCTAACAAGTGGCTAAATGTGCCTACAGAGATTGTGTTTATGTATAAACACTGGAGCTTAATGTCAGTGATGCTGAAGTTATACAACTGTGGTATAGTTTGTTTATAGCCAACATCAGCTTTATCTTCCTGAACAAAAGGTCGTAGGTAACCAGGGATTTAGAAACCTGGATCTAGATATGAATTCCTTTTTTGTTTTTTTCAGGCCCACCAATGTGATTGTTACTTCTGGTGTTGCCATACAAAAATAACTCCTTCCTTCAGCATGCTATAAAGTCGCATCATATCACTGGTGCATACATCACAACTTACTGTGAAGTGAACAAACTGGATTGTCACACAGGGAGAGTCTGAAGAGTTTTGTGTTTGTGGAGTCAGTTTGTCTCCTGCTCAGCTGAGCAGGGTAATCTCTCATCATTACCATCATCAAATACACCAATCGCTGGAACGCTTAGTTACTGCGTGTCTGTGTGTGTGTGTGTGTGTGTGTGTGTGTGAGGCCAGTGTAAACAGACAGCAATGAGTGTATTTTCTGTGTATCATCTCAAGACACCTTGACATTGCAGAGTTTTAGTCCTCCAGCAAAGTTAGAGTTTTGTTCAGAGTACACACGTGTTCAGCAGTTAGTACTCTCTGTCTGAATGATTGAATTCTACCAGTGTTTGGATGTCAAGGTATATATAACTGTGTGTGAGTCATTATATTTTTATTATTATTATTTTGTACCTAATGAAGGTCCGTTCTACCCAAATGTTGTGGCTGTGATAGAGACCGTGTGCGGAGGTTATCATTGATTTTTATTTAGATTCAGTTATTTTCACACATCATTTAATAGTTTCTTTTTTCATTCTAGTTTTGGTTCATAACAAGCTCCAGTCCAGAGTGTGCAGAATCCACCCACTGAATTCCGTCTTTTGTTTGACCTCACACTGTAGCTAGCATCTCATTACTGTCCTGAGCTGGCCAGTGTCAAGTCAAAGGCTGTAGAAATCAGCGACTATTTGTCTAACCTTTTCTCCAGATTGTCAAAATAAATAAACTTGAAAGAAAAAATAATAATTTTCTAAAGAAGAGCAATTATTTGTCAGTTTTTTGTTGTTGTTGTTTTTAAATTATCTATTAATCAACTCGCTTTAAATAATAAACAGAAGATTTTTTTAAATCTTTGAATTATGGCTGTGTTGGACCTTACCAAAAGAAAGTAAACTTGTTTATAAAATCTATTTGGAAGGATAAACTATGTGAGATGAATTGACATAAATCTTGTTGTTGTTTCTGATTTTGTGCACATTTATGACCTGGAGTGAACAGTGTGGATTCGTGTCCAGGTCTTAATGCTGTGGGGTTGATTTATTTCTTCCTCTGTCACTTCATCATGTGAGAAACATTGATTTGTTGGCTGCCATTCTTTCCCACCTCTAACAAGCTCCAGTGTGTCACGGCAAATGATTGTGTCCACTCATAATTCAGCTCTTTTTGTGTTCACATTCATAGAATATAAAGTATTCCCATGGAGGAACACAACCAGCCCAGACTTGCTCCTTCTACTTTTAACAGGCTTTACCAATATCCTGTATATGTGGACATAACATCCCAGTTTTAGAAACCGGAGTCATCTCTTGTTCTGAATATGAATGCCAGACTGTTGAAAAGCAGTTACCGTTGCTGATGTTGGTCATCCACTAAGCTAAAGGTCATTTTTCTTTTTATTTTCAGCTCTTGGTCTGCATGTGATACAAAATGGGGTAAATGTGGCCTGTGGTGCTTTGAGTTTTCACTAAGACTGAAAAAGCTGTTTATAAATAGCAGTCCATTTAGCATGCTGGCTACCTGCTCAGGTGCAGCTTCAGCCAAGTTATGTAACACAAACTGTGGCAGTAGAAAGCATGCCACTGTTGGACTGAGATTAAAAAGAAAAGCAGTCTTAAGGTTGTGAATGAGTGAAAAACACTCTTATATGGAGAACGGCTGAAAAGACTGATTTATAGATTACAGGACAGTGGATTTCCCAACGCGGCAGAATCAGGGAGCTCCACAGAGCGAGGTCCTAACGGTTACTCCAGCGTCACATTGACCGTTATGAAACTTTGTCCCATTTGCGTGTAATAATAGCATGTGATAACAAAATTGGAGACAAACTGCAGGGTGCAGGGTGCAGGTATACAACTTTAATGTGGAGTTGGAGTCACTGTTGTATTCTGGAATTACTAATCATGGAATCACAAGTTCAGCAAGACGTGCAAGGAGACTTGAGATTCAGATATCATGATGCCGCTCCAAAGGATGACTCTGAAAGACGTAGTACAGATAAAATCCTAATGACATGTTGCCTGTTTTAAGTGTCGATCAGCATGTTCTCATTAGTCAGACACATGCCAGGTTGCATCTTTCTGTCCCATTTCTTTCTTTCTTTCTTTCTTTCTTTTTTTTTTGCTGACTGCCAGCTGTATTGAACCACCCCACCTCCCTTCCTGCTGCCTCTCAGGCCCTAAGTGGATTAAATGGATTCGAAACAGGAGCCGGAGTCGCGCTAATAGCATTGCTTGAATTTTAAGCAATCCACGGTGGATTGATTCACAGACTAAAGAGCTGCAGCGTTGTAACTGAGATGCATGGAGCGCTCTCAGTAATGCAGCCCTGCCAGATGACACAAACTGTACATTAGCTTGGTGAGGTTCATCTGATAGCCTGTGCACTTTTACGGATAATGATGACACTTTTGGACTTTAGTTCTTATTATTTCATAGTTTGTGACTGAATTTGCAATCTTACTTTTTCATGGTACTTGTGTTCTAGCGAGTGTTCTGGTTTTGCACCATAATAAGCCACCACAGATTGATTGATATGCCAGTAATAATTGTTTGTTCTATAGCACATCAGTAAATGATGAAAAAATGGCCATGCTCTTTACCCAGAGTACAAGGTTACGTCTATAAATGTCTGCTCAGAGAGCAAAGACATTATGGTTGCAGTCACAGAAGACACAGGGAACCAGAATCAATCCACTGGTTGACACTTTGTAATCATGATTCATTGATCAGCCAAACACTGCAGTTCTAAATTCTGTAAAGGATTAGTTGGAAAATCTGTGGTATCATTTGAGTGTAAAATATCTTCTGCTGAAGAGGCAGTGTTGGGAAGGTTACTTTTAAAATGTATTCCACTACAGATTACAGAATACATGCCCCAAAATGTATTCTGTAACGTATTCCGTTACGTTACTCAATGAGAGTAACGTATTCTGAATACTTTGGATTACTTAATATATTATCATGCTTTTTACAACAACGTGAATGTACTATTGCTGTGATTTATTACTATTACTGAAGGTCCGCGACTCCGAACTGTAGTAAAGGGACCTCTGACTAATATGGCGGGGTCCCTGTCGGCTCGTAGCCGAAAAATAGCTTTACTTTGTTGTGTGGGTCAACTTTTCTTGCGAGAGACAGAGAGAGGCGTTGAAAGGCTGCTCCACCGGAACTTATTGTTTCAGAGGAAAACACGAACACGGTGTACAGTCGAGTCTTAATAGCTTACTTACAACTGGGCACGTCAGGCACTCTTCTTGGCTGCAGTGGTTATTATTATATTTACATGCTTCCAGCTCCCGTTTCTGCTCGATGACAACTCGTACTTTTCCACTCGCCTTTTTCTCCCTCCTCGCGCTCACAGACCCATAACGTGTATGGCAGTCCATTCTCCCTGCAACACGGACTACACTGCCCATGATGCTACATTCTTTAGAGCTATGCTTGTAGCATTCTGCCTGTTAGCTTAGCACAACAACAACAACGAAAAGGCGCTCTCTCACCCAGGAAACACACAGTCGCAGAGAGAGAGAGCGTCGCCCTGTAACCATGGCAACCGTAACGCTGCCGCCTGGAACAACAGAACGTAGCTGTCAAACAAAACCCAAACAGTCCTGACCCGCGACAATATGAAACAGGAAAGTACCGCAGTGTAATCCATTTATTTCAACAAAGTAACTGTATTCTAAATACCACCTTTTTAAACGGTAACTGTAACGGAATACAGTTACTCATATTTTGTATTTTAAATACGTAACGGCGGTACATGTATTCCGGTACTCCCCAACACTGTGAAGAGGTTATAGTGAAGTTGCAGTTTATTCACTGCAGGTGCATAAACTTAGTCTTAGAATCACTGCACTCAGTCAGCCTGACATTATTTTAATTTCAGGAGAGATGGAAAGAAAATATGCAGATTGTTTTGACACTTTTGTCTCTCTAGGGCAGAAAATGTTTGAAAAGAAGATAGGAAATAGGGGAGGAAGAGTTGCATATGACGTGTCCCTAGATAAGTCTAACGAAAGGTTCTGAAAATAGGTTTTCAAATATTGGTTCTTTTGCTTTAACTCTCTGGGCAACCTGTAAATGGGAATATGGTCCTTAAATAATTCAGTTTATCTTGACAGGCTCAAAAGTAACAAATGATCTTTATTTGAAACTTGCAGACACACCAACAGTTCTCACATTTAACCATATGAATATAAAACTGTCAGCAGGCGAAGGATGCAGTGCTGTTACATTCACAAATGATCACAGAACATGCTGCCTATGTTGAAACACAGCCAGCCTGATTAACAGCCTGTTTGCCCTTTAAGCTACAGTCTCAGTAGAGAAAACAGTGGTTGGAGACCGTAGCATAACCTGAAATTATACTAATATGTTCAATGGACTTAGTTGAAGTAGTTGCTTGGAAGACAGGGGCCAAGTCTTGTGTAATAACATGGCAATAAGACAGACTGAGTCTGCTATCGGTTTGCGGTTGAATGCTGTAAGGTTGGCAATTACATGTCATCTGTTTGTGATAACATGGGGATTAACTGTAATAAATCATTAAAAATCACAAATCGGTTGCCATTGACATTCACAGAAATTCCCATTAACTATTTATAATCAAGGAACCTCATATATATATATGAAAGAGAAATTCAAATGCCACAGGCACTTAGCAGTCTTGCTCTTATATAGGAATTTAAACATTTAGAGCTTTTCTTATGATAATCGAAGTCCCAGGGTTTTGAGTTCTGGGATATTTGGGGTTTTCTAGTTTTCTATTTTTGATCATCTTGTACGTATCTTCTGTACTATTTATTCTTCTGGTTCTTCTGGGTTTGTGATGATTCCTGTTGATTCCTGATCCCTGGGGGCAGGGATAGCTCAGTAGGTAAAGTGGTCGCCCCATGATCGGAAGGTCGGCGGTTCGAATCCACTTAACGGCTACCCTGAGGTACCCCTGAGCAAGGTACCGTCCCTACACACTGCTCCCCGGGCGCCTGCTTAGTGGGCTGCCCACTGCTTCACTGAGTGAATGGGTCAAATGCAGAGAAAAACAAGTAATTTCCCCATGGGGATCAATAAAGTATCCATTATTATTATTATTATTTCTGAGCAGTTAGTTCTCTGATGACTTAGTTTTGTTATCTGTCCGCTCTTGTCTCTGTTTTTTTTATCTTCTGCCTTTGTGTCAAGTTTGTATATCTTAGTCTCAGTTATTTCCTGTTTTATTTTTGATATCCTATGTGAATTATGTTCAGTTTTCCTTCCCCTGTCTCATAACCTAGATTCTGTTCAGCTGTGTTACCCAGGTGGCTTCACTCTGCCCTGATCTCTCCTCGTGTGTTTAAACCCTCAGTTTGCATTTGTCCTTTGTCGTGTCCTCCCCTCACACTGTGTGATTTCCAAGTATCCTAGTTCCTTAGTTCCCTGTGTCTTGTCACTAGTTTTTTCCTTGCCTGTGTTTTTTGTATTTTTGATCATCAGCAGTAAAGCTGCCACCTTTAGTTAATCCTATAATTCTACTCTGTTTTGAACACTAAACACTAAACACTTTCTATGCCTAAGTCTATATAACATTCACACTCCAACTACAACTTAGTATCTTCTCCAAAGGTATGGTGTAGGCTGGAGCCAGGGGCAGACTTTTAGAAGTGAACAACCTGCTCTACCTCCTGAGCCACAGCCAAAATCACCAACACCTTTAATTGAATACAACCAGTTGAGTTGAGATCCTCATCAGACTGACTCAGTTTGCAATGTTGGCAATCTGTCTGCATTTATAAATTAGGCAACAGTTAGTTGCAAAGCTTTGCCAGTTTGTCTGAGAGTGATTGCAGACACAGTCCTGTAAAAGGGCTGACATATACAGAAAAGAAAATGCACTAAGCAGTTTAGTCACAAAGAGAGACTAAGCACCCAAAGCATTCGCATCCATAAAAATTAATGCTCCTCTGGCTACGGAATATTATCAGGAAAAAGTTTTCTAAATTGCAAAATCTGAAAAAGTAAATCCATTTTATCTCATAACTGTTTGAATATCTGAAAATTTTCCTCCACAGAATAAAGTGTGTGCAGTTTTTACACCAACTCTTCCTTTCAGAAGATAGGAGTCGCACTAAACAGCGTTCAGCACACGGCTGAAAAATAAAAGCTGAAAAAACTAAATGTGAAGAAGTAGATATGAACAGTTTAAGAAACAGTGTAGACCTGGTTGATGCTCGGGGCAGCAACATATTCATAACACAAGAACTCAAAGGAGCAGCCAATCAGCATGTGACACACAGCCAGAAAAGAAAATTAGTGTTTTGTTGCGACCTGTCCACGGCCTTCAGTTTGTGGAGCTGGCCTCTGCGTCAGCCGTTAATTGCTATTTGTCCCATTTCTGATGCAGCCTTTTCACAGCTAATTTTAGGCACTGGCTCATTATGAGTCTTACTACAGGGCAGTAACCTGATCAAGTGATAATGAATGTGGAGGAAAAGGAGACAGTGAAAGCAGTAAGGCAGAAAACAAACACTGATGTAACTGTGAGGAGCTTTAGTGTGGCTCAATATGCACATAAAGAACAATTTTTTGGAAGTTTTGCGTCGAGTAATGATCGGTGATATAATTTTGCATTTATTCAATTTAAATACAGCATTAACGTACTTAAAAAATTAACCAATATTTGTCAGTCTATGCTGGTGGAGGTTTAATTGACTAATGCTTTATTAAAGCTGTGTTAGAGTCGTGTTCGGCTGTTTAATCAGCTAAATGGGTTTGCATAAATGTTTCTCTCTTTCTAAGTCATGTCTCCGAACAGAGACGAAAGGCTCTGTGCTCTTTCATAAGCCGCGGAAAACCTGCCAAGATGTTTTTTTTTCAGCCGTTTATACACTGATGGCTATTCAGATGTTAAATGCAAAACGCTTCCTTTTATTTGGTCGTCATTACGGGGTCTTAGCTGGTCTGTTTCGCTGGACAATGATTTGATTGGAGCTGATTGGATTTGCTGCCACGACTGCAGCCCGTCTCTCTCCCTCACTCTCTCTCTCTCTGTCGCTGTGTTTAATGGTGCCTTTCTAAAGGCTTTATTAGAAGTAATTTGCTGCAGCGAGTACTGACTGATATCTGGGCCATGACCCTGTCTCTCAGTTGAAGGGTAAAGAGGGAGTCCCACTCACACTGGAAATGGCAGGCCCTGCACTCCATCCATAGATTAGTCTCTTTACACTCTTTGCTGAATACATTGAAAAGTACTAAGTGTGGGCAGACAGGAAGATCGAAATGACAGTGATTCAAACCAGAGATGTCTTTTGGATGTGAAGGTGCCGGACCTTGTGGATTACCTGACATTATACTTTTAGACAAAAATGAATAATTAACCAGTGAGTCCTCAAAATTAATGACAAAATCTGTTGATGGTTTGTTGTTCACAAATAAGTGCAAAGAGTTACAGTTCTATAGTTAATAGTCCTGGAAACCACCTGGTAGACTGCAGCTACTGTAGCCTTTAAAAGCCATTAAAGATTTAAATCAATCTCAGACAATAGTCAGTGGTTTTAATATTACATGTCACCAAATGCAGCCCATCTTTTGCTTTCCACTGTTTACCTGTGTGCAACCTTAGGCAGATGTACAACCTTGAGGAACATGTACAGTTTCTCACTTTCTGTCTGTTATTTTTAGTCGAAGGAGAGTAAAGCGTCAAATCTCAGGGAGCAGGAGCCACACCTGCTCGCCGTTATTGATGTTTGAGTTTCTAGTCATTGCTCACGCACTGCAAGATTTTATAAATGTGTTTGTCTGCTTGGCAGGTCAGCACCTTTGCAGAATCGTGTTGAAAACTGCCCACAGTTAAAGCCACATTTGAATAACTAAATGACCTCATAAATCAGACGCCCACACAGATAGCAGGAATTAGCGTGTTTCTAATACCTGTTTCTCCTGTTTGCCAGTCGCTTGACTGTGCTCTGAGGATGTGTCAAACTGAGGACGTCACAACAGAATGTACGGAGCCTCAGGTGAATTTAAATCACTCAGACCTTTGCATTCTGGTGGACATAGAACATACAACACTTGTGTAGATATAGGGTAAAGAGGGTGGCTGGGGCAGTTTAGAAATGATGGAATTAGGTGTTAAGCTGATAGGAGAAGCAGCAGAAGGAAGGCAAAGAGTTTGATGACAGGAAAAAAAAGAAACATTTTACCCAGCTGACAGTTACACAGCAGATAAAGCAAAGAATCACTATATGTCATGGATATTCCTGTGGATCTGTGAGTCTTCTAAAGAGTGGCTTCTGAAAAGCAGCAGGGAAATTTGTGACCTCTTACTAATTCGCAGGCTTATGCATCCACCTTTGCTGATGCTGCCTATAACAGAAGCCATTGCACAAGCTTTTTTTTACTGTATAAACTTCCTCTGCTACGTAAAGCTGGGTAGTATCACACATGTAGCAGCTAAACCAGTTTCATGAGTTGTCTATGAAGGTTCTCGATCTGTTGGTGTTTCCATAGATACAGACCGTTCCTCATGAGGATGCTGCTATATACCATGTGTCATGCATATTTATAAAGAATTATAAAGGGCTGCTCACAGAATGTGTGAAGTAGACAGCACACTCTGTGCTCGATCCAATATTTATTGGTTAAAACTGATGTGTAATGGTGCAGATGAGCTCAGTGCAGATAGGCGTGGAGTGTCCTTGCATATTTTTGTGTGCACGTGAAGGATGTGGTGTGAAACGTGTGTTTTCACACTTTACCAATTTAAGAGTCAGTTCTTACAGTCAGTGTGTTTGATGGAGGGAACTAGGCAGGTGGAAAGACCTGATGCACTTTGACTGGGACGGAATTATTATGGCTGGGCAACTGAGCCAAAAACCTTCAAACCACAAGGACCAGGGTGTACTCCCTAACAATGAGGGCCTATACACACTGAGGGATAAACCCTGTGTTGATGACATGGTATTGTAGGATCTGCAGGAAACACAGTCTGCATATAAAGGATAGACGTAGCCATGGTGACATAATTTGTTTTTGGACTCTGTATTTTAAAGCCTCAGCATTAGCATTCTGATTGCCAACCCTAGAGGCCTTAGTCAGCAAACTGCATCCACAAAATGTACAGGTGCACATGTACAAAAAGATACCGGCTAATTAGCCTTCAAGTCACGGTTATTTGTATAAAATTATTCAGATACAAGTTCATTCAGAGTGCTTTACAGAGGGATAGGAAGAGAAAAACAATTTTATAAAGCCTACACAAATAATCATGGTAGAAATATAACAACAAACAACAAGGTAGTTGGGATAATCACCACTAATCCACATTGTCTCTGCTACCAAGCAATATTGAAACTGTAGGAGGACCTTGTCCTCTATATTATGGCCCTGTTTAACAGTTTTAGGTGATCAGGAAGTTTTTTCCATATGAGAACCACCAAAATAAAGGCGCTCGCCAGTGTTACCCTTCTGCCTCTGGCAGTACAGTCTTTAGGTGGCACAAACCCCCTGGAAGTTTAAATTCTAGATGCCTGCCTGCCAAGTCAACCCCGAAACACCTGTGTCACAAGACAGGACTTATTTTATAACATCATTTGTTAAGCCTTAATGTGTGAATGCTCTCCTAATCATAATGTATTCTTACTTGCATTGTCATGACAGTACACTTGCTCAAAACCGACTACATCTCACTGTCTGTTTGTGAGCGCAAGCGGATGAACTTGCATTCAGAAGATTTCCAGTAAACTTGACCTCTGACCTTTACCTTAATTTCAATTTTAATTTCTTCAAATTTATCTGAGATTTTCAGGAGACGCACCAATGGCATCAGTTCAGAAATCCTACCTGTAAACAGAGATGGGCAGTAACGCGTTACTGTAATCTGATTGCTTTTTTCAAGTAACGAGTAAAGTAAGGGATTACTACTGCAAAAAAAGGTAATTAGATTACTGTTACTTTCCCGTAAGCACGCTGCGTTACTGCGTTACTAAAACCGTGATTGTTTTTGCGAGACTGTCTCGTGACAATGACGTAAGCGAGTGCGACGTTCGTGGCAACAGCTGTGTGTAACAGTAGACAGTGTTGCAATAAAATCTGCAAAAAATGAACACATGAAGAAGTTTTCTTTAAACCTCGTCCTTTAATTTTCATCATATTTTATAGATGGTAATAGGCTGATTTGTAATTGTCTTGCAAATGTTCAGACAGTCAAATGTTTGATATGCCATATGACAGCTCTTTGTGGTGGTGGCCATTTTTGTATACAGTGCCCACTCTTCCTGCTTTTTTATGTGTTCTAGCCTCACTTGTAAAAAGGAAGTTTGAGTAGCTGATACAATAATAACCGTAGCACTGTTGTTTTCATTTAACCAGGTTTTGTTTAGGAACATAAAATCCAGATCATTGTTTGTAATAAAACCATTCATTAGGAAGCACAAGCCAGCCTAATACAGCCTGTGGCTGGAATATAACAAGAGTTATTAGATTGGAATTATTAGCTCTGCAGTTTGAGTACGCTTGGTTTTTTCTATTGTAATGTTTTTGGCAATGCCATCAGTGGATACTGGGATCACGAGTACTGTGTGGCGTATTAGTGGCGTATCAGACAGATACTTATCTTTTATGAAAAGCATCTGACTGGTGATATATTTTCAGTTTGGCTGAGCTTCATTGTGGCAGTTTTGACCAGGTCCTTGATCGATGAGGAGTTGCATCGAGAGACAGAGAGGACTAGATTCTAACAGGGGCCCAATCCTCTGGAAGCTTTGAGTAATGTCATATCTTTGTCCCTGTCACTTTCAGGCAGGAAGGGTCTTCCTATTACAGGTATGAAGAGGGAATTTAGCTACAGAGAAACCTTTTTTTGTATCGGAATAATTTTTCCATGAAGTTCTGTGTCTTGCATCTATGCAAGCTCACTGGCTTTTTAAGGGGCTCTCAAATGGCCATGGAGGAATTGCAGTTTTTGGCACTATGTTGGCTCATTTTTTTTTGCATCCAGGAGGTTTCTGCTTGGCTAGAAAAGGTTTATTAATTTCACTAAAAATGCAATGAAGAAAAAAATAAATAAATCGCACCTATATTTTGTGTTAGCACTAATGAATGTTAAAATATCACGAGTCCGAAGGAGCACACAGTTTAAGGCTGTTCAAAGAAACGCAGAGATAAAAGTTGCCATTGTTCTCCTGGATTTAAGCGCTATCTGTCTTCTGTCCTTTAATGTAAATCAGACTGATTCCAGCATGCTGACTATTAATACATCAGCAACCAACTGTCTCTAAATCACTGTCTCTGTAATGCAAAGCTCTGTTGCTGTACAACAAACTGTTAAAGACTCATCAGGACACCATTAAAAGTGAACATTGATCAACTGGTAGGCAGGATATATTTGTCATGTGTTATGTTTTCCATTAAAATAATAATAATAATAATAATAATAATGGATACTTTATTGATCCCCATGGGGAAATTACTTGTTTTTCTCTGCATTTGACCCATTCACTCTGTGAAGCAGTGGGCAGCCCACTAAGCAGGCGCCCGGGGAGCAGTGTGTAGGGACGGTACCTTGCTCAGGGGTACCTCAGGGTAGCCGTTAAGTGGATTCGAACCGCCGACCTTCCGATCATGGGCCGACCACTTTACCTACTGAGCTATCCCTGCCCCATAACTGAATCAGTAAGAATATTGTATTGATTTTATATGATGGTGCTAGTAAGTAACATGCTTATTTAGTCACCTGCCTGGTGATCTTTAACTATTTGACATTTTCAGTTATGTTTCATTCACAATTTTGTAATTCAACACGTACCTTTGTCTGTAACCACTGCATGACAGCTGCCTTCAGGAACTGTATTTTTAGGCTAGTGTTGCAGGCAGCACTGTGCACTGTAACCACAGAAATACAGTGTGTACTGGGATGCATGGGTGAAGTGAAGCAGGAAGACATGACTCCCTTGACACGAACCCTTCATCTGCTCACTGCTGCAGTCAAATGCAGTGAGTGTGGAGTCATGATGTGAAACAAAACCACTTCAGTTTAAAATTCTTTATTTCACATTTTGAAGCATGTGGAGCTTTACAGGAAATTGTGCTCGGCTCATGCTGAAGGAGACAGTCAGTCTTTTAGTATTTACTATCATTTATCGGTGGTCGGTTGAGAACGGGACATCCTCAGAAACACGGTGGCTTTGAAGATTGAGTGGTTGCAGACTTTCATCGTGGACTGTTGCCATGCTCCATTAATGTGTGGAATGTGTGGAAGGTCCCACAACACATTTTAAGAGAACGGGAACACTTTGTGTCTAAAAGGAGCTAAAATTTATTCTGATTAATGGGTCATTTTTTTAAAGAAGGCCATCCTGACCACCATTGGAGACCGATTAAGACCACGTGTGTCGCACTTTAAAGAGCAGCAACATATTTCTCAGCTGCTGATGCTACTTATGTTTGCCTTTTCCTGTAGGCTAATTGTGAGAATGATCGTCTTTGTCCTTAAAGCTGCAGTCAATGCCGGTTTCACCACTAGGGGCAGACGTCTGGCAACACTAACAGGGATTTATACTTCCGTGTTAAAACTATTTTGTAGGTACGTTATAACCACAAACCTTTCCAAAACCCTACACTGTAACCTGGCATGCCTCCCTGGAAATGCAGTCCACAGCCACTGTGATTGGCTACTGTGATTTGTAGTTATACACAGTAGCGGGGAGTGACACAATACCAGTCACCACGTCAGTGTAGGGAATAACAATCATATCCTCAAAGGAAAGGACAAATTAACTTTCAGAACTAAAGTTAACTTCAAACTTGTAGCAGTAGTGGTGGGTATTGTGCAGGCAAGTTCTTTCTAAATTTTTAAAATATACTCTTACTAGCGCATGATGAATGGTCAGTTAATCAGTACTCAGTCACACAGAATACTCAGTAGCATTTGTTTCTAAATGATGACTAAAACAAAAGTAAGGCACAAAGTTAAACCACAACAAAAAGGAGTGTAAAAGAAGCATTTGAGCGTGGAGTCACTGTTAAGAATAGCTTTAGTGACTCCAGGAATTTTGCACATCAAAGTTCTTTGCACATTTAACTTTGTTTTACACCAAACTGAACACTCCTTAATATCCAAATATGAGAACGTGCACATGTGTGATCATTCACACACAGCTCATGTGTGTGAATGATGCTGAGATCAAGTGAGCTCATGAATAATAAACAGGACATGCATTCAACCGTTAATATTTCATGGTGCGTGAAAGTGAGCAGAAATGCATAGCAGTTTGGCGTGGACCTGTCGACTGTCAGAAGAGGGATGCAATGGACGGACAGATACGCAAAAAATAAGAAAGGCAATGAGGGCCGAAGGTTTTGACAGACTTGTAACAGCAATTACAACATTTGGAGATTTTTCAAGGCAAATTCTATGTTAATAAGTTTGGTTTACACTTCATTTTAGCTTCAATGTGCGAACTTCTTTCACATATTCATGACAGACGTGACCAGCAACTCTGTAAGGCTGTTTAGCTAAATGCTAACTTGCTAGCAAGCTAGCAACATCAAAGTGTCTTCAGATTAGGGTTGCCAACCGTCCCTTAAAAAACGGAATCGTCCCGTATTTAGAAACAAAAGTACACGTCCCGTATTGAGCTAATAAGGGACGCACTGTGTCCCGTAATACAGTGAGAATCAAAAGTAGTCTATAACTTTTAATGGAATTCACGCTTTGTTTGAAAACATAATTCCCAGCCCCTCTCCTGCTTTGTGACCAATGAGCTGACAGCACACTTATGGCAATTCGAGTATGACAATTCAGATTACCGCTCATCTCATTGGTCGAGGAAAGGTCGCTTGCGGAGAAAATACCGGAAGACAACAGATGACCACAACAAGAAGCATGGCCAACAGGGAAACAAACGCCGACACTGCGGTGCAAGTCTCGGACAACAGTACACCTAAAGCTGGGCAGACACTGTCCGATTTTTTCAGTCGCGCGATTCAGCTCCTGCTCAAACTGCACGATTGACTCGCAGGGGTTAGAAGTTGGTAGGTCACGATGCAGGGTCTCACACTATACTGCCCGATGCTCTGATGCGACCTGAGTGCTCACACTGTGCGTCCATAAAATTAAGGTTATAACAGAAAATCTGTCGCTCGCTCTCCCTCTCTGTCTTTCACTCACACAGACACGCCACCACCACCATCAACTTTGCTAAATTGCTAATGAAAAACATTGATCAGGCAGCTGTGATTGAGCAGCAATGTAGATCCAACTATTTTCACGGTTGTTGTGGTCGTGATAATTTTGTGATGCCACATCGAAAAGGTTCGGGTGAGCTTTCCAAAGTTCTACAAGTTGTGCCTCCATCGCTGGTGTCCAGATCACACGCTGCACTGCCGTGCATCTTTTTCACCGACGTTTACGTGTTTGCGCGTGAGCAGTGTCACCACAGCCGCTTCTCGTTACCCCACGTATACTAAACGATGCACGATGAAGGCCAAAATCGGGCCGATCACCAAATCGGTCGCACGACTCAAAAATCGTCTCAAAATGGGCCAAAAATCGCACAGTGTAAGCCCAGCATTAGAGCAGCAATGTTTGTTCGCTCAGGGAAAGAAAAAAAAAGGCTGCAAAAGTACAGGGAGGAATGGGAAAAGGAAAACACCTGGCTGGAAAAGTGCACGATAACACCTATAAAGCGCACTGCACTGTGTGCCGGCGCACTTTTTCCATAGGCATGCTTCTAATGGTGGGCACATGAAGAACATGAGGGGCGTGAAAGCTCGGGGAACCCTTAACCAATTTCTTGTCCACCAGGCCACGGCAGAAGCAGATATGGTATGTAAACACTGGTTTGTTTTTTTTAAACCCTCTGGTTAAGGTTAATATGGGCATGTGCAGTGAATATCAGCGCTATGTGGCCAGAAGTGTGATAATATAATTTATTTTGTGTAATAAACAACTGCAAGGATAGATGATTACAACAAATAGATCACTAATACATAAAAGTAATACATAGATTAATGATGATGAGTTATGATGCGTAATCACGGGAACAAGCGGGTTTACAAACAGGAGCAGCTGATTAGCATTAGAAAAGCTGAAATAATACCTCAACTGATATGTGCACTGTTACAAGAATATTTTTCGTTCTATTGTTTTCTATTAATTTATATAATTTTAAGTTAAGCAGGACAGAGTTCTTTTAAAGAAAGATTTACTTATATTCTCAAAAGTTAAGCATGACAGGCTTCTGTTTAAGAAAGAGACCTGTTTTACTGTGTTAATGTTGTCATTTTGAGCTAAAAAATAAATGGCTAAATGATCATTTGTTTCCCATAAGGTCATATCACAAAGAATATGCATCTGCTTAAATCAAATTCAAGTCAAATAGTTAAAAAAATAATTTCACACAAAAAAATTAGCTACAAAATTCACCACACTGGGAAGGGTGAACTGGGTTGCCCGGTCCTGGCCACGAGGTGTCCCTTATTTATTTTTCAGGGAGTTGGCAACCCTACTTCAGATCATAGCCGTTGTGATATACAGATGAAATGTAATTGACTTGAAGTGATATTAGTTGGTATTATTCACTGTACTCGAGTGGTAGAGCTGGTTTTGTCTGAATCTTTTCTTGTAACATATGTTCTTTAACTCACTAGCAGTCACCCTTTGAGAATACTGTAGCACAAACATATTGCTGTATAATAGATATACAGTCTAGCTGTTCAACTGAAAATGATGTCTGCAGCTATAACAAACTTAAAATAGACTGTTTAGGGCTTAGAGGCATGTACAGAATAAGATTACTTTAAGTACTTCATCCATTTATTGGTGAGAGAGAAAAAAAGAACACTTGAGCCTTCAGACACCTGAGAAAACATATCAAACATGAGGTAGTTTTCAAGGCTGTGATGGTACATTACATCTCCAAACAGACACATGCTCGCATTCAGCACACAGAAAATTAGACAGATTAGCCAAAGCAGGTCGAGACAAACGAGCAAGCAGCTGAAAAAAGAGACAGTTGCTGTAGACGGTACATGGCTGGAGGTGTTTGCTTCAGTGTAGATTTCAAGTAACTGCCTGCTGTGGCCCATTAAACATGTGATTCTTACCTGGATAAAGAGTGTGTTTGTGTTTGTTTGTGTGCGTGTGTCTGTGTGTTAGTGTTAAAGTGTTGTGTTGCTCAGAGAAAGCAGAGAGAAGGAGATGATAGCAGCTCTGACTGCCTCTTTGTCAGCTTGGACAGTCTCGGTCGTTGTGTCCTTGGGCAAGACACTTCACCCGTTGCCTACTGGTGGTGGTCAGAGGGCCCGATGGCGCCAGTGTCCGGCAGCCTCGCCTCTGTCAGTGCGCCCCAGGGTGGCTGTGGCTACGATGTAGCTTGCCATCACCAGTGTGAATGTGTGTGTGAATGGGTGGATGACTGGTTGTGTAAAGCGCTTTGGGGTCCTTAGAGACTAGTAAAGCGCTATACAAATACAGGCCATTTCTTTACAGAAGCTCTCCATCAAACAGATGTCTTTGCATCACTGCCACCATCTTGCTCATGCAAACTCAGAAACTCCTTTAAAGCCACCTCAACTTTTTATATCAGCGACTCAGCACATCTCCTAATATTCATTCTTGATTACTATTGTTAGGTAAACTTGCATGTTGTAATTCTTTTACTGGTGAAGCTGTAATCAGTGTTTTGGTAGAGCTCATCTGCAATGTCGGTTGGCAGATACTGATATCACCATGTGGGTTTTTTTTGTTTGTTTTTTTTCAAATAGATTGCAGCAATGACTATTGCTTAAAGTATTCTGAGAACTTTGTGCAATACATGTGGTAAAGTTTGCATCATTATTGAACAGACGGTGTTGTTGAGTCTTGCACTGTCTTCACTGTAAGCTGCTGTTTGTAAAATACATATATATTTGTTTCCCTTTTCCAGTGTTGGTTAGTAACGGAATACATGTACCGCCGTTATGTATTTAAAATATAAAATATGAGTAACTGTATTCCATTACAGTCACCGTTTAAAAAGGTGGTATTTAGAATACAATTACTTTGTTGAAATAAATGGATTACACGGCGGTATTTTCCTGTTTCATATTGTCGCGGGTCAGGACTGTTTGGGTTTTGTTTGACAGCTACGTTCTGTTGTTCCAGGCGGCAGCGTTACGGTTGCCACGGTTACAGGAGACGCTCTCTCTCTGCGTGTTTCCTGGGTGAGAGAGCGCATTTTTTGTTGTTGTTGTTGTGCTAAGCTAATAGGGAGAATGCTACAGGCATAGCTCTAAACTAAAGAATGTAGCCTCATGGGCAGTGTAGTCCGTGCTGCAGGGAGATGTGCCCGTGAGCGCGAGGAGGGAGAAAAAGGCGAGTGGAAAAGTACAAGTTGCCATCGAGCAGAAACGGGAGCTGGAAGCATGTAAATATAATAATAACCACTGCAGCCAAGAAGAGTGCCTGATGAGCCCAGTTGTAAGTAAGCTATTAAGACTCGACTGTACACTGTGTTCGTGTTTTCCTCCGAAACAATAAGTTCCGTTGGAGCAGCCTTTCAACGCCTCTTTGTCTCTTGCAAGCAAAGTTGACCCAGACAACAAAGTAAAGCTGTTTTTCGGCTACGAGCCCGACACAGAACCTGCCGTATTAGTCAGAGGTCCCTTTACTACGGGTTCGGAGCCGCGGACCTTCAGTAATAGTAATAAATATCACAGCAATAGTACATTAACGTAGTTGTAAACAGCATGATAATATATTAAGTAATCCAAAGTATTCAGAATACGTTACTCTCATCGAGTAACGTAACGGAATACATTACAGAATACTGTAGCGGGTCAGGGCTGTTCGGGGTTCTGTTTGTACAGTTGTGTTTTGTTTATGTTGCCATGGTGACGGGTGACGCCCTCTGGCTGCGACAGTGTGTCCTTCCGGGGTCAGAGGGCGCCCTTTGTGTTGTTGTTGCTGTCACTACCCGATCCGTACCGGAAACCCGATCGGTACCCCGCATGCGCAAATCTTACGTCACTTCCTCTCTTTGCGACATTCAATATATTTGAATGATGCGGTTAGCGCCCAGTTAGCTCCTAGCATTTCTCAACAGCTCTGCCTTCTTTTCGACTGCCCGGGACATTTAAACAATGGATAATCCGTATACAAAGAAATTCATGCTTTTCTCCTCAACAGAGAGCGTCCCCCGATTGAGCAACAGCGCCGTAAAATAAGAAGAATGGCGCCTAATTACAGAGTTAATAATGCAGACTTTGTAATATCTCACGTGTAGATTCATCAGCCAGATGAAGTGTTTACTGACAATTGACAGTGATAGCGCACATCATCATCACTATTCCAACAATCCTCTCCTCACAGACAAGCATAAACACACTCGACTATCGCTAAATCAGATTTAACACACATTTGTAATGACGATAATTCAGTTTATAATAGGGTTTATTCGCTCGGTCAGCAGGTGGCGGTATCCTCGTACACTGGGGAGTAAACTGCCATTAAACGAACAGAAGAAGAAGAAAACACTGCACATGCGCGGTACGGATCGGGTAGACCCGATTTGTACGGTCAGACTTTACACATGCGCAGTAAGGATCGGAGAGTCCTGATCCGTAACTTTCTTTTTATTTTTCGTTTTTGTCTACATTGTACTGAAATGCTTCATTATTGCAAACATTTATTGTTATTCTTAACATCTTAACAGATACTCTGACCCATAACTATCGTAAAACGCTACGACCGGAAGTAGAAACCTTTCGCGCATGCGGGGTACCGATCGGGTTTCCGGTACGGATCGGGTAGTGACAGTTGCTGTGCTGTTGCCGCACTGAGCAGTTAGCTAGCGGCACTGTTCTTCTGCAGATGTCAATAAACGGCTGTGTTCCCTGGCTAGCTCACGGGAAGCAAGACCAAACGATATCTCCGTCTCCTCCTTGTCTGAGCTCGCCACAATACATTTTAGGGCATGTATTCTGTAATCTGTAATGGAATACATTTTAAAAGTAACCTTCCCAACACTGCCCTTTTCATTGTAACTCTAACCAACTATGCATGCCGTAATCTCTCCTGATATGTCAACATTGAGACTGCAAAAAATTAAATGCCTTTCTGAATAAAGCAACAATGTAAAAATGCTTTCAGCAGACAATGACTGCACTGGCTTAAATGTAAAATAACCAATGACAACTAAGCCTTATAAAACTGTATATTTTTAGAAGATAGGAAACATAGGGCAACTCTCTGTCTGTAGAAGACCATGTTACATTGGAATGGTATTCATTCAAAGACAATATCTGATGATGTTAGCATGTACATGCGTGCTAAAAAGGAAGTACTAAAACCGAGTAAACAATGTCATTCAACAGCTTGCAGAAACACTTTTAGAAGGAGTAACTTCAAGTTGCTTGAAGTGCTTGTTTTCTAATTCGATCAGTTTCTCACATTATTGCAGAGGAATTTTGGCCCACTCTTCTCAACAGTGTTGATTCAGTTCATTGAGGTTTGTAAGCATTTGTTTATGCGCAACCCTCTTATAGTCCTACTAGAATATTTTTGTTGGGTGTTGTTGAGCTTCAGATCATTGTCCTGTATCTGTCAGACAGACAGTCTTACATTTGACTTTAGAATAATTTGTTATACAGAGGAGTTCATGGGTGACTTTTTGACTGCAAAGTACAGATGTCCTGTAGCTGCAAAACAAACCTAAAGCTTGACAATGTGTATGAAGTGTTTGTGCTGAGATGCTGACTTTGGTTTTTGCCAAACGTGGTGCTGTGCATTACGGCCAAACATCTGGCCACTTTGGTCATGTCTGTTCTTCCAAACAAATCATGCTTGTTCAGTCTTTTTTAATTGTATAAAACTTTTTTAAAAAGTTACAACTTTAACATTTAACTTGCTAACTGAGACCTGTAGAGCCTGATGTGTAGTTCTTGGGTTGAATTTGCTTGGAAGATTGGTCTTATATAACTTCCACTTGTCAACAACTTTAAATGATGGACTTCAAATTGTTTGGAATTAGCCTTATAACTCTTCTCAGACTGATTGGCAGCAAAGTTTTTCTCTTTAAGTCTTTGCTTTGTATCTCCTACATACGATTGTGTTGAAAAAACCTGAACTCCAGACCAGCAAACCCCTGCTTTTATAGAGTGCTTAATACTTTTTCATAGACTGCTTCTGTACTTTAGCTTAATTTTGATGTGTCACATATTGTTGTTCATCTGAGGCTGTATTTTTCATAATTTAAAACCTGCTAAGGAACAGAGTTTCTTTTTGCCATAACTGTAAATGTGTTTTCCTTCATCCCCACTTTTCAAGCCTCTCTGGAACAAAAAAATAGTTTTATTCAGGCAAGCTTGAGATCTGGATCCAATCCAATCCACAACTTTACTGATTTGGCTCATTTTCACTGCTACCATCGCATCTCTTTCAGAGAAAAAGCTATAAAAGCAATTGTGAACTAGAAAGATTTGCATTTCCTGCAAAAATGCAGTGTGGATGCTTTAAAGCTGAAGCTGTATGCAAAAACTAGCTGAAAAAGCTGAAAAGTTGCAGAAATTGTAAAAACTTTGCAGAAGCAAAGGAACTTTGCTAAAATGGAATAACTTAGCAGAACTGCAATATCTTAGAGGAAACATAATACTTGGCAGAAATACAATAGCATAGCAGAACTTAGCAGAAATATTGTAACTTACCAGAAACATGATAACTTCTCAAAAATACAAGAATTTAGGAGAAATAGTATAAGATAACAGAAAGAATATATTTAGCCAAAAATACTTAAGCATTACAGAAACACTATGATTTAGAAAAATAGTACAACAGAGCAGAAATACTGTGATTTACCAGAGACACTGTGATGAACTATGAATATTGTAATTTTAAATCAATACTATGTTTTAGCACAAATACTATAATTTGACAGAAATACTATATTTAGCACAAATCTTATAAAATAGCAGAAATAGTATGATTTAGCACAATAGTAATAACTTAAACAGAAAAATTGGAAAAGCAAAATGGACAGCTGAAAAAATGCTGAACATGCTAAGGGTCCCTCAAATATACTTGTTAAATGAAAAAAATTGGCAAAAAAAAAATATAACAGCCACACAATCACAAATATGGACACATATGGAAACACACATGCACAGAGAGAGACACACACAAGATCCAATTCAGTCAACCAGTCTAAATATATTGAATTTGAATCTTACAATGAGATCATCCCATAAAAAGGCTTCCTCTCTCTCTCTCTCTCTCTCTCTCTCTCTCTCTTTCTCTCTCTCTCTCTCTCTCTCTCTCACACACACACACACACACACACACACAGAGAGAGAGAGAAGTAAGTTTCTAGCTCAGTCAAGCAGCCTTGGAGCTGCTGAATTTGAATCCACCAATCAGAGAGCCTGTGCACTTTTTCCCGCCAAAACAGGTGCACGCAGCACAGAGAGACACAGGATTTTTGCAGTCTATTTCTCATAATGACGACTCCCCTCAAACAAATGACCATTTTCGGAAACCCAGCAAAAATACCTACGTTTTGATGTATAATTTGTGGAAGTTGAGTGAAGATTGAGCAAGTAGCAAGAAGTTGTTCGGACATGAAGAGAAGACTGCAAAACCTTCAGTGGCACACTGGAAGCCAAGTGCATAGCAACCATAACAACGCATGTATTTTGTGAAAAATCACAATTTTGCAACTGAAAACTTTAAGAGGCATAAAGGTAAAACGGTAAAAGATTTGAAAAAGCTGAATCATACCTGAATAGCCCAATAATTTGAGAACATTTTAAAGTTTGAATGGTTGTTCTACGTGAAAATATGAGGAAGTAGTTAAGTTTCAGAAACAAGCAAATTTTAGCAGAATTGCAGAAGTTTCCCATTCATTTCAATGGGACAAATTAAGCTTAATATTTTAAAAAGTATAATAGTGAAAAATACCAAAAGACATAGCAGGAATTAGCAGAAATAGCAGAATATTTTAAAATTTGAACGGTGAAAATCGGCTGAAAATTGTGGAAGTAGTTAAGTGCCAAAAAGTGTACGGAAGTCCCAAGAGGAACTCAATAGTGTGGATGCTTAAAGCATCCACACAATTACCTGCTGAGCAGCAAACCAAAGTCATTAGGATCTGGAGTTTGTTAATGTCACACACAGTGTTGTGTCAGTCAACTTTGTGGATGTCGTTATTATTCTTTTGTGTGATTTGAAATTTTATTGACTTTTATTGACACGTTTAAACGTAACTTCTGTTGGCTTCATAAATAATATGCAGCATTTAAACACATGTAAGTCTAATTTGTGACTAACTGTGTAGCATAAGCAGTGCAGTATCACATTACAAGAGTCTGCTATACAGTGACGCAGTCTGCTGGTGGTGCTGGAGACAAGGCCGTCTTCGGAGCCAAACTGCTATTGTGCTAAGTGCCTTTTTTATGCAAGATAAATCATTCTTAAACGTGTGAACTTCCTGCGATGCTGCAGCGAAGCAGCCTCCTCAGCCTGTCAAAAGCCTTTGCTTCATCCACAATCCCCCCGCCGTATCGCCGGGGACCTAATTCTGCCTGCAGGATGTGTGTGTGCTTAGGTTCGCCTGTCTTTGTGAGGACATTTTTCTCAGGTCCTCATTCCTTTATCAGGCTCTTTCAAGGTTAAGATGTGGTTTGAGGGATCAGTTCGGGGTCTAGGTTAAAGGTTCGTCTCTTTGGAAATGACTGTGCATCTTTGTGCTCTGATATGTGAGAATCATCCATCTTCATTTACTTTAAACACGTGTCCTATATGCTCTACACATGTAAATCTTCAGTGCGGCGGTATTTGATTGGCTGCCTCCTCAGTGCTGAGACTGTGCCAGTGACACAAACAAAACCGATCTGTTCTGATGAGGCCTGCAGCAAAGGCAAACATTTTCACTGAAACTGCAAATATTGTCCAATCATCACATTTATAATTAAGATTTATGACTGCAGCGAGAAAAGTGTACATTTTGGAATTTAACTTTCGGCCTCCCTAAACCGCACGTCGTAGTGTGCGGTCATTAATGAAAAGTCATCGATATGATTGTGTCTCAATTAAAGCAGGATGTGTTGCGGGGCTCAGCTGGTTTCCTGGTGTCAGATGTGAATAATGGTGATTACTGCAGAGCAGAGTGGGCTGACAGAGAGAGAGTGAGGGCAACGTGTTCAGCATGTCAAACACTTTGAATCCTACATCAAAGATACAGTCTACTCCTGACAAATGCAGCTTCGAGATAGGACGACCTTTTATAGTCCTCTAAAGACACATACCCTTTTTTTCAACATATTTATAGAAATCATCATTCTTGTTGTTGGGTGATTTAAACATTACCTGCTTAATGAGTCCAAAGCACATGTGGGTCATTTTTCACATGTGTCAGTAATAATTACAGCCAGAAGGACCTTCTTTTCCCTCTATTGACTGCTGCTCTCATAATTTAAACACCAGCTCAGTGTAAAATGTGAAAAACCGAGGAAATGGAAATCTTGCTGCTGTTCTGACAGATGGAAACATGCCAGCACCAACATATAGGTCATTAATTAACCCACCAAAGATGAGCCTCAGCAGAGTCAGACCTCATTAAAGCACATCTAATATGCCACTGGAGTGCCACTAACTCTGGTTGCTGTTGTACACAAAAACACAAAATGTAAATAAAAGATGGAAGTAGCCCATTTGGAAGTTTCCTTACATTTGGCATTTTGTCCATTGCCATCTTTATATGTTGAAACTGGACGTAAGCAAGGAGTTGATCAGGCTGAGAGTCGACTAGTCGGTGATGAAGCAATGGCATAAAGTGCATCCTGCTTTAGAATCTATTTTACTCTAAATGGATCTTGAATTTACTAAATGAATGCCATGGTGTGTTCAGGAAGACTTTAAAATATCAATTGAAACTCTAAACTCTTTACAAATTTGTTTTCTAATGTCATTAATCATTGAACAATGAAGTCATACAAATATATAATTTCAAAACTACTTCCTACTTGACTTTTCAGATCTGAAGGTTAGGTCTATCTGAATTATCTCTGGTTTACCTTAACACTGACAAGAAAAAAAGCAAACTTGTTTTAAAGTCTTTCCCTTTATAAATTTAAATGTAGTTTATTTGCTTTCTGTTTCTTTTTCTGTTAGTCCAGATAAAATGACATCCCCAATAATGAGTTAAATTACCAAGAGCCAAAATGTTGCTCCGCACTTCCCCTGTGACACTAATTGGACCAGTGGAGGCTAGTTAGCATTGCTTGCTAACCTTCCCTTCCTTAGTGGCAGTGCATACTGGGGTCTCCAGCCATCAGTGACCCATAGCATAGTAAATTAGTAAAGAAAATAGCTGGCTGGTCCTTCGAGATCAAAATGTAATTTTCTTGAGTGTTCTATTTAAATGGCAGAATAATTAGATTACATGAATCAATAGAGTGCCATAAGCAGAGGCAAAATACATTGATACACATTAAAAACACAGCTTATAGCTGTACCACCCTGAGCACACCCATCCCGTCTGATCTCAGAAGCAAAGGAGGGTCAGTCCCGCTTAGTATTTGGATGGGAGACCGCCTGGGAACACCAGGTACTGTAAGCTTGGGGTGGCTGTAGAGCAGGTCATCTGCTAATTGGAGAGTTTATGGTTTGATCCTTGGCTGCTCCAGTCTTTGACAAAATACTAACTCCAACTTGGTCTTTGATGCTTCTGTCATAGAGTGAATGTTATATTGAAAGCACTTAAGCATAGAAAAATGCTGACGTGAGTGACGCAAGTTGTATAAAGTGTATTGAGTGCTCCAGCAGAGTAGAAAAGCACTATGTAAGAATCCATTTACCGTTCAAAACCCAAACATTTCAACCAAGAGCTAAAACTTTAAGTTCTATACATATACGTTATGCAGTAAATGCAGCAAAGGGGGAAAATGTAACACATCGTCTTTGGATCATGTCTGCACAAAACCTCATTGCATCCTGGCTTATAGTTGTTGATATAGCTCAATGTGGACCAAAGTGGTGGGTTGACTGAAATTTATACTGAATAAGAAAAGCATAATTATAGAAACGGTCACAGTGGGTGTCAAGACACAGGAACAATGGTGCTGTTGTTGCTTTGCATGATTCCTGCTTGTAATTGGTATGGATGCAGCTGAAAAACCGGCCTGTCACACAGAAATGTGGGATTTGTTCAGCGTCACCGAGCGCTGTCAGTTTGTTCCTCTGATGTTCTCCGTGTGGCGTCGACAGCTCGGCTCAGCGCAGGGGTGGGAAACTGTTAATGAGCGAGATGCCGGCCCACTAACAACACACATAAAGTGTGTGTCTGTGTGCGTATTAAACAGCGAGAGAGGAGTTCATATCGCAGTTCTGTGTGTTTTCTAAGATTAGAAACTGCTGCTTAAGTGTCAGTATATGTGTGTGTACGTGTGTGTGCTTTAAGCTTCTTTTCTTGGTAGAAAGTCAGCTGGGATTGGAGCATTTCTTCCTAATTGCCTAAAGATTTCTCTGCTCTTGCATCAACTTCTGGCTTAGTGATTCATTTCCAGTCTCAAGGATTTTTTTTGGACTTTGCCATGTTTCAAAGTCCTTAACTTCCTTTTTTTTGTATTCCAGAGGTGGACTGTGACTGTGGCTTGGAGTGGATGGGCCCCTGTGTTCTCCCAGCCAATAATCCATCCCTCCATCTTACCGTCAGCCGGAGGAAAGATCTGATGACAGGACTGCAGAGAGTGGAGAGAAAAGACCCCCTGCTATGGCCAGTGGTACATATTGAATTTACTGTACTTTCTGAAGATAGGCCAACTTTGTTAGGCCATGTTTTTCTTCTGTGTGTGTGTGTGTTTTTTTTCCTTTTTTTGCAAGAAAGGAGAGAAAAAACTTTGCCAGGATTCTGTTGGGAAAGTTTCCCAGAGATAGCATAAATCCACGTGGAAGACAGTCCTCCTTGTTGAAGCCTTTTCTCCACATTTGTATGCCTGATCTGTCAGTTACAGGGGATTGAAAGTATCAAAATAACTTCCTCTGACCATTTCTGAGTTCATCTTCTGTGACAGCAATACTCGGCTGTTTGACATATTTTGTCCCCGGTTGTGCTCTGCAGTCTCCTTTTGTTATCGTGAATGGATCTATTTTCTACAGCAGAATTTATCACAGGAGCCTTCAGGAACTCCTGCAGCTAAAACTTTGCTAAGTTAACACTCAAAGTGTGCCGGCTGATTCTGAAAGACTCGTTATAAAACACTTGTGAGCTTGGCTTAATACTTCGCTTTCTGTACAAGACAGTCACACTGGTAGCTTATTGAAAAGCAATATCGAATTTTGTAATACGAGCCATCCCCACACTTTTTAAAACCCTTTCCCAGAAAATATTACCTTCTCATTTAATGCAGTTTCATCCTGTATTGCATTCAATGTGTTTTGCTTGTCTCTGCTACAACAGCTGATGGTGTAGGCAACCTGGGTGCTGAGCAGAACCACATTAGTGTTCCTGTCGCTGATCATGGAGCCTGGGCCACGGCCATGAACAACCTGGGCATCATGCCCATGGGCATCAGCGGGCAGCAGCTGGTTTCAGGTACCTTCTACTCTCAACTTTACAAAATTTATTTCACTGGAAACCATCGATGGTTAATTATATTGAATATTTTTGTTGTATGCAAACTTTTTATTTGACTTAAGGATCAATGAAAGGATTACACCCTAGCAATTATCATCATCTTTATTACCCTTTATCCAGCCCATCATCATCATATATATATATATCCCAAGCTGATCCCAAGGATGGATATGAAGGTTGATTTAGGAATATTTTAAAGGGCTGGTTCTGTTTATTCAGAATCATATCCTTACCCTACAAACTTCCACTCTACATTGTCCAACTTGTGTTACTGAGGTTTCACCAATGAATTTTTTTGTCACACTGGTGATTGATTCTGTTCTGACACCCAGGTTCACAACATTTTCTGAACTGTTTAGATTACCAATAATTAAAAGTTCTTGGCTCATTTGTCTCATTCATTCAAAACAATTACTTCAAGTACAATCATGGAAATAAGGAAGCATGTTCTCATTTTAGCAGAATTTTAGCAGTGCAGCTCAGTGTTTTAACCCTATCACCTCTTATGTGAGAAAAAAACAACAGGTGGCCTGTTAACTAGCAGCACGTTCATGTTACGAAAACCTCGAGGATGGAGTTAAGTGGATTTTTTAAAAAGAGAGTAATTATATAAACACCTGTGAAATATCAGAAGTCGTCGTATTCGCTCTGTAAATATCATGGATATGTGACAGATGTTAAGTAAGGTGAATAAACTTATATGCTGCTCGATCATTTCTGGATCCAGGCCCTGTTTGTCCAATGAATGCATTGGTTTGTATTTGATTGTCTCAGTTTCAGAAGCTCTCAGCAACCATAAATCTGTGGATATGTATATTACAGGTCTTCATGTAGAAGGTACAAGGGCTGTATTGCTTCAGTTATTACCACTTAATGTTACCTAAAGAGACTCTCAAATTCTCCAGATGGAAATAAAATCACTCACCACACGAGGTAATGTTATGGTCCCACCACTTCCACCAGCACTAAAAAGGCTTGAGTCTGTAAGCCAGATAACAGCCTGTTATCTGGGCCCTGAGAAACAGACTGAACAGTGAGAAAAATTGGAGAAGTGAGTTTTGCATATCTGGTGCTGACTGGAAACAACATGAAAGTCAGGTTGATGTGAGGCAGTGGAAAAGAATCAATATGTTTTGATTAATGAGCAAAATCAAAAAGAGTTGAGAGAGTTGTTCTCTGGATACATCAAAATTACTGACCATGCCTTTCCATCACTAAACATTTACTAAACATTTCTTTAGTAAATCCCACGTTCTCCTGTGCTTAGAGAAAGTTTTGCACTCATACAAGCTGTTAGTACATCCTGTCCTTGCCGTGTTATTTCTTGGTAAAAGTAAAAACCTAGGTGTATCATTGAACTTTTTTTTATTCAAGCCTGCATGTCCTGTGTTTGATTGTAACCTGGGGCTCAGAAATATCACTGAATCCGTGTGAATCAGTCCAAAACAAGAAAAACAGGGTGTGCACAAATGTGCACCATAGTTGGCTACAGAGGGGGACACGGGATGGGAACCATGTGAGGATTGTTGGAAGACCTGCGGCTCAGCGATGGAACTGGTTACTTGATAGGGAGAAAAGCAACCTGAAACGAATTTAGTCATTATTATTTATTTATTCTGGATGAAGCAGTTAGTCGGACCTGACCTGAACACATGTGCAAACATCTATCTTTTTTTGGTTTGTTTTGTTTTGACTAAATCAATGATGCATACATTTAGCATGAGGACACAATGACATTGAGAACGATGTCATATAATAACCTGCTACCCCAACAAACCCACCGAGCATGTCAGAACGATAGGATGTTTTTCTAGTATTTCATCCTTTGTGAAATTCTCTTTCACTTGCTTTAAAAAAAATTTTTGGCTTTTATTTAATCTGAAGAAATTTTTGGAAAATACTTGTATTTAATTCTGTTTCAGTAACAAATCTAAAACTTAAATGTAACTTCCTGACTGCTTTTATCACTTCTCAGCCAACACTAAATGTACCAGCCAGCACTGCTCTGCAGCCTTTCTTTGCTCTCCTATTACAGTTTTTTACAGACGCTAGGACACATTTCTCAATACTTAGGTCACGTTTGCAAAACTCCTCACACAGTGAGCACAACAGAAGTCTATGTAGGCTAAACTGAGGACCAGTTATCATTGTTTTGGCACAAAATGCATTCAATGACTACATCTCTCAAATTTCATGAATTATCTTCTCACTCAGACACAACAACTGCCAAAAATCTTTGTACGTACAGGACATTTTGCATGTGCTTACATACTGTTTTCAAAACTGTTATACTTATGGCCAAAACAATAACACAATGCAAAACTTGAAAAGACAGCAAAATCCAACAGCAATATTTTATTGAAACATATTTCCAATCTAAAAATGCAGTTTAACCAGCCACAGCTGATTCTCATTGTAGATGAACATCTACACAGATGTTACTCCTTCAATTTCATTACAAAAGGAGACAACTGCTGAATAGGTTTTTTTGTGATGTAAACATGGACCCAGCCAGAAATGGAGTGGAATAGCATTACTATTGTATGTGTATCAGTGGATGGTGTGTATACAAATTCTTGTATTTTGGGATTACTTAGTGCAAAAAAATAAAAATACATAAACATAAATACATGATGTCTGATTCATTCCAGTAACATATATTGAAATTATAAACAGAGATGTGTCCTTGTTTTACACAGGAAAACACTGTGTAATGCTACATGTTGTTAGTGTTTTTTAGGTCATTGTTTTGTGGGTGACAAAGTGTGTTTGTCGGCTGTCAACCTTTGCTAGTGTTCTGGAAGAATGAGTTTATTTGAGACCTGAATGAAGTGTTTTGGTAGTTGTAGTGCATTTTGAATGTGAAATGAACTGCTTTGCCAAGCTGACCCTCAGTTAGGAGGATTGTGTGAAGAGTTTTGCAAAAGTGACCTAAGTATTGAGAAATGTTTCCTGGCGTCTGTAAAAAACTGTAATTATCCCCCAACAGATTCTTCCTGTGAATCTTTGGAGCGTTCCTGGACCACAAAGCAGATATTAATCATTATGAACGCTGGACATTTTCTTATAATCTGTGTGTTGTTATAAGAACAGAGTGCTTCTTGCATCAGCAGGCAGAAATTTTCCAGATATATCAAACTGTGACACTTTGCTAAAGAGGGCAGGGCTGGAAAAAGCATTCGTCTCAATATAAACTGAAACATCTGGACATAATAAATACTGCTGTTTTGTTCTCTCTTTTTTTTCTTCTTTTTTCATATGTAAACCATATACCTCAAAAAGTGCCCGGCGGACTATGAAGTGTAACCAGAGAAATATATGCAAGGCCACAACTAAAAACTGAGCTTTCTGTGTCCCTCAGCAGGGTGTACAGTGTGGCTGTGCTCCAGACTAACCGCTCTCACTTGTTATTTCAACTAAAACTACACTAAGCTCTGTGTCTAGCTGCTCTGTTTCGTTTTCTCTTTCTCTGGGCTTAATTTCACCTCAGGATCTATTTACGAAATTGTCTTTCTGAGACGTGGGGATTTGTCTGAGCTTTATGGTCGCATGTGTGTTACCATGTAAGAGCTGTCGTTGTATAAGTGCTGCATTGTGGGGCTTTAATATGTGAGCACGTGGGGAGATTTGTTGAGTTGTTGTTTGTGTGTGTGTGTTAAGTCCAGAATAATTGAATGCATGGATTTAACTGAGTGAAGCCACAATGAGGAGAGAGGAGCTGTTGTAGGGAGGGACAAACAGCATCGTAGCAACCAAATTCCTGTGGATCCGAGTGGAAATATTAAAATGATGACATGCTCTTTCACTCTGATGATGTGATGAGACTACACCTCTGGCAACATCTGCAGCTCTCTTCCCTTGTTAAACTACAGGGAGGGAGGGAACGTTTAGGTAATGAAAGGCGGACAGAAAAAAAAGACAGATGAGTGGATCAGATATGTGTCTTTTGAAGGGTCATACCACAGAAACATGTGTTTCTGCTTTCATACGTTTCTAGGAGGTGCTGATAGTATTCAGAGACTTTATTTAAAGTAATAAAATAGTATGTGTGTGTGGATCTGAGTTTACTTTGTGTTTTATTGTGAAGTTTAGTTCCTCATGTGGCTCCCCTTTGTTCTTTTCCCCACCCACATCTCTGCCTCATTTCAGTTCATCTTGTGCCCTTTTATCTCTCTTTGGTGTGTATGTTTCATCTGTGTTCTCTCAGTCTGCTTTGGTGATTTCTTGATAGTAGTTTGGATTTTTGCAGGTTGTTTGTTTGACCCTATATAAAAAGACCACTGCAGGACAAAGCACGCGGAGCCTGTGACATCACATAAGTGGACCTGATGAATTTAGAGAAGACTTAAAGATTGCTGGGCCCAGTGCAGCTGGTGGGCGAACCAAATTTCCTGCTGTGTATTTGAGCAGCTTAAACCAAGAATTATTTATAAATTAGTTTGGACTTAACTTGAGTTACAGTTACAGTGAGAATCAACAGAAGCAATGCCTGAAACAAAAGTAAATGACCATTGATGCTGCATCATTTCACATTTTGTGTTATCTGTACAAAATAAACAGAATCCTGTAAGAACCTGATGCCCTCTCGTCGTCTCGTCTCCTTATACGCCCACAGTGTCACAATGCAACATTAAGCAAAAGGTGCAAAGGCCAATCTTCAAGACTAAAAATAAAGCAGGTAAACTTTCCTAACTGCAGCTTCTGTCGTTCTGTGTTATAAGAAGCAAACTTTAATGTTAATCCTGCTAACCCTAGCTATTGCACAGATGTAATGCAGTTAAAAAAGTCCAGAATCTAAAAAGTATATATATTTAAGTTTATTACAAGTACCAACACTTTGAACTAATATGCAGAGTCATTTGTTATGATATTGTAAAGTATTGATGTGTGAAACCTGGACCCATTTGTTAAGGGCTAAAAACGAGGCCATGTAGGTCAGAGCTCCAGTGTGATTTGTGTTAAGATTACAATTAGGATACATTTAAATGCTCACTTTTCATTGTATGGGTGTGTCGTGACTGATGAGCTCTCACCTTGATGTTAATCACAGCCAGATGTTTCGCAGCACGGTCAATGCTACGCGTTTCTGTCAGTGGTTCCAGTGTATAGTACTAAATAAGCACAGTTAAAGGCACGATCACTGTTTTTCTACTGTCAGAGCCTGTCTTTTTACTTCATGGCTGTGTGTGTGTGTGTGTGTGTGTGTGTGTGTGTGTGTGTGTGTGTGTGTGTGTGTGTGTGTGTGTGTGTGTGTGTGTGTGTGTGTGTGTGTGTGTGTGTGTGTGTTTTTCTTCCTTATATTCCTTCCTCTGTTTCTGAGTCTGGCAGTCGCAGCAGAGCTCTCAGCCAGAGAAATGAACCTGGCTTGAATCACTTTGGCTCCTGGAGGAAAAGCTATGAACAAAACCAGCCTTTTGTGATTATGATGAATGTGTGGCAAGGAGATGTGTAATTTACCTGTCGAGGGTATCGCAGATGCCGTTTTAATGAGTTTTCCTAAGACCTGAAGAATCTCTGAATGCATCTTGGCTCTATGTGGTCAGATTAATGGAGGATTATCTCTCAAGTGTTTTTTTTTTCTTTTTATAAGCCTCAAGATGTGTAATAAAGAGTACATGAAGCATTTTTCTCTTTGCTAAACAAAATGTGTTTTACCCTGCAGCACTCGGTGTGATCTAATGCTGAGTACAAATTAGTATATGTCTGGAATTATTAGCATTGTGCTGACCAAAGATTACCAGCATAAAGGCCATTTTTCTCCAAGAGATGCTTTTATGAGGCTTTTATGTGGAGGGTTTATCTAATAATCAATCAAATGTATTATTTATTGAAGGATGTGAAGCACCAGGCCACATCACTCCCTTTGTGCAAATCTCAGCTTGAGCTCAGCAGCGTGGGGACTGACAAAATCTAAGGAGTAGTATTCATCTTCTGGAATGCTCTCCAAAACTGTCCTCATCCTTCCAAAGTCTGAATCTTTGTCAGTTCCATATGTAACACACCCATCCTCATGAATATCTGCTGCAGGCTGATGGCCCTATAACAAGATATTTCAACCTGCATTTGGGAGACAGACACTCTCTCTACTTTTAAGATTAGGTGTAAAACTTTCCTTTTTGCTCCCTACTACAGCTCCTCTCTCCACACTGTGTATTTCATCCCGTCTTCCTCCCCTCACCCCCAACCGGTCATGGCAGACGGGCGCCCCTCTCTGAGCCTGGTTCTTATCTTGACTGTTGTTGTGATTTGGTGCTATATACATTTTTTTAATTGAAATTCATCAAAAGACCTTTATCTACTTGTGAATGGAAAGAAAAACAATCTAAAACAAATGAATAAGAGCATCACTTACCTTATCTGAGAGGCACAAAATATTTGATGAATATATATCATCTAACATTTTAGCATCTAATCAATCCTCTGTCATCTTGGTCATTTGGAGGCAGAAGTGACGAGCCGGTGGAGTGTAAAGTTATCGGCTAACACTTGCAAACTGAAGTAGTTGTCTTCATGTATGGTATAGATGCAAAGAGGCAGATATGTAATAAATAGTGTTGACTAACATACAAATGAGTTGGCTACTGTAAGGAAGGACAAAAATGGAGACGCTTCATTGCTGCCCTAACTTATGAAAATGACTTGTCAAAAGCATAACTTTTGGCTGGGTGCAATTAACCACAGGTAAGCTCTCAACTAGCAGAGGTGAAGCCTCTGCTAGCACCTGGGTATGGTCACCTGGCATCCATCTCTTGGGAGTGAGATGCTTTTAGAACCGGACTCATTTCAGCAACCACAGGTTTTGGCACATTTGTTTTAAGGGATTTGCAATGCCTATTTTCTACAGTTGACAGGCTAACAAACCCTCCTGTGTCAGTGGCAGCTGAACTTCATTCGACCATGGCCTGCAATGACTTTGCCAAATTCTTCACAGAAAAAATCCAAGAAATTAGACAAGCAATTGGTACATCAACAGCAGATCCAGGATATGTACTGTGTCCACCAAAAAACTGTTTAAACACCATGAAACAGTTTCAACCTATTAACAGCAAAGACCTGGAGGACATCTTAGGTAAACTGAACTCCTCCTCCTGCTGTTTAGATGTCCTGCCAACAAGTTTTTTCAAAAAGGTCTCAAAGACTTTAGAGTCAGACCTGTTACAGATCGTCAACTTTTCTTTATTATCAGGTGTGTTTCCAGAATCACTAAAAACTGCTGTAATCAAACCTATACTGAAAAAGGACAATCTTGACAAGACACAAATGAACAACTACAGGCCGATCTCAAATCTCCCATTTTTAAGTAAGATCATTGAAAAAGCAGTTTCTCAACAGCTCAGTTACTTCTTAAAACAGAATAACTGCTATGATGCCTTCCAGTCAGGTTTTAGACAGAACCACAGCACTGAAACCGCTCTGACCAAAGTGTTTAATGACATATGTCTGAATACAGACAGTGGAAAAATGTCAGTCCTAGTTTTACTGGATCTCAGTGCAGCATTTGATACAGTTGACCACAACATATTACTCAAACGACTGGAGAACTGGACAGGTCTTTCAGGAACTGTACTAAACTGGTTCAAAACATACGTAGAAAACAGGAAATACTTTGTATCAATAGGTAACTTCACATCTGAGCAGACAAGTATCACATGTGGAGTTCCCCAAGGTTCCATCTTGGGACCCCTTCTGTTTAACATCTACATGCTCCCACTGGCACAGATTATAAACAACAACAAAATAAACTATCACAGCTATGCAGATGACACACAAATATATATCACAATGTCACCAGGAGACCGAGGCCCTGTACAGGCTCTTGGTAAATGCATTGAGGAAATCAATGACTGGTTGTGCCACAATTTTCTCCAGCTAAACAAAAACAAAACTGAGGTAATAGTCTTTGGCGCCAAAGAAAAACGATTACAGGTCACCAGAGAACTTCAATCTATACATCTAAAAACCACAAACCAGGCGAGAAATTTGGGTGTAGTGATGGATGCAGACCTAAACTTAGAAAAACACATTAAGACAATAACAAAGTCAGCTTACTATCACCTCAAGAATATTTCAAGGATAAAAGATCTGATGTCTCAACAGGACCTGGAAAAACTAGTCCATGCATTCATCTTTAGTAGGCTTGATTACTGTAACAGCATCTTTACAGGTCTACCTAAAAAATCAGTCAGACAACTACAGCTCATTCAGAACTCTGCTGCTCGAGTCCTCACTAAGACCAAAAAAGTGGACCACATCAGTCCAGCTCTGAGGTCTTTACACTGGCTGCCTGTCCGTCAGAGGATAGACTTTAAAGTTCTGATGCTGGTCTATAAAGCTCTAAATGGTTTAGGACCAAAATACATCAATGACCTCCTGACCCAGTATGAACCTTCCAGATCCCTCAGGTCATCTGGATCCGGTCTTTTATCAGTTCCCAGAGTCAGAACCAGACACGGAGAAGCTGCATTCAGCTTTTATGCTCCTTATATCTGGAACAAACTCCCAGAAAGCCTCAGATCAGCTGAAACACTCAGTTTATTTAAATCCAGGTTGAAGACTCACCTATTCTCAGCTGCATTTGAATAAAGCACCAAATCCACACTTTTAAGCTTAAATTTCAAAACTTACATTTAACTACTGATTTTATCTACTGTTCTGATTTTATCTGTTTTGATTTTATATACTGTTTTGTTTGTTTGTTTGTTTGTTTGTTTGTTAATTAGTTCGTTTTTTTGCTTGTTTTAATAAATTTTAAATCATGCTTTTTATTTGTTCTTGTTTCTAATGTCTCTGTAAAGCACTTTGAATCACCTTGTTGTTGAATTGTGCTATACAAATAAACTTGCCTTGCCTTGCCTTGCCTTGCCTATGAGGAAAGAAATGTGAGCGGTTTGAGAATACCATTGGTAATTTTATATTTTTCCCTTTATCCCAAGCTAACTGAAGCGCCTCACTTCCTGTGCTTCCTGTGAGCTGCTGATTGTTTCCAACGAAGGCTTGCAGTGTGCTGAATGTTCAGACCGGCAGGAGTAAAAGCCTTCGCACTAAATCACTGGTGCATTCTATCAATCCTCTGTACAAAGCAGGAAAAAAAGAAACGTTTATTTTTTATTGAATTTCTGTAAGGGACGTTTGTCCTTTCCGAGTGTGACAGCTTCCCTCGCCTGTAATCTGAATCACTTTATTTTCTGTGGTGTTGTGGCTGTGTGGGCAGCGGTGGGGTGGTGGGGGTGATTTTCTGCTGACGGTTTGTTCCTCCCGCTCCCTTGTTATTGCAGTGTTGAAGATAGGAACATGCAATGCTGCTCCGCCCTCCTCCAACCTGCCTGTTCTATTTTCACCCAGACAGCTGAAGCATTGCTCCTGTCGCCTCTGTCCTCTCACTGTTTATCTTCCCCCTTCTTCCTCACTTTCTCTTTGTCCTAGAGAACAGAGATTTTCTTCTTCCCTCTCTCTCTCCTCTCCTCCCTTGCGCTTTTCCCATTAGTACACTCGAGATGATATTTTCTTGTCCTTTTCCAAGGATCCAGTCCCCAGTTTTTCTTTTATCTCTTATCTAGGGAGTGATGGTTTATACTTCCTTTTTCTTTTTTAACTAATTTCCTTTTCTCTTCTGCATATGCGGTTGATGTTGTATATACGAGCTCTTGTTATGACCACTAATCGGGTTTTAACGGTAACAACCTTCCAGCCATCTAAGTCCCAGAGTCCTAATGAATTCAACAATAGTCAAAGGAGCTTGGAAAGAAAGCGACAGTCACACATGACCTGGATAACTAAGAACCTACACAGAAACCTCAACAATAACAGTTTTATTGGTTCTTCAACAGGATTTAAAAATGTTAAAGTGCAATTATAACCCAATAATGCTTTTGTTTTCTCCTCTCACAAAAATGGGTTATTGTCCGATTTAGCTCACTTTCCTCTATAAATATGCCCTGTTTCTCTATAAATAAACCATCCACTGGTTTAATAACGGCCCTTAAATATACCAACTCTTGGTACTGAATAAACCATTCCCCTGAATAGTTTGGCGGTGCCAATGATGGTAACTATGAGCGTTTGAAAAGGGAATTTATTCATGTGGAAACTCCAGTTCAGGACCAACTTGTGAGGCAATCACTGAGGTGTAAGTGAAGCATTGCAAATGTACAACAGCGGCATCACAATACCCATATATTCATAATAATAACAGTGATATTTAAAAATAAAGCACAACAATATGAAGTCAAATGTGTCTTCTTCACACATTTAGACTTTTCAATATTTTCCTATTTAGACCTTGGATGGTCTAAATTACAGTGTCACTGTCAATTACAGTGACAGAGAATTTCCTCTGGGGAGGATTGCTAACAAAAAGTTGCTGAAATGTGTCTTTCACAGCCACAAATGTAAACGTTGTGATGATGCTAGAACAAGTCACTGAATTTAACCTCTGCTCACCGTGAATGTCTTTACAAAACATTACATCATTCCATTCATTGGATAGATGTTATATCTCTCACCAACCAGCACACACACCATCCCTAGAGACATGGCGCTAGCATGACTGAAATCAGACTATATCATTCTTTACGTACTGGAAAAGAAAGTATGAAAAATTATGGTTTTTGTTGTGTAATCTGTTGTTATTCTGTCATGCAGATTCTCTGTGTATCCAGAGATTCGACCCTGGGCTGGGACTCATTGCACCCATAAACCCCATGATAGCAGGAATCAGCCTGGTCCCCCCTCCACCCGTTCCCCCCGACATGCCCGTCATCAAGGAGATCATCCACTGCAAGAGCTGCACTCTCTTCCCTCAGAACCCTAGTAAGACTGTACTTTAATGTAGAACCGATAAACTTTACTTGAAAACTTTTAGGGGTGTGACTTTTGCAGTAAAGGTAGACAGCAAAATCAGGCTAGTAAAAGTAAACTGATTAGCTCAAAGGTACAGTCAGTAATGTTTATATACTTATTTAATAGAAAAAAGTCCAGAAGTTGTCTCCTTCAACAAAGAAGCAAAAATGTGAAAGAGGCAATGCAACAAGCATTTTTGAATTCTCTTCCTCCTCATCTCAAGCTCCATCTTTTATATAATGATAATAATGAGCTGGCTAAACAACAACAGCTGTTTATAACACTTTGCCAGCTAATGTTACACTCGAGTGTCCAAAGAAATGACGCTTTCCTCTCATAAACAGTTTGATTACATTCTCAGACCATATGAGAGTTTATTCGCTACATGTCCAAGTCCAATAACGTTAGCTCGACTTCAAAGAAAGTTTCACTAATGCCGACTGACAGCAGTTAACACTGTCAAAAACAGCAGAGCTTACCAACAGAAAAGTTTCGGATATCCTCAACAACTCACCTCAGTATCACTGTATCCAGAAAAATATGCATTGACACGTATTGACAGCTGAGGTAAACAGCAGGCTGAGAGCGTACACTAAACAACAGATGAAAGGCAACAAGAGTTGTTTGTCCTACAGCAGCCAACATAGTTAGAATTATGTAGCAGAATTTGAAGTGGTTAAAAAACTGAATTCAGTTGACTGCAGTCTGCTCATATCTAGTGGTGAGACTTTACAGGCTGTAACTTAGGTAATTAGCATAAATGTGAGATGGAATCTATTTTAATATTAGATGTTATTATTTAAATGTTGTTGTTTTTTTTTTCTTTTTAATTGCTCAAACTTGACATAAAAGTCAATACTTTTCCTCTTTAAACTGCAGTGTAGCAGGAGAGCTGTGGATGATATGGCCATATAATCATGTAACCGGTCCTTTTATTGTGCCTCAGACCTTCCTCCTCCCTCGACACGGGAGCGCCCTCCCGGCTGTAAGACAGTATTTGTGGGGGGTTTGCCAGAGAACGCCACAGAGGAAATCATCAGGGAAGTGTTTGACCAATGTGGGGAGATCACCGCCATCCGAAAGAGCAAGAAGAACTTCTGCCACATCCGCTTCAGTGAGGAGTTCATGGTAGACAAGGCTATTTACCTGTCAGGTGAGCACTTTTCTTGGGAAATACAATGCCTCAAGTTTGCAGTTCGGATATTGTTTTCATTTGTTTGTCTTGGTTTGTTTTTTTGTTGTTGTTGTTGTTGTTTTGATTTTTACAAAGCGGGCCATATTGGGATAAAAAGGTAGTTGGCTAGTTATCTGTTAATGCTAGCTTTGGCTGAGTAGCTTGGTTTGCTTGGTGTATCCATAGTTTGGAGTGAAAGGCTAATGAAATGCTAGCTAAAAACAATTGTGTTTTTAATAAAATGTACTCAGAATAACAGAAGATCTGCTAGTGTGTGTTTTAGTACAGCTGCATGCTAAACAAGATGATGTAGCACCTAGCTATCATTATCTATTAAGTTGACCGCTCTCTTGTTATGCATAACTTTCAGCTTTATTATCATTTTTCATTGCTTAGTTATATAAAATTCACCTTCAGGTAGTTGTCATAAAGAAGAAAAGTAGTATAGACACCACAATTGATTTTGTGGATTGTTTCTACTTCTACTGTTAAACTAGATATTATAAGAGAGGGTGAGAAGAGCTTATTTTTAGGCCCAGTCTAAGGTGGATATTTAAGGAACTGTATTTTTCATAATTCTTCATCATCTTCATGTTTCACCCTAATGATTTTCTGCCTGGCAGATCAAATCTAATGACATGCCTCTACCTGTTGTAGAAAATGCCTAAATATAATGGTGTTACCTTCTCCTCTTCAGGGTATCGGATGCGTATCGGATCCAGCACTGATAAAAAGGACTCTGGGAAGATCCATGTAGACTTTGCCCAGGCCAGAGATGACCTTTATGAGTGGGAGTGTAAACAGCGCTTACTGGCCAGAGAGGAAAGACACCGCCGCAAGATCCACGAAGACAGACTGCGGCCACCATCTCCCCCTCCGATTGTGCACTACTCTGAACACGAGGTAGCACTGTTAGCAGACAGACTAAAAGGTGAGCACTGGCAACGAGTTTGCAGAGAAAGTGTCATTAGCTTTGCATTGAGAAAGTAATTTCCATCACTATACGACAAGTTTACTGTGCCACAAACTTAGCAGATCAACTGATCTCATTGCTAACTCATATCAGGTGATGAGTCAGCTGATACCCTTGATGCTTCTAAAGGGCAAATCTCACACACATGCACACAGAAAAACAACCCCTGCTCCTCCTTTAAAGGCTGTATCCAAATTAATTTTGGTGTGCTGGCAAGGGCAGGAACCCAAAGACTGCAGAGGCCAGCACAACCATGAGCTTGATCACTAATGTGACAGGGTTGGACTGAATCTGTTCAAGGTTTTTGTGGTTTGGGTCAGGTGGTCTCTGATGTGTTTCAGAAGCACGAACAAAATCTGCAGCTGTTGTCATGGATACAGAGAGTAAATAAAATCCCTTGTAGTAAATATATTAGTCCAAAGCCATGTATGACTTTTCAAAGCGGATTTGTAGGTCACAGATAACAACGCTTTTAATTTGATTGGCAACACATCTGTTGCTGTGTGTGTGCGTGTGTGTATAATCTCCTGCTTAGGTCACTTGCTGTGATACCCAATAACATGCATGAATTAATTGTCCAGGAAGCTGCACAATTATTGATATTCTTCATCCCCCCGTTTGTAGCCACTGATAAACAACTGTGTTTGATGGCAACAGTATAATGCAGGCAAACAGTGCGCAAACACAGGGGAAACACTCAAAGACTGTCCAAGAAGCCATGTTTGCATCAGCCTGTATAGGGATTTCTTGTTTTACAGCAGTGTTTTGTGTGTTGTTGTAAAAACTGCAGTTATTACTCAGCAGTTCTCAGAGAGCTCTGGAGTGACATAAGAAATAGGTTTTGTGACAACAGAGTATCAGATATTTTTTTAAAGGGAGAGAAATAAAAGCAACTGGAGAAGTGGGATTTTAGTTATTAGATTTTCAAGTGTTTATCAAAGATGTCTGCACAGACTGTGAGCTCTCCGCATTCAGTCATCAGTACAAACACTGTGAACAATAAAGGAGACAAACACGATTGAGATGGAGCAAGAACTGCTAAATAAAAGCCTTACCAGAGTTCTCAACAGTGCAAAATAAAACAAAACAGTTGCGCTTTTTTTATGTCTTTACCTTTCTCATTAACTTCAGTGGCTTCCTGCTTATTTCTTCTTTTCATGCTTCTAGCAGCTATAATCCAGTAAGATATGCATTATTAAGTAAGCCATTGTAGGATTCTGGAATTCGTTTACAGATTTAATCGAGTCATAAATACATCGTTTTAGGCCCTGTGTTTCCTCTGGAAAGGAAGAAAGAAGATGACTTCTCTGACTTCTTGTACAGCAAAAAACACAACCTCTTATAATTGTCAGACTCTAAGCTGTTTTTTTATGGCAGCAGCAACACAATATGAAGCTTGGAGCTAAATACTGATGTTGATGTTTAACAAACATACTTTGGATGCTAACATTATCTAAAGCAGCGGTCCCCAACCTTTTTTGCGCCACGGACCGATTTATGCCCGACATTATTTTCACGGACGGCCTTTAAGGTGTCGCGGATAAATACAACAAAATAAAACTAGTACCGGTACCAAAAAAAGAAGGTTTATTCATAACACACGTGAAAAGACCCAGGAAAACCGAGTTAACGATAAAAACGATAACAAAATAACGCTGAAAACCGATAAAAACCCTGAAAACCATACATTTCACACCTGAGCCTCAACTCTCACGGCCCGGTACCGGTCCGAGGCCCGGGGGTTGGGGACCGCTGATCTAAAGTACCTGTGATGCTGCAGTATTTGTCTTTTTTTCCAAGTTGTATAATAAGATATCCATCAGTTCATTTTGCCGACCATTTCAAAGTCGCAGGATCCTCCCAGCTGTCATAGATGAAGTGTGTGTGTCTATGTGTGCGCTGGTGACTGGAGTAGAAGTCAGATGATCACCAAATTTATCACAGACATAAAGATACTTGGATTGAGCCATGCTGTTAGCATTACTTGATAAAAAAAAACTGGACTAGCTTGAACATACAGTACACAACACCTGGTTACAATGAATGCAAATGTGCTTTCCTGGTCTTACCACTCTCACAGGAAGTTGGTGGACATTTCACTTGTAGCATGTGGCTAATGTTGAGAAAAGGTCCATTTTCATCCAAAATTTGATTTTTTTTTTTCTAAGTCATTGGGGGGGAAAGTGACACCAAAGAACAAAGGTAAAATGCAAGTATAAAAATGTGTGACTGTAGGTAAATTGTGGGTAAGATGAAGTAAAGCTAGCAGCAACAAACAGAAAGATAGATTACTATATAAAACAAGAAATAACCAAAGCAACAATCCAAAAACCTTTGACACATGCTGAAGTTTCCTCTGTTATCTTTCCTCAACTGGCAAACCCTGCGTGTTGAAGAATCACACTGAGTGCATACCCAGTGTGGTACAATGTAATGAGAAGGGTTTCTGACCATATATATATAATATCCTTCCATCCATCCATCCGTCTTATCACGCTTATCCAGGGCCGGGTCACAGGGGCAGCAACCTAAGCAGAGAAGCCCAGATGCCCCTCTTCCCAGCCACCTCCTACAGCTTTTCCGGGCTACACCAAGACATTCCCAGGCCAGCCGAGAGATAATCTCTCCAGCGTGTCCTGGGTCTGCTCCGGGGGCTCCTCCCGGTCATTACCCACAGCTCTTGGCCATAGGTGAGGGTAGGGACGTAGATCAACCACTAAATTGAGAGCTTCGCTTTCAGACTCAGCTCTCTCTTCACCACAATGTACCGAATAGCGTCTGCATCATTGCAGCTGCAGCACCAATCCGTATATATAATATTTATTGTTATATTAACAGAAAATGTGGTGAGAATGCAGTTCAGATGTTGTGTTTGAGTAAAATTTAGCAATCCTTGGTTTGATCTCAGATGTTTCCCATGCTTGACACCAAGTATTTTTTCCAAGCTGTTTTAAACCTGAGTAGAAATGTGCTCCATAAAAGAACGAATCGTGACAATGAATAATTCAGGTGACATTTGAAAGAAAGGTAAAGTCCTCGTTATGCTTCCCTTTTAAAATCAGCCCAGTTTTACTACAGGAGTTACGTTTTTCAAGCCCCCATTTATCTACTGTGTAATGGGATTAATACCACGGACCACTCCCTTTCTTTCTGTACTGTTGCAAACCTGCACCCACCTGCTCCTTCTGCACGTGAGGAGAATTGATGGGAGAGGATGAAGTGTGGGGCTGAGTTGGCAGTGGTTTTGATAAGTGAGAAGTGAGCAATGAGGGGTGTTTGCTGTGAAGGTCACTCTCCTCCTCCTCCTCGTCCTCTTCCACCTCCTCCGTGTTGCCTCCACTCTGCTGTGGCTAATTCTTGTCTCCAGTGATTGAAAGTGTTGCATATTTACAGTAAAAGGCTGTAAATGTTCTCTGTTTATAAAAACAGCGGCGCTGGAATCACTTGCAATTTAGTGCAATTTAATCACATTCAGATCCAGCGCACTGCTTATTACTGTTATTGCCTTCATGCATTGCGATGACCTTCATGTTGTCTCAGATTGAGCAGGCAAACTAAACATTAGCATCTAGTGTTATTGTTATATTTTCTGTGTTTCGACCTAAACCCATCTTTAATGTGCGGTCAGATCCACTGCAGGCATCATTTAAATAAAGCATGAAAGAGAAGAAAGTCAAAATCTTGACTGTAATAACTCCCACACCCACACAAAAAGAAATAATAACATCACCTCATGTCGTACTGTGACCTTTGTGCCAATAAAGTGTTGCTGAGAAACACATTACCACCATCAGTGGGAATCCGATATATCTTATTTCCATGGGAACTGGTAAAAACCCTCATGGTCCTTGCTTCGTGCAACAATAGATCCAGATGATTTGAATTACTCAAACTGATGCACATAGTCGGTGTTATAAGGTACAGACAGACATATCTGTTCTTTCTAAATCTGCTTTATTGATCCAAGTTTGAGTTGCTGTTCTGAACCCATTTTTACATCTATCTCAGATAGTCATTAAAGGTAAGTCTCAATGTCAGACCTGTCATTGAAGTTTTCTTCTTCACAGAACAGACTGTACCATCAAGGTGTTTGTTTGTTTTTTACATCTAACACTTTTTTTTACTTTTTTTTTTTTTACTTTTATGGGACAGGGATAGCTCAGTAGGTAGAGTGGTTGCCCCGTGATCGGAAGGTTGGGGGTTCGACTCCACTGAACAGCTACCCTGAGGTACCCCTGAGCAAGGTACCGTCTCTACACGCTGCTCCCCGGGCGCTGCATTGGTGGCTGCCCACTGCTTCACTGGGTGAATGGGTTAAATGCAGGGGAGTAATTTCCCTGCGGGGACTAACACATTATAAAAAGTAAAAAAAAAAGACTGTACCATCAAGGTGTTTTTTTTTTTTTTTACATCTAACACTGCATCCATCTGTTCATCCATCCACGTTTTCATTGTATATTTGCAAAGCGAATGAGAGAAGTTCCAGATAGAGCTCTGTGCAAACTGCCTTTTGTGTTTTTTATGATGTTTATAGGTTAGAGTTGGTGCTGAAATATGGAACAGAAATGATTTAAATATAGAGCATTATACAGAAAATAATCAGATCTTTTAGAAACTTTTAGTAAATCACAAACAAACACGATCCTATCAGTTAATCTGTTGAAGTCATATGTAAGTGTTGTGACATGACAAGGATGGTCTCTGAGACATGAAATCATCAAATGCCAGCAGATTATCTCTGCTTCCCAGCCACCTCCTCCAGCTTTTAATCACTAAGGCGTGACAACAGCAATCCCATAAGAAAAAGAATCACAAGCTTTCACATTTAGTTCCTTTCAAGCAAACTTGGTATATGAAGACACATAGCAGCAGTCCAGTCGCAAGTGCATTGTTATCAAATGAAGCATCAAAACTCTGTCTTCCAAAATCAGCTTTACAGTGATCAGGGATTTATTATATTAAGAATAAATAATAGCACTTTTTAAACAGGATTCCTTTCTGCCTTTTCTATGTCTGCCATTTTCTGTGTTTATCTGTGGCTCTGTTCTATCTCTCTGGAAAACCAGCAGCATGTTGCTTCTGTTTGCTCCAGAATCTCCAGTTTATCTACAAAACCCAAACCTCAGCCTCAGTGTAGTGTTCCCATCCAACCTCTAATACCTAACATAAACAAGCATGTTTTCTCTCTGAATAACCCTTTTCAATTCATTCTTCACCTCAAACAGCAGGGGAAATACATTTCCATTATTCCCCCGCTCGTCCCTGTTCAGCAGCGCTTCATTGTGCTCGCTGTAATGTGACTGTAATCTGCTGCTGTGTATGAATGGGGCTTTATCAGAGTGGGGGAAAGTGTCTTCTTACAGGTTGTGTTGCACTGGGTATTGAGCTCATTAAATGCTCTCTAATTCACTCTCTTCTGCCGTCGTCCGCGGCTCCGTGGCACCATTCAATTATTATTCAAATGGAAGCGAATGCCGAGACGCCGCAGTTTTTGTGACTGAGACCGAGCGCTGCTTAAGGTTGTGCTTGAAAAAGTTGAAAATCAAAAATGCATTTTGTGTTCAGCGGCTGTGACGTGGCTCACAGACCCGTGAACGGTGAAGGCCTCCAGAGGAGGAATTTAGTCCCCAGTAACTGCTCCATTGTTTATTTAGGCTGAGTGAATGTTAAAGGTCCCATGAAACGGCTTTCACATCATACTCTTCAGTCACCATTTGGTGTGATGTACCAAGACACGGCGTGCTGGGGGAGAGACTTGGAGTCCAAAGAGATTTTAGTATTGTGAATGTATAAATTTTAAAGCAGCTGTAATGCTTTTTCTCTCAAATTAAAATGTAAAAAAACATCTGTCTATCAAAAGTGACTTTGGTCGGGAGTTCTCGACTTCAGGAGAATATCCCTCAGCCGTCACCTAGAGCTGTCAAGTTGGGCTTTGCCATCAAGGAATTAAAAGCAGTTTGGATATGACTATTGAGGACAGGCAAGTGCTTGGAGCGTCTGTGTTGAGACTGATAAAGTGTTGAGCCTGAGTCTTGACACAGCTCTTGTTTCAGGAGTGGCACCTCACGACTACCCCACATATCTACTACAGAAGCATCCCATTATGTAGGCAGGCAGGCAGGCTGGCGACGTGAACACCCAAGTTTGTGAGTGCAGTAACTCGAGAATGAACTGGCGCAGGAGTTTCAAATTGATACCATAGGAGCATCTACTAAAAATCTCATACAAGTTCAAATCTCTGTGACCTCACCCTCAAGGTCAGAGGTCAAGCTATCTAAAAACAAGGCAATTATCAGGGAACCGTGAAAGATGCTGAAAGCAATGGAAAGAAATAGTATACCTTAGTTCTGTACCATTCATTCTTCCAGGACACTTGCATGTCCATCTGAAGTGCAGGGCTACAACTCCACTCTACACTGAATATGTATGGGGGAAATGAATGAGAAATGTACTTACACAACACAGCTTTATTCACCTTGAAGGACCCCTGCCGTTGAGGTCATAGTTGGGATTTAGATCAATTTCTTGCATATAACAGCTGATTAAAGAAGATAAGACAAACAGTAGTTATCAGTAAGATACAGATACAGACCTCCGCCTTTGATACTGTGGACCATCATATTCTGCTACATAGGCTGAGACACTGGGTGGGTATATCAGGGGCTGCTTTGGACTGGTTTGAATCCTATTTGCATGAACGATCCTTTTCTGTGGCTACCTCTAGTTCCTCTTCTACTTTTCTTGCCTATGGTGTGCCACAAGGTTCAGTTTTGGGGCCTTTATTGTTCTTGCTGTATTTACTTCCTCTTCAACACTTATTGAGCACTTTTAAGGACATTTCGTATCACTGCTATGCAGATGATATTCAGTTATATATCTCCTTTAAGCCCCATGATGTTTCCAAGCTACAGATTTTGCATAAGTGCATAGACTCCATTAGAGGTTGGATGGCTGGAAACTTTCTTCAACTAAATGAGGAGAAGACTGAAGTCTTTGTGCTCCTAAAAATTTTGTACCTAGTGTTATGAAAAACTTGGGTCCACTTGCTACATTTGCCAAACCGTCTATCAGGAGCCTTGGTGTTACTATTGACTCAGATCTGACTTTGGATGCTCATATAAAATCTTTGGTTCGCTCCTGTTTTTATCACTTGAGAAACATTGCTAAGCTGAGTCCCATTGTATCGCGCTCCGAATTAGAAATTGTCATTCATGCATTTGTTTCATCTCGTCTGGATTATTGTAATTCTTTGTTTACTTGTTTATGTAAAGCCTCTTTGGAGCATCTGCAAGTTGTTCAGAACGCTGCTGCAAAGCTTCTGACCAAGTCCTCCAAGTTTTCCCATGTCACACCCCTGCTGATTCAGCTGCACTGGCTCCCTGTTAAATTCAGAATCCACTTTAAGGTTTTGACCTTGACTTTCAGGGCTCTGCATGGACAAGCACCAATATATATAAGTGAACTTTTACATCCATACATTCCCAGCAGGTGCCTGAGGTCATGTGACCAGGGCTTGCTTGCTGTCCAACACACGAGGCTGAAAACAAAAGGCGACAAAGCATTTGTAACTGTGGCCCCCAGATTGTGGAACTCTCTCCCTTTGAGCCTGAGATCTGTGGACTCCGTGGTTGCTTTTAAAAAACAGCTAAAAACTCATCTTTTTAAACTTGCTTTTGGTTGAATTTTTATTTTTAGGTTTTAGCTTCTGTGAAGCACTCTGTGGTTTTTATCTTGAAAGGTGCTATATAAATAAAATTTTACTTACTTTTACTTACTTACAAACATTTTGTCATCATGTGAAAGCTGCACTTGTGGTGCACTGGTGAGCACAGTTGCCTCACAAGCAAAGATTTGAATCTCCTGGTTAGAGGGAGGCGTCCTGTGTGAAGTTTCCATGTTCTTCCCTTGGTTTGGGCACTTCAGCTTCTTCCCCGAGTCCAAAGAAATGCTTGTTAGGTTAAGTTGTTATTCCAAATTGTCCAAGCATGTGAGGTAGAGTGTATAAAATATAGCACTGTATGAATATACTTGATGTTTAAATGTGACTTATAGTCATTTTGAATCAGTACGGTTTGAAATGCACTTTATAAGCACAGTCCAGTTCATTTTTAAAAGTATCACTGGTGTTGGTATTGAAAAAAAAGAACTGCCATACCTCTCTTTCTTACCTTTTTCAACTTGTTTCCACAGATGATCATAAGTTCAGTGAGGCCATAGCCATTCTGTTCACCTGGATCGACAGAGGCGAAGTCAACCGCCGCACCGCCAATCACTTCTACTCTATGATCCAGTCGGCCAACAGCCACGTTAGACGACTGATGAGTGAGAAAGCTCAGCATGAAGAGGAGTTGGAGCGTGCCAAAGAGGCCTTCAAGAATGCCCTGCTGGCTATATTAAATCAGTGTAAGGACGCTTTCATATTTTACACACTTAAAGACGTACTGAAAAAACTTCCAGACAAAGGACGTCTCACGTGAGAAGTTTTTGCCGTTGTAAGTGTAAGCTGTACAGGTAAGTTCAACCAGTGGTTTTCTCTTCACACTGCAGGTAGCAAGTTTCATTCTGTTTCACCAGTTTTAAGAGAACCATGAACTAGAGACAATCATATGATTGGATAACAGCCATCAATCAACTGCACCTTCAGTTTAATCAGTTAAGTCAATCGATTCATGTAGGATGTTTAAACACATAAGACTTTGGCTAAAGTGCTGTATATTAAGCACCTGAGACTGAACAGTACTACTTTTTTAGGTGAAAACCAGTTAATAGATATCCACTTTTGACCTCGTGCCACCACGTGTGCCGTCAGTGTGAGCTTACTCCTGATTGCAGTCTCTCACACTGCTGCAGGGTGTGGTGCAGTGGCAGATTACGGTGGTGCAGACCATGAAGCCATTTTCACCACATCCATTTCAAAGCCCGTCTTGATGCAAGTCATTTACTCTGTGAGCATCTCGGCCCAGTCTCCATGACAACACTCCCCGATCTCTCTCACCATCAGCTCCATTATCTTCGGCGCGCTGTGCAGTGGTGATTAGGTCAGTCGCACAGAGGTTTCAGAGTCAGTAGCATGAGTGCGCCCTGACCTTTTCACAGGCTGCCTTCAAAAAATGCCAACACACACACTGAGTGATAACCACAGCTGCTCTGTTACTGCATGCTAATGCTACTCTGAAACAGCACTGGTTAAATAGCACCCATTCACTGACACTTAGCTAAGTCTGCAATTAAAGCTGCATTAGGTGAATTTTGACCACTAGAAGGCAGTGTATTTACAAAAACACGATAATCACTTGTTGTGTCCAGCAGCAACAGACACAACCACTGAAATGGAAAGGAATCCATGTCCACCTGATGTCGTACATTTGCTCTAGTTTTATCTCAGTTTTGGTCTTCACCACCTCCCAAGGAAAGTATGTGTATAACACAACCCTTAACTCCTCCACTGTTACCAGGTAACATACATAACAGTAACTTTACCTTCTAATTCCTAGAATCCTATCTCCTAGAAGGAGTTAACCTGCAACAGTTAACCAAGTGAACTTGTATGTTAATTGAAACCTATTTTAATAATAGCTAAGGCTGATCATCTGCTAATATGTAATGCTTTTAAGATTTCTGACACTCAGATACGATCTAAACATCGCCAATGAGAGAAGTATGTGAAATAAAGTGTGCAAAGGTAATATATTTCACATGAGCAGCAAGAAGTATGCACAGAACCAAAACTAGGAGCTGAAAGGGTCAAAAATATCACTTAATGCACATTTAATCCGATGTTACGTTCAGAAAAAGGCATATTTGGCGTCGTTTCACGGTTCGTGTTCATTTGTAAATAAGGTGAGTGAGAAAATGGACAGTTTTACTGTTTTTGTCTTTTTGCCAGTAGTTCTTCTGTGATATGTGAAAAGGCTAAATCTGACATTGGTATAGGTTCATTCAGGTTTGGCAAAGTAAAGTTATGTCGTTACTGGAAGTGTTTGGCCACAAATCAAATGTCAGAGCAACAGAAAAAATGCAAGGCAGCATATTCATGCAGAATGGAAGTGTGTCTCTTCTGATTGGATGTTACAAAGTTATAGACAATCCTCCCCAATCATCCAGTAATTTCTTGCACACAGATTGATCCCATTATAGCTTCTCCTTAACATTAAACATGTAATATCCCATGTGACATGTCTACATTTCTGATGGAGTCTAAAATTCACAGTCCATTCTGGATAAATGTTGCCTTTGTCAGTCCAGTGGGAAGTGAAGCTGCAGGTGATGAGATGTAAGTACAGAGCACTGGCCAGGAGAGAGACCTGCTCATCACATGACACACATTTTAGATGAATTCTTTTAAACTTTTAGAGGATGGTTCTGGTTTAGCTTTTCCTATTTGACATGCATTTGTCTGTAAAGGCTGTGCTAATACATATTTCCTCACCACCTCCGAGATTCAAGGAAACAAGGACTCATGCAAAACATTCTCCAGCTGCCAGTCTAAGAGTCTCCCGCAGCTTTACAGACAGCCCTGAAAATTGCATATTAGCTTGTGCACGTGTGTGAAGATATGGATAGCTTCCCATGAATCAAATGGCACAGAGAAGATAAACACTGCTTGATGTTTATTGACCAGCACTACAGCTGGATGACAAAGACTCCAGTTGTGGCTAATTGCTCTGCAAGTTGACTGAAGCATGATTCGGAGACATCAACTGGGGTTAATTATCCAACACAATCGTAACTTGTTCTCTCAGCCATGACAGTAATTTCGGCCCATAGTGGCTCCAGGAATGTGGCCAGGAGCCGGTGTTTGTTGCCAGTGGGACACATGCATGGTAGCTTTTTTATATCATGTGGAAAGCATCCACATGTCAGACACTTTTCTTCAGCTGAAAGTGAAACAAAGTCTGCAGGACGCCAGTGTTGATAGGCGCTGCAAGGGATCACGCCTTTTAGCAGACACATGCATTTTCCATCTGGTCTTGTGTTTTGCATCCAGCCAGTTGCCTTGGATTTAGATCTCTATGTGGTCACCCTTAACAGCCATTCCAGGCTGTTCCGTCAGACTAAGACAAGCTTTTGAAATCACTCATGTAAAAACATGTTTGCAAACAATAGGTAAAAAAAGCAAAGGCACTCTGAGACTTGAGGTATGATGATGAGAACCGTTTAACCCTCTCAGGCTCAAAGTCCTGCAGTGGTACTTCTGAGTAAAAAAAACTCATAAAATATGTATGTGGGTTAATCAGGTTTTAACTGTTGCAAATCTGCAACGCCTGCCTTGAGAGGGTTAATATTTAACCATTATATCGCAAGCCTCAGAGTGCCTTGGATTGTTCGTGTGGTTTGCAGTCTTTATACTGAGCGCTGTTGTTCACTGAGTAGAATCTTTAAAAAAAAAAACACTTTTTCATAAAGCTCAACTGCACTCCAGATTTTTCCTTTTTTTTTCCTTTTTTAAAAAAAAGAGGTTTATTTGGAAAGCTGTACAAGACTCATGCTGCTTGGATAGAAGATTAAAGCCACCTGCCTAACACTACGTAGGTCCCCATCACATCACCAAAACAGCTCAGACTCATCAGGGCTGTGATACAGAACCTCAGGGGGATCCCGCTGTGGCTCGCACAGGATTACAGCAGCTGAACCTTTGTGTTCTGCTTGTTTTAGAGAAGGACCTCCATGAAGCAGGCTAGCTCCAGTGAATCTGGAGCAATTTCTCTCAAGGTCCCAATCCAGGTTGTGAAAATCTCAAAGTATTCCTTCCTTGGCACATTGTCCTGCCGGGAAAGGCAGCTGACATTTGGGAGGGCAATTGCTGTGGTTGGACTGGTCGGTCCGCAACAATAGCAGACGTTATGTTTCAAGGTAACAGCAGAACACTGTACTGAAATAATCAGTGTTATTCACTTTAGTTTAATTAGCATGCCCGAGTTCTTGTTTCCAACAATCTCTTACATGAAGGTGGAGGATAAAAATTCAGTGCATTTAGAGCATTTTGTTTTTCATCTTTCTCATGGCAAAGAAGATTTTTATTCAGTCTTCATCTTTAAGCATAACTCCCTGTTAATTTACTCCAAAGTCATGTAATAATAAGACTTGAATGGTTTTTTTTATTTATTTTGAAATTTATTCCTATTTATTCTTCAGATAAAAGTCTTTCTTTAAAGGAGCACTTTACTCCAAGTACAGTCGTCCTGTCATCATCTGCTCACTGAGTCAGGAGTTCAAAAGTATAAATTGGAATCCAGTAAAGTAATATTTGAGATTTTGCATGAAGGCAATTGTGGCTGATTTTGATTAGTTTTTCTTATTGCTTTCTGAAATATGGTAGCATTTCATCTGAGCCCTTGATAGCAGTGAGGAACATCTATGGAAGCTGTTTGGACTGATATGAAAGAACCAAGAGGCAAAAAAAAAATCATTTGATAAAGACAAATAGAGCGTAAACCTTCCTGGAGGTTGACTTGAGCAAATGATGTCACAGACTTCAGTTTTGGAGTAAACTGTTCCTTTAACACGAAAGACCTTCGTGGCCTGCCGCTTGTGGTCGGTGCATGTCCACGGTCTCTCCTCTGTCTGCTGTACGAGCCTCAGTCAGTGCTACAACGCTACATAAACGGCTTGTTTTGTCTTGACCCTCCCTCCTCTTCCTCTTCCTCCTCCCCGTTCACCCCAAAGTCGAGCAGATCACCGCCGTTTTCACCGCTGCCACCCGGCAAAAGGCATGGGACCATTTCTCAAAAGCACAGCGCAAGAACATAGACATTTGGCGCAAGCAGTGTGAGGTTGGTATACCTTTGTTTGTTTTTTTCTGTTTTCTCCTCCCACCCTGGCTCACTGCTTTCTTCTCTGCTGTCATTTTTGAGTCCCCAGGAGAGAACTGGCTGATTGACACACAGTCCCGTAGGATTTGTTGTATTCAGTGTCTGGGTTGTTGTTTTGCTGGATGCTTCGCCCTCACAGACAGACAGACGGGCAGACAGCAGCCTCTGATCGCCCGGGCCTCCCTTTATCCCTGCAGCCCCAATGTAAAGCAAAGATCTGATGCCTCCTCGAAAGTGTGAGACGCTGCTATGGCAACACTGCTTTCCAGGGTTAAGTCTCAAATCAATTATTTATCCCAAGTCAAATCTAGAAAACAAATACGAAGACGAGAATGCTGCACGCGAAAGAGGGAAGACCCGTTCACACGGCAGCACCACAGAGGATTCAGACGTGGAGCAGCCTGTTGGCGCACGTGGAGGTTGTGGGTTTGTTGTTCTGTGGGGGTGAGGGGGTTGAATACACAAACTTAGAATGCAGAAATGGAAAGTGATCGAAGGAAGGATAAAAGTGAAACGTACTTGAATTTGTGTATTTTATTTCAAATCACAAAGGGTCAAAGGGAGTACGTGTTTTTTGTTAGTTTTTGTGTTTTGGCTCCAGCACACAATTTCAAATGATGATTTCTAAGCATTTCCAAGCTTTGAGATTGCACATTCAGGTGTTAGAGTGGGTCGTCTACCTATCAGAAGGTTGGTGGGTGGATCCCTGGCTCCTCTTGTCCATCTGTCAAAGTATCCCTGTGCAAGATATTGAACCCTGAGTTTCCCCTGATGCATCCATCGGCAAGTGAGCACGTGTGAATATTATGCACATGTGCTTAGATAGAGATAAAAGCACTGTATGAATGTGTGTGAGTGGGTGAATTGTAGTACTTAAATTGAATAGACAGGTGCCATGTAAGTGCCAGTGCCTTTGCCAATATTTTATTTTTGAGACCTAAAATAAAACCTAAGACTAACACCAAAAGGAGCTGAAAACAAAGCAAAGTCCAATAAATGACCTAAAGGATAAAAAGCACTTCACTGTCGGAAGCTTTCACTCCACTGGTTTGATGAACACTTCAGATCCTTGTGCAGTCATATGGAAACTTTGCTGGCATTGATACATAAAGCAGAAAAAAAAAAAACTTCTATTATACTTTTTTGTTTGTTTGTTTTGTCTTTTCATTTGAGCGTGAACTAGAGATATTTTATTTACATCATCTTGTCTTTATTAACCAACACTAATTGAACCAGTCTCACCCTGTGAGAGCTAGGTTAGGCTCCAGTCCCCCGCTACCCTGAACTTGGTAAACGGAAGATGGATGGATGAATAGGCGGATGGATGGATGTACGGATGGATACATGGATGGATGGATGAATAGGCGGATGGATGGCTGGATAGGCAGATGGATGCATGGATGGATGCTGTGATTTGGTCCAGGTTGAAAAGCGAATAATGAAAGGCATCCTCTTAGCATGTTTGTATTCTTTCATTTGTCTTTATTTTGGCATTTTATATTTTGGGTAGCCAAAGCGAAAACTGTATGACACACAAGGGTCTTGACTGAGGCATTGGTGTCACCACAGTTAATATTCTGGGTAAGAGGTATTGAATTCCACAGGCTCTCATTCATCTATAGTAAGATTCAGTCCCCTTGTGAGATCTTCCTTTAATGGCTACCGTTCATGGTAAGTCTATATGAATCCATATTTCTACAACAACAGGAGTGTCTCTGCTAACTGTTCGGAAGCAGGCTGCACATTTTTCCTCAGTGAAGATGGATATTATTCTGTTAGGAAATGGTCTGTGAAATCACAGCCCACAAATGAAAAGCTAATGAATATGGGCGAAAATGGCAGAGATCTGATTCACAGGCAACTTCTGCAGAAGTGAAAGATAATACGACACGCAGGCAAAAGGCTCTCAGTCTATTACATCTCGTGCGTATGTGCTTCGCTTGATGAATGATTAGTTCATGAAAGCAATGGGAATGATGACAATGGAGCTGGGAGGTAGGCCGCAAAATGTTTTTATTGCAACAATGTGACGGCTGAGTTGCCACCATAAACTGGATGTAGCCACCACGGTGCCACGCATCAGTGCAGCCAAAATCCAATTTTAACCCTTTCCGATATCTGAATGGACGCTTTGTGGTAAAAAATTCAGTTCACTTCAATTCAAATCAATTCAAGGCACTTAATATAGTAAAGACCCTACAATAATACAGAGAAGGAAACCCCAACAACCATATGACCCCTTTTGAGCAAGCGTTTTGGCAACAGTGGGAAGGAGAAACTCCCTTTTAAGGAGGAAACAGGATAGATGGCCTCCCCTCCCCCTCCAGTAGACCCTGGATCTGCTAGAGGGGGAGGGGCAACCATCTGCCTGGTTGGGGGTGAGGGGAGGAGGACAGGACAAAGACATGCTGGGGAAGAGAGCCACAGATTAAATTCACCCACAGTTGTTATTGAATGACATTCATTTGTATTATTGCCAGTTAACAACAACATACTGTTGTAATAATTAAAGTATAAAATAATATAAAACAAAGTGGTATAATTGACACTGGCTGTTCTGTGCTGTAAAAAGCATGTTAAACTCAGAGAACCAATAAAACAACAGGATACATGAGTGACTGAGTGAGCTACACATCGAGAATGCTAGACATAGCCTCACACTTAAAATAGGAAAAGCACACACACTCTTATTTATTAGAGTATGTCTTTATTGGGTGGTTTGTTTTTTTATCCTGGTTTTATTGTGAATTTAAAGCACAAAGGAAGTGCATCAAACTACACCAGCTCAAAGTTTGGAAGTGTTTCAGTGCATAAAAGAAGCTTCTTATAACTTCAGAGGTGGCTGCGAGTTTGTTTTAAAGTTTTCTTTAGCATCAAAGCAATCTGTTTGTACATCTGTGGCTGAAAGGCAGATGCATAGAACTGTAACCATGGAACAGAGAAGAATGCATTGAGTTGACACAGATAACTTCTAAGAATGTTTGGAAACCTTTTAGACCGCAAACACAACCTTTCTGCCCCAACTTGTTACAAATACGACACTTGTAACGGCATGCGTGTGATGTAATTGCTAACAGGACATCCCATTTCTTCACGAGTGAGCTGAGGACCGCTGTTGCTCTGTGTCTCTGCTGGCTGTAATGTTTTAGGAGCTGAGGAACGCCCACAGCGAAGAGATCATGGGCATCAGACGGGAAGAGGAGATGGAGATGTCGGATGACGAGTCGGATGAAAGTCCTTGCAAGAAGATGCGCACTGAGGAAAATGGTAATAATATCACCTTTCAAATCACACATTAAATGACTAAAGGTGTGAATTTGAGGCCTCCGGCTAGAGATGATGATGGATGATGAAAACGTGCCAATTTTTTCCCCTGATTCTCTGTCACTCCTGTTTGTGCTTTGCTTTGTCTCAGCCACACGCAAAAGTGTGAACACTGAAAGTAAAATTGTTTTTTTCTGAGATTAATTCTGTCTTTGAGACGTCCAGATTCTAGAAACACCTTTTTTTTCACTGGTCCCCCGATTTGGTGCTCTGCTCGCAAGAGCTCCTCAGGATCTTTGAGTTTATGTGATTTAGACAAGCTGGTTTATTTGTGTGGCACTTTAACCAATAAAAAGTCACAAACTCTTGTGCAGCAAACAGAATAGCTCAAGCTGGGTTTACTCGAACACATGTAAAGGCAGATTTTAATTAAAACCAGCCTTTAAAAAGAAATTTCAGACAAGAGACTTTGCAGCCTGTGCAGCATTAAATCTGCTGTTCATATAACCCTTCAATTATAAAAACAAACCAAAGCAGGATGAAGTTGTGGGGACATCACTGATGTGGACCCTGAATGAGATGCTCATGTTCATTTCTTCTTTTTTTTAACAACACAAGGCCTTTCCATTGTTTCTTTCTCTCTCCTTTTTGTCTTTCTCATCCACTTGTTTCTTATTTTCCTACTCTCATCTCCTCCCTTTCCTCCCTCACCTTTCCGGATCCCGCCTTTCTTCCCTCTCTCCTCCCGCAGGAGTGTGTGATCAGACTCAGGCCTCTCTGAAGGAGGAGAACGACTCCCTGCGCTGGCAGCTGGACGCCTACAGGAACGAGGTGGAGCTCCTGAGGAAGGAGCAGAGCAGAGCCAGCCGCCCAGAAGACGATCACTCGCACACACACCCTCACAGCCCAGAGGCTCAGATCCAGCTGCTGCAGCAGAGCATGCACAGCATGCAGCAGGTTTGTTTGTCTGCCTGCACATCACATTTTCATGGTTCTCAGAAGTGACTATAATCCTTTTAATCGTACTTTTAGCTTAGGAAATCCCTCTGATCTCTGCTGATAGTCAAACTTTACATAACTTTGAGTCACACCTTTCATGAAAATTATTGCAATAATATGTAATCTGCCATTTATGGCTGTTCAGCTTTGCTTTTAAATATCTTTTTTATGCCTTCTATTGGAAGACGTTTGCTCTAAATTGAAAACATTAAAATGTATTTGCTGCTTAAACCCTAGGCTGTTTATAAAAACAAACAGAGGAGCATCCCCGTGTTCAATCATTAAGACCTCCACAACCACGAGGACAAAGTAAACAGTGTTGGCCATAATGGTTCAATATCAGTCGGAAGAATATATTACAGTAAGATTTCTTGTTACCGTCACCAGGTCAGCGTGATTCCCAATTTCACTTCTGCTTAATCAATACTGTAAATTAGTGAATGAATAATGGCCTATAATAATGAAGAAATGAACACTGGTGCTGCTGAACGTGTTCTAAACATTTCTCTACAATGAATTTTGATGCAGCAGAACTGAAGACAACAGTTTGTGTTACTCTCGCTGCTGCTTCTGCAGATTCTTCATTAAATGTTCCACGGCAACCATCTAAGTCAGGCCTCCGGGGCAGATGCTCTTTATTTGTATTTTTTAAGAAAAAAGAAGGAAACTATTCGTTAGGCAGGTAAACAATTTATTTTCTTACTAACAAAAACTGCTTTTCTTAATTTGAGCAGTTACAGGTTACAGATCCTCTTGATAATCGGCAAATACAGATTTTAGATGATATTTTACTTGAATTCTGCTTTTGGGAGAAACCACAGTAGTGCGGCGGTCCCGGGTTTGAGTCTGCTCTTCCCGTGCCTGTCTGGGTTTTGTCCAGGTACTCTGGCTTTCTCCCAGAGTCCAAAGACAGCGTATGACAGCTGGGATAGCCCCTAAAATCTTTCCTTTAAGATAAAGTGAATGATTGCGGCTAACTTTCTATCTAATTTTTTAGCGTCTTATTAAGCTATTTAGGATATTTAATAGTCTCTCTAGGGCAGGGGTGGGCAAACTTTTTGATTCGTGGGCCACATTGAGTTCTAACATTTGACAAAGGGGCCGGAACAGGAGTAGATAGATGGCATGCTTTGAAAACATCACCTCATTGGGGGAAAAATACACATCTTGGGATATGGAGAAAACATGTGCTTTAATTTCCAATGAAAATGAAGAAAAGCATTACAATAAAATCTCTGACTTCGAAATGAGCCTTTAAACACTGAAAATCAAATAAATGAATATTTTATTTTAAAGCACTGAAAGTTCTGTTATCCTTCAGGATATCACATCACTCTCCTCCTAACTCTTTTTTTTTTTTCCAAAAACGGTAGGAGATGCAGATGTACTTGTCCTGTTCCTTTTATTCAATTTGTTTCCCCGGTGCCAAAAGTCAACAACGACCAGTGCAAGGACGAAACAGTTGCAGCAAGTCAGTCTGTGAAGCGTTATAGTTGATCTGCGCGCACTGTTCATTTTAACAACGTGCGTATCACGGAGAGACACACATTTTAATGGGAGCAGTGTTGTTGGTCTCCTTTTTTAGCCAGCGCATCAAAGTCTGGAGTTAGTTTTGTTGTGGCGATTCTCAGGATTGATCTGAGGTGTAGGTCTGTTAACTTGGATCTGTGGCTGGCTTTGTTGATGTTCATGACGCTGAATGTCTGTTCACACACGAAGGTAGAGCCGAACAAAGCCAACATCATCTGCGCTCTTCGCCTTAGATTTGGAAACGCGGCATCATTGAGTGAAGCATAGAAGTCATTTAGTTTCAGAGAGCTGAACTTCTCTTTTAAGGCAGGGTCAGACTGAAGGTCGATGAGTTCGAGCTGAAGCTCCTCTGGAGCTGTTTCGGGGTCTTGTGACAGAGGAAAGGCCACCAATTGAAGTGACTTGTCAATTTTATCGAAATCCAAAAACCGACGGCAGAATTCTCCGTGCAGTGCATCCAGTGACTCACTGTATTTCTTTACTTTTGCTCCGGCCTCTTTCAGCGTGGCTAGTGTAGGAAAATGAGTGAATGACTTGTTCAAAATCTGCCTGGAGAATAAAGCCAGCTTGGATTTGAAGGCTTTCACGTTTGTGTGCATGTCATGCACAAACTGCTCCTTCCCCTGCAGTTTCACATTGAGCTCATTCAAGTGTGAAAATACGTCCGTAGCAAACGCGAAGTCACACATCCAGCTCTTGTTGCTCAGCTCAGGAAATTCATCAGTCTTCCCCTGCCGCTCCAAAAACACACCAATCTCCTCTTTGAGCTCCCACACTCGTTGAAACACTTTGCCCAAACTCAACCAGCGGACACGGGAGTGATAAAGCAGGTCCTGGTGATCCGCATCAGTTTCCTCCAGGAACGCAATGAACTGACGGTGCTGAAGTCCCCGTGCGCGTATGAAGTTGACAAGTTTCACCACAGGATTCACAACATGATTCAGCTGTAACACCGATTTACATAGAGATTCCTGGTGGATGATGCAGTGGAGGAAAATCACATCCTGGTCAGAGTTTTCATCTTTCACTTTATTCTGGATTCTCCTCAGCAGGCCAACGTTTTTTCCCGTTAAATTTGGAGATCCATCTGTGGTGACGTTAACAAGCTTACTCCAGGGAAGCTTCATGTTTTCGATGGCAGCAGACACTCGTTCAAACAAGTCCTCTCCCCGTGTTTGTCCTTTCAGAGACTCCATTGTCAAAAACTCCTCCGTTATTTCAAAGGTTTCGTTGATTCCTCGGATAAAAATGAGGAGCTGAGCAGTGTCTTTGACATCGTTGCTTTCATCCAGTGCTAAAGAATAAAAAGTGAATGACTTCGCCTTTTTGTTTAATATGCTGGTGATATCTTCATCTATTAGTTCTACACGGCGAGTCACTGTCCGCCGTGATAAACTGATTTTCTCAAATTTGTCTTTGGTCTCCGGGCACAAAATACCTGCTGTCTCTACCATACATTCTTTTAAAAACTCGCCCTCTGACAGTGGTTTGCTGGCCTTTGCTATTTTGAATGAAAGCATAAAACTGGCCTTGGTACTTGACTCTTGAATGGCAGTTTGACGGTGAAAAAAACTTTGCTGAGCCTTCAAATTAGCTGCCAACTTCTCAGCAGCAGATTCCCGTTCTTTTGTTGAGAGCTTGCTAGCATAATTTGCGTGCTTTGTGGCAAAGTGACGGCTAATATTATACTCTTTAAAAACCGCCACAGTTTCTTGGCATATCAGGCAAACAGCAGATGATCGGTGTTCAGTGAAAAAATATTTAGTTGTCCACTCCTTTTTGAACACTCGACATTCTCTGTCCACTTTCCTTTTCTTGGGACCGCTCATCTTCATAGAGGGGCGGTAGGTCACAGGGTAAAGTGCAAACGTGGAGTAATAGGCCTACGCCGCTTCACCTCAACAAAGCCAATATATCTAGAGTGCGCCATCTAGTGAGGAAACATCAGAATTGCAGGGGAAATAAAACATTAACAAGGTTAATTTATTAAATTTTTTTCAAGTTTGGCGGGCCGGATCAAAACGTTTAACGGGCCGCACGTGGCCCCCGGGCCGTAGTTCGCCCATGCCTGCTCTAGGGCTCTCTCACAGTTTTTCATCATTGCTACGACACATTTGCTGAAAACTTTCCACATGTTTCTCGAAGCCCAGTTTTCAAGCTATAATCCCAAAATGCTGCAAATATGCACATCAAAGCTTTTTCTGTGTTCGCAACCAAACTGTGTTCAGATTGCACGAGCAGCCTTTACAGCTCATAAAACTACTTAACATTTGTTAACTTCTCCATCAAAATAGTTTAAAAACAGTGTTGAAATTTAACTCACTAACCTCCCTCGTGTGATTGCTTTCAAATTCCAAAGAAATTGCAAGTAGTTAAAAAAAAATCCTTGATTCAGTTCCTCAAATTTCATCTGAAATGTTTGCTCCTGCTCGTCCCCTTCCACCTCCTCCTTTGCCTTCTCTTCCAACACCTTTTATGTGCAGTCGTCCTCCTCTGCCTCTCACATTGTTTCCATCCACATCAGCCCTTCCTGGCTGTACACTCTGAACCAGCATACAATCACATCATTATCCAACAAGTGCAAACAATTATGAGTTACATCTGCTCTCTAACCATGTTTAACTTCTGCCAACTGTGATTACTGTTAAGCATCAACATTGAAAACATGTTTAGTGTTTTATAAAAACAGTAAATAAATCATGAAAGGTTTTGCTAAAAGAATGATTGATTCAATAAACGGGTATAGGAATTTGTTTTGTTTTGGGGTTTTTTGGGGGGGGGGGGTTGGTTAAGATTTCAGAGGAATCTTAACACAGATAGGTATAACAGTGCCAGGACTAGATGGTAGTGAAGCTTGACCAACCATCCAAAGCATCGGACAACAGGAGAGAACAAGAGAGGCTGGACGAAGGTGTCGAACTCCAAGCTGTGATCCATCACAGCTGATTTAAATGTCAGATTACCTTCTCAACATGTCTTGAAGTTCTCCAGAGGCCTGGTAATGAGCTAATCATGTGATTCAGGTGTGTTGACCCCGGGTGATATCTAAAACCTGCAGGATACCGGCTTTCGAGGCCTGGAGTTCAACACCCCTGGTTTAGCAGATGGTAGTTAGATCTGTTATGATGTATGGCATACACTGTATGCTCTGGAGATGATGGCACTGACTAAAAAATGTAGGTCGCAGAACTAAAAATGTTAAGATTTTCATTGTGGGACAGGATTAGAAGTGAGTACATCAGAAGGACAGCTTAAGTATGGAAACAAAGTCAGGGACTCAAGGCTGAGATGGTTTGGATATGTGCAGAGGAGGGGTGCTAGATATTCTGGCCAAAGGATGCTGAAGATGGAGCTGGTGGAGGGTGACAAAGGAGGATGCTCAGGATAGGGTGAGATGGATGCAGATCAACCACTGTTGTGACCTTTAAAGGAGCAGCTACAGAAGAGGATTAGGGCCACTGGGAGAAAAAAGTGGGCATGTCTTTTTTTTTTTCTTCTTCTCCAGAATTCTGAGGGGAAAAAGTCAGAATTCTGACCTTTTTTTTTCTCAGAATTCTGCTGATACAGACCAGCTACTTTTGTAAAATCTGAGGAATGTGTCTTTAAAAATGACTTGAATAATGAAACCCATGAGCTCAAGTCTTTTTAGTGTTTGCAAGAAAGCATTTTTTTTTTTTTTGATCAGAAAAGAGCAGGAAGCGTAGCATACACAAGCAAACACAGAAAAACCAACAACCAAACAGTGTTTTCCTTTGCTGAGTTCTCCCACTATTCCTCACTTTACTTTTTTCATGGAGCACAGTAAGCTGTGTCGGAGCACGCAGCTCGTTTGCCACGAGTTAGCCTGATTAAACTTGACTTCCTGTCTTTCTCAATCTAAACTGACAGCACTGATAAAATGAGGCACATTGGAGACAACCACCATCATATAGACACACATGCACACACTGCCCTGCTGGCTCATTGTAAATGTGCTGCTTACTTGACTTCTTAGCAGTGTGAGGGGAAACTCACACTGCTATCGCTTCTCATTTGTCATGCAGCGTTGTTTTTTTTATTCCCCCTCAGTGCAGATGATCAGCTGTGACAAACAAAATAAGTGCTTTGCTTCATATACTTCATCACAGCGTTAAGATGACATCGCATCATGCAAAAAATATGAACGCGTACACGATGAATGAAACAGTCAGTTCATTTAAATAATAAACATCTTATTGTGATAAAAAGACTAAAATCAGAATAAAAGTGGCTTCAGCACTAGGAGAATAATAAGATGACAAAGTGTTGAGTGTAGGTAAAGGGAGCAGGCAGATAAAAACCTCTCACAACACTCACTGACAGCTGCAGCCTCAAGTCAAAGTTCTGTTTTCTCATCTTCTAAGACATGCAGCAAGACGTCCTACAGCTTCTTGGCATCTTGGCTTTCTTTTATTTAGTAGAAGTAAACATCATTTCCTTTTTCCTCCATGTTCAAATTAATGACTTTAACCAGCAAACCTTCAGCAACTGAAAAACAAGCTAATGTTAACCTGAAACTCTCTGAAGTCATCCTGGAAATGCAGAGCTGTGAACAGTAAAGTCACAAAACAGTTTCTCCTGCAGTAAGACTGCACATCTAAATATGTCCTGATGCCAGTTTTAGTTTTCAGATTTATTTACATGGCGCCAAATAACAACAGCAGTCGTCTCACAGAAGCCAGAAATTTACTCTATAGCAGGGATGTCAATTCATTTTTCACTGGGGGCCACATAAAGCGAACTTTGACCAGTAAAACTCCCTCCTCTGTCTGTGTAAAGAACTTTAACTGCACATTTTTATCCCTGAGATATATTGATGTAAAAACAAGCAGTGCAATTTCAACAGTATGTCTCAATATTTCTACACGATAAAGAGATCCTGCTGTGGTAAATGAAAGGCGTCTGTCAGCTTTGGGCTTAAACTGTAAGACATAAATGTAAAAAACTACAGAAAGCACTCTGGTACCTCATTGGCCAGACTGCACTGTAATTATGCAACAGAAAATTCAATAATCACTTTTTATTTTTTTTACTGTGGACACAGCCTCTACAGTAGACAGTAGAAAAATGTGAAATATATTTAAAAGTCCAAAATTGATGGTTTCCATTACATTTTCCAGCAGCGTCTATTCTTTAACAGGGTGATTCTGGCCCCTGGGCCTTATGTTTGACCACTGCATTTTGAGCTGCACAGCTGCAACTCAGTTGGAAATGTGAGAGCCAGGTGCTTGGTAGGCACTCAGACCCCTTGAACTTAAAGTTTTCCATTAACTTTTTCTCCCATAAAGATGACATTTGATGACCTCCCCGGTACCTCTAAATAACAAGATTTGACACCGCAATATATATCAGCCCCAATATATATTGCGGTGTCAAATCTTGTTATTTAGAGGTACCTGGGAGGTACCTGTGATTATTAAATTGATATTGTTAAGTTAAATGTGTATCTGTGATTGTCTTCCAGCAACTTCTGAACCTACAAGAGAAGCTATCGAGCAAGGAAACTGAGCTGGAGCAGGCAAGAGAAGAGCACCGCTACCTGGAGGGGGAGGTACTCAGCCTCAGAGACAAGGTGTGCGCCAATTAGTATTCACCCTCCATTACTGGCAACCAAATTTAAAGTAGTCATCCATCCATCCATCCATGCATCCATCCTCCCTCTTCTCCTTATCTTAATCAGGGCTGCAGTTAAAGTAATTTTTAGAAAATAAAGTAGTAAGACGTTCCAGGGACATGATGATGTACAACTCTGTTACGCTTGACTGGATTCCTTTTGTTTGGACTCCTTATAGTCAGCCCTGTGTCTACATAGCAATGACCAGACATGTTTGTCTTTTTCAGGCTTAATGCCATTAAGTCCTTTGACTGCTTCACACTTTTTTAATCAGGTATTTCACACAGAACACAGCAGTAATCCAGCAAGAACACCGCTGTAGCGTTCAGTCTTCATGTTCTCATGAAGTGCATTTTCCGGTCTCTCTGTTGTGGCTCTTTCATGTGCGGTATACTGAAAAAGCACGCTGCAACACACACAGAAGCTTAAATTCATGGAGGGGATGAAGGGGGTTGGAAGGACATGAGTGCTGCTATGGCAACAGCCCCGCCAGGATGTTATTCTGCGGTCTCAAGCTGAGAGGTGACTGGCCAAGATGGCATGTGTGTGGTTTATAAATACCTGCGGACCAAGTGTTAGAAACTGCAAAATACTCTCTGCGTATTACCCATTAGAAATTATAAATATCGATTTATTTATTTATTTACAGCGAAAGTAACGTTACAGTATTTATTCCTCTGCTAAAGGCCTTTCACTGACAGTAAATCATCCACACACTGCATCTTGTGTGATTATTATTATTATGTGTCAGACAAGTAAGCAAAACCTGGTTTAGTGTACTTACTAACCGCTATCTGCTAGCTAAGCATTGACAGCTCACAACAAACACCGAAGAACTGAACCGTGGGACTCCTGAATGTAACACAGAGCACACAACGCTGGAGTTAATGATGCTTCACCTTTAGTGGGGCAGGTGCACCTTCACACCACTGCCTCGCTCACCCCTTCACAATAATTCCCTCTCACAGCAGTTCTGTTTGGACATATATGTGAAACCACAGCATTCCAAGTGTAACGTCTAGAGGTTTTGAGAACTGGACTTCAGTCAGTTTCACTTTCACTCTCATCTCATAGCAACAGTATATGTCAAGGTCAACAGTCTGAGATATGGGGAGGTGTAAGGCTGAGCCATTAATACCAGATTTTTGTGGCTGCTTCAACTTATTTGAAACATCTCCAGAAACACAGAAATGTTTATTTGGTACTCACAAGAAGGATGAACTATGAACGACCAAAGAAACTCAGTCGGATCTGTGGTGGCATCGAATCAGCTGCTTTGATGTTCTCGCCTCATCTTTTCTGACTGTTGGCTTGACTGACCCCCACACTCACCTGACCTAAATCCAATGGAACACCTATTATTTTTGTGGTATTGAGATCTGAGATTTCAAAGTGTTCCTTTAAATTTTTTGAGCAGTGTATGTATAGACAAACGAATTTATTTTGGCTATCTGTTGGTTCTTTGCCACATCCCACAGCAACATTACTGCAGGCTGACCTAAGACTTCATAGATGCATACATTCTGCAGGAATAAAAGGGCTGTCAGGGGGAACAGAGGAGGTCTGGGGGAGGAGGAGACACACTTTTTATGTAGTGATTTCACTGCCAAGTTTTACAGACGCTTCACATAGATGAATCCAGTCCGTAGGCAGAGGTGAACAAGCCCGGTCGGAGGTAACAGCACGTAAATCAGCTGCTCGTCTGTACTTCAGCTCGCACCTGTATACCACAGGAGCTTTTGTGGGGGAAGTTTTTGAGACAATCCAAATGAAGTAGGTGCTTCAGGTGCTTCATACCTGAGGAACAGTGACAGCCTGGATTGCCCAAACCTCTTTAGAGTTCACACGAGGAGCAGGAAGAGTCTGAAACAGTGGCAGCTGCATGGCTAATGCAGTTTTTGGGAGATACTTTTACACTGCATATCTCTTGCACAGACATTATGCTGGACTCACACAAACCGCAAATTAATCACCTAGCCCACATTATCCTCACATACTTTTCCCATGCACATGAGTTGTGTCCCTTTTAGAGCATCAAATCTCCAAAACATGACTGACTTTTGCCCAGAAACTGTTGAGTAAAAGCAGCTGGCTGAAGGTAAGAGAGCTCACGCAGTCATTGTGCGGTTTTGGCTGCAGTAATGAGAAGAAGGTTGCCGGGCTCTGCTGATGAGTGCTCTGTGATGGATAACTGGCAGCGCAGAGTCGAAGCAGCTGTAGGTTATGTTGCGTGTTTGAAGGAGGCAGATACGATGGCGTTGTGCCGGGGATGTAGAAGTGTCTTTAGTCATATTTTATACTTAGAAAACAGAAGGTTTCAAATCAAGGACTGTATTAATAACAGATGATTGTGGGTGTAAATCGCTACCTTTAACTTCTTTTACTGGTCTTTGCTGGAAACTGGGGACCACAGTCTGCTCCATATCGCTGTTTTTCATCTGTCACTACTTATTACGGTCAATTTAAATGCCCCCTTTTAAAATTTTTACTTATTTTCTCTGAGGTTTTTTTTAGCTTTTGTACTTATCTAGCCCATTTAACAGTCCACTGCTGAGTGGGTTACTTTCTGGATGATAAAGTTAGAAGAACGTGGGAAGAGGAGGGAGTTAGATGAGAGGAAACATCGGCCAAGTCTCTGTGGCAGCTCTCTGTAAAGCCTTCCATAACGCCTAATGACCAGTTTGCCATGTCTCTGTTTGTGCACGATAAATACATTTATAATTCTCAAACAGCTATCAGCACAGTGTTTCTTCAGAGTATCCATATAATGGTCTCACAGTCTGCACATTTCCAGCCTGTCCTTCTAACAGACCCATCTATAAAAGAGCAGAAAAAACAGACTCTTTGTTACAAATGTTTTTTCTTCAAACTCTGAGTTTCACTGCGACTCATCAAACACTTTCTGTTTTCTCTCTGTGTGTCTCTGCAGCTGCTGAGCAGTAATGGGGAGACTGTGGAAGGGACCAACGGCGAGCTCCATGAAAAGGTAAAAATTGAAGCCTGAGCTGAAGTCGACTGGCAGAAAAATAACTGACAGTTTTTGTTTTTTTGTTTTTTAAAAACAACATTTTTGTCAGGTTGTCAAGCCAAACATGGCCCCGTTCAACAGTTTGAAAAGTAGAGATTTGATGCTTGTGTTTGTGATGCACACAATATCAGCACACTTTTTTTTTTAAAAAAAATGTAAAGACCCAAACAAAGGAAACAGTTGATGAGAGTGAAACATGAGTGAAATCAGGAGAGGTTACAGTCTGTTATTTTGGTCCTCAGCTGTCTCTCACAGCACTTTGTTGCTTCTCAGTGACCCAGTATGTACACATTTACACACAGTGTCTGTATACTGCACATGTCATGGGAGATGGACTATTAGCCTCAAAGCTGCTGAAGTGCACACTGATTGAAGTCAGGAGGACACGGACATTTGTATCATGCTACTCTGAGTCGATCTGCATTCACTGTACTATTATCTGAAAATCTGGACCTCCTGAGTGCAACACTGTGATGCCTTTTATTAAATGATGAGGTTTTGCTTGGGTTTTGTGTGCTCTTTGTGTGTTGCAAATATATAGTGCTGATGTCAATGAGATCCAACAAATGTTTCAACAGAAAGCCAGTGGCATTGTTCCTCGTGCTTTTTGGATTAATGTAGAATATATGAACTGATTTAGGATAAATGATTTAGATATTTTCTGAAAGCATAAAGGTAGATGGGAAAACGTTGGGCCACCCAGCAGCTTCTGTTCTCTCAGTTTGCCCCTTGCAAATGCGTAATTGTTAATACCGCGCCAAAAACTATTCAACAAAACACATTCAGTTCTGGACACAACACAAATGCAAAATGCTAACTCATTTCCGGGTGTTTCCCAGCCCTCTGTTATCAGCTTCATGTAGTAATTGGTAGTTAAAGTGTATTTGTACCCTTATGTTTTGGCTCTTTTGTCATACACATGTGTTTTCACAGGGGATCAACGGGTGTGTTCCTTCTCTGTACCACAGCAGAGACCGGAGGACCGAGCTTATCACAAGAGGAGTCATCACTTCAGAAAAAGAGGCTCTGCTTCTTGGTAAATGCTTCTTACTATTACTGGCTGTCAGTTTAGCTATATAACACATGGCTGAAACCAGAGGCGGAGCCAGACATTTGAAACACCCGGGGCTTAGCCCTAAAGGGTAGTATGCATGTGGGATGGGGTTAGAAATGACTGAAAGATTAATAGGCTCTGTTTTGAGTTTTGTTCAAAAAAGAATGACTTCATATAGGAAAAAAATATATCACATATGCAGGACACCTTAAACTAGTTTTTTTTAATTAAGCAGCAAGGCAGAACAAAGTCGGGGCTGTATCAAGACACAGGGACTAAACCCCAATTCAACCAGACCCAGAACTGATCCAGAATTAAAACAGGACTACAACAGTTCAAAATCAGGACTACTGAGGACTTAACCAAGACAGAACCAGAATCAGAACTAGATGATAGTAGCACTAAAAATCATCATAGACCTGCACTACACTTATTTTTTAATTCTACCAAAGTCCACTATTTAGATTGAGAAAAGTTTATATAATTATTTAGCCTTGTTGTGCAAACAAGCCTGCATAACTTAATAAATATAGAATTTGAAAAATAACAAACCTAAAAAGAAACACTAGGTACGAGATACATGAGTACCTATGATACGGTGATACTTTTGGTAAACAACCATTTGACTAACATGTGTGTCTCACCTGCTCTTCTTCATCTCTGTTCCTCTCTCTCCCTCTTTGTGCTGACAATCATCAAATATATAGTTGAAACCAGATATTTATGTACTCTTCAGATAAAAACACTTTTTTAAATTGTAACATCAAATCAGACTAAATGTTTATTTTTTTAGATTGATAAATATAAAAACATATTTGTTAACTTTAAGAGTAAAGAGAGAAACTATCTGTATTTCTTACAGTTTTTCTCAAATGCTAAAACACATTTCACAAACGTTTCCACCATGTTCTCCAATGTCTAAACACAACACCCTTTTCTAAAGCTACATAAACACAACCACACCTTCCCACTGCAAAACTCAAACTTTCACACCAAAAGAGCAGCTCGAAGCTTTCAAAACTGTAAACACTATACACAGCATTACACACTACAGCAAAACAATTGAAAACACAATGCTCAATTTGTGAGAAGGTTCTTTGTTTCATAACTGCCAATGCATATTTTTAGAAACTATACAGTAACGGATCGTCGTAGATCTCTGCAGAGGATTAGGCATTTAGATTTGTGAGTTTCATATGAGTAGTATAAATCTATAGAAAATCCTGCATGTACATACACTACTGTAACACAACTCAATGCAAAAACAGAATCTATCGCACACAACAGTAATCTTGAAAACATGAACAGGGTGTGAAGATTTTTTATTTACGTTATTCACACCACACACACACCACAATCACTGTGCGGCATCATGTCGCTGAGCTGTTGCTCGCATCTCGTCAGTAATGATGGTGCGAGGTTGTCTTGCTCTCCCTCTGGACCTTCTCCTCTCCCATGTTGGCCTTCTCCTCTTCCTCGTTGGTCGCTCCTCTTCCTCCTCTCCTTTGAACTCCTCTTCCTCGCTGGCCTGCTCCTCTTCTTCCAGGGCCAGCTCTTCTCCCTCCTCTGCATCAAATTCCTCTTCCCCTGACTCTGCCTTCATCCATTGTGTTTGTTTGGAATCTTCAGCATACTGTGCACTCTGAACTTGCTTTTACATGTGGGTACAGCATTAGCAACAAGTGTCTTCAATTTTGAGTCATTGTGTATAGTGAATGACAGAGGTGTGGACTCGAGTCACATGACTTGGACTCAAGTCAGACTCGAGTCATTAATTTTATGACTTTAGACTTGACTTGAAAAAATGTTCTAAGACTTGTGACTTGACTTGGACTTTTACACCAATGACTTGGGACTTGAATTGGACTTGAACCGGTTTACTTGAAAAGACTTGATATTTTACCCCAAATATAAAATTTAACATGCATATTATATGGAGATTGAAAATGTGACGTCATTCACGGGTAGAACCGCAAAGGATTCTGGGAACTCGTGGCAAGCGGTACTAGCGCACGCAGGCTTTCAATTAAAATCAGTCACACAGCGATAAAAAGAAACACAAAAATGTCAAGAAGCTGTTGTATTATTAACTGCAATAGCCGGTCGCATGACAGCCACGGGAAGCCGACGGGTAAAGAGATCGGTTGTTATCGGATTACGTCGTTGAAGAGAAATTGTTCGAGCCATGTTTCCGAAGTAACAAAGAGGCGACTGGATTGCAGCCATTCAAAGATCAAATATAACGTCCTAGAACACTCCAGCTAACAGGTTAGTCTGCTCCAAGCATTTACACAAAGGTCAGTCTGCTGTTGTAGTTAATACGTCATTTTTCTTAACATAATTGGTGATATAGGTTACAAGCAAGTCTGGCGCTGAACAGAAATTGTCGCGCTATGCTCCTTTATTTATTGTGCATAAATAGTGAATTGTCCTGACACAATATTGTGTTTCACTTCTGTTATTATGGTACATTGACAAAAACATATACTTTTATTCACAGGATAAAACAGGTTTTTTGTATCACTAATTGCCCAGTACGATTACAGCATACAATATTATTGTCACTGCTACATTTCTGTGATGCTACCAGAAATTATTTCCACTACTAATTAATTACCGTTGAGCTCAAAGGTTATATTAATAAACGGTTAACGAATGTGTATTTATGAAGACGATTTGTGAGACTGGTAAACTTATGATACGTACGATGGTCTTTACTTTCTACACGGTGCATTTCAAGGTCCTGCACCCATCCGTCGGTAAACTGTACCTGGGCTTGTTGCAGTGACCTGAAGTTACTAAACTTCATGAGTGTATGCACTCACTCCAAGAACCGTATAATTATAAATATGCATATAAATATGCTACGATGAGATAGCTGACTTCATCTAACTAGCAAATGTTGTCCAGGCTACGTTGGTGATACAGTTTTTTTAATGTGTATGATATTTTTGTCATGCGATTTTAAAGCTGGTCCTACAACCGCATCCAAGAATGACATGCAGCTTATCTCAGAACTGTCGGTGAAAATTATTCTTGGAGCTAAGTTTAATTGAGCTGCATTTTAAAGAGGTGCAATTTCACAATTTGTGTATATTTTCTAAGTTCACTATTTTGTATGTGTTGAGAAAAACACAGATTTAAAAACTACATGGTCTAATATTTACATTTAGCATAACTGCAACATTATTTTTTCGTTTGTTTTTTTTAAAGACTCGAAAGGACTTGAAATTCAAAGTTTCAGACTTGTGACTTGACTCGGACTTTTACACCAGTGACTTGAGACTCGACTCTGACTTGCCTGACATTACTTGAGACTTGACTTGAGACTTGAGGATAAAGACTTGAGACTTACTTGAGACTTGCAAAACAATGACTTGGTCCCACCTCTGGTGAATGACGCCAGGTGTGTTCCCTGTGTTCAAAGATTGGTGACTGTGGCAAGCATTTTGCATCACATGGGCTTTCATTTGAGGATATGAGCAGAGTTGTTTTGCAACATGTGTTTTAGCAAGGAAAGATGTGTTTAGATTTATGAGTACAGAGGGTTGTGTTTTGTGAATTGTGTCTTCATGTGACATGTGTTTATGGTACTGGAATATGGTGGCTACATTTAGTAAATGTGTTTAGACTACTGGTCATTTGGGTTACAGGATTGGCTTTTGTGTTTTAACATTTGAGAAAAACTGTAATTGTAAATGGCACCAAATTGTATTCAAAACTGAGCCACACTTATGGAGCTCCACAGTTCTTTTCCTGGTGTTTTGGTTGATGTCTCTTGATTTTCCCATGTCACAGAAACAGACTCTGTGTTTTGCCTTATATGCATCCACAGGTGTGCCACCAATTTACTCACATGGACTCTACTAACCTATCAGAAGCTTCTTCAGCTCAGAATGGAATCGTCTGGAGTTTTCTTATTAATTAACAATAAACTTAGTGTATATGTACTCCTAAATTTGATGAAAGTGATAAAAATAGACAGCTCTGTCTCTCTTTATTCTGACATTTAACTAATTCAAAAGATGTTTCAATATTTATCCAAAACAAAACAAGTTTACTCTAAATTGATGTTCAACAGTAAAAAAATGTTCTTGTGTTTTCTCCATAAAGTGTATGTAAATATCTGGTTTAAACTGTGGATATCCTGCTGTGTATTGAAATCCCTCTTGTTTTGCATAGAAATATACTGAACAACATACAAAGCATAATATATAAAATAACATTTACCTGAGTTTTTTCTTTGAAAGAAGCCTCTAATGTCCATTCTTATATTTCAGTACATAACTGAAACCGATTTAGTCGGGGAGGGTAAGAACTGAAAATATGAAATAAACACACGTAAGCTAAGACTCTAAAAAAAAATAGCATTTGTTCGGCTTTTCATTTCGCCATTTGTTGATTCACTTGAAGAGCAAGTAACGTAATATTGGTCAAGTGATCAGTTTGATATCAATCTTTCGTGATGCACCGTCAGAATTTACATTATTTGTACGGTACGAATGATTTGCTTTGGTACCTGGTCAAACTTAGACTCTCCTTAGTATGGCTGGCTCCGTTTCTCCAACAGCGCACTCACAGGCAGCAGCTGCCCCGCCCTCTCGCTCAGTCGTTTAGTGCCTGAGCTCGGATCATACCAATATCAGGGGGGATTCACGCACAGTCGTAAATTCCCACAGTGTGCACTATGTGCTTCGAATATTGTGTGTACTTTTTGTTTTATACAGTTGTCAGCCAGGCATCTAACTATGAAAAAAATTACACTCCAGAAGACCCCGGGCTTCTGAAAAAACAACCCGGGCTTAAGCCCAGTAAGCCACCCCCACGCTCCGCCCCTGGCTGAAACGCACTGGTCTGAGTTTGAAAAAATCTCTCAAGTATAGTTATACCACCAAACAAAAATGGCACAAAAAGCATGTTGATCATTTTTCCTCACGCAACAAGCATAGGTTTGGTTCAGTTTGTCCCAAGTGCACCTTTTTTGCTTTCTTCTGAAACTATTTTGGTTTTCATGTGAAGTATGACCCTGATGGACAAAAGTAAAACAGTATGTTGGATGTGCCATGCAATGCTCAATTACATTGGTGGAAACTAGTATGTTAGCGCAGTTAGCTCGTTAACGTGTTGACCGTCCAGCCCCACGCACGGGGCGATCCGCGGTAGCTCGTTGACAGAGATTTGCCGTGTTGTGGCTTTAACGTCATTTCAACGAGATTAACGCTGACAGCACTAGTGGGAACACAACGAATATGACTGCACATTTACTCCGACAGCATCCTAGTGCAAAGACAAGTGGAAGCAGACAAAAACAACAAGCACGCATGCTACAAACTTTACCCGAGTCATTTAGACAGCTGTTAGCACAGGATTCTCCTCATGGGGACCTGATATGTTTAATATGCTGCTGAGAATATAGCCCAGAAGAAGCGGATAGTATAGCTTTTATTTTGGAAAGAGACATTTCTCTGTAATAAACTCTCTTTTCCAAAGATGAGTGATTCCTCAATCAGATATATTTATTTTTTTTATTACTTTGTTGTTTCAGCAACATTAAATTTAAAAACTGTACTTTTGAGTTAAAATATATATTTATAATTTTAATAAATGACAAATTAAAAAGGCATGAACATTTTTTTGTATCGAAAAAATATCGAACCGTGACACCAAAGTATCGAATCGAACCGAACCGTGAATTTTGTGTATCGTTGCACCCCTACAATAAAGCTATCTATAAAATAAAGTATAGAAAAAGAGATATAAATATAAACATAAATATAAAAGGACACAAGTGTTACCACTAATGTTTCTGGGATGTTACTGATATTATAGGTGTACAGATGTGCACACGTTGTGGCGTACAAAGTGACAGAGTGCATTGAGGTATGGATGAGACGACACTGAAATAAAACCCCTTTTGACTTTTTGGTTGAAATCTGTGAGGGTTTTTTTTTTTTATTATTTGTTCCAGCAAACAGTGTCAGGAATAACGCAGAAGTTCACTGACAGTATGGTCCTGTTGTACCCAACAGGCAACACTGTGGCCAAATAAGCTCTCAGAGCACTCACTGCTTAATCTTTTACTCTTTCTCACCTCAGATCGTGAGGCTTCTGCTCTGCAGAGGCTGGACAGCGGAAGGAAAAGAGAGACTTCAGTCAGAAAATTAATCTCCAGTGGATATTATAACCTGAAGTTTTTCCATATCCTTCTTCTTGTTATGTATTTCAGATGGCATACGAAAGGAACAAAGTGAAAGCTTGCTTACCTCTCCATTACGTTATCAGTGGAAATCACCGGTATAAAAAACCTTTTTACCCACAGAGCAGTTAGGTCTTGGTCTTCTCCTTGGCTCTGTTTTCTTCCAGCCCAGGAAAGATGTAAATCTAATTTGGCTGCTGTGTGAGCAGAGGTGAACGTGTGAGAGCGCAGATTCTTGCTCGGAGTGATTTGTTTCCAGCCTCTGCTCATTCCAAGAAACTCTCCCAGTACACAGCTCAAGGTGGATTATGCGCATAGTTGGATTATGAAAGTCTTTGACTGGAACTTACTGACAGCTTTCATGGCTAATTTAATTTCCAGAGAGACTGTGCAGGCTGTGACGCTCATTCAAGCTACACGTGTGGACAGCAGCACCCTGATTACTTTGTAAGTTCAGCGCACAGCACAGTTCTGAGAGTATTCGGTAGCGGAGCATTAAAGATAACTGAACGTGAGTGCGCAAGAGTGCTTGACACTTAACTCGTCTCAGGTCATACCACCGCTGCCGTGTTAGGCGTAAACATAGCGTCTGCTGTCTGAGAGCTTGGAGAGCTCTCAAACCTTCTTCTGCAGGAGAGACAGAAAAACAAAGTGCCTAAAGCCTGCTGTGGCTCCTTTCTGTTTCTATCTTCTTCTAAAATCAGAGACGTGGATTTCACTCTGTGTTGGGCCCCCATACAGCAGCTGGACACAATTCATTTCTGCTGCCTTTGTTTCCCTCTGTAAAGCCTCGCGTTACCACAGACCATGCAGCAGCGTGGAGAAAAGCACAGGACGATCTGTATTTGTCCACAACAGAGCAGAGCGGGAGGAACAGCAGCACATTTATCTCTCTTAGTGGCGCCAAGAAAATCCAAATATGAAGGAGCGAGGAGGCACAGCTCTCTGTCTTCCTCCCCTGCTGCTGCTGCTGCTGCTGCTGGGAGATTTTCATCAAACAAACACATTTTTAAAGGCATGTGGCCGATTTTCTCACACAGTAAAATCAAATAAGACAATAGAATTTACATTTAGCATTTTAATTTGCATATCAAAACACTGAGTGGAAGTATTTTGAAATGTTATGCTACCTATTCTCCCTGTTTTATGGTTCTTGGGCATATTTGCCTTTACTGGATAGGGAAGACGGGAGAGTCACACACAGTAAATGGTCCCGGGCAGAATCAAGCACAGGTCCGTGCAGCCTTTCAGCATAGGAGGTCACCAGGTGAGCCTTGCAGGGAGAATGCTTCCACATTGACTGGCTTTCTGACTAACTTGAGTTAAGTGGGAGTGGGTTATAGCAGAGGCATTGCGGGAGAGACACAAAGAATCCACAATTCAAATCTACGGGAGAATTGCAAAGTCAGATTCTTTTTGAATGAGTGACCAATGGAACTGAAGGTCATTTATATAACGTTCAAAGTAGCTGACCCAGTAGAGCTCAAGATGGCTGCTCAGTTGCAAGGCTTCTATGTAGAAGGACTTTAGATTATGAAGTCCCCTGACTCTGACAAAACTCTTTTTAATTAATGAATTAATTTAGCCTTGAGTTCAGCATTGTTGCTACCGCCATCTTGGTTTTTTAGAACCAGAAGTGACTTGTGTCTAGGTTAGCTAGCTAAGGTGAACCCGAAGACCTTACGTGTGTCCCCATAAAGGTGCTGCATAGGCTGTCCTTCGAAGGCTGGAAGTGTTGGACCGTCTAGTTTACCAAATGCTGCTCCCTGCACCTAGCAGCCGTGACAGTAGCAGCTACGGACATTGGGCACAGTGTTGTTTTACAGAATAGAAATAGAAATCTTTATTTAATATTTTTTGTTTTACTTTTACTGGAGAAAACTGAGACCTTTTTTTGGCATGTGATGTATCAGAGACTGAGAGACACCACAGCCATGGGCTGAGTCCTTTTAGCAAACGGTTGCCAGTAAACTAGTTTTGCTAATGTAGCTCATGAGACTAATGTCATTTCATTTTGACAGTACAAATATAATAGATCCAATATTATATTAATTATTTTATTATCATATATTTTATATAATTTTTTAAATGATCTGTGGGTCAGGGTATGAAAGTGTATGTGTGTGTGTGTGTGTGTGTGTGCAAGGTGTCTTATTTGTACAAGGGACAGACAGAGGTAGGCTGCACAATTACTGCTAAGTAACATGCAACTCTTAATACTATAATAAGCAAGGTAAGCAAGTCATCCATGTATGTTGAACCTTTTGATATCAGTGTGTGAATGAAGGTGGAGAAAAAAACAGAAGGTTTTCAAGTGACAGTAAATTGTCAGTTTAGATGGTATGTTTGTTGCATTTGCACGTCTGCAAGCAGTCATCGAGAGTCTGGGTGCACACGTAAAAGAATAAATTGGATGCTCATTTCATACAGACTGTATGCGCTGTGTCGTGATGTTACTGTGTTCCACATCTATGGCTCAGTTATTGCTGTGTGGCTGCACAGATTGTTTTCTGCTATTGACTTGTTCAAATAGTCCAACCAAACACAATAAACAAAGGAGCTTTTTTAGCCATCAGTAGGTTTGCCAGCATGCTTTCTTTTGCACATTTGTGGAACATTTCGATACACACACACTCAGTTGTAGCATGTGTTCAAGTTTGTGTCCACTGTTTGAATCACTGTCTGCAGACACAGATGCCGAAGCCACAAATTGCCATGATTCATAAATTAGTCCTGGACTATTTGAAATGCCAAGCCTCAAACTTTAAACATTAAAACCATTTTAAGGCTCCATTATACAGCTGCAGCACTCCCTTTCTTTTGAATAAGAGGTCATACACAGAAAAATAGTTTTTTCTTACCTTTTGTGTTGTCTGTAGAAGCTAAACGATGGTCAAAAGTTTTCAAGCACTCATCATGAATGTCAGTAATTTTGAGCTTTTAATGATTTCTTGAACAGTTTTTTTTGTCCACTCTTGGCAGAATTGAGTGTGTTTAAATTAGCTGCTTTCCTGCCATGAATCCAGCTTTTAAGCGTTGTTCACAAATTTTTCAATAGAGTTGAATGTGGGGCTTTGTGAAGGCTTTTCAGATGCATCCTACACACAACAACAACCACCTCAGGTCCTGGCACTTTCAATACAGGGGAGGCATGATGAGCCGATGGAGCTCTGGTGTGTCAGCCTCCTCTGCAGCTGCACCACGAACCACGCACGTACATGTTGTAGTTTCATCAATTTCTCCAAACGCTCCTAAACTTTCCTTTGTATGCTTGTCTCCTCTTATCAGCAGTCAGCCCTATCTTATACATGTAGAAAATATTTCAGTTGTAGTTTGGATTTGTTCATTTTAACTCATTTAACTCATCTAAAGAAGTAACAGGTTTTTTATTTTTTTTGTGCGCTACTTTTAAAACAAGAAGACAAAGATTTGTACCACTTGTATATCGTGACAGTAAATGTACTGTTAGCAGGTGTCTTCCTGAAAAATAACTTGGATCCATAGTAAATACTATGAAACTTATCTGAACCTGCAATTGAAATAGCCTGGACCCAAATGTCATACTGCATTCGTCGATTATGTAGGTTTTTTCTCCTCCCTTTTTCTAAGTTAGAGTTCCTTGGTGCAAGCTTGAAATTTAACTTCCTTTTTTAGTGCACCCACATCCCTGCCCCTCCTTCAGCCTACAGTTCTCTGTGGCACTGTTCCATGTGAGCAGGCCTGGTGGAAGAAATTGAATTAGGCCCGTCTGTAATTGCAAGCGTTTCGCCACATAAATCAAGGAAATAAATATTGGCTGTGCTGGATCCTCCAGGGGACGCCACTCTATTTCTTTACCCTTACCCAACCCCCACCATCATCCACTCCTTCCCCCCCCTCCGCATGACTGCCTACCTTTGCAGGACCTCTCAGAAGTAATCAAGTTGAGAGCAGTTTCTGCTCTGGCCAGCATTTTTATGGGGCTGCTCTGCCATTTGTTTATTGTGCAGCATTTCATGAGGATGCAGATTGGCTGCTCTGCTGGAGCCTGAACCTTTATATCTAAAAGTCACTCTAGTGGATCTTACTTCTTTGTCAGCTCAGTGTGTGTGTGTGTGTGTGTGTGTGTGCACACGCACTTTGGCTTTATTAGTTTGCTAAGCCTGTTCTTGAAGCACTCATGAATACTGATGGTAAATACTAAATATACACACTTGCAGTTTTCAAAGACCACATTTGCCTCACAAATACTGCATTCAGAAATCCAATGACAAATGTTTCTGTCCAAATGTTGAACAAATTTAAAGTAAAATCTGCAAATGAAAATGGGAATGAATGCTCATTGAAATATTTGTATGCATTGTGTGTAATATAAATATGCTGGGGTTTTTTACTGTTCCATCCTTAATTGAGGTTTAGATGTTTCTCTATAGTTTTGTTAACCTTTGATTTACTTACTCATCATCTCTGCCAGTGAGATGTTAGATCGCTCCCATGCTCATATTTTCATTGCACTGAACCGCAGGTTTATCTAATGGCCCTTCTTCTCCGCAGGCATTATATCGACCTTCCTCCATGTCCATCCATTTGGGGCCAACCTCGAGTATCTGTGGTCGTACATACAGAGACTAGACTCCAAGGTAAATGTCATTAAAAAACAACATGAAACATTCAGCTACATTTCTCACTAAACCCTATTAAAGAACACATGACATAGAAAATGTATGTAATACACAAAATACTCATGAGCAACAAACAAGGGATTGCAAAGGCATAATCTATGTAACCTTTCTTAGAATTGGACTGGCCATTTCTAAGAAGTTCTCTGGGTTTTGCTCGAGAGTAAGCCTATGGGTGCGTCAGTGCTTTTAGATATTTTTATCAAGCAAAAGCACAAAGCAGCATACTGATACTAAGGCACAAAAGAACACACACATAGCAGTTTTACTTTCATTTCATTCATCTTCGGCAACAGTCTCACATACAATGCTTAACAAATTTAGTATAACACCTATAATGATTTATATAAAAAGTAATTTTTCAGAAATTGTATATAAATAACTGTAACTTGCCAACTTAACAAATAATAATAATAATGTGCTTTACAACTGCTTTTTCCTTGTTTATATGTAAAACATTTCAATTATGTTAGTGATAATTATATTTTAGCATTATAAATATCACGTAGACTAAAGAGCTTGCACATATTAGTGAATTAACCATTACAGAAACATAAAAGATGATTCTGATAATTATCCAACAGGTTACTTTATGGTAGCTAAGCTGCATTTGTCACAATGCCACAAACTTCAATTCATTTCTTTTCTCAATTAATTTCAGTCGTATTTATATAGCATCAAATTACGATAACAGTCACCTCAAGGTGCTTTATATTGTAAGGTAAAGACATCCTGAGTTTAGATAGCGGCTCTGTGTTGGAATATGACACTGAAGAAGATAACAGTGGAGGAAGCAGATCCTTAAATTTAGTTACAGCCCTTTCAAAAAAATATCTACTGTAATCAGATGTATTTCCCACTGCTATGTAAACCATTATTGTAAATATAAATGTTATTAGGGAATGATCACTCAAAGGCACTACATCAGGTAAAAAGCATGAGAAATCAGATAGAAACAGATACGGTTGAGGCTATAAAGTTCGAGTTTTTTGGAGCCTCAAGTGGCCAATAGAGGAACTACAGTTTTTGGCACTTAAGTGTTGGCTTTATAATACAGCCCTAGATGTTGCCAGATGATAAAGATTTGCCATATAACAACAAAATGTGTCTAAAAATTATCCAATTTTCTTTGGTTTTTAATTAATCTAGTGAAGGTTGTACCTGCAAATCCAAGGTAGGTCTAATGTGTTTTCATAAGACCCAAAGTACCAAAGTGATATCCAATATGATATGAAAATCAAGAATAAAAGCCCCTGTAGTTTGTTCTATGTCAGTCTGATTTCTCTTCCTCTCTGCTGTCGTCGTTCAGGTATCTGCAGGGGAACTGGAGCGGCTCATGGTCCGTCTGCCCAGTATGTTCAGGCAGGAGCTGAGTGGCGTCGGTGCAACTCTGGAAAAAAGATGGAAATTCTGCGGTTTTGACACACTGAGTTCAGCGTGACACAGGAGTGGCGCACACACACACTGCGAAGACACACCAACGTGAACAGATGTGCACAATGCCTCGGACCTTTAATTCACATGTGTGTGTGCGCATGTTCTTCAGACACACGGCAGTGCAGTAGACAACAGATGACGTTCACTCAAGCAGACACTGGAAACTGTGAAAGCGACGGATTTTTTTTTTTTAGAATCCCAAAAGACATTTCACCTCTGGATGCTGGGTTCAGGTGAAATAACATTTCTTTTCCTCACTGCAGATTGTCACCACGGTGAACTGCAACAGGGCGTTATAGACTATCGTCGGTCAGCGCGGAAGACACACCCTCTGTCTGTCCTCTGAAGTGAATCATGGTCCTTGGTGTCTTGCTGTCGGTGCAGTTTGGAGTCTGAAAAATCCAGCAACAACCGAAACATCACAGACAGAGAGTTAAAAAAAAAATTATACCAAAGTTGAACGTTAAAAGATTTGATGCCAAACCTCATTTCCCTGGCAGATAAATCATCTCCTACTTGGTCCAAGAACTGGCTGTGCAAGGGAGTTTTTGCTGGGCTTCCTGTGGCATGATGGGACCACAGATAGATCACTTCCTCTTAATGGTTTGGAAAGGACTTTGTACACCAACTCTAAATCTGTCATTCAATAAAAACACATACAGAGCCCTTTAATTTAATCTTTACTGCCAGCTGATTGTAATCTTGTGTTACTTTCTGAATGTGGTGGTGAAACAATATCTAACATTATTTGTGTTGCATTTTCTCTATATTCATATTTGGGGTTTTCAAGCTTTCAGGCAATTCCCTGACTTTGTCCATAAGGAAGCGATTTTCCCCAGAATTTCTACTGGGGTGCAAATTATGTGTTGCCTCAGAGAAGATTTGCTGCTTTTAAGGCTAAAGTAAGGGAATAAAAGTCTGTGTGCACAGTGACCACCACAGATTACATGAAAGGACGGCCATTGCACAACTAACTTCAGCCTTACTCTGCTAGACTATCAGAATACAGTAAATCCCCCATTCTGTAAAAAGAGTATATCTGCAGAAAGGAGTATCTGAAATAAGATTTTTTTTTTTAAGTAAAAGCAATTTAAAAGGTCAGTATACAAGAGATCTATAGGGTGTTAGAAATATCATATGTGAGAACAAATAATGGTGAGAACATGTTTGACACTGTGAATTCTTTAGGTATGCTCATTGCATTAGTTTCAATTAAGCTTTATTTATACAGTGCCAAATCACAGCGTCAGTGCTTTTTATATTGTAAGGTAAAGACCCAACAATAATACATTCTTGGTGAGGGGAAAGAGCAGAGAGAGATGGGACAAGAGACAAACTATAGTGATAATGTAAATAGATCTAATCCCAGCACAGAACCCTGTGGAACTCCAATCACTGCAGCCCGGTACCTTTAATACCTGTGGCCTGTTCTAATCTCTATTTGTGATTAGAACAGATCATATGTCTGTGTCACATGATCTGGAATTGACCATTTCAATTCAATTCAATTCAATTTCAATTCAATTCAATTTTATTTATATAGCGCCAAATCACAACATAAGTCGCCTCAAGGCGCTTCATAGATACGTACCTGTCAGTGATAAAGTACCTTATATAGTGCTAGAAGTTTACAGTTTTAAGGCCAGACTACCCTGTGGGATTATATCCGTGAAGACTACGTGCAGTATAAGGACCTAGATTTTGCTACTCCTGATCAGAGAATAAGCAAGCCAAAAATCTTCAAACAGACATGTGCTACTTCACACCTGGGTACCATCGCAAAACATCTTGGATACATTTACCGTAAATAATGTGAGCCTCCATTGTTACTGGATGCTAGTGTTTACTGAGTGACAGTTTAGGGTTGGTGTGTGAACATGAGTTCGTATTTATTTCTTACTGCCAGATATTTTTTAATTGAAAAAATAATAATATACAGGCAAACTGATGTGGAGTTTGAAATAATCTGAGTGACTAAGTGTAAAAACACTCCAGGCCTGTTAGGTGCTCCCTGATGAGGACACGGACACTGGAAACAGGAGGGTTAGAGGAAGGAAAGGACAATATTTGGGGGGAAAAAAACGCATGAAGATGATGGAAGTAAAGAAAGAAAAATTGCTGATTTGTCAAAGACCGATGTGAGGGATCGAAATTCAATCATTCTGCTTAATTTATTTCATTATATTGTGTAAAGAAGCTGTTCACAGAAGGCAGCAGACTGAAATGTTCCACTGCCATATTACATATTGTAATTAAATATGGTAAAATGCAAAAAACATGACCTAAGTGGTGCTACTTTTTTCAAATACAGTATACAAAGTTAATGACTGTGACAAATATTTATTATCCTTCTGACTAGAGCGAAGGGAAGAGATCATGATGTTCGTCTGGGGACTGAAGATGATTTTTGTCATTTCTGAGTGTTTTTAAAGACCACAAAGCTGGACATGTAGAAAATACAATGCTAATGTTATTTAGCATTGCACTCCCATTAATGTTATGGGTACTCGTTCTCCTTATTTAAATATCTAAATATCTTCTTTTCTAAAAAAGAAAAAAAGAATGGTTGCACAAAAGTGTGGCTTGGAAGTGGAAGAGTGGAGTGCTCCACGTTTTGAATTTTCAACAACAGGCTGATACAAGTTAAGTTTGAACACGTTACTATAATAAAATACTTCTTATCACTTGCTGCTGTCTAAATCCAGATTGTGAGTTATATACCGACTATGTATTTAAGCTTTGCTGTAGATCAGTTTGCATTAGTAATCTCTGCTTTTGTGTTGTTTTGGGTCTAAACGTTCACGCACTCCAGCAAGAAAAAGTAAGGAAACAAGTTTAATTTCATTTTTTTAGGGTATTTAGCTTCCCATTTTTTAAAATTTCAACCTTTTGTAATGAAGTGATATTTTGCAGATGAATTCTCTACTCCATGCTTCTCTTTTCCCTGTAAATTCTCCATCACACCTTTCCTTGACCTCATAGTGTTTTACACTGAGGACATATAGAAAGCGTTATCAGTTAGAGTACAAAAGCTCTATATAAGTAACAGTCTGGTTACCAAATGGTGGTTAGAGGCCTTTTTTTGGACTATTTAGAAGTATCCTGACCACATGAGGAGCTAAGCTTAAAACTAAAACAGGAAATAACCGTCGACACATTGAGAGAGACAATGACTGATCCACAAAAGCAACATGATGCTGAAAAATATGTAGCGAAACAAGAACTGAAGAAAACTGAGGAACCAAAATTTAACAAAAAAAAAAAAAACCAAAACAATCATGGATAGTACAAAGCCCATGATGGACATTTTGTGTGATTTTTTTTCCCACACAAAACTCAACAACCAGTTTAAGAAATACTACTTCAAAATAAAGTTTTAGCTGCTGGTCACAGCATGGATCCCAGTGTGTGACAACAGAGATTTCCAGTTTCAAGTTTCTGAAAGTTGCATTTTGAACCAAAGAGGTTTGGGGGAAAAAACTTGGATTTTCCTCCTGGGAAACTGTGAAAACAGCAATTTGTGGACAAACAGTAAATCAGGGGTTGGAAATATTTAGTTGGGTATTTAATTAGGGTAGGCTGTAGTTTTCCAGGCATGGTGGTGCCTCGGTAATATTTTATTCTTTCATTTATTTCATTGCATACATTTAACACTAGAAACCAGACCACAGATTTGGTGGTTCTGCTGGAGCTACAGCAGTACACATAAATATAGGTTTAACAGAAACACTCATACGCTGAGGTATTACATCAATAAGTCTTGCTACACACACTCAGCCCTGAGATCTGAGTGACAGGAAACACCAAATTGATTGATTGATCGATCATACTTTATTCATCCCGAGGGAAATTGGGTTAAGGCTGCCAGAATTTAGCTTAGTGTGATGGTCATTTTGCTAACTGCATGTGGGACACCTTGCTGACCTTTTCCCTTTAAATGTTACAGGATTTTATGGGTTGGGAATGACATTAAAAGTGCATTTGCAGTTATTTTCACAGCAAATTTGTGGAGAAAATTACAGGTTATGGTTTTAGTGATGTGGAAGTAGTTTTTCTTACAGTAATACCTCTGCAAAGTGAAGCTCAGTGCAGCAACAAAACTAAATAAAAGAAGAGTGTAAAAGGAGACTGTAAATAAAAGTATTCAAACTTTACTTCTCTGGGGAATCCAGCTCACAGGATGATGTAAAAGGCTGTTCATGACCACAGAGCTGCTACTGATGCAACACGGACGTAACACACGTGGCTGCTAATGGAAACATGAGTGTGGGTGTATGTGTATGCACGGGGTATCTAAACACAAATCTAGGGCAGAGATTCACTGTCAAACACAATCTTTGCTAAAGGCTTTTTTAGCATTTTTCTCCTTCCCTGCTCACAAATCTCTTTCAGCTCAAGAAAAATTAATTCCATGGAGGAATCACTGACTCACTGAAGTTCCTGCAAAGGAATTCACACCCGTTTTCATGGATATATTGCTGTACTGCAGGCACGCCGTCTCTTCTACTGCAATCCCTCCCAAACCCGCAGTTCCTCTTTATGTGCTGAGACTGAATGTGAAGCAAATTTTAGAAGTGGATGAATCAGATAGAAAGGCAATGGAAAGATGCAGATGAGTGCACACAGATAAACCGAAGCCTCAGTTTCTAGCTTTTGATTGGTTGCTCTCGAGTGTGTGAACCTTCACGTTCCATATGCTTTCTTTATGGCCATTGGTGGTAATGATAACCGTGCACCCGCTCTCTGTCACTGGAAAGCATTCGTGGAGGAAATATCAGATCATTGCGATCAATATTTTAAATCTTGAATGCTTCACTTCTGGTTAAAATGTAGTCGATAGTGGTAACATTGAAGTGGTTTACAATTAAAGGTCACAGAATTCTGTGTGCAAAGGAACAAACTCGAGTTATTTAGATAAAAGAGTCGGGCAATAACTGACTTTTTTCATAATTCTATAAGCGATCTATAAGATTTTGTGCTGCACAAGGCAAAAGTCTCCCTCACAGTCATGTTGTAGAAGATGTGCTTCAGATTATTGTTCTGCTGCCACATTTTGGTCCAAGCTTTAGGTGCCGAATTCTAAAATCATTCATTATTCTAAAGCGTAGCATTTGATTCGAGAATTTGGTATATGGAAGAGTTCCTACTCAATGACAGAAAGATGTCCTGCAACTGCAAAACAAGCCCAAATCATCACGCCTGCTCGTAGCCGAAAAATAGCTTTACTTTGTTGTCTGGGTCAAGTTTTCTTGCAAGAGACAGAGAGAGGCGTTGAAAGACTGCTCCAACGGAACTTATTGTTTTGGAGGAAAACACGAACACAGTGTACAGTCGAGTCTTAATAGCTTACTTACAACTGGGCTCGTCAGGCACTCTTCTTGGCTGAAGTGGTTATTATTATATTTACATGCTTCCAGCTCCCGTTTTTGCTCGATGACAGCTCGTCCTTTTCCACTCTCCTTTTTCTCCCTCCTCGCGCTCACAGACACATAACGGGTATGGCAGTCCATTCTCCCTGCAGCACGGACTACACTGCCCATGAGGCTACATTCGTTAGAGCTGTACCTGTAGCATTCTGCCTATTAGCTTAGCACAACAACAACAAAAAGGTGCTCTCTCACCCAGGAAACACGCAGAGAGAGAGCGTCACCCTGTAACCATGGCAACCGTAACGCTGCCGCCTGGAACAACAGAACGTAGCTGTCAAACAAACCCAAACAGTCCTGACCCGCGACAAAATGAAACAGGAAAGTACCGCCGTGTAATCCATTTATTTCAACAAAGTAACTGTATTCTAAATACCACCTTTTTAAACGGTAACTGTAACGGAATACAGTTACTCATATTTTGTATTTTAAATACGTAACTGCGGTACATGTATTCCGTTACTCCCCAACACTGTAGACAGGCAAGTCCAACAATTCACTCAGAAGTGCAATTTTCCAATCGTGCTCGTCCCTTGCTCCCAGTGCGTTCCGTGTTGTAACTCCCTAGTGTGTGTGGTCCCCAACTCTTCTCCGCTCGCCTTTCCTGGAGGAAGAAGGACAATCCACAATTAGCCACACACGCTAGCCGACTACCAAGACCACACGTCTCGCACAGACTATACCAGTCAGGAATAATAATCCCACGTCGACTGTCGCCGCGAGTCCCGGTTAATTACCTCCGTCTAGCCCGGGAGATGATTACCAACCGCTGATCAGGTAATCACCTGCAGGTGCAACAGCGAGGACGGACTCCCGATGACGACAGTCGCCAGGTCACGCCTTTCCCACGGCGCGCACTTCCGTAAACAGCCCCGAGGACCGGGGGGAGAGAGAGAGAAGCAGACACAGCCACACACTCTACATACAAACGTGGACAGAACAGTAGATGACACCACTGCTCACGGACACCCGAGTCCTCCAGAGCCGGGTCCGTGACAGAGTTATTCTTATCAGATGCCCGAACCACCTCATCTGGCTCCTTTCGATGTGGAGGAGCAGCGGCTCCACTCTGAGCCCCTCCCGAATGGCTGAACTTCTCTAAGGGAGAAGTCAGCCACTCTTCGAAGGAAGCCCATTTCCGCCGCTTGTATCCGCAATTGAGAGCTTCGCATTTACACTCAGCTCTCTCTTCACCACGACGGACCAGTACAGCGTCCGCATCACTGCAGCTACAGCACCAATTTAACATAAATGTATTTGAAAAAAAATCCAACTTTAAAACCTGCATATGTCTGTCAGGCACATTTACTCTGAATTGCCTGAATTTGTCATTCTCAGTCGCCTTTCTGTGATTAAAAATGCACAATAATGATTAAATGGAAGAACATCAGTCTTTATACTCATTACTTTTAATAATATACTGTATAATCAACGATAACAAAACCCCAAGGACATGTTCACAAACATGAACTGCCTGCAAAAAAAGAGTTTGATACAATAACTAAAATGTTACAGTACAGAATTTAACTGTTCACCATACAGACTGTACAGCATCATTTCACTTTATGTACTCTTTGTCATTTAGCTCATTCATCATTTTCTAGCAGTGACACTCTCTGTTTCCTCTATAATTAGTACTAAATTACTTTGGAGTTTCTCTGAAATATTGTTGTAATTTATACATAATGTGATATAACCACTTTAGTCAATCAGACACAGTCTCTGTGGTTACTCCTGTCGTCATTTTCAGGAATCAATTTCAAATCACTCATGCACCAAACTCCAGCGTCTCTATAATGTAACCTTTTGACATGGATTTGAACGGCAGCATTTCTAAACGCTATTTATTCATTAACGCCTTAATTTTTTTTTCCTGTTACATTTTACAGGCTGCTGTCAGAAGAAATGAGGAGAATGTGCCACATTAGTTTGCATTATTAAATTACAGACAGCACTTTCCCCAGCGCTGCAGTTTGTCCACAAGTTTAAGCAGCAGCCTAAAAGATTTTACAACACGGCTGCTTCTGCTTCCTCTGGGTCTGAGAGAAGAGAGAAACCAATTTCGCAATTTGGGGCAGCGCTTTACTATTTATACACCACTCCTGAACAGGGAACACGCATAATCACACTGCGGCCCGTGCATGAGAGGAGGGAGCACGAGTGGGGAAGGCTGACTGCAGTATTTATGGCTCCGTAGGTTTACTGTGTCAACAGCAGGCTTTTCTCTCTCCTCAGATCCCTAACTGTTCATGTCTCCATTTGTACACAACAGCTGGCAGTGGCTTCATTCCTCACATTCACCCAGGGTTTCTGTTTGACTGTTGATTTATCCATTTGCCATCATTGTTCCGGACAGGAAGGAGTTGAGATGATGATTCAAAATGCGTCAATAAGTGCTACCAAAACAATTTTGTAACCTGATTTACACATTTTTTATGACGCTACTGATCCACCTGCACAGATGTGGCAGTAGGATTAAAGCAACCACAGTTTTAAGAAGTTACCTTCCTGCATTCCCTGACATTCATCTGACAGCTTGCCAGAATCACTTTGAGGCTGACCAAAAGCCGTTAGTTTATGTTTTTGCCTTTTCTGCACCTCCTCCACAGATCTGCATTCCTCTTCGCATGAAGTCAGCTGCTCCAGAGTTCCTTAAGCTAACCATGCCCGATAGGACTTCCTGTTCAGCTTGACAGCTCCTTTATCTCAGGTGTCCTCCATCTTCTTCAGGGATTACCACCATGACAAGTGAAAAGCACCAACCAGCTTGCAGCCAAAACTCCACACCTTAGCAACAGAGATGTGGACTTGTTGCTCAGAATGCTTTTAAAGGTCTGTCAGAGGGGAAAGTTGAAGATCCTCCAGATTCTGCCAGATGTTCCCAGCACACTCTCACTATCCATTAAAGTGTGCCAGTTTTGTCCAGCATTCTCCCCACCACCTTATCCAAATCAAACCCAGCAGAGCTGTCAGTTATCAGCTGACAGCTCTGCTCCTCTCTTCACCCAAGTGTCCTGAACATACAGCAGGAGAGCTGACGACATGTTTACAAAACTGATCATCGACCTGCAACCAAGGGTGTCCTGGTACCACAGACACTTATGGATATCCTTGTGTTTGAACAGGGTTTTTGTTACGGACAAATAGAGGTTAGCACAGAAGTCAAATTACAAAACACCTCTTGGGTTCAGATCGAGCTCATTGCTCATGTGAGTATCCCCCAGCAGGACAATCGGGTCACCAGGAGGGGATTTCCAGCACCCCAACAAGGCCAGATACTCTGAATTATAATTTGGCACATAATACAGATGACAGTCACTCACATTCCCAGACACAGAGATCCTGGGAAGCATCCCTCTTGTCTAATGGAAAGAACCCCAAAGTGTAGGCGTTGAATTGGGGAATACAAGTAAACCCACCCCTGCTCACTGCCTCTCACGTTGGGCAACCGCACTCCAGAACCAAGGCTGTGCGTTGAGGCAAGCCTAACTATATCTAACCAGTGTCTCTCAGTCTCAAACACTAGCTCGGGCTCCTTTGCCACCAAGGAGGTTACATTCCACATATCAAAAGATAGTTTCAGCAGCCGGGGATCAGACTGCCAGGTGCCAAGGCCCCCACTTCTTACTGACACCACACTGCACTCCTCTACAGCCCTTTTTGCAGGTAGTGGGTCCACAACAGGGGTGCTTTTTATGTTCATCTTAGCTGAACCTGGCCCCCGGGCCCAACCAGCAGACACTTGGCAATGAGGCCCTTCCCTGGGGCTGGCTCCAGGGTGAGGTCCTGCTAAGCCTAATCCAAGCAAAACACCATGGTTTATAATGGTCTCGTGACCCTTCTGTGCAAAACTCTTTTTGCTTTAAACCAGCATGAAGAGTGTGTGAATGTCTGTTTCATGAAGTTACAGATACTCCTAACATGAAAAGTTATGAGGGGAGCAGTTTACACAGCAAACATGGAAGGTTACATGCTACATCTGACCTAAAATATTCTTGAAATACAGCAGAAATCTGGAGCATATTCCTAGCTGTGACACTTTCTTACAAGCTATCACAGTGTCTGGTTTTCAAACCATCCTCTTTTCAAGGCGAAGCAGTAAATAAGAGCTCAGCAGCCAGCTGTCTTCCCGCCAAGAAAATCTGCTTGTTCAACATCCTGAAGTGGAAGTGTGTGTGTCGCTGGCCTATAAATAATGCGTGCGGCAGCATTGTGAGGTGGCAGAAGGAGCGGGCCTCCGTTAGCCGCGCTGCATCTCTAATGAAGCCTGTTGACAGCGGCTGTAATTAGCCACAGCTCTTTGTGTTCTCTTTGTTGAGTGCAGTGTCGAGACGTTCCTTCATATCCCCCGCCGCTGTCATGTCTAGTCACCAACGCCTGCTTGTCACTACACCTGGCAAGCATTACGGTGGGAAATCTCTTGGGTGAATTTCTATGTGGGCAGTTGTGATGCTGCTTCTGGCAGACAGCTGTGTGCAACTGTAAATGACGACATCAGATGGCGTGTCCAAAAGAGCCCACAACCTTTTTAAGTGAAGCAAGTACTGAAAAGGGGAATAAAGTACTGTTCACAATACAGTTGTTGGCCTTTTTCCAATTACATTTCTGATTCTGTGCGAAATTCATTCAAACAGAGTTCCCAAAAGTGGAATTGACATGTGAGAATAGTGTGTTTTACACACTACACCTCACAGCCCATGGTTCACCAATTGTGCTAGATTCACTTATTATGCAAATATACTCTTTATAAGGTTGGGGAAACCTGCAATCAGCTGAGACTGAAGAAGTCACATTCGTCATGATTGACGAAAAGTTTCTCCCACTGAAAACGCTACGTCCAGATGAGCACAATCAACTTTTTGGGATTTCCTGGATGATTGAGCATGCATCAAAACAGTGTCCCTTATGTTACTAAATTCAAACTATTGATTCATTAACATGTACATTATTAACATTTTGCATCGGGTGATAGTGGGTGTTGCCCACTTTAGCCCATTGTTCCCTCAGTGGTGCTAGTTTCAGTCATCATGCAAATGTAATTTCTCCCACTGAAAATGCTTGTCCAGATGAACAGAATCAACTTTTGGGGGCACTCTTGTGTAGCTCTGTTTTGGGTCTCCACCTTCAACTACTAGTTGCTCAGCTTTGCTCATTAGCTTTGCTCTGCATGTAACTTTTGGAATTTTTGCAATTTCTTTAAATATTGCATCTGTCCTTGGAGTGAATTTGCTGGGACATCACAGGAAAATTGTTATCTAGGGAAGAGGATGCCATGTTCAAAGTCACTTAAATCAGCGGTCCCCAACCCCCTGGCAACGGACCGGTACCGACCAGTCCATAAGTCGTTTGGTACCGGGCCGCGAGAGTTGAGGCTCGGGTGCGAAATTTACGGTTTTTATCGTTAACTCGGTTTTGCTGTGTCTTTTTCCGTGTTGTAGTTGTTTGTATTATTTTGAAAGAAATATTTACGTGTTACCATAGCAACCAGAGAGCATTAAAGGGCAGAGAGGAGGACGTTACTCAATGTTGTTGGTGCATTTCAGGAGGACGCTGCTAATAAAGTTACACAATTACACAGTGAATTGGCATTTCAGTGATTCCTGAGATTAGGGACAAAACAGGTTTTAATTTTCTAAAATATATTTTTTGATTTTTCAAAAACATATTTACATATAATTGTTACACAAAGTTTTGGCTGTCTCACCATGTTTTGGTACAATCTCCCAGGTGTAACATTTTTTAATAATTTCTGTTTTTGCTGGAGAAGTGCAAGGTTTTTGTCAACACCGTCAGACACAAAGAAATGCAAAAATAGTTTCAGCTTTTTTTTTTTCTTTTGCTTGTCCCATTTGGTTCTTTAGCCGTCAGAATTGTTGTCTGAAGACCAACAAGGATACCCAATGGATTTACTTTGCCAAATAGATCATCGCGGCCTTGCCCCACCCCGATTTTCCAGCAGAAAATAGGGGTGTGTGAAGAAGCAGGTGTTAGCACGGCCCCTCCCAAGAACCCTCAATGTCTACATGGATTTAAAATTGAGAGGTGGGCACCGGCGCCAGAGGTGGGGTTGAATACACAGACCGTCCACTGGACGCCGTTAACGTGCCCACCCTCAAGGCCCTATATGTATGTGTTATGAGAGTGTGAGTAAGGTGGATGTCTAAGTTGTGGAATAAAATTGAGGCACAGGTGGCCAGAAGGGGATGGGGTGGGACGGGGTGAGACGGGGGGGTCCTGGGGTGCACCCCAAGGCCCTACTTGTGTGGGTGGGTGTGTTGGAGCGGGAAGAGGGAGGCAGCCGGGGATGGGGAGGAAAAGAAGGGAGGAGCAAGATACCCCAGCTCCCCCACTGGGGTATCTTACTACTGGGGTCAGCTCTCCCGCTGACCCCAGTAGGCACCCCGTCCTTTGGCACCCACCAAGGCAAGGGAGCCCAGGTCCATCCAGACTGGGGCCTACAGCAGCAGGGCCGCCCAGCCCCACTGGACCCGGGGCAGCCCATCCGACCCCACTGCAGAGGAAACTGTACCCACCCTAGCATTCAATCATCTCCCAGACTGCACAAGACAGTAGACACCCAGGTTAAGTTTATTCTCCACCTCTCCTATGACTCTCCCCCAGCTGCAGAGTGGACTCCCGCAAGGATGGAACAAACTCCCTGTCAGTTGAAGAGCCCCCTAGTTAGGCCGATGCGCCAGAGGCCCCCTGCGCCAGGGATGAGCCCCCGTGCATCCACCCGCCCACAACCTCGGCGACATACCAACAAGGACCGAAGCCCCCAAGGCCCAGCCGGAGCTCTAGCACGGAGGCGAAGCACCCCCGAACCCCAAGCCCCCACGCCTGCCTACGTAACCTACGTCCGCCAGCACAGACCCTCCCCCAGGCCTGCTGCACGCAGCCACAAGGAGAACACCCTCTAAGAGCAACTAGTTTCAGCTATTTTGACTATTAGCAGCTTCTCTGTTCTACTGTTTATGCACATATGTTTTCAAACTAATTATACCACGTTTAAAAGCAAGATTGTTTTGGCTTTTTATTATTAGAGTTACAGTCATACATATTTTCAGAAGCTTGTATTTAATCTCTATAAGAAACAATCATATTTAGCAGCATGAAGATTACACATTTATTGAGAAAATTACGTATTTTTATTGGAAGATCATGAGGGAGGAAAATATATGGTTCTTCAAAAGAGAAAAATAAACAAAAACTCCATATTATGGAGTTGACAAGGTGCTGACGGTGTTGACACACTAGTAGAAAACAAGATATTATTTTTTTCAAAATGACCATTAAACCTTAACAACTTATGTAATATCACAAGACACATCATAACAATTCTGTTTTTGCACACGTCAAGTTCTACATCTTAATAGTTCACCAGCAAGTAGCTGCCTACTACTCCTTGATTCCTAAAGTGTTTAGACCCTGCTGGACTTCCTCTCCGTATGTTTCTCTGTGCTTGTTTCCAAAACCTTCTCTTCTGCCTTTTTTCTCTTCTTTTCAGATCACTGATGTTCCTTATTTTTCCCTCTTTCAATCTATGTCTCCATCTTTCCCTTTCCTTTATGAGAAACTCTTTCTTCAACTCAGGCTGGCTGTTAATTTTTTTCTCCTTTTTTGATCATCCCTGTTCCTTCTCTTTCGTTCCTTTGGCAGGTTCCCCTTTGCTATTCTAGCCTGAAATGCACCATCTTGTAATTACTATAGTTTTTCTGAACCATATGCATTTATACAGATTAAGGATGAATATTCACAACACAATTATGTATTAAGCAATAGAAATGCTATCCGGTCTTTAAGTCTGACGTCATTAGCCATTTCCAGGTCCAAACTCCGCTGCAGATCTGAAAGTCAAAGGAACTCTGCGACATCACTGAGAGTTACAAACTGTCTAAATTCTTTCATCTTTAATAAAATGATCAATGTGGCTGCTCTACCAGGTCTAACATCCAGACATCCATGAAAACAGAATATATGAAATTTAACAGTTAGAAGTTAGCTCGCTGGTTTCCACCTACATTCCAACATAAATGGAGACAGAAAACTAAACAGCAGTGACTTTTGTCGGGTTACTGAAGTTGGGCTAGCTGGTATATAGTGATGTGCTATGTGATCGCTAGCGACACAGCTATGTTAGCATAACATAAACACAGTGAAGCTGGAGGATGAATGCTAACTTTTTTCCACCTGATAAAAGCTAATGCAGGGTTTCTGATGGTTAGGCTGACAGTGATCACTGACTGTTTTTAGGGGCTTGTTCAGATTAAATAGAACAAGATAAAAACCATTAAAACATTTTAGCAGCACAACAGGCTTAATAAACACAGAGTAGTTTGGGCCCGGAAGCAGGATTCATACATCATCACTTAAAGACCAGCTCTCAGGGCAGAGATAGCTCAGCAGATGCCACATGATCGGAAGGTTGGGCGTTCAAATCCAACGAACAGAGGCTATCCTGGATTGGCAGCTGCTCACTGCATCACTGAGTGAATGGGTTAAATGCAGAGGACTAAGCATTTTCCTACAGGATTAATGATGTATACATAAACAATGAGATTCAAGATAAGGCAAATTCGATAATATTTGACACATCTGTGAAGCAGAAATATCAGTAAAATACACAAGAAGTAATATGACTGAAATATTAATAAAAATAACTTAATATAATTGATGAATAGCACACTTTTGTGACATTTGTCAACACCATTAGAAAAGGGTCACCGTCAGACCAAAATCCTGATGGTGTTGACATCTGATGGTGTTGACAAAATACCCTACTTTCTCTCATAACACATGTTTTTCTGACAGAAGCCATCTTGTTTTTCATCATTTGCTTATGGCTTCTACAATCTACCTAAATTAAGCTCTTTTTATAAAACAAAATAATTAAATCTTGCATTACATCATCTTTGGTGTTGACGCACTATGGTTGTGAGACAGAGTTTTATCAGAAAGGTAGGTCATAAATTAAATTAAAAAGAAAAACAATTATCACAGCAGTGACCTCATGGCATGTGTATCAAACAGGAAGTGGTAAACGGGTCCTCAGAGTATAAGCTACCCACAATAATTCCTGATTTTTTCATACTGTTAAAAAATCTGATGGTGTTGACAAAAACTCTGGACACGATTTTAATCACTTAGAAAATATGTAAAAATAAATTTTCAATTGTATATTTTGATATTATATAAGGTATTGACTTAAATACTTAGTGACGAGAGCCATGATGTTTAATTTTACATTACTGTTGATTTTTTTTTCTGTATTTTAATATTATCAAACCTGCTTCTGGACAATGGATTTTTAAGGTACTGGTAATGTATTGTACCATTTAAAGCGAATATATATGTATAAAAAATGCAAAATCATAGTTTTGTTGTATAAACATTGCCTTGGTGGTTCTTTTAGTCAGTTGGTTAACACTTGTATGCATATTTTTAACCCCAAAATTGGGTTTTATCTGGCGGACATGTTTTGTCCCTTATCCCAAGAATCACTGGTTTATTATTATATTTACAAAATACCACAGTTTTGTCTTGGTCATATCATTTTATTTTGTTGTATTTACCGCGACACCTTAATTTTCCTTGTAGACCATGTCTACAAATCCACTGATTTGCCGCAGTGGGAATGATTGATTGCATGAAGTAGTTGAATAGTTATATGTATGTATAGTGGCAAAATAAAAAGAAGCTTTTTCTTGATAGATATGATTTCTAGCACATTCATGAAGTAGATGCCACCATTTTCAGCCTGGATCGATGTTAAAATAACAATATTTCCACTTCAACTTGTTTCTAGGAAAAATGTTCCCATGGTGACACCTACTGTAAGGAAAACTTTGAGTATTTTGAAGGTTTTTATTTTTGTATGTCTGTGACTAGAACAGCAGTGTAACAGGAGCAAGATGTAGTTAATAAAATGTAATTTTCTAACATCACACTAATGAGCGTCAAGCTTAGAGGTGGGCAGGGCCTACCTTATTTGTTCATATTGAAGCTTGCCAGAAAGAGTGCAAGTTGCTTGCACTGTTCCCACATGTTTGTGCATAACCAGTAAGCCCTTTATTAATGTAGTGTATGTATTACATAATTAGACTTTAATCTGCAGTATAATTGCATTATCTTCCAAGATAATGTCTGATTTTAAACATGTTAAACATGTTTAGTCTGAGGCAACTAAAAGTGCTAAACATGCTGAACTGATGTCTCATACCATCTTTTGCTGGAAGGTCCTGTTCTTGATGGTGGGTGGCTCGGTGATAAGGTCACATTCAGGAGCAGCGATACAGCATCTCTTTGTTGTGTAAAGACAACTGAATCACAAAATACTGCACAACAGTTGCTTAGCAACCTCTGTCTGGTCAGTGTTTGAAGTGGCGGAAAGCAGCAATCCGCTTCTACTTGATCTGCTGCTGAGATCTGACTGACAAGATGCATAAATGGTGTGTGTTCATGGTGGGAACTTACTGATGTGTAACCTGGAGATTTCAGCACAGAACTTTAGAGTTGAGGTTGTCTTAGGTTTTCTTTATTTTTTCATTTTATTGTAGACAGTAATGGAAAACTACGTCACATAGAGTGGAATTCAAGAATGAAGAATTCTCTCTTCAGTTGTTCATAATGTTACAGATTAGCCTGTTCTGAATTTTAAGATGACTCTGTAGACTTCTAAGATTGAAATAAAGTCTGTGAGTTCGGGAAACCTAAGTTTCTATTTGTGGTGAGTTCAGCATTGCTGAATGAAAAGGCTTTTCTGTTTTCCTTTATTTTTGTTTTGTATAGTGTGAAGCATTTAGTGTTTTATACAATAAAACAGGACTTGATACACAAACGATGTGCACTTGTAGAGAAACCAGGTAATGAGATAAAGGGCTTGTTGGGTTTTTTGTTTTTGTTTGTTTGTTTGTTTGTTTGTTTGTCTGTCATTTTGATTTAATTACCCATTTCAAAATGACCCATTTCAGAACAGCAATATTACCATTGTTGCATTAATAGAAGCACACAACAGGTTCACAGAAATTATTGGTGGGAAAAAGGAGATGAGCTCCTAACCAGCTGACTGAGCAGAGTTTTGATATAATTGAGTGTCAGATTTCAGATGCAATCCCTCCTGTTAGCAGACTTCTCTCAAACGCTCATGTATTTAATCTGTTATTGGATGAATCTGATGACATTTGAAGAGTTTGCTTTTGTAATTTCGTCCTGTCACTTTGCTCAGTTTGACACAGAGCTAAACCTCCTTAGACTTACAATCTTCCTTTTGCTTTATTGTTACTGTCGGCTTGACTCCACATGCTGCTTATCAGCTAATAAATGCCCCACAGCTTCATCAGCACCTTGATCTCCGCTGAGGCAACTGTTTTACAGAGTGGTTACACTGACATCTTGAGGCCAATTGCTGTAAATACATATTCTTATCCACTGAAGTATGTTTTAGAAGGCTCACATCTTTAGTTCTGTTCAGTAAATATCTGCAATTTTGCATCTTCATAAAATAAACAAATAAAATAAGTTAAAAAAAAAAATTTTTTTGAAAAGTAAATTTGAAATTCATAAATAAGAACAATATTTATACTTTAGCATTAAATATATTTTGATTACAAAGCTTGCATATATTATTATTTCTAATAACCATTATAGAAACATTTCAAAATGGTATTTACCAATACTATATATGCAAGTGAGCTAAAATCTCAGGTTTCAGACTGCTCTAAAAACTCACTCTAATCACTTTTTTCTTCTCTTGGCTCCTTGTCAGAGATGGGCAGTAACGCGTGCGTTACTGTAATCTTAATAATTGTTTCAAGTAACGAGTAAAGTAAGGGATTACTATTGCAAAAACAGTAATTAGATTACAGTTACTTTCCCGTAGGAACGCTGCGTTACTGCGTTACTAAAACCGTGATTTTTTTGCGAGAATGTCTCACGACAGTGACGTAAGCGAGTGCGCCGTTAGTGACAACAGCTGTGTGCAGATCAACAATGGATCACATATCGATTGTGGGAGAGAGTATGAGCGTGCAGCGTTTAAAGCGTGGAAGTACTGACCTTACCTTGAGTTTGATTCCATAAAAAGTGACAAAAACATTAGCGTCCATCGTGCGTGGGAAGAAAACTTCTTTTTACAGCGAAAAAACCCCCCTAAACTTCCAAGCAAGCACCGAGTGCGCTCCGACGTAATGGGAAACTCACAGAGAAACTCGCGGATTCTTCAACTGACCGCGGCACACCTGCACCAGGGTAAACCTCCGCCTACCGCAGTCCTGCTTTACAGGTGAAAATAGAGCAACAGGACCGCTGAGTCTTTGACTTTATTTATTTCCTGCTGTGTTTTACTTGCATCTATTTGAAAGAGTGAGTGTAAACACAAAAACTATTTTATTTTATGTGCTGGAATGTGCAGAAAATAGGTTTAAATGTTAAACTAATTTATTCAACTCAGAGAATGGTGCATATAATTAAATTTTTGCTTGATGCATAAAGTTAAAAGATTAAAACTGATAAAACAAGTTTTAAAAAGAGACTTTTCCATTTGATTACATTTTGTATGATGGATTATGCAGAAAAAGTAGAATTGGGCTGAAAGAGCTATCGCTTTATCACCTATTCAGGTTGTAAATCGTGTTTTTAAAAAGTAACTAAGTAACTAAGTAATTAATTACTTTTGAAAATAAGTAATCAGTAAAGTAATGGGATTACATTTTGTGGAAGTAATCAGTAATTAGCTACTGATTACTTTTTTCAAGTAACTTGACCAACACTGCTCCTTGTGATGTCAGAGAGAGCTCATATTTCTAATATGGTCCTCAGCCTCATGCTGGGAATGCAGAAGCCCCACCCACCTGCTGCTCAAAGCTTCCGCTCATGAAGAAAAGTGATTTAGAAGGATAGTTTAATGGTTTAATTATTTATATAGCACATTTAATTACAACAGGAGCGTTGACCAAAGTGCTGTACAAGAATACAACATACATAATAAAACAACTTAGAGTATTAAAAGCAAACACCAAATATGAATTAACAAATAACTCTCATGCTGTATTAAAAGCCAGTAAATAAAAATGCGTTTTAAGATAAGATTTAAAAAGATTGACAGTATGAGCCTGTCTGATGTGTAGGGGTAAATTATTCCACAGCTTAGGCGCTACGACTGCAAATGCTCGATCACCTAGGATGTTGGCTTAAAAGGAGGGCGAGGGATTCTGAATACACTAAACCCGACTGTATAAAATAGATAAGGATAATTTTGAGCACTAAAACGCAAATGATTTATTTTGGTTTGTGATGTGAACGTACACTGAGCTGGAGAGAAACACCTGGCGTAAACACAGAGGGTTAGTTCAGCTAATTTAACTGGAGGATTAGCGTTGTCTCGCTACATCCCCCAGCCGGACGGTCATCCACATAAACAACCCTGAGAGGAAGTCTGTGGAGCCCAACATAACAACAGAAAACAAAAACCAGTGAGTGGGTGGGAAAATGTAAGTGGCAGTGTTTATACATTAACACGCACACACACAAGATTTAAACTAGCCTGTTTTCCTTTGTAAAGGTTATTCTTTCATAACCAGAAATTGCAAGTTGAGTGGTGGGTGACATTCACTAGTAATTTAGAAATCATTGAATATTTATGTAGTCTTCTTATTTAAAAAAAAAAAAATCATTATTTTTGAGTGTAATCTTTTTTCAGATGCTCACTTCAAGCTGTTTATGTACAGTATGCATGTGTCTGTGTGTGTTGGCCTAATAGGATTGGTTTCAGTGACCTGATCTCTGCCGTGTAAAGGTTTAACCTTTGAGCTCCCATCCTTGACAGAGGACCAGCACACCTGCTCGGTTTCTCAATTTTATAAGGTTAAATTAGGTTGTTGTGTCTTTTTGAATGACATTTTTATCTGGTGGTGGCGATGAGGTAAAGTTACTGATATCCATCCCGATGGCTGGGACACTTTGCTCAAAACTCAAATCATCTAATCAAAGTCATTGGGATTCATTCTCTGGGGATCCAAGAGTATTTTGCTACCCACTATCATGACTACAAACCATTGTTTTTTTAATGTATTAATTGTTGATATGTCCAGAATTAGACAGGATATTTGGGGGGAAAGAGCAAGGGAATGATGTGCAGTATGCATAACCAATCTTCCATCAAGTTGTCCAGCTACTCTATCAACCACAAGAACCTTATGCCTCAACAAATATCCCTAAAACCTTCCTGTTGTGCTACAAAATTTACTCTGTGTTTTAATATCAGATGGGAATATGTGTATCAAGGTACGGGCGGAGAAGAGTTGGACCTGGTTCTTTTTCGTGATGACTGAGCTGCAGAGTAACCAGTGATTGGATCTCCCGAGAGAACAACTGAGAGATTATCAGCATCCATGGCTTATTTGAAGTGCAGCCAGCAGGTGACATCACAACTGATCCGCCAACCACAAAGCACAGCTCAGCACATGATCCACCTGTCACTCTAAACCCTAAGACAAGTCTCAAAGCCGGGCGAGCTGCCTTCTCTATGTCTTCTTCCTGCTTCGCCCCACCTTCTCGTCTTTTATTTCCTCTTTTAAATTAAGAGAGGGGAGTTTTTACTGAGAAGCTTTCCTTCAGCTGGATAAGGTCAGACACAGACGAGGACGGTCTGTGGTGTTTCCTCTGCACAGCCACAGACACACTCAGCTGCACAGGTAAGGACAGATATATGCTAAAATGATTATTCTGTACACTTACAAAACTTTTACTGAGGGTTGAGTCAAAGTTGTTACATTTATTAGGCTAATATCTATTCTACTTTTAAGAAAGTCTGGCTTCCAAAGCTCATTTTGGGAAAATGCTGTAGGACACAGAGAGGGGCCTCAGGTAGGACTCAAACCCAGGCCACTGCATTTACCCTTTCTTCTCTCACCCCAACTGGTCGCAGCAGAAGGCCGCCCCTCCCTGAGCCTGGTTCTGCTGGAGGTTTCTTCCTGTTAAAAGGGAGTTTTTCCTTCCCACTGTCGCCAAAGTGCTTGCTCATAGGGGGCCATATGATGGTTGGGTTTTTCTCTGTATGTAATATTGTAGGGTCTACCTTACAATATAAAGCTCCTTGAATATAGTCACACTGTCCAGCTGCCACCCTGATGGTTAGTCTCAACACCAGTGCCCTTTCCATTGTGTCCCAAATTGACACAAAGCATGTGATCTGTTCACACTTGAAAAAATACTTGAAAAATGCATAAAATTAAGTACAAATGTGAAGCATCCATCCATTCGCTTCCACTTATCCTTTTTCAGGGTCGCGGGGGGCGCTGGAGCCTATCCCAGCTGTCATAGGGCGAGAGGGGGGTACACCCTGGACAGGTCGCCAGTCTGTCGCAGGGCTAACACACAGGGACAGACAACCATTCGCACTCACATTCACACCTAATGGCAATTTGGATTATCCAATTAACCTATCCCCACAAGCTGCATGTCTTTGGACGGTGGGAGGAAGCCGGAGTACCCGGAGAGAACCCACGCAAACACGGGGAGAACATGCAAACTCCACACAGAAAGACCCCGGCCTGATGGTGGAATTGAACTCAGGACCTTCTTGCTGTGTAGCAACAGTGCTAACCACTGTGCCACCGTGCTGCCCTTCAATATCGCAGTAAATTATGGAGAGCGCTGCCATAACAAATTAAAAAGTAGACTAAAGTGCCCTTAATTTAGTAAATTTAGAATACTTCCCAGTGCACTTACTAGTTTATTAAGTTTAATTAAGTTTTACTGACATAGTGCCAAATCACAACAACAGCCGCATCAGGGCGCCAGACTATCAGAACACAGTAAATTTCCAATTCTGCAGTATATCTGCAGAAAAGCACACCTCAAATAAGAAATGTTTATAAAAGTAAAAACAATGTTAAAAGATCATCATACAAGTGATCTATAGATGTTATAAATAGGATCATATGTGACAACAAATGAAGGAGGGATCATAGATCCTACAATACTACAGACAAAACCCCAACAATCAAGTAACTCTCTTTGAGCAACCACTTGGCGTGGAAAGGAAAAACGTCCTTCTTTAACAGAAACCTCCGGCAGAACCAGGCTCATGGAGGAGCAGCTATCTGCCACAACTAGTTGGGGTCGACGGGAGGGAAACAAGAAGAGAATAACTAATGATTGAATGCAGAGAGGTGTATAAACACATAGTGAGTGGGAAAAAAGTGAGTGAAGAAGAAAAACTCTCCATCATTGGAAGCCCCCACCAACCTGGTCTTATTGCAGTGTCCATTATAGGAGAATATCGCTCTCTCTTTCTAGTCCCTGTCAATACTCTCACTGAAGCATTTTGGATCAACCAAAGGATTTTCAGGGAGTTTCTACAACAGAGCAATAATAATAGATTACAGTAGTCCAGCCTAGACGTTATAAATGCATGAACTAGTTTTTTCACAATCACGCTGAGACATAAAGTTTCTAATTTTAGAGATATGGAAAAATTTTAGAGATAACATCAGTTACCACAATTAACCAGCCAATTGCAGTTACACTGAAACCAATTTGCTGTTCTTCAGGATTACAAGCTGATGAATTCATTCATTCATTCATTTTACCCAGAGATTTAATAAGTCTATAACATGTCTTGAATGTGGTCAAAATTATATTAACATGTATTTTTAACAACCCACAGAGACACATTTTGTTCTGACATCAGAATTGATATGAATACATTAAAAGTCAAATACCAGCACATTTCAACCAGTCAGTACCAGATTAATACCAGTAACATGTAGCTGATATTGAATGTGATTGGAGCTGCTAAACCTGACAGTGTTTCTCAGGTTACTACAACACAACTTCTCTCATTTTTTCCACGTCTATCATTCCTTCATTTAAATGTTAGATGATAACGTGTTCGAAAGTTTGCTCAAATGCATTGTGAGCACAAGCTACTGATGTTTTATTTTTGATGATGGATTTTTTAACCCACCAACACCTTTCTTCATAGAGAGGAAGTTAAATGCAAAATTATGACATTACTGTACAGCACTGCATTTGCTCTGTGGTACTTCAAAGTCACTGTGTATACGTTTTTGTAATCTAGTCACTGATCTTCTCAATTTTACTCAAGCATTTTTTGTTTAGGCCTTAGGAGTGGTGCATAAATATATTGCCTAAAGTGTCTCCATTCATTGGGCAGGTAGGACAAAACGCTATGTTTGATTCTCAGTTGGGCTAATTAAACTTACAGTGGGGAAAATAATTATTTGATCCTCAAGCCAAACATAACGTTGTATTTGGTGGAGAAACCATTGTTGGAAAGCACAACAATACCACGTTTTTTGCAGTTGGTCACCAGGTCTGCACACATCTCAGGATGGATTTTGGCCCACTCCTCTTTACACAAACTCTAAATCTGTTAGGTTTCTTTTGCTGCTGCTTGGCAACTTCCAAGTGTCAGCTCCTTCCACACATTTCTCCTGACTGAGGTTAGGAGACTGGCTACATCACTCCATGACCTTAATGTACTTCTTTTGCCACGCCTTCTTGTCCTTGATTTTACCTCACGTGACCCCATCCAGTGACCCTTGATGCAGTGAAATCGTCTTTTACCCTCAGCAGCTAAACAGTCCAAAGCATATAGTTTCCACCTCCATGCTTAACTGCTGGGATGGTGTTTTCTGGATCATGATCAGCATTCCTCTTCCTGCCAGAGAGCTCGATTTTGGTTTCTTTTGACCAGAGCACTTTATTCCAAGCCTTCTATGAATCATTTAGATGTGCCTTCTTAAGCATAAGGACTTTGTAGATGCCCCAAGATTTCAGTCCATTACAGTGTAGTGTGTTACAAATGGTGCTCTTCACCAAACCATGTGCTTTGTGCTTTATGGTGTGCTTCTTAACCACCTGTCCTCAGAGCTTCAGCCTAATCCATTTATCTCAAACTGGCATCACCACTAGTCACCTCAATATCCTCATTAACATGAATTAACTGACCTGAATTGCTTTCTAAAGGGAGATATTCTGTGAGACACTGAGAGAGATTTGTGATTGATTTTATAAAGACTTTTTCTGTCTTTCTCTTTGTGCTCCTTACAGAAAAACGACACAATGCCAGCTGTCAAGAACAAGAAAAAGAAGGTGAAGAAAGAGGTTGTTGATGAGGAAGAGCAGGGAGACGGTGAGGGAGTGACAGTCACTACTACCTGTAGTTTAAATGAAAATGTATTCTATCGTCCAGTATTTTTATTTTGTTTTCTTCTCTTTTGTTCTGTTCTAGTCGCCCTGGATGTGGAGATGGAGGAAGTGATCAACAGGAGCCATTCTGACAGTAGAGACCCTTTGACCCCAGAGCCACAGGATCTAGCACCACAGAAGAAGAAGAAGAAGAAGAAGGCACCTACAGTTGGTAACAAAACCTTTACTAGCTTTAACACATGTGTAAAAGGTTGTGACCCAAATCCAGAGGCAATACTAATTCTATACAGAAGACAAAAAGTACGTCTGAATTTCTGATTCTTTCTTTCAGTCTGTTTGATCAGAATTTGCATGATTTTTTTTCACATGTACTTTACACCCATTCTGTTTCTTGTTACATATGCCAGTTTTCCTGTAATTGTCATAGAGGCAGTGGGAGTTCTAAAGGCACAGAATAAATTAGATGTTAGATGATGGGCTGCATGACAACAAGCGAGATTAAAAAAAATAAAGGGCCTCAGCTAACAATCATGATTGACAACTGTGACCTTTAAAGCTTTCACATCATATATTTCTTTGTCAGAGCACGAAACAGAGCATGCTGATATGCCAAATGGCAACATTGCTGAATCAGTGATAGATGGAGAAGAAATGAATGTCGCTGTAACCAGGAGGACAAAAAGGAAGAGGTGAGTACCAGCATTAGGTCAGATCCTCATATTTGAGCTAGATGGAAAACCAACACTGATGGGAAAATGCATCCAAAGAACTAATCCGTTCAGTTTTTTATTCAGTAAAGAGTTCACTCGTCATTTGTGACAGTCAGGAATCAAATTAGGAAAGTACAAGCAGCAGCATTAACTATGGTAAAGGTAATCATTAGTAAACTGTGGCAGTTAGCTTTAGCTGAAGTGATGTCAAAAGTTAAACTTAGTCACTGTCAGTAATATGAAAAAGAATGTTTTCATAGGACTTTGGTAATAAGCAAAACACAACCAATGATTCAGTAGCTTGTAAAACCAATTTCAGTTCAATGCAATTCAATTCAGTTCAGCGGAGTTTTACTTATATAGTGCCAAATCATAAAAACAGCTGCCCAAAGATGTGTTATATTGTTAGATAAAGACCTACATTACAGAGAAACCTTGAATAGTCACACAACTCCCTATGAATGAGCACTTAGCAACAGTGGAAAGGAAAACCTCTTTAGCAGCAATAACTTAAAGTAATCATTTTCTGCATAACTTTATCAGTCTCTCACACTGGAGGAAATCTGGTCCATTCTCCTTCATATTTGCTGCTGTACTGAGCATGTTGTCCTGCTGCATGATAGGAGTACATCGTCAACGCAGTGATTGCAAGGCGTCCAGATCCTGTGGCAGCAAAAAAAGCCCAATTCATCCGTAGTTTACCACAGTGCTTGACAGTCGGTGTGACGTAATTGTGCTGATATGCAGTTTTTTCTCCAAATGTAGCATGCATGTGCATTATAGCCAAAAGGACATTGTTCCAGCTGTATTGTGTTTTATTCAGAAACACCTTTGTAAACTGAGATATAACTCTTGGATATTTCTGTACTGCTACTTACCAAGATAATATCATGGAAGCAGTACTCCTAGAGTTAGTGTTTCCTGGTCTGTCTTTTGTCACTAAACGCTCATTTTTTTGTTTGATGTAACCTCATAGGGGATTTGAACCAGTAATCTTTCCTTTGCCAAGTTAATGTGTAAACTTCTACATTTCATAGCCTAAATTTACAAAATATGAATATGGAATTGAAAAGCAAAGGTGAGCTGTAAAAATTCATATATACAGGTAATGAAAAATCAAAATCCCCAAAATGTTTTCCCAGAATGGTCTTGTTTCAACACAACAATGCCAGATTACATTATGCACACATTACAACAGCATAGTTCTACACTATAAGAGTCGAGGTACTAAACTGGCCTGCTTGCAGTCAACATTTTGCTTCCAGAACCACAGCATCTGATTTCTTTAATTTTCACATGTATTAATAGAAGAAGATGTGCCACCTTCTTTTAAACGTGTCACAGTAATAAGACTGAAAATGGTAATATTTTTCATAATCATGTTTTTATGATTGCATTCTTTTTGTTTGTGTGTCTCTATTTTTCACGCCATCCCAGCAAAAGGGTTTACAAGAACAAAACAAACAAAAGGATTTGTACTACCATATCTATAAATCAGTAAATTGCCAATGCACCTGTTGTTTAGATCAGTTATGAGCCAATGAGAGCTATTGTTATGGAGATGAGCTATTTGACAGTAATAAGAGGTAATGGAAGGTAAAAGGCCCTGATGGCAGCTTAATGTAGCTAACTAACAGCTGAGGTTATCACCTTTTATTCAACTTATCTCCTATTACACTGTCCCTTATTTTCAATGTGAGCAAAAATATTCACACAGACACACTGAGTCTGTGTGAATAAAGACACAACTAAGAGTTGTTTGTGTAACATATAGAGGATTTGATTTTGAAAGGAAAACCTACTTCCCATTTACACTCATAAATTAAACATATTTATTTTGAAAAGCTTGCGTCTCTTGGTAGACTCTGGCCTTTAGAGGTCTCTGAGCTTTATGTGCTGATAGTCTAGCATGTCTTAGGTTATCAGTCATCCAGCACATGACAGGGCAGTCATAAGCATTTGAGGTGATAACCCCACTAAGGTTAAACAACTGGGACTCACCATCAGCTCAAAAAGCTGTGTTGGCTTGGCTTAAAGCAACAGTCAGCAATGTCCTGATAACAAAGCCCAGCATGCAGACGTACACAACCAAAGCCATAATGATTATTACAGTTGTCTCCAATTACTCATTGGATTTCTAACACCTTGCAAGAGTCCCTGGTTGCTATGGCAACTCACAAAAAAAGAAAAGAAAAGGGGAGATTAAAAGCTGTTTTTTTGTTTTGGGGTTCAATGTTGACATATTCATGTCAGTCCATGTGTCCACACCTAATAATGACTAAAGTTATTAAAAAGCAGTAACATATTTCAGTCTGGATAAATGGATGGACTTAGTGCTGCCATGTGACAAAACCCTCTTCCCAATGTCACCTGACAGGAAGGCGAAGGCTACAGAGCACTCCAGCAATGATCTGGGAGCAGAAAATGACGATATCATCACAGACTCCCAGTCGCCCATCCCCCAGCATTCCCTGTTCTCAGCCCCGCACGGACACAGCCATCCAGCTGGCAAAGTGTTTGTGGAGAGGAACCGTGAGTATGAATCAGATTTACCAGGATCAAATACGCAACGTGGCAGCAGGATGATGATCCTTCTCATTTTTGACCATGAATGTGAACAGCTATTTTGATTTTTGATTTTATTGATTAGCATTCAAATTCAAATCTCAGTGAAAACAGTGAAAAAAAACAAACAGTGAAAACAGAACAAAAATCTACCATAAAGAAAGAGAGCATGAGACAAGGCTAATCAAAAGGTATTGGCTGAAGCTAAATGCAGAAAAGCATCTAGAAGTTTCAAACTCTACAAACTGCTTCCTTTAAATACTATAAATGAAACCATGGCATGACATGACCAGTGAACATTTCATTTAAGTGGTAAATGGACTGGCAGTTATATAGTATGAGCCAAGTCAAGTCACTTTAGTGCCATTTCAACTATGTGCAGTGGTACATTACACAGTGAAGACCATGATTCCTCCAAGACCATGGTTCTATATATAAATAAACTATACAGTGTCAGTGTTCTGTTAGTTAACTAACAGAACACTGACACACACTCATGATTAGTAGGTGCCCAGCTTTACCTCCTGAGTCCTATCTGCCCCCTTTATTTTTTGATTTTTCCAATAAATTATTTAGTAATATTTCACAAAATAAAATTTGCTTGAATTTTTGTTTGTTGGTTTTACTTTTAATTTTTTGAATAAAAATTAGAATTACCTTCCTAGCCAGACCACTGGCCTCTTTAATCCATCAGGCGCTTTGTCTATGTAGGTCACTGGCAGCTGACCTCATCTGACCCTGCAAATCTCCTCAGACACTCTCCAAGCACTTGGTGTTGCATGGCTTAACTGACTGCTGGCTCTGAAATGACCGCATGATCATTTATGTCATTGCTGCTCTTCAAGATTTCAAAATGTAAACATTTTTTTTTAAATGTCAGATCGGTGCACCCGGTTTAGCTCAGTGGGTGAGCAGGTGACCATTTGCTGTATGGCCAAAGAGCAGTAGGCCTGGGTTTGAGACAAACCTATGGCTGTTTGCTGCATGTCTTCCTCTATCTTTCTATCTTCACTGTCCCCATCCAATAAAGCTCAGGACAAAGAATAATTTGACTGGTCAACATGTAAAGCTGTGAATGTTAAAAACAAGTTCACTTAACTCCCAATAATGTTTATTATTATGTTCTTAGACAATGGCTGGATTCTGAGGTTTGGATCTGGTTCGGATTATTTTCTCCAGAAAATTGAAGTGATGGAAACATAAGTGTGTGTGTGTGTGTGTGTGTGTGTGTGTGTGTGTGTGTGTGTGTGTGTGTGTGTGTGTGTGTGTTCAGGGCGGTTTCAGGGAGAGCGAGTGGAGCATCTCCGACACTCTGAGTTGATGGATGACTACATGGAACCGAGACAGCTCTGGACCACCAGAGATGTTGCAATACGAGTCCACAGCAGCTTCAGGTCTGCAGACACACACATACACATAGAATGGGTTACATTAACACTGGCAGGAGCTAGCTGCAGCAGCTGTTTCAAACTGTTATGTATCTTATACATGTCTACTCAGCCAGTCACATGGCAGCAAACGAATGCATTTAGATATGTAGACATGATTAAGACAAACTGCTGAAGTTCCGACTGAGCATCAGAATGAAGAAGAAAAGTGATTTAAGTGACTTCGAATGCAGCGTGGTTCTTAGTACCAGACAGACTGGTCTGAGTATGATAGTATAGTATGTATTAGTGACAGGCTGGCAGGCTCAGAATTTGAAATCATGGACCCCCTCCTTGCTTATATCAAAGGTTCGGCTGGGCTGGGTATGATGGAGTAATGGTATGTGGGCAAACTTTGGGCCCTTTAGTACCAACTAAGCATCATTTAAACATGGCTTTATCACCACAGTGCACCTGTATTCCAATGGCTGCTTCCAGCAGAATAATGCACCATGTCACAAAGCTCAGATCATCTCAAACTAGTTTCTTAAATATGAGTTCATTGTATTCAAATACCCTTCACAGTCACCAGATCTCAAACCAAAAGAGCACCTGGAATAGGAAATGTGCACCAGCATGTCATCATGGACCAGAATGTTTCCTCCACCTTGTTGAATAATGCCACAAAGAATTCAGAGAGTTCAGAAGGCAAAAGGAGTTCTAACCCTGTACTAGCAAGGTGTAACTAATGAAGTGTCTGGTGAACGTATATCTGATATAAAATATTTCACATACTGTGCCACCATACTGCAGTGGTCCTAAATACACCAATTCAGCAGTTCTTTTCTCTTGTTTTGTCACAGAGAAACAAAGACTTTCAATGAGCAGCATGAGTAGCTGCCATGAAACCAGTTTAACGTGGTCCTGTGGTGTGATCTCCACCTGCAGGGTGATAGGTCTGTTCTGCCACGGTTTTCTGGCCGGCTTCGCAGTGTGGAACATCATTGTTGTGTACGTCTTAGCGGGCGAGCAGATGACCACGCTCCCCAACCTGTTGCAGCAGTACCACCTGCTGGCCTACCCAGCTCAGTCTCTGCTCTACCTGCTGCTGGCCATCAGCACTGTGTCTGCATTTGACAGGTTTGTGAGTTTAATAACTCAGAAGTCTACCTCTGCAGTCTCATTGCGAAGCGGAGGTGGAACCCATGTCATTGTTTAAGCTACTTAAAGGAGTGCGGTTCAGTTTGTGGACTTTATCATGTCATATTAATTATCTTTGAAGAATCTTTAATTATTCAACTTATGCATTTTTACATTATATCTTTCAGCTCTTATTGTTTTAATTGTTCTTGTATTTTGTTCATCTCAAATGTTAAACTAACGATCCCCAAATTTCACTGCTCTTATAATTTAAAAGAAATTAAGAATCTGCACTTGGTGGAAACATGTACTGGAGACCTGTATTTCCACCAGCAATTGAAATAAATAGTCTCATAATTGTCCAAATTCCCGCTGGACAGGAATTGTTGACTTGAATAAATAAGAAGATGAAAAGTAACAGCCTTGCTGTTTTGCATCATCTGCAGAGTGAACCTGGCCAAGGCCTCCATGGCCCTGAGAGGCTTCCTCACCCTGGATCCTGTCGCTCTGGCTTCCTTCTGTAAGTAAGACAAGACAAAAGCAGAATGATGACGATGTTGATGTTAAGGCCTTAATGTGGTTAAGGACTATGCAGTCCTGTAAAAAAACTAGAATACACCTTTACTCCCTCCATAGAAATTACAAGAGTAAGTAGGACCCAGGTACTGCTAATCAAATGCACCTGATTAATTCAATTATATCAAGGCTTTAGCAATTTGCTGGTCTGTCATTCCAAAGTCCAGGAGTGGACATAGCACCAAATTCCCCCCACGGTCAGACTGTGCAGTTAAAAATTGCAGGAAAACCAAGAGCTACATCTCAGTGTTCTCCTAGCAACCTTAAGAAGTAAAAGTAAAGTTTGCCAGGAGGAAACCTCTTTTTCTCTTAAAAGGATATGGCTGTGAACAAACCACAGGACCTCTGAAACAAGACAAAGTGGAGATGTTTGGCCATAATACAAAGGACAGTTTAGAGAAAACCAAACACAGCATATCAGCACAAATACCTCATACTAACTGTCAAGCACAGTGGTGGAAGGATATTGAGCTGGGCTAGTTTTGTAGCGTCATGACCTGGACACCTTGTACTAATGGAGTCAACCATGAACGCCTCTGCATATCAAAGTATTCAAAAGCGAAGTCATCTGTCTGACAGGTAATATTTGGCTTACCCTGGGTCATGTAAAAGAACAATGATCGCCAGCTTGGCAGCAAATTCAAACCTCATTCGCACTTAAATGCTGTGGGGCTTCATAGAGCTGCGCATGAACAAATGCCTACAAATTTGAAAGATCCAAGGTTTAAAGAAGAGTGGGCCAAAATTCCTCCACAACAATGTTAGAGACTGATAAAGTCATTGAGAAAACAATTACTCATTGTAAGGCCGGTTAAGGTAGATCTAAAGCTAATGAATCATGAACCTAGGCATGTTGGACCTGGTCATTTTTTATTTTCTTACTGGTTTTTCACAGGATCTCATAGAAAACTGAAAAAATGTTATTTTTTAAATGCCTGTAAGTATCCAAACATCTTCTCTCTTTGTGTGCTCAGTGTATTTTATAGCCCTGATCCTGTCCCTCAGCCAGCAAATGGCCAGCGATCGCATCAACCTGTATCCCACTGCCAATGAGACTCTGTGGTGAGATTTTTGTTTTCATTTTTCTAAGTCAACATTTTTAGCGTGATCTTGGAAAAGCAAAGAGGAAAACAGATGAAAGCAATACTTTCCACAAAAAGTTCAAGGTTGACATGGCAACTGAATTTAAAAACTGATAGGAGCTTAAAGGGCTAAAAGGAAATATCTGATGCAGGATGGTTTAAAAGCAGGTGTTTTACATTTACATTATATACAATACTTTATTAGTATTTCTGTGGTTCTAGTAGAACACTAAACGTGTATGAGAAGTTTATTTTTAGCCATTTTTAGGCATTTTCAGGCAATTGTAGTCAAATGTTGTTTTTTCCCATGATGAAACTAATTTGAATATCTTTCTATATATTGAGTAATACTTACATTTTAATTGTATGGCAGATTTAAAAACAAAACTCTTTTAAAAACCAAAAGTGTCCAGAAAACATTCACACATTTCCACATAAAAGGAACATCTTCCTTTTAACAACACTGAGACCTGAGGCACCATTGCACCTTTATTAAACTTAACTTGGAGTTCTGCTATTTTCTCCTTATCATGGCTGGAAAACCCTCCTGAGGACTCAATCTTGACATGGAATGGTAAAATAATAACTGCTATTTAACCCCTCATGTCCTGCAGGCCTCCTGGTTCAGAGCAGCAGATCCTGCGGCCGTGGATTGTGGTGAACCTGGTGGTGGCGCTGTTGGTGGGCGTGGCCTGGGCCGTCGTCTCCACACGACCGGACATCGACTACACAGAAGGCAAGTTTAGCTAAAACTAACCTGATATGACTTGAGACATTCCATCATCCAGTGATGAAAGTAACCAAATGTAGTTAAGTACAGTTCTCTGGTCTTTTGCATTACTTGTACAAAAATACACTATTGCTCATAACAAATATGTATTCCTTTTAAGCTACAAAACTTTTTTTTTATAGAAATTGAAATGTAAAAATCACACAGAGGGATGTTACTTAACTTTGGGGACACCTTCTTGAGCAAACAGGAAACTTTAATGATACTTCAAATCCTGTGGAAACAGTGAAATAAACTAAAAACATGGTAATAAAACTACAACAACAGAAATCGTAAAAGGCTTCTGTAGGATTTGCCAGGTGTTTTGGCCACACAGCACACGCACATGGAGTCTCCTGGACTCCAAATACACCAAGTAGCCTGAAGGATTAATGACACATCACTTTTTTTTTCATTTAAATGTAGCTGTACAAAGTATAAAAGTAATACTTTTGATGCATTGCTGTGTTCCAGGTGTCATTCTTTACATCACCACTAGATAGAAGCAAAGTGAAACATGTTCAAACCCTAAAACACGAGGCAGACATTCACATGTCATCAAGCCAGTGTGTGCGCGCTTTGTAGAAATGTAAGCTGATGGTCTGGATTTCCTTTTGCAGAGTTTTTGATGACAATGGAAGTGGAGGGATACCCGAGAGGAGATGAGAACCTGGAGATTCCGGCCTGAAAACCTTCTCTCTCACTGTGTCTTTGTCTCTGTCTTTGACTCCAAGTCTGTTTTACTAATTTCATTTATGTTGTTGTATAATGTAGCTTTGTGTTTGAACTGATTTTGCAAATAAACTAATAAAGGCTATATGGTGATAGGTAGTTGATACTTCTGCAGGGGAATAAGCGCCAGAAGAGCATAAAATACTTTCTGGTGTTTGTACTCCACTTGTAAATGTTTGTATTATTTTCATTCCTCTATTTTTGCTTATGGTCGTTTGCACCTTTTAGCAGTTTTGTCTGTGAAGTCATTTTGTGTGTCTGTTGTGTTTTGTGTTCTCATCAGTTTTTGTGTCTTTGTGTGTTTTCTGTTTGTGGTCATTTTACCCATTTTGCCTATACCAATTTGTATACACAACAGCATTTTTGATGCCTTGTGTTGTAATTGGGAAGTCACTTTGCATGTCTTTGGATGTATCTGTAGCCATCCTTTTGTGTATCCCTTTGATGTCATTTTGTGTGCCTTGTTTGTTTGTAGCTGTTTTATAAGTCATTGTAATATTTCCGAGCTCTTTTTGCCTCTTTTGCCGTCATCATTTGCATCACCTCCTGCATGTATTTCATAAGAGTTTGTAGTCGTTTCCGAGATGTTTTGCGTGACTTTGATTAACATTCCCTAAAAAGAAGGTTAAACAGTCAAACGAAACAATATCATGGCCCCACCTTACGACTGTGGGCTCTACACTTGTGCCTGGTAGTCCCTCAGAGCACTTCCACTCGCTCACTTTTCTTCATGCCATCACAATAATGAGATTTCCGCACAGCCCCTGAAGGCGCTAGGATCCATCCATTCAGCGCGCGCTGCAGCCGTGTAGTAAAAGCCATGTAAAAATGGCGGAGCTGCAGATGCTGCTGGAGGAGGAAATTCCTGCGGGACGAAGAGCGTTGTTGGACAGTTTTACCAACCTGGAAAGAGTCGCGGAGTACTGCGAAAGCAACTATGTCCAGGTACATGCTCATATTTAAGCAGCAAGTGTATAAGTTGGGTGAAATGACACATCGAGGCAATGTCAGTTGGGAGTAGGCGGTTTGGATAGAGGAGTGATGGAATGACCGTGCCAGATTCCGTTATGTTACCCGTGGCTTTTATGTAAAGGGGAAAAGTCACAGCGAATTCAATGCAAACACTGACCCGCTGATGCCTGAATAGGAAGGTTGTCGGGGTCAATTCGGTTTTTTAAAAAATATCCTCAAACACATCTTTACTAGTGAAAAATCAACTTTTGCAAGTGGTTTGCGCAGCACCGTGTTGTTTTCTGATTGAGCGTGACTCCGTGGGAATGTGATGGGTGGATTTTGGTTAGTTTTAAAAGTTTGCTTTAACCGGATTAAGTTTGAATATGTTCACTGAATGGGTGCCGAATTAATTGTCGAGTTGCGTTTTTATAGTAAAATGTCTCTTGCAAAGTTTGTGATGTTTATGTAAACAGGCAATCGCTTGAGCAGAGATGTGTTAATGGGAGTCTGGCGCGACGCTTAACTGGTATGTGATTGTGGCCGATAACTTGCCCCGTAAATCGCTGCTGAGATTTATGATTTACTTTTAATGCTATTCGTCTGATAATTTAAACAAAATATATAAACAGTTTTTATTTATTTATTTTCATCAAATGATTAAGGGAATCTGAAGATAATTGTTAGTTTCAGTCCTAATGAAACATTGTTTCAATTTGCCATCAAAGTGGCAAATACGGCTGTTATGACAAATAAATGTATCAGATTAATCTTTAGTATTATCCATTATAGAGTCCGTTTGTCCTTGAAGATGCAGCTAATGATTAATATCCTCGCTGATTGACCTGGCAGCTTTTTCTTGATACAAATTATGCTTTTTTTTTAATGCTGTTACAGTGGTTGATGCTCATATTAACATGGCCAAAGTTTCAGACCATGAGGTCCATGTATGTTCAAAACATACTTTAGAGTGCTCGAAATGCGCTTTTTCAGACACTTTCTTCTCCTCTTTGCTCTGTATGACGTCAGTGACAGCGGAGATCCCAAATATGGTCATGTCAGGCTCACAACTCTAGGCTAATTTATGCAAATATGACATGGAGGAAAAGGGGTTTGCACTTATTGCTCTTTCCATCGTTGATGGAATCGGACGACGTATGCGTCAAGTGGACATTGTGAAGGGAAGGGGACAAGAGTGGATCTTCTCTGTGGCTGGCAAATGGACCAACAACACCACAAGCAAGACCTGTTCTATCACATACTTTGTACACTGTTTCTATCTGACATTATGCATGCAGGCTGCAAATGTGAACCATAATTTTTGTTTCTGGCTGTAAGCATATAAGGCCCACCACCTGCTTTTCAAACCATGGATGGTCTAAAACAGGGGTGCCCAATCCCAGTCCTCGAGAGCTACTATCCTGCAGCTTTTAGATGCATCCCTACTCCAACACAGCTGAATCAAATGGTTTGATTACCTCTTCAGCATGCCATCGTGTTTGGCAAAGGCCTGATAACAAGCCATTCATTTGATTCGGGTGTGTGGGAACAAGGATGCATCTAAAAGCTGCAGGACGGTAGCTCTCGAGGACCGGGATTGGGCACCCCTGGTCTAAAAGATGGATGTAGCTACCATTATGCCACCTGTTGGTTTGTGAAGTCTTATTTTTGAATTTTCAAGCTGATGTTCCCCCCCACCCCCCAAACGTAATGTTTGTCATGTCATTGAAACCGGACGTGACGAGCAAAGGTTGGATCTAAACTGCACATACAGCAATTTTCAACTGCGACTTACTCGAGGCTGTTGTGTTATAGCACAGTAATTTGTCATGGGCATAATACAGCCCCTTAAATTTAGTGTTAAATTAACACTCATTATCCACTGATGGCTTCTTGAGAATGTGAGATAGTGAGTTAGACACCAGTAGCTGTACTGGGCTGCCATCCCTCCACCCCCGTACTTGCTTAGCGGAGAGTGTATGAGTACGTGGGCAGGCGAGGCTGTTACGGACAACTGTTCCTCCTCAGCTGGTCCTGTATACACACCTGTTCATCGCCACATTTCATTTAGATTCGTGTGTTTGTGTGAGTCTTACTGTCAGTCAACAAGTGAAAGTGCATCAACAGTCTTTCTTCTTTAAAGGCCAGAAGCACACAGGCGCTACATGATGCATCACCGAAGACCGACACAGAAATCTTGTTCTGCACATCTACACTTGATGAATACCACAAGGGCACTTTCTTTTTCCCCTCTTTTATTCCTTCTCCTCTCTATTTCTTCCTTCCTTTATAACCTTTGACCTTTTTATTTCTCAACCTGTTTTCACGCTGTACTAGCTTGGCATTAGCTTCCTCATTTTAGCAGTCACATCAGCAGTAACATGTCATCTTCTCAGGAAAACTGAAAGTCTTTTTTAGCTCGTTAGACTGCTCACACTGCATGTTCAGATTGAGCCTAGCAAGGCTAACTCAGTACCCAGAGGATGGCCTACATTTATGCAGCCAGCAGATGATGTGATTGTTACATAATAGCGCAGTGTGCTGATCCTGTTTTATGGGCTAAATATTTGGATTCAGAGTTTACCCAGGTCAAGTCGTTGTTTGTCTTATGTGGCCACATCCTGGCATCCTTGTGGTCCAAATTCAGATTTAAATCAGTCTAGTGCTTTTTAAGGGTTGGGATTGGGAGGGTTACAGAGTGTCTTTATTCTTTTCATCCAGAATCAACTTTCTGGGATTCCTTACCTGCATCAAGGTGCTTTGAGTGTTCATTTGTTTCCAGTGAACAGAGATTTTCAGTAACATAATGTTGCAACTGTACAAGATACAGTCATGAAACTTTGCACGTCTATGGTTGACATCAAACCATAGACCACACCTGGCTTTGAACAAGGGTGTGGTCAGTTTTGAGCATTAAATAAAGGCTTCCTGGAAGTGGGGAGGACAAGGGCTCCTTCCCATTTTATTTTGTACAATCCTGACATGCAGACAAACACCTGTGAGCAAACACTTGGCAACAGTGAAAAGGGAAAACTCTCTTTTAAGAGGAAGAAACCTCCAGCAGAACCAGGCTCAGGGTGGGGCAGCCATCTGCTGCGATTGGTTGGAGGTGAGAGGAGGTAGATGAGACAAAAGACACACTGTGGAAGCGAGCCAGAGATTAATAATAATGAATGACTAAATGCAGAGAGGTGTATAAAAACGGAGAGCATGAGAAGAGGTAAATGAAGACAAAACACTCAGTGCATTATGGGAAACCCCCACAGCAGCCTAGCCTTATTTAAAAGGATTCAGGGTCACCTCATCCAGCTCTAACTTTATGCTTTATCAGAAAGGAAAGCTGAAGGCTCTGTCTCCCATTCTACTTTTAAATATCCTAGGCACCACAATTGAGCCAGTAGTCTGATGGCAAAATGCTCTAATGGGGTGCTATGAGGTCTTTAACATAAACTGGGGCCTGATTATTCAAGACCTTATAATCTGTTATGTGGTATAAAAACTGATTTCCATGACAAATGTAACCTGAAAATATCTCTTATGTGAACCAGTTGCAAACTGGTCATTAGTTGTGTTTATTAATAAAACTATGTTTGGAAGAGGCAAAGTAGGAGGAGAGTATGAAACTATCGAGTCCGCCTGTATGCACAGTTTCACAGCTGTCTGCAGATATCAGGCTGATGTCAGGAGACACAAACAGCAGGAGCTGAGCTTGTGTGCTGACTTTCCTGTTCTGCCTCTGCTCAAAGTGATAATTAAAGTGGATTTTAATGCTCTGCTCTATTGAAGCCTCTTGTTCTGACTGCCCACAGCTGTGTGGGACTACTAGAATGTGTAAAATATGACAGCTTTGCAGGTGGTGCAGATCTTAATGCTCTGCTGCCATGCATGTGACATCCTTAAATAATACAGCATTTCAATTACACATTATTGGTGGAGTTTTAAGTTGTTGGCTCCTTTTAATAATCGGGGAAAAGTAATTTTTGCTGTTCTTGTGATCAATAATAATGATCATTATTGATCATTAACGTGGTCAGTTTTTAATCAGGGAAATGGTCTATCCTACTTTAGATGTTCATACTTCAAACAGCCATCCAGACTCCTAGCTTTGTCAGGAAAAAAGGCAGAGATGACTGTTCCTGCCTCTTCCAAAGGTGCTGGAAACCCGGTTTTCAATATAACACCACCCACACATCCTCCTCCTTAATGCTGTAGGTTTGTAAACTGAGATAAATTGAAGCTGCACTCTAGAAAGTTAGAGCCTTAAATAGCTGCTTTCTTTTTTACAGAAAGTCTGTTGGAATATTTACTGTAACACAAAGGAAAAGATATTAGAGAAAATGATGAAAAATGGTGAGAAAAAAAGCAGCAAAGCAGGCCGTTACTACTTTTCTTTTTTTCAGATAAATTGCAAAATGTGTGGTTGTTTAGCGCCTTCAGCAAAGAATCCGAGCGAGTCTGAACTGAGCATGTGCAGACACGTTTCTCCTCCTTGCCCCAACTACAGTCCTGTCCTGTTTTGTTCCTTCAGGGTTCTCCACAGCTGGTACCGGTTAGCTGTCAGCAGAGGTAGTTGTAATGTAACTCGACCTCCTGCTGCTCATTGAAAACACATGGTAGCACTGCAGGAAGCTGGACATATACTCTGGTGATGGCTGTGTGCGTGTGTGTGTTTTGGGTTGAAAACCATGGCAATTGGTGTATCAGCCTCCACTTTCATTACTGATGCCAGGAACAGCTCCTGCGGGGGTGAAACACGCTGAACATTTGGAAAGATGGGTTTGTGATCAGAAGCTTGGCAAACCTGAGGTGATCATACATGCAGGCTCATAGAACAAAAGTTGTTTTTTTCTCTTTTTCTAATAATTATGTGATATTCAGCTAGCACTGTATAATTAATGTGTTGTTGCAGTGCAGGTTGTGCAGTGGCACTTCAGAAGGACAGTACAACAGTCAGTGTCCGTTTGGTGCATGGTCACATGACTACCCTCTGTGGAGACCAGGTGGAACTGGATGCCAGCTGATGTAGAGACAGTGTTACTCTTTGATTCCCAATAATCTATTCATAATCAATTTAGTTCAGTTCAGTGATAGCACGTGTCCAACAGAGTGATGTCTGCTTCTGGTACCTTAACACTGGCCTGAGAGTTCAGCTGGGTTTACACTATGATGGTGTTTATGTTACCTAATCAATCAATGTTTATGTTGGCTAAATAAGTAGTTGGCACCAGAAATCCTGGTTTGTTAAGATGATGTTTAAAATGTCCGTTAATAAATCCTAGTAGTTAATAAATCGGCTGGGATTTTTAAGTAACATTACTGCCATATTGTCATACTGCCCAAACTTACTGACCGGGATGCCACCTGGATGGCTCCCAGGTGCATTGGACTGGTTTGGGATTGGGGGCCAGACCTCAGATTACCATGGGGGGGATTTGTCATCTCACATGCATGCGTGGCGTCCCCCGGGATGAGCTGGAGAAAGTGGCTCACACCAAAAACACCGGGGTTATTTTTAAATGACTACTTCCATGAAATAATTCTAAATCTGTGGCAAGTATAGTAAACAAATGGAAAATATTCAGCTTTTTTTCCTCCTTTTTTTTCTACAGTTGGATCTACAGATTTAGATTTTTGTCTTTTTTTTTCTCCGCCAAATGCACTTAGCTGTGTTTCCATTTTTCTTCAGAAATAATCAAATCTGGCTGTTTGTATTCCCAGTTTAACCTGCAGGAGTTTGAGAAAACTCCTGTAACATTTTGTACTGCCACAAAGAACAAAATCACAACCAGTCAGCTGTCGATTCCTTTAAAATGGAAATAAAGCTGGGAGAAAATGTGTCAGCCATTAATTAAGAGTGTCGCACAAGAGGTGGGGAAATTATTGTGATCACAGTGTGTTAGTGGCTGACAGACAAGATGGAAAAGTGTGTGTTGTACATTATTATTATTCATGTTTTACTTACTGTGAGACCAAGTGGATTCGGATTCAATGCAGTTCAAATTCATTTTATTTACTGCTTGGGCTTTGTTTTCTTTACATTATTGAGGATCAATAATAATCACTAGTGTTCATCTGCAAAAGTGATTATGCTTCCTCATTTATATTACCAGACGTTAGAAGCAATGTAAAATTTCATTGTGATTAATACTGCTTGACCCAGCAGCTGTTACCAAGCTGCAGTGATGCTGTGTATTGACATTTAAAAAGAGTGCTTTCACTGAGCGTTAAGAGGGTTGATGATGCTGATTTAAAGAGATAGACTGTTTTTTTTCCTCTTAACTAAACTTTGTGTGACTTTAACTTACAAATTGTCTTTTTTTTAAAGTTCCTCATTGTTCTTCTAGTGTGCACAAAGACTGCTTGTATGTTTTATGTAATCGAGTAATTTAAAAAAATAATTAAAAGTAGAAATACCTCCCAAGCCATTAACTTATATACAGGGAGTGCAGAATTATTAGGCAAATGAGTATTTTGTCCACATCGTCCTCTTCATGCATGTTGTCTTACTCCAAGCTGTATAGGCTCGAAAGCCTACTACCAATTAAGCATATTAGGTGATGTGCATCTCTGTAATGAGAAGGGGTGTGGTCTAATGACATCAACACCCTATATCAGGTGTGCATAATTATTAGGCAATGTCCTTTCCTTTGGCAAAATGGGTCAAAAGAAGGACTTGACAGGCTCAGAAAAGTCAAAAATAGTGAGATATCTTGCAGAGGGATGCAGCAGTCTCAAAATTGCAAAGCTTCTGAAGCGTGATCATCGAACAGTCAAGCGTTTCATTCAAAATGGTCAACAGGGTCGCAAGAAGCGTGTGGAAAAACCACGGCGCAAAATAACTGCCCATGAACTGAGAAAAGTCAAGCGTGCAGCTGCCAAGATGCCACTTGCCACCAGTTTGGCCATATTTCAGAGCTGCAACATCACTGGAGTGCCCAAAAGCACAAGGTGTGCAATACTCAGACACATGGCCAAGGTAAGAAAGGCTGAAAGACGACCACCACTGAACAAGACACACAAGCTGAAACGTCAAGACTGGGCCAAGAAATATCTCAAGACTGGTTTTTCTAAGGTTTTATGGACTGATGAAATGAGAGTGAGTCTTGATGGGCCAGATGGATGGGCCCGTGGCTGGATTGGTAAAGGGCAGAGAGCTCCAGTCCGACTCAGACGCCAGCAAGGTGGAGGTGGAGTACTGGTTTGGGCTGGTATCATCAAAGATGAGCTTGTGGGGCCTTTTCGGGTTGAGGATGGAGTCAAGCTCAACTCCCAGTCCTACTGCCAGTTTCTGGAAGACACCTTCTTCAAGCAGTGGTACAGGAAGAAGTCTGCATCCTTCAAGAAAAACATGGTTTTCATGCAGGACAATGCTCCATCACGCGCGTCCAAGTACTCCACAGCGTGGCTGGCAAGAAAGGGTATAAAAGAAGAAAAACTAATGACATGGCCTCCTTGTTCACCTGAGCTGAACCTCATTGAGAACCTGTGGTCCATCATCAAATGTGAGATTTACAAGGAGGGAAAACAGTACACCTCTCTGAACAGTGTCTGGGAGGCTGTGGTTGCTGCTGCACGCAATGTTGATGGTGAACAGATCAAAACACTGACACAATCCATGGATGGCAGGCTTTTGAGTGTCCTTGCAAAGAAAGGTGGCTATATTGGTCGCTGATTTGTTTTTGTTTTGTTTTTGAATGTCAGAAATGTATATTTGTGAATGTGGAGATGTTATATTGGTTTCACTGGTGAAAATAAATAATTGAAATGGGTATATATTTGTTTTTTGTTAAGTTGCCTAATAATTATGCACAGTAATAGTCACCTGCACACACAGATATCCCCCTAAAATAGCTAAAACTAAAAACAAACTAAAAACTACTTCCAAAAACATTCAGCTTTGATATTAATGAGTTTTTTGGGTTCATTGAGAACATGGTTGTTGTTCAATAATAAAATTATTCCTCAAAAATACAACTTGCCTAATAATTCTGCACTCCCTGTATGTGTACACACAGAGAGCGACCTGTCCTTGTAAGGTAAAAGCAGGCTCTTGGCCGTTGGTGGCTGTCTCTCTCTGACAGAAGCTACAAACAAACCTGTGCTTGGTTTAAGATAAACGGTGTAGTGCAGGGACGGATTCAAAGCCGAAGAGAATTGCACTTCCTTCCATGGTCGTACCTCTCCCAGTTGTTTGTTTGTTAAAATCCATCTCTCTGGCTTTCCCTTTTATTTAAGAGCTGACATAATAAAGGGATGAGATAAAGGGGCAAGAAGTGTATAACATCACATTTACCTTTGCACAGCAGTCATTTGGCGACTGGATCACTGCTCTCAGTTTTTTACATCACTGGGGATTCACAAAGAAGCAAGTAAGGATGGTTTTACCCTGCCAACTGCATCAGTCTGGCTTGTGTTAGCTTATGTTGTGTACTTGTCTTGAATAAGTGGTGGTATTGTGGGATGCTGATGTGGGATATGATTGTCCTTATTTTTCTTTAAATTTCCAGACTGCTGCAGATGTACAGTTTCCGACTGTGTCTTTTGTTATTGAGTTAGTCCTGTGAGCACAGCAGCCCCTCCTACCTGCTCTTCAAACCTTCTGATTGTGAGAGACAGCCAATCGGAAAACTGTTGACCAAAGGAGGGTGGCCTTAAGGAGAGAGCAAAGAAACGGACATGTTTCAGCGAGTGGATTTCTTCTTTCTTCTTTCCCATGAGTGGTTGCCATCTTTACTTTGCACGTTGTACTCATCACTGGTGTCCTGACTTATCTCAGAATCACTGGCTACGCTGATGTTGGAGATGGTGCCACCATTATTCTGTGGGTTTCTGTGGTCTTCGGTGTCTTCTATCTCTTCATGTAATCCCACACTGACTCTGTGATGTGGAGATGAGGGCTCCGTGGAGGCTGTACCATCTGCTGTTTTTCTTAAGATGTCTTGACATTTACGAGCAGCATTTGCCGCCACACTTTGTGGCTGTTTTTAAATGTTGATCTTAGAATAATTAACAGTAGGAATGTGGCTAATAGACCAGAGTCTGTTTTGTTTAAAAAAAATAAATGAATTAAAAAAGAGGTCAGGGGAATTAGAGCATGCTTATGATTCTACATAGGTCTGATATGATTTATGTACATGAACTTGGAAAAAGAAGTTGGAAAAAGGGAGGAGGGGATAACATCAACAGCATCATTACGTGTGCGGCTAAGTGTGTGCTGCTTTGCCTTCGCCTCAGGCCAGAGGAGGCATCCCTCCAACTAGGTCACTGCTAACAGGGTATCAGATGGCTGATGAGAACGAAGGGAGAGAAAAATAGGAGATATTAGGATGATGTGATAAAGAGGGAGGAGAGGAGAGGAAAGGGAGATGACTAAGACAGAAGAGGATGGAAGAATAGGGAAGGAGGCGGGCTGATTGTAGATTAGACAGTGAAGCAAAGATAAAAATGAGAATATTTATCAAAAAGGACTGGACTCAAAAGTTACGTTCTTCATTAAGACTTAGAAAGTTTGTGGATGCTGACTTTTGCTGTCATGGACCTCCTCAAAAAATGGGGCTGAATTTATGAATTTATTCACTCTTTTAAACTCTCGCTGGCACGGTGGTTAGCACTATTGCCTCACAGAAGGAGGTCCTGAGTCCCCCGTGTTTGTGTGGGTTCTCTCCGGGTACTTCAGCTTCCTCCCACAGTCCAAAGACATGCAGTTAGTCGGTTTAGGTTATGTGGTCATTCTAAATCGCCCATGTGTGCGAATGGTTGTCTGTCGCAATGTGTTAGCCCTGCAACAGACTGGTGACCTGTCCAGCGTGTACCCTGCCTCTTGCCCTAAGACAGCTGGGTTAGGCTCTACCCAGCTGTGTCGCAAAATAAACTGTTTATGGCAATATTCTTTCACCGTTCTGATGGTCACTGTAGTGGCTATGTTAATTTCTTAAAGTTCTCTCTTTCTCTTATATTTAATATAACCACTCTATGGACGGACAAGAGCCTGTTTTTATGCGTTGTCGTTAGCAACAACGACGGTAAAACCATCGCGTGTCCGCTTGTTTATTTTCCACATAAACCTTTCAGAATAAAGCTCAAGATCCTGTTGAGACTTTTCAAAATAAACTGAATCACGTGAAAGAGTATGCAGTGTTTACGGATGAGAAGCAAAAAAGAGCCGCCAGGTGCTAAAAAATAAACCTTAGACTCAAACGTTAGAACAGGCTTTTCGCCGCAGCACGCCGTGTAATAAATACTCACAAAGAAAACAGCGGCCGTTACAACTTATGTCTAACAATGTATAGTGTCATGCATCGGTTAAAACATTCGACTCCAGGTACACGACACCCAGCTGGAAACACTTCACGCAAGTCGAGCTGCCCGAGATTCACAGAATTTTCATAAAATGTAAAATTTTTCTGATTTATATCGTTATCGGACGATAGATGTCTTATATCGGGATATGAGATTTTGGTCATATCACACAGCCCTAACGTCACACACAACGCGCTCTGTTTAGACCCAGACCAAACTGTTTCAGACTTTACGTTTCCCAATTTTGCTTTAAGTTATTTTGTTATTTACATATGGCCTAATAATTAACCTTATTGCTGTTTTAGAGGAGCGGTGCTTCCAAGGATAGCTGCAGATTTCTGTCAGAATCTACAGATTATGCAGTACAAATAAAATGTTCACGTTTCTCCAACGTTGTCTTCCCAGCAGTTTAACTGACATCTACACTGGATGGTTCATGTTGTCTTCTCCGGCGCTGATAATTGGCGTCTGTCTTGTGTCAGTGATGTAAAAGACGGATTTAATGCGACATGGCCATTCAAACTGCAGACGCTTTCTAAAACATCAGATATGTATCGGATTGAGTACCACATACGAAAGTGACCCAGGTCGGATTTGAAAATATCGGATTTGAGCTGTTCACACTGTCATTCCATGATCAGATATGGGTCGCATAGGGTCAAAAAAGTTGGATTTGATGCGTTTTCACCTGCAGTGTGAACATAGCCTTTGTCTCCCATATTCTCACTTCTGGATGTAGTCTGTACAGTTCCCACATTGGTGCCATCAGACATGCCCCAAGCTGGCAGGTGAAAAACCGTTTAACACCACATCTGACTGAAACCAATATTTGTGCTCTCAGATAAGTGCTAGAAAAGGTCAGTGCTGCAGTGCGTGTTTGAAAACCGCTTCAGTCAAAAAAAGGTGGTGACTATTTCTGTTTAAATGTCACAGTCTGGCGAGAGCAGACTGTATGTATTGTGAAGAGTGGACCCAAAATGCAGACACCAAGGAACTTGGATCAAAACTTGAGTAACAAAAGGCGAGCCGTTTAATGAGGCTGGCAGAAAAGGTACAAATAACGGGCAAGGCAAACAGAAATAAAACTAACATTAACCTAAACTGGGAGAACTAAACAAACAACATGGAAAAACCTGGACGTGAAACCTAGAAACATGGCATGGAGAACATGGCGTGAACAACAGACGACCTGACAATCACACACTGAAAACAGAGGACTTAAATACACAGGAGGTGATTAGGGGAAGTGGAGACACATGAGGAAACAGCTGGCACACATGAACATAATGACGTCACAGTGGGAGAGTAAAACTGAACATGATGAACACAGAACACCAGACCTCTTCACAATAAAACAGGAAACATAATGAGACATAGACATGACAACCCGAACTTGACAACGTAAGACACAGACATGAAACGCATGAAGAGCAGGGGAGATTTAACATGGTTGGAAACACGAGGGGAAAATAATAACTAGAAACACTTAGGCATAATAATACAAACTTGATAACAAATGACACGCAGCATGAAACACGAAGGTTGAGGGGAAACTTAAATACAGGGGAAGAAAACACAAGGAGTCTAATAACCAAATGAACTTAGATAACCTAATGAACAAAATAAACTCAAACTTAAAACGCTGGGTCAAAAGACCCAGGATCATGACAGAGCCCCCCCTTCAAGGGCGGATTCCAGACGCCCAAAACCATGAACAAAGAAAAGAAGCAGCAAGAAAACAAACACGAAACAAAAACAACACAACCCACCCAGGGCGGGCGGTGGGGGCCCAGGATGGAGGGCCAGAAACAAAACAAAGAAACCGAAGCACTCAGTCCAAACACAAGGGCTTAAGAGTCCGAGACCCTGTTTCAGGAGGGCGACCATGATCTTGGCAGAAAAGGAGTTCATGGCACAGTAGTTCAGGTGGCCGACCTGGAGGCCGATGGCACAGTAGTCCATAGTTCAAGGGTTCAGGGGGCCGGCCATGTGGAAGGTGGCAGTGGAGAAGCAAGCATGGCTGGCCACACTCGGGAGGCTTGGCTCGCGGCCGGCGGTGACGTGGACGAGACCCGTCGGGCGGCTTGGCTGGCGGCCGGCGGCAGTGTGGACGTGGACGAGACCCGTCGGGCGGCTTGGCTGGCGGCCGGCGGCAGTGTGGACGTGGACGAGACCCGTCGGGCGGCTTGGCTGGCGGCCGGCGGCAGTGTGGACGTGGACGTGACCCCTCGGGTGGCTTGGCTGGCGGGACGAGCAGAGGCGTGGCGTCGACCACTGGCTGGGTCGTGGCAGGCGAGACGAGCACAGGCGTGGCTGAACCTCCAGCTGGCGAGACGAGCACAGGCGTGGCTGAACCTCCAGCTGGCGCAACAGGACCAGGCGTAGCAGAAGCACAGGCAGAGGCCGAAGACTCTGACGAGGCCGAAGACTCTGACGAGGCCGAAGACTCTGACGAGGCCGAAGACTCTGACGAGGCCGGGCCAGACGAGGCCGGGCCAGACGAGGACGAAGACTCTGACGAGGCCGGGCCAGACGAGGACGAAGACTCTGAGGCTGAAGCCGGAGCCGGACCAGGTGGAGCAGGAGCAGCTGATGCAGAGGCCGGACCGGGCGAGGATGAAGGCTCTGAGGCTGCGGCTGACGAAGCACAGGCTGGAGCTGCGGCTGACGAAGCACAGGCTGGAGCTGCGGCTGACGAAGCACAGGCTGGAGCTGCGGCTGACGAAGCACAGGCTGGAGCTGCGGCTGACGAAGCACAGGCTGGAGCTGGTCCTGGCGTAGCAGAGGCAGAACCAGGTGACAGTGAGGCAGCCACAGGTGGTGAAGCAGAAGGTGGCCAGACGGGCTCCTCAGGCCCTCCAGACGAAGCACGAGGCTGGACGGGCTCCTCGGGCCCGCCAGCAGACGAAGCACGAGGCTGGACGGGCTCCTCGGGCCCGCCAGCAGACGAAGCACGAGGCTGGACGGGCTCCTCGGGCCCCCCAGCTGACGTGGCACGAGGCTGGACGGGCTCCTCGGGCCCCCCAGCTGACGTGGCACGAGGCTGGACGGGCTCCTCGGGCCCCCCAGCTGACGAGGCACGGTGCTGGACGGGCTCCTCGGGCCCCCCAGCTGACGAGGCGTGGTGCTGGACGGGCTCCTCGGGCCCCCCAGCTGACGAGGCGTGAGGCTGGACGGGCTCCTCGGGCCCGCCAGCAGACGTGGCGTGAGGCTGGACGGGCTCCTCGGGCCCGCCAGCAGACGTGGCGTGAGGCTGGACGGGCTCCTCGGGCCCCCCAGCTGACGTGGCATGAGGCTGGACGGGCTCCTCGGGCCCTCCAGCTGACGCTGAAATAGGCTGCACAAACTCCAACTCAGCCCCTGGCTCCAATCTGGCCTGGATCTCGGTCCCACAGTGGCTTAGCTGAGCCTCATGGCTAGCACTTCCAGTGCAAAATGTCCTATAATTTGGCTTCTTGGAAGCAAAGTTCATAGCATGATCAATACACTGGGATGCTAGGTAGTTGTGCAGAGGGATAAGATATTCCGTGGAAGACTTGGCTGGTGATTTTTCAGTCTTAGTCATTTCATAAACATGCCCATGAACCTTTAAGGCAGTGTTTGTTCCAATATTGTCCTTAGAAAAAACGCGTGGATTCAGAATACAATCACCCACCTCATGTTGCTGTGAGCCGTGGTGACGACCTGGACGCCGCCTCCTCCTGGAAGCGGTGGTTGTGGAGGCCGGCGCCGCTACAGCTGAGGTGAATGTAGCACTGGAAGCAGCCACCGGTTGAGGTGAGGGAAACGCAGCACTTCTCTGCTGCAGTGGCGACATGGACATGGAGACAGGTGAGAGACTGAATAAGCCGACTCTTACTCCTGTAGCCGGTGAAGGAAGAGCTGCATCACCGCAGGGCTGGTGTGATTCAGCCTGCACACTGGGCACCTGCTCAGACGATGATGGTGAGGCAGAGGAGATCGTGGCTGTAGCAAACTTCTTTAAATCTGCAGGCAGGCAGTCCATAAAACCTGGGTTAGCCGTGGCTATCCGGGTCAACTGAGCCCGAATAGCCTCCTTCTCCTCCCCCTGCTTCCCTGCACAGGAGATAATCCAAAGTCCACGAAGCTGTGTAACACGAATCTTGAATTCAAAAAAGTCACTGAAATAAATGTCCGCTGGGTCCAGCATGGTCAGGTCGTTCTGTCACAGTCTGGCGAGAGCAGACTGTATGTATTGTGAAGAGTGGACCCAAAATGCAGACACCAAGGAACTTGGATCAAAACTTGAGTAACAAAAGGCGAGCCGTTTAATGAGGCTGGCAGAAAAGGTACAAATAACGGGCAAGGCAAACAGAAATAAAACTAACATTAACCTAAACTGGGAGAACTAAACAAACAACATGGAAAAACCTGGACATGAAACCTAGAAACATGGCATGGAGAACATGGCGTGAACAACAGACGACCTGACAATCACACACTGAAAACAGAGGACTTAAATACACAGGAGGTGATTAGGGGAAGTGGAGACACATGAGGAAACAGCTGGCACACATGAACATAATGACGTCACAGTGGGAGAGTAAAACTGAACATGATGAACACAGAACACCAGACCTCTTCACAATAAAACAGGAAACATAATGAGACATAGACATGACAACCCGAACTTGACAACGTAAGACACAGACATGAAACGCATGAAGAGCAGGGGAGATTTAACATGGTTGGAAACACGAGGGGAAAATAATAACTAGAAACACTTAGGCATAATAATACAAACTTGATAACAAATGACACGCAGCATGAAACATGAAGGTTGAGGGGAAACTTAAATACAGGGGAAGAAAACACAAGGAGTCTAATAACCAAATGAACTTAGATAACCTAATGAACAAAATAAACTCAAACTTAAAACGCTGGGTCAAAAGACCCAGGATCATGACATTAAAATCTTTAACTCAGTGGTTAATCCTTGCTCTGATGTTTCGATGGATGCCTCCCTGACCCTCTGTGAAAAATTTCTAAATCATTTTATAGATAAGATCTCAGTGTTAAGGGCCCCACATTCTCCGGTAGTAAATCAAGCCCCAGTTTCCGAATGGTCAACGGTTTTTCAACAGTTTGAACCTGTGTCGTTCTCGACTTTAAATGAAATAATTAATAACCTGAGAAGCTCAAATTCTCTGCATGACATTATTCCTTCTCGTATCATTAAGGATGGATTGAATACAATCGGGTCCTGTATCTTATTTTTAACTCATCACTGTTATCTGGCTGTGTTCCGACTGTCTTTAAACATGCAGTCGTGCAACCTGTTATCAAGAAAAGCAGCCTTGATCATAACACTCTAGCAAATTACAGGCAGATTTCTAAACTCCCTTTCATGTCAAACATTTTAGAGAAAATAGTGCTTCAGCAACTACAGACCCATTTAGAGAGAAACGGTATAAGTGATAAATTCCAGTCTGGATTTTAAACCGCGTCACAGCACCGAAACTGCCCTACTAAGAGTCTTCAATGACCTCCTTCTAATCGCTGACTCCGGGCGCTCTGCGGTCTTAGTTCTATTAGATTTGACTTCAGCCTTTGACACGGTTGACCATGATATTCTTTTGGCAAGCTTAGAACAAGTAGCAGGCCTTAAAGGAAATGTTCTCTCATGGTTTAAATCATATTTTTCTGAGAGGTCGTTCTCTGTCATGATGGGAAAATATTCCTCTTCTTCTGCCCTTTGTTGCTGTGGTGTGCCCCAGGGCTCGGTACTGGGTCCTGTGTTGTTTTCTCTGTACATGTTGCCCTTGGGCTCCATTTTTGAAAAACATAATGTCTCTTTTCACTGCTATGCTGATGATATTCAAATCTACCTCCACTTGACTGGGGATGTTTCATCTTCACTACAGCTTCTGTTTGATTGTCTGAGGGATGTCAAAGACTGGTTATCACGTAACTCTCTTACTTTAAATGAAAAGAAGACAGAAATGATTGTTTTTGATAGAAATATGCCTCTGGGGCAACTGACTGGTACACTTGGGCCTGTTGCTAACCACCTCACTGATGCTGCTAGGAATCTTGGAGTTTCCATGGATAGTTCCTTCAAACTAGATAAACAGGTGTCTACTGTGGTAAAAACCAGCTTCCACCAACTACGCCTAATTTCTAAGGCTAAACCTTATATACCACGCAATGATCTGGAGAAACTCATTCATGCTTTCATCACTTCAAGACTAGATTATTGTAATTCTCTCTACTTGGGCCTACAATCTTCCCTCCTTCAGCGATTGCAGCTGGTCCAAAATGCTGCAGCACGTCTCTTAACAGGCACTAGAAAGTATGATTCTATCACCCCTGTTCTGGCCAACTTACACTGGCTTCCTATTAAATATCGAATTGATTTTAAAATTTTATTGTTTACTTATAAAATCCTAAATAATATGGCACCTGACTACCTAGCTGATCTCCTCTGTCTGTATAGCCCTAAGAGAGCACTACGATCATCGGGCCAACTGCTCTTAGTGCAACCTAGGTCTCTGCTGAAGACCAGAGGAGGCCGTGCCTTTGCTGTTGCTGCACCCAGGTTATGGAATATTCTTCCTCTTCATATTCGCGCATCAGATTCTATTCAATCTTTTAAATCACGTCTAAAAACGTACTTGTTTAACCTGGCATTCAAGGCTAATTAGGGTAATTTACATCTGGCTTTGCATTTCGATTATGTAATTATTTTATATCTGTAATTTATATTTTATATTGTGATTTTTATCTGTATCATGATTTTACTGGAAAGCACTTTTGTGTACTTCAGCCTTTAAAATGTGCTATATAAATAAATTTTGATTGATTTTTTTTTTTTTTTTTTTTTTTTAAACAAATCACTGTATTACATTTTTAGGAATTTAATTAAGAGTAATTAAAATATCATTGTTCCCTATCAAGGTGTGGGGGCATGGGAGTGGGGACAGCTGGCTTGGGAATGCCTCTGGATCTGGATCTGGATAAGCAATTGAAAATGCATGGATGGAGTGATGGATGAAATGAGGAGCAGTGATAAATTTAGTGTGCAGACATCTGCAGCCTCAACATACTGCTGATAATCAGTTACTGTTACACTGTGTATTCTGACCTGATTTAAGCAGATAACACTAAACAAGATCACCATTACACTACACTGGGATGTCCACAACCTTTATGTAGAAATGTTATGTCTCATAAATCAAATAGACTGCCAGATTCCTAGAATCAGCACATGAAGCATTAATAAGGCAGACGGCAGAGAATTCGAGCCCTCGCGGTGACAAAAATATAATGTTGAAAAAATAGAACTTGCTACAAGTTCTCTGTCTACCCATTTGGAATGTAAAATATGAAAATAAAATCTCACTGTGCTCTTCGAAGTGTTAAAACACTGAGCTGAGCCGTCACAGCAGGCGTCACCTAAAACAGCTGGAAAGTGCTGCACAGCTCGCTGAGGGCAGAGGTCACCGCTTGAGCCTCTGTAACACCTGCTGTTCTCTTTTCTTTTTGCTCTGCTCTCACACATAGTTTATTATGACGTCGGCGTGCGGTTTTTGTTTTTACGCTGTAACAATAGCGACTTCAAATGCAGCATTGTGTCTCTGACTTGGTGAAGCACTTGCTGGTTTGCTTTGAGATTCGTGACACCACTTCTCAGTGTTTTCTTTAATTATGTCACTGAAGAAGTTTTAATGGTTTAGACTCTGCGACTGAATGTAGGGCTCTGGGTCATCTAAACCTATGACACAAACTCTTTGTGTGTGTTTCCGTTGGTGTTGTCTATTGATAATGTATTTCAAGTCTCTATAAGTGTGTAGTTTGTGTGTGTGTGAGAGTACGTGTGTAACACAGAGGCACACATAGATGTCAGTGTGTTTCTTGTCAACCTCGGGCGTGAATGAGTTTGCACTGACCTACATTGTGTTTCAGCAATTATACACACACATGTTGGGCTTTCTGTAGTCGTGGGGACCATAATTCCCTTGCCCCTCAGCTCAACACTGACCTTTATATAACATAAATTATAAATCCCCCGATCAGTTGGAGGGCGTATTTTAAAAGTGAGGAACAGCCAAAATGACCTCACTTCCCACATATGTCCTCGATCCTAAGTTATAAATCACATGTTGGTCCTCACAGAGATTTACAAGCATGCACACACTCTCTTTATACATACAGTACACATGTGAACTCACACATGTAGTTGCTGATGCATGCTGACACGTGCAGTCATGCAAACACACACACATTCTGCCAGCTTCTCTCGATAAAATGCTGACTGTGACATTCCAGCAGAAATCATAAAGGTTTTATTCATGTGTATGTCTGTTACTGTGAGGACTAGTTTTGACATTTCTCACTATTTTTGTGGTATTTCATTGATTTGCTGCAAACTAGGCTTCACAGATCAACTACAATTATTCACGTCATAAATTCATACTAAGTAGGGAGTTAGCCAAACGAGGTCCACCTGAGCATGACTGGGCAAGCAAGGCATGTAATAGAACATTTCTAGTCTGAAAAATCCTCATCCGTTTTATCAGCCCCACGTTCGTGTGATATTTCTCATTTCCAAGCTTCATTTTTCTGTCTGTGTCTGTGAGTAAAATGGTTGCACTCTGTGACTCCTGTCCTGAATCTGTCTCCTCTCTCCCCGCAGTCTGCAGACAAGGAGCGGGCGCTGGAGGAAACAAAGAGCTACACCACACAGTCTCTGGCCAGCGTCGCCTACCTCATCAACACGCTGGCCAACAATGTGCTGCAGATGCTGGACATCCAGGCCTCACAACTCCGCCGCATGGAGAGCTCCGTCAACCATATTTCACAGGTCTGCTGAACTTTGAATGTTCTCATTTCTTCTTAGAGGATTAAACAGCCGCTTTGTACGTGTGAGGGATGACGTTTAATGAAAATTCCTCCTCGCACTGCCTTTGTTATCCAAGTCAGGCGTCCAGAGGCACGCTGAAGGTTTCAAACTGTAAACATGATCTAAAATATGAAGTTTGTGAGCAGGAAGGCCCATATACAAAGACACTGGTACACACAATGCACAAAATTATACACACCCGCAAGAGGGCTCCTAAATGAAAGAACAGAACATGCAATCATGTATGAATGCATTTATGTTCAGCAGCCCAGGAGGAGTTTGTGTTTACAAATAGGAGGCAAAAATGCAGAATGTTCAGCAGTAACATAGTGAAAAGAGGTCAAATTATTAGCAGAAAGTGGCGATGGTGGAGAAACTAGCCCTTTTTTTTTCTGTACACACTATACTAAGATAAACAGGCTTTGATTGGTAATGGGTTTTTTTAGGGTTCAGGGTTAAAGCATCAAACAATCTTTAAATCAGTATTTTTTATGATGGTGTATGCAATGAAAACAGACACAATGTTTATGGTGTCTCTGTAGAGAGAGTGTGCGGCTCCTCTTTGCTTTGAGTTTTATAATGAGCTTCAGCTCAGGGTTTGGCTGTCTGACTACAACTTCAAACCGCGTTTGTTTCACTCTATCGGCATAAGAACATCTTTTTCAGCAGCAGCAGGGAGCTGTTTTCAGAGAAGCGTTAAAAGGCCACTGTGCACTGTTCGGCTCTGTCTGTGAAGTGAAAAACACTTGTACCTTTAAATGTTAATGGGTAATGTTGGAATCATGGAGACGGGGTGTTTTCGAACCAGGTTAATACTCTATGCAAACGTAATTCTGTGTACGATCACCGTCAAATCCACGAAGACTCTAAAATGTGATACCAGTGTTCCTGTTTCTCCTGCAGGGGTTCTTTTAATCTTGTTTACATGACTTACAGTAATATTGGATGCTATAGTAAATGAACAGTAATCACTATGTCCTAACTGTTGGAGGACAAAGAACACAGAGCTCTAATTTTGTTTCTGTCAGCTGCTTGGATGAATAAAACCACCTGTAAGTGTGATTGCACCCAACAGTGAAGTGAAAGTGTGTGGTGCTGCCAGGGATCCGATCAGGCTTACACAACACTCTGCACCCACACATCTCACACTGCAGCTGTGTCCAACTTATTCCTGTTCCTAGAAAAACTCTGAGCTGACACGTCGCTCAGTGCACTCTATTGAGAAAAGAGCTATTTTCATTCACTGAGTGTTTAAATCCTCAACAGTCTCTTCACAGAGCAACTCTGTGCTTTGAGGAATAATCGTAGTTTTCAGTGGTACAGGGGCTCCATTCTCCTCGTCGGACCTCCGAATAATTAGTATAATCGGAATGCTCTGTAAGCAGAAATAATGAGATGCTTCTGTCCCTGTTATATCGGGCCAGGCTGTGGTCGCATGTCATAATTGCCGCTTTCTGTTCTGTGAGACACAGTCACATCCGTTGTGTAGGCGAACGCTTCATGCGGTGAGGAATTGCACTGAGATGATCTTTAAAAAATCCATTTTGCATTTGCATGCTGCAGCGGCCGATAGGAGTCGTGGAAGGTGAGGCAGAGATGTCCCGGCGTGCTCGTAGCGCAGGCCGGATGCTCTGTTTTTATTGGCGTGGAAGTTCCTCATCTCTGCTCTAAAACAATCAAATACACTTTTACTGACCTTTGAAAAAACTGGCTACTACATAATATACTGCTGGAGAGTGTAATCTGTCATAATACAGCATAATTTATTAGTAGACTTCTACTTAGCCTGGGAAAAGCCATCGAGAAATGCAGACTGAGCCAAACAATTATCTCAACTTCACAGTGTGCAGATGACTCTCAAAGCTGTCACTACAATGTAGATTAACCTCGTTGGACTATAACTGCAAATAAATAAACCAACAAACCTCTTGACAAGAGGTGGGACTTACCCAACACCCCACACACACAATACTTCACTCACAATGCGATTGTGGGGATTTTTAGCATTTTGCGATATGCTGAGTATTGCAATAACACATATTGTTATTTATCACCTTTTCCAAAACAAATTTAAAAAATAAGAATGTTGGGCTTTAGCCTGGTTTTCGCATGCAGCATGACAATTTGAGTTTGTATTATGAGTCTAAATCTGCAAAATAATTAGGATAAGTTTAGTAGTGTAGTGGAATAAATGGCATTTCTCTCTTTAAGTATCCCCCTCCAGGCTGTAAGTGTCATTGTTCTGGAGAGAGGAGGCAGCTGCTGTCAGCCTGCAGCAAAGTTTCAAAACTTCATGTTTAAAAATTAAACAATCATTTTATCTACACACAGACAGCTCTCGTGTTAGCTTGTTCTTTTTTTTTTTTTTTTTTTTTTTTTTTTTTTTTTGGCCTGTCCCGTTTGGCTCTTTTGCCATCAGAATTGTTGTCTAAAGGCAAAGAAAGATGCCCAACGGATTTACTTTACCAAACTGACCATCCCAGCCTTTCCGTAATGGTCCATTTGATTCACCTTTTATTGTTTATTTTATTTTCACTTACTGAATACGGGACAGACTTGACTGGGGGAAAGAAGGGGAGAAAGAAAGAGGGAAAGAGAAACAGCTGAGAAGAGGGACGGGGGAGAAGGGCAAAAACCAAAAACCAACAGAACGGGCAGAGAAAAAAAATGCATATATCAATCACCTGGATCACCTGCTGAGAAAGAAAAAAGAAAGCAAGCAGAAGAGAACAAGAGTAATAGAATAAACAACATCACAATGATATATGGGAATATGACAGTAAATACTAAATGTTAAACATTATTGTGCAGCACATAAGATCAACAGAACACAGTGTGCTTTGAGGTAGGAGCCAAAAAGGGTGTAGTTTGTGGGTGTGATCACCCGTGTGTACACCTGTGAGCATGGACGCGCTTGTTTTTTGTTTTTTTAAAAGGTTCCTTCATGTAATAATCTGCTAGAGGGTGTGGGGGGGCCACAGCCCCGTCCTCCAGGGCGTGAAGCAGGTGTGGAGGAGATCAAAACTCCAGACATCCAGAGGCCCCCAGAACACAAGAGACCAAGGAAGACCAACAGAGGGGCAGCTGCGCCACTGTCCCAGAGAGAGCTGAGGAGAGTCCCAGATGAGGGCTCACTCAGCAGCCGCGGAGCAGAAGCCAGGGGGAGTTGCAGTGACGCGCCCGTGAGCTCCGCCGGCAGCCAGCTGCACCTGAGTGACCGAGCCCCAGGCCGAGAGGCCGGGGGCACCCCACCTCCGAAGTGGCCCGAGCGAGCCCCAGGCTCCAGGCCCCGATAAGCGGCCGCCAAGGAGTGAGCCGGTGTGTACCTGGACGCCCATCCCCGGACACAAAGAACCACCAACGCACCGATGTCTGAGGGGGTCCGCCACTGGCAGGGGAAGTGGTGGTAGGGGGAGATAGGCCTCCAAACCTTGGAGGGCCTAAGATGTCCCCAGAGAGGTGGCGCCTGACACCCAACCTGACATATAGACACAGACATACAGGCACACACAGATACAAACATCCATTCCCACCCTCATGCTCTCATATGCACTTACTCCACACTCAACCAACGTGGAGACAGACATAAAGAGACGTTGTACACACGATCACACTCCCCAAGCGTACTCTACAAACCGGGTCTAGGTGCCCTCGCCCCTGGAGGGGGGAACTGCACCCAGACCCAGGTGGTGTTTCCCTTTTCCCTGCGGTGGGGGGAGGCAGACCGCCCCGACTCCGCAGCAGCAGGAAGGCTCCACACTCCAGACCGCAGTCGGACGGCCAACTCCTCCTCCTAGCCCCCCTGCTCCAGCAGGTCGCAGAGAACGGGGGTGAGAGAAGACTCCAAACCTCCCTCCACCCGCTCATTGTAATGTTGATGCATGTGTGTTCTAAGGTGCATTTAAAACCCAGGAGGGCATGGAGCTACCTGCCAGAGAGCAGCAGGTAAGCGCATGGTCCCTCCTGCTAGCCCTCAATGTCTACGTGTATTTAAAATTGAGAGGTGGGCAACGATGCCAGGGGTGGGGTGTACACCCTGATGGTACTTTGGACTCCGTGTATCGTGCCCACCCCCAAGATCCTATATGTATGTGTAATGAGAGTGTGAGTAATGTGAATGTCTAAGTTGTGGGATAAAATTGAGGCAGAGGCAGCCAGAAGGGGACAGAGGGGGGGGTAGCCTCCTCTGCACCCTGGTGACATACCCCTACTCCAAGGCCCTGCATGTGTGGGTGGTTGTGGTGGAGCGGGAAGAGGGAGGCAGCTGGAGATGGGGAGGGAAGGAAGGGAGGGGCAAGTGACCCCTCCCTGGGGCCAGCTCCCCCGCTGACCCCAGTAGGCACCCCCATACTCCGCGACCCGCCAGGGAAAGGGGGCCCAGGCCCATCCAGACCGGGCCCAGTGCAGCAGCGCCGCCCGGCCCCACAGGGCTTGTTCTTTATTCCATTGCACAGTCTGTGCTTAAAACAACCAGGTGGTACACAGGAGCACTTCTCTTCAACTTCTTTTAACAGGTTTCTTCATGGCTCTCCACCTGCCAAAGTTTTGAAAGCTGTTGTCATATCTAGAAAAACACTTTCCTTTAACCACTTGGGTTCTCTGTCTCGGCTGTGGCGCTGCAGTGTTTCTTCTGTGTATGTGTCAGAGAGGAGATGCCATAAACCTGTCATCAATCAATCAATCAATCTTTATTTATAAAGCACTTTTCATACAGAAAAAATGTAGCACAAAGTGCTTTACATAGTTAAAAGCAGCCCACCCCACCCTCCAACTCACTCCCCACACTCTCAATACACATATATCCCCCCACCCACACACACATACACACACGCGCACACTTAAAGAGTAAAAATTGGGCTGGGCTCGCATGAGCCAAGTGAGGAAACATTATAACAGAGAGCCGTCTGCACCGGGAGCCGGTCACAGACCGCAGCCTCCGGGCTGGGCACACAGCAGGAGGGAGGCCAAGGAGCCCCCCAACCAGGCTGAGAGGACCCCAGAGACCCAGCAGCCACGGTCAATAGCAGCCCCGGTGCAGAGAGCGCCCTCCGAGGAAACACTGGAGATATGACGCAATACAATATATACAGGGTAAAATGATAAAATAAATAAGAACAGGATACAATATAAATATAAATAGAGTAAGAAGATTAAAAAATGAATAAGAATAAAATCTAAAAATATTAGGTAAATCCTAAATTAATAATAGAATGACAGGATAGAATAAATAAGCATAAAAAATAAATAAACGCTAAGTAAAAGCTAAATTAAAAAGGTGGGTCTTGAGCCTGTTCTTAAAAACATGTACGTTCTCTGCGGCCCTGAGCTCCTCCGGCAGGCTGTTCCACAGACGAGGACCATACCACTGAAAAGCTGCCTCTCCGTGAGTATGTGTCCTGACTTTAGGGACAATCAAAAGGCCAGTACCAGAGGACCTCAGGGTCCGCGAGGGTTCGTATGGTAAAAGCAGATCTGAGAGATAAGAAGGCCCAAGACCATTATGTGAGCATTAACTTCACTGTTTGGTCAGAAGCTGCTCGGGCTGATCTGCAAGGACACTGTGAACTCGGTGTCTGTTTATTTCTCTTACTGGCTGCATGCAGCTCATATAATTCAACTTCACTTGGACCACACATGGGACCCAGTGGCCATGCAGCAGCTGTTTAAAACAATAAGAATTATTGTTTGCGAAATACATTGCAGCCTTCTGAGGGATTAAAGTAAAGACACGCGCTGCACGCTGTTGGAAGGCTGTGATTAATGGAGCACTAGAGCGAGCAGCGTATGATCAGTGTTTCCAGTAATAATTTTGAAGTGAAAGGAACATCCAGGACCAAAGCGATTCAGGACACCATCACTGTGGTGCACTTCTAATACACACAGGAGTGTACAGGTTTCTGTTCTAGACTAAAACATGTAATGAGTATGTCCCTCACTCAACAAGGGGAAATATGCTACATGAAGTTTGCACTTGCTTAAGAATGACGCTCATCATGCATCAACATCTTAATTAAACAAGAAGCTTAATTTAGCAGAGAAAAATGTTAATGTCAAAGTTTTAATCCTGAGTTATTTTTTTCAAAGCTCCCATTTAAACGTGATTGATTGTGATTGTTACCTCTGCCAAGGAGGTTATGTATTTGGTAAAACGCTGGATCCATGCTTTTTATTCCCTTTATAAACATGATAGCTGGAAAAGCTTTGAATGAATACTGATAGAACTTTGTAGGTGTGTAGAGTACGCTCATTGTAATAAATGGCCTGTATTTATATAGCGCTTTACTAGTCCCTAAGGACCCCAAAGTGCTTTACACATCCTGTCATCCACCCATTCACACACACAGTCACACACTGGTGATGGCAGCTACATTGTAGCCACAGCCACCCTGAGGCGCACTGACAGAGGCGAGGCTGCCGGACACTGGCGCCACCGGGCCCTCTGACCACCACCAGTAGGCAACGGGTGAAGTGTCTTGCCCAAGGACACAACGACCGAGACTGTCCAAGCCGGGGCTCGAACCAGCAACCTTCCAATTACAAGGCGAACTCCCAACTCTTGAGCCACAATATTGTATTAAAGTTTTTCTCATATCCACCAAGGTTTTGAAGGTCAGCTTAAGGTTTATTGGTCAAAAATGGACAAAAAGCCTTAGAACTTAGAAGTCTTACAAGTGTCTTGTATGTTGTCAACATATAGAAAGTGTCATATAAAAAATTTAAAATATGTCACATTTGACCTCTGACCTCTCCTTCAAGGTCAATAGAATTATCTGAAGGTCAAAGTGATAATAATAATAATAATAATGGATACTTTATTGATCCCCATGGGGAAATTACTTGTTTTTCTCTGCATTTGACCCATTCACTCAGTGAAGCAGTGGGCAGCCCACTAAGCAGGCGCCCGGGGAGCAGTGTGTAGGGACGGTACCTTGCTCAGGGGTACCTCAGGGTAGCCGTTAAGTGGATTTGAACCGCCGACCTTCCGATCATGGGGCGACCACTTTACCTACTGAGCTATCCCTGCCCCGCAGAGAGCTATTTTAAAAAGTTTCTTCTAACCTTTCCTTCTCATCAACCTCAGCTAAACTTACTGGTATTGCATTTATGTTGGTGCTACTAGCTTAAGCTGCGTCCACACCGGAGCAATTCATTTATATTCCACTTTTCAGTTTGGAGCACTGACACATTAAAATGAGTGCTATTTTTTGTGATTTGTTTTTTTTTTGTTTGTTTGTTTTTTTCTTAATTTGCTCGTCCTTCATTTTTCTTCTTCCAGACCGTTGACATTCACAAGGAGAAGGTAGCGAGGCGGGAGATCGGCATCCTGACCACCAATAAAAACACGTCTCGCGCTCATAAAATTGTAGCTCCAGCCAATCCAGAGAGGCCAGTGCGCTACATCAGGAAGCCCATCGACTACAGCGTCCTGGATGACATTGGCCATGGAGTCAAGGTAGGCAGAGTAATGAGGAGGGAATATAATAACATCCGTTTATATGAACTCGCATATTCAAGTGTTTATAAATGATTACACAGATTCTCATCCATGCACTCAAGCATGTGCATGTACCACCTTTTCTATTTTACTCTTCTTTTTTTATGTATTGCAAGCATTAGTAAACTCTTGAATGAATATCTCTGTACCAGGTTTGCATATCTATTAATAAGAAATCCATTTTTAAAAATCTCTTTAAAAAGAATTGGATAGAAATTGCATGTTTATGTGTATAACTGAGTGAGCCGCGGTTTTTCTCTAAGCATGTAGAGTGTGCACTTGTAAATAAATAGTTTTTATTTAGGATAAGTAGCAATAATTATCTAGGCATTGTGCTTTCACCATTATTTCTTTAACTGCACTCCTCCTCCTCACTTTTCTGTCCACCAGCTCTTCTTCATCTGTATTTCTGCCCTTTGTCTCTAATGGCTGCTGGTATTCGCATGGCACTGTTGCACTGTAACTAACCTTTAGACTACCCTGTCTCTTCTTTTCTCTTCTATTTGCTGTCATTGGCATATTAAGTGGTTGCTGAGGTTCAAGGTAAGGATGCACAAAACACCTACACAGATTAGAAGTGTGTGTGATAAATGAAGGAAATTGTGTAATGTGGAAAATGCCGTTAGAAAAGCAATAAATGCAGTAATGATCTAAGAAAGTGACTACTGTGCTATTACTGCAGTGGTCAACAAACCAAGCAGCAAAATATGCTAGAATCAGCTTCCTCTTCCTCCCTCTGTCTCTTTACACTCAGCCCCCTTTCTTCATGCCAATTTTCACCTGATCATAAAAATCTATTGAATGCTTAATAAGTTCTCATATAAAAATCATAGCAGCCTGGTTAATGAGTTCTGTGCCTTTCATAAATGTATTATTTAATGCACAGCCTGCCTGCTGTCCAACCGTGAAGTGACAGCTAGTGTTGGAACATGTTCGAATGAGTCCTGAAGGTCTTAAAGGACTTATAAATCATTCTACCCAGTATCATAGGACACGGTAGAGGTGGACTCTAGGACCTGATGTTTTAAAGCTGTTTCAGCAGAATGGGGTGAGCTACACAGGGGTGATGTTGTTTTGGCTAGCTACTGATATGTTGGCTCTGTGAAAGGCCTGAGCTGAGCGCTGAGCATTAACACGGTTTGTTCTCACAGGTGAATGGTCAGCCGAACATGAAACTTGGAGCGGGTCTGTCTCGGTCCAACCCTCCCACACAAAAACCGCCCAGCCCTCCAAGGGCAGGCAAGGGCATCTTGGGGTATGTACACAGCCTAGCACCAACACTCCCACATGTGTATCTTCTTTCCCTTACTAGTATTCACCTTGTCTTATCCTTTGTGCTTCCATGGTTTAATATAAGTGAATGTTCTGTGTATTTAATTGAACTTGAGTATTTGTCTCAATTTTTTTTCTTAAATGTGTGAGTAGTATGGCCTCCATGGGATAAAATCCAATTTTGGAAAAGTTGTGACGCTGCGTAAAATGTAAACAAAAACAGAATGCATTTATTTGCAAATCTCATAACCCTATTTTTTTTTCTCAGTAGAACATATAAAACATAGCAGATGTTTAAACTGTGACCATTTTCTATTTCATGAAAAATATTAGAATAGAATAGCCTTTATTGTCATTGTACAGAGTACAACGAAATTGGAGTGCCACTCCCTTGGTGCAAGTTTCAATAATAAATATAAATGTAAAATATAAAAAGTACAAAAAAACAATCGTAAGTACTCAAACAATAGTATGTACAATATATACAGGATAGCAGCATTAATATAATGACAGTATGAATAGCAGCATAATATAATGACAGTGACGGTATGGAATAGGTTCAATTGTTTTTGTGCTTATTTACTACGGTGATAGCTCTGGGAAAGAAGCTATCCCTGAATCTGTTTGTCCTGGTTTTATGTGACCTGTACCGTCGGCCTGACAGTTGGTTGCTGGGGTGAGAGTGGTCCTTGATGATATTGCCAGCTCTGCTGAGGTACCGAGAGTTTGCAGTGACCTCCAGGCTGGGCAGAGAGCAGCCAGTGATCTTCTGGGCTGTGTTGATGACCCTCTGCAGTACTTTCCTGTTCGCAGCTGAGCACCCTGCATACCATGTTGTTATGCCGTACGTTAGGATGCTCTCTATGGTGGCTCTGTAAAATGTCACCAGCAGCCTCTCCTCCAGGTTGTTCCTCCTGAGCACTCTCAGAAAGTGGAGACGCTGCTGGGCCTTTTTAGCTCATTTTGGAAAAAAGTTGGGACGGGACCATGTTTACTTGTTTTCATTGTGTAGCAACCTCAACAGTCTGTAAACATCTGGGAACTGAGGAGACCAGCTGTTGTCCCATTCTTGTCTGAAAAAAGAAGATTTATTCATAACACACGTGAAAAGACCCAGGAAGACAGAGTTAACGATAAAAACGATAACAAAATAACACTGAGAACCGATAAAAACCCTGAAAACTATACATTTCACACCTGAGCCTCAACTCTCGCGGCCCGGTACCAAACGACTCACGGACCGGTACCGGTCCGAGGCCCGGGGGTTGGGGACCGCTGCTGTAAATGATGAAATACTCAAGTCTTTGTAATTTTACATTGAAGAAGATTATTTCGAAATACTAACCTCTGCCCGTCTTTTATTCCCAAGTATATTATTGACCTGTTGCCAATTAACCTAATTAGTTGAAAAATATTCCTCCTGTTTTTCCTTCTAATGCCACTAACTTGGAAAAGTAAATGATACCTTTAATGCCCCCTCACCCCCACCCCAATGTTTGGAGACATATTTAGTGATTCCATATTTTTCATGAAATGGTAAAATCTCCTTCATATGCTCCGTTGTGAATAAAATATTGAAATTTGCAGATTGCTGCTTTCTGATTATTTGTGGTTTTTACACAGCATCCCAATTTCAATATAAATGGACTGATAAGATAAATCTGCTCTCACAGATGTGTTGTTTTCTGAACTGATTTTGAGATAAGTCGTGTGCATGTGTGAAACTGCTGCAGATTGTGTGTGTTTGTGTCTTGTGGAAGGATGGAGCGTCCTGCTGCAAGCTTATTACAGATTTGACCCGGCAGAAGGGAATGACACACACACACACACACACACACACACACACACACACACACACACACACACACACACACACACGGTAAAATGCAGTGCTCAGAGGAATAACGTCATGCGTTGTGAAAGCTTGTTGTGTTCTCTCCCCTCAAACATCTAGGTCACCCAGCTGTAGCCCTCATTCTTTCTCTCTCCTTATCTCCTTATCTTCATCTCGATTTCACTCCTTCCTCTCTTTTTTTTTTTTTTAACTTTCTCATTCCTTATTCCTTATTTATTCCCGTTGTCTTACTTTCTCTGGGTCCAGCTTTCTTGAGTAAATATTGGGTCTTGAACAGTCCGCAGATGCTGTCTTCCTATCACTTTCCATGCTGCTTAGGTGTGCTGAATTAGCTAGCACAATACACATAAGTCTATATACCATAGACAATATAAAAGATGGATGTAACCACTGTTATGTTGGCTGTCGATTTTGACCCAACATTTTGAGGCTTTAGCGTAAGAGTTTGGACCTTCCACCATGCTGGTACTTCTGAGCCAGAAGTTCTTGTATTTGGATTAAAAGGATGGAGTGCTTACTAGCTAATTAGTAGCTAACGCTAGGCAGCATTGTGAATACAGCCAGAGACAGTATAAAAGACGGCTGTAGCAACTATGAGATTCACATGAGCATCTTGACCTGACGTCACCCTCTTGGTATTGTGATACTTGACAACCAAGGTGTGGATGTTAACAGGAAACCACACACTAACTGGCTAACGAGTTGTCAGTCACATGTTGCTAACCAATAAGTATTTCCTGGATAATCCTACTTTCTAAACCTCTTTTGGTTGATTTCTCCACGGACTTCTATAGGACCATTAGCCTTTTTCTAACCACAGGTATCATCCGCTGGTGGCCAAAAAAAGGGATGCAGGTTTGTATTTATGTATTTACTGGCTTCACTTTTGGAAGCTACAGCCATGTAAAATCGAATTCACCAAAAGAGAACCACAAGCTTCTTGGAATGTCCACATCAGTTACTAAGTGATAATGGTGGGTAAATTCCATGAAAATGCTCCAAAAGGCACCAACAGCAATAACAAACCTAAGAGCTCCAGGTCAGTGACTCCGGTTAGAGGAGCTAACTTACGTGCTGCTGCATTACCTTATTACAATATTTATTGCAATACTTTGATTGTCTGTGTGCAGCAGGTAGGCTGATAGGTGGCCTCATTCAGTCTGTGTTGTCTGCTTCCTATTTCCTGTAACCTGCTGATCAGCCACCTGTTGTACCATGTTGAACAGCACAGCAGGATTTTTTCCCTGCTGAAAGAGCCCTGACTAGCCAAAGATTATCACAAGACTGCAAACAACCCGTAATGCAACACAGTCTTACAATGTTGCGCTACTGCAGTCTCATTTCATAAGCAACACAGAAGTTAGGAATAGGTAGTTGTCTAGTTCTCTGTTATTTAAATAATTCTACTTTTTAAACCTAACGTCCACAAGTCTGACATTTGGTGCAGTATGACAACAAATAAGATGAGAAAGTGTTTGCGTTCCCTAAGGATGAGGGAGCAGAAGCAGCTCAGCACTTGGCTGGAACTTTGAGTTGACTGGAGCTTTGGTGCACAAGCCAAATGTCTGTACACACACACACTCTAACACACACACACACTCTAACACAAACATGCGTGGAGAGACGAGGAACAAATCACAGCAGTGAGCTGGCGTAATGCTGTAATCAACAGGCCTTCTGACGACTCACACTCACATAAATAACAACCCAGACGATTCAGAGAGTTTTCACCGTCTAAGTTTGACTGTTCTTTCTTTAGCACCAGTGTTAATCAGATTGGATTAACACTGCGCGCTTTAAACTTGGTGAAATAACAGAATCCTTTGCAGACAGAATAGATGGGATAAATGGGAAACCCCAATAGAAAGTCCAAATAAATGGCTGTAAATCTGCTTGGAAATCATGCAGTCTTTTTCTTTGCTTACAGTGATAACTGCTGGTGCATTACATGACTCATAGGTTGTTGAAATATTGGATGTAACTGTGTAATTATTCGTGAGGAGGAGTTAACCAGGTGGACACTGTGCCTGCTTTGTGTTATGTGTATGCAGTAAGTGACATTTATTGTGCTGATCCATTGCTTCACTCTGATTTTGGTCAGTTTTTTGTTTTCCTCTGTTGGCGTTCACTCGTCCTTATTCTCTACATACAGCTCTGTGACGTGGGAGGAATTTTATTTCTCTAAAAATACACACTGGCCTTTGAACATGACCTTTACCGATTTTATTCTTTTTGTTCCACAGCAGGAAGGAGGCTATAGCTAGCTCACTTGCAGAATTAAGGTGTACTTGCATATCAATACTGATGCTTTAAGTGTGCTTGTGGCTATTTAATGTTACTTTCAGGAGCGATCCTTTGTCGCCAGAATCAAGTTTGTCTCCCCATTAACCCTGTCTTCACCCTTACGTTTTGCATGTACAGGAAGAACTCCCCCTACAGGACACTGGAGCCTGTGCGCCCCCCTGTTGTACCCAATGATTATGTCTCCAGCCCTACCAGAAACAATATGGCAGGGGGACAGCTTCCAAGTCCGGCCCGCACCGCTACCCTCAACCATCGACCCCGAACATACAGGTAGCCGGGTCAGTGGGTAAACGTGGCCTGCCAGAATGGGATTCAGAGCTTTTCCTTTTCCCTGCTGAAATTCTTTTGCATCTCTGATAAAACTTTGAAAAACTTTAAAATCACTGCTGGGTTTTTTGTTGTTGTTTTTTTGTTTAGACATATTTTTCATTTCAGCCTGCTTAAAAAGCTAAAGGAGAGATTGTTTTCTCTCTCATCCTCACGCAGTGTGTTTTAGTTCATGCTTCCATTCTTGGTCATTTACAGCTGATCTAATTGGCTTGCACGGTGACTAAACATATTTCAGAACACCTGGAGAGTCATTTTTCAGTTCAAGACAAAATGTATCCTGCAGAAAACATTCCCAGCTTTTAACTTCATCAACAAAATAAAATACAGGGAGAAAGATTTCAATATCACACTACAGCTATAGCCGTACAGCCACAAAATCAAAGAATTGGCCTTTAAAAAGTCTTGATCAACGTTAGAAGCTTAAATCTGAACATCTAATGAAATCTGCTATAAAACGTCGCTCCAGATACTGACAAACAAATGCATATTTCATGCGGCACTGCAGAAATACAGTCTTGTACAAAAGTGGTCACGTTCCTCTAGGCCTCTGTAATCGTTCACCTGCTCTGGCTTCTCTGCTGCTGTCCAGTGTTTCCTCTGTGGATTTGCTCAGCAATCACGCTCAGGGAGTACATGCTTGTTATGGTTCATTTCAAATACACTGTTCATTGCTAAAAGGATTTTATGTAGTTATTTTATTAACCTAATCATACGTGTTAGTGTTACTGCTGAGAGAACACAGAGGACTCACAGAACTAACTTTCTGTTTACACCCTCACAGCATCAACTAACTGATTTTATTCTTTCATTCATTTTCAGCTTGTAGTTTTCTTTTGTCTCCTCTGCAGTTTATGTAGCTGTTGGTGTCCTGGATGGGAGAGAGAGGCAAATACTTTGAAAGCAGAGCTTTGAATTTTGCATTCGCAAATAAATGTTTAAGTCTTTGACAGTGTTTACATGTTAATCTCACAGACAGCATAAAAGATGGACGTAGCCACCATGTCACCACCTTTCAGGCTCCTGGTAGCATTTTAGCCATCTGTGTGTTTTATACTCTTCATACTCTTCATATGTGATAAAAAAGTATGACCAGTTAAGGGCTGGACCAGACTCTCACTTTCCAATAACGTGATTGACAGGTGCGTAGCCAATGAACATAATCCTCTTTTCTGACACTTGGAAAAGTCATAAATGTTACAAAAAGAGTTTCATCATGAACTAGTCATTGAGCCACAGAGCAATAGAGATGTATGGTGGTTTTCTTGTAGATTTCTGTACAACCAGTATGCTTTCTGCAAACACAAGAGTTTCCCTCTGTAAAAAGAATGCAGGTTCACTTTTTTAGACCCAGAATTTACGTTCTTGTTATGCTGTCTGTGGTTGCTCTAAAAGGCACCCTTTGCAGTAATTGTGCAGCGCTGATGTAGCATTTTAAAAATGAATAAACAAAAGTATAGATTATTTAGAGCCCTGTTTTGTCCAATCACAGCTCTGCCTCAAACTATTCTCAAGTCCTTCCCATCCAGTCACCACCTTCAACTCAGTCACTCTAAAACTGATCAGATTGCATGTGCTGTGTTTATGGTTTCATTGCTCCTGTGATGATGTTAGCTCTCTCTCATTCTGCTGCTGTTTGCTCTGCTGTTTTTGCACTTTTCTTTTCATCTTCATCAGCGAGCCATCCTCTGCCCCTGCTGCCTTTGCCTTTAATATTTGTTTGCTTTTATCTGTTGCTCTCTTTGTGCCTTTTGAAAAATCATGACTGAGTAAGCAGTCAGTCAGCGTTTCATATCCACTTTTTTTTTTAAATTGTTTACATTTTCTGGAGTGTAAAAATAGAGCTGTTTTTTTTGTTGATTGTGTAATTTTGGAAAACGGTGAAATACTACACATCAAGTTTTCTTGGTCTCCAAGTTCAGAGGTCTTTTTTATTTGTAAACATGATATTAACAATGTTATAAAGCAAAAAAATAAGTTCCTCACAGCAGAATTACTCAACAGCCTTGCTGCTCATTAAATCCAGTTCCAGGTTGTGAGGCTGAGAAATCAGCTCATATCAAATCTTTTGTTTCAGTTCATTAATTCTTATTAGCAAAGACGAGCGTGTACAAAACATCCAGTTAGAGGCTGATGCCATGTGACTCCTGTTTGCTGCTTTATTAGCGTTCGTGTTGTAAATGACTTGCCAGGCCAGACGGCGTAGTGTAAGAGGGCGAAGGCTGGAAGCAAGAAAGAATAAAGTAGAAAAAATAATATGAATATGAAACTATATTGGACCTTTATTATTGGCGGGCTGATATTAGCTATTTGCATTTATAATGGCTGGAAAATTAAAGGTAATAAAAGCAGCTGCTTAGTGTAAATTATTGAGATTTAAGGTAACGCTTTGGCCCCACAACAACTGATTTGGAACTGAACAGAGACCAAAAAAACTATGTAAAAAATGGTAATTGAAAAATGACTAAAAATAAATAACGTAAATATGATTTCTGTCCTTTATTCCTTTCTGGCTCATTTGTGACCGTATCACAGGCCAGACTTTGGAAATCACTCATCTAGACGATGTGTTTCCTGCATTCACTGCTGAGCCAAATGTAGGCTTGCTGCAGGCCATGTGTGCCCAGCTGCCATCGTGCAGGAGACAGCTCAACTCCTTTTTATCTGTGTAGTGTCAATTTATTCTCTCATCAAAAGCTGATTTCATTTCAAAGTTGAAACTGTTTTGTTTCATTGTTGAAGCATCCTGGTAATACGACTTTTGGTCATTTTAATTGTGACCTGTCTCACTCTCTTCTCTTTGCCCTCACCCCCCAACTTGTCACTTGGCTGCCCCTCCCTGGGCCTGGTTCGGCCAGAGCTTTCTTCCTGTTAAAAGGGAGTCCTTAAACCGAAACCTGAATGTTTGTAGGGCTTTCCACACAGAGAGAGCAATGTCCTATCACACAGTTTACACCAATAAATGTTTAAAGACATACTTGGTGTACATTTGCTATAGTCTCTCCTTATAGGTCGTCTTTAAGTGTAGCCAAAATTAGTGGGGGGGTTATGACTTTCATGAGCCAAGTCAAAGAGCTTTATGACCTGTTTGAGAAATTGCTGTTTTGTTTCCATGCGTGCCATAGATAATCTTATCCTATTGGTCACAGAACCTGCTGTAGTACTGGTGGTGAGGTGGGACATTTGACATTCATTTCAATGCTTTTTCAGCTTGAATGCTTTTATCAGAGGAGTCATGAAATAAAGGTTTGATAGGAGATTACTTGGCCTTGCAGCTCAGTGATTCTGGTATTTTACCCATTTCTAACTGAATCCAAGGTGGAACACATCCCTATGCAGGACCCTGACTTCCCCCACTCTGTGTGTGTGTGTGTGCAGTGGTAGCAGTGGAGGCAGCCATCCCAGCAGCAGCAGTCGGAGCAGCAGTAGAGAGAACAGCGGCAGCGGCAGCGTGGGCATTCCCATTGCTGTGCCCACACCCTCCCCACCCTCCACATTCCCGGGTAACACACAGAAATATACACGTCTGTGCTACACACCTGCCCACCATTCCTCCAATTCTAACTGGACTCTTTGTACTATTAAGATTTTATATTTTAAAGTCCTTCTAAAGTTATAAACTATATAAACAGCTTAATTTTTGTGTGTAATTTCTGTGCTTGAAATTCAGCTCCCCCTGCTGTTTGTGCTTTGTCACTCACTCCCTCCTATAACCTTATTTCCTAACTCCTTCCTCCTTTCCATCCTTCCTTTTCTTCTGCCTGAAGTTTCCCCGACTGCCGGACCTGCTAGCTCATCCTCTACCGCCCCTAACTCTTCCCCTTCCCCGTCCCCAACTCCTTCCTCTTTCTCCTCCTCCTCCTCCACCACAACCTTAACACAACCCAACGCACCTCTGCCGCCGAGCTCACCTTCTCAACATGCCAACTCACCTTCCCAAGCAAACTCTCAAGCGAATGCGCCAAACGCCGGCACCTCCCCCCCCTCTAAATCTTCCACAAGCACATCCGAAGTCCAATCGGAGCTGCTTCCCCCTGCCCCTCCCCCTCCACTTTCCTCCTCCTCCTCTTCTTCATCACCCACTGAAGGTGAGTTTTCAGGGACACCTCTGCTCTCCAAACATCACCAAGTCCTCCTTTTTTCTCTCTGTTTCTGTGGATTTTATCCCCACCCCGGGGAGCTAATCTTTAACTCTTTCCTTCATGTTTAACACAGAAAATTAAAATGGAATTGAATCACTGATTGATTGATACGCAGCGTATTAAGAAAATATGAGTTTATAACGTTGCCCCTCTTTGCTGGTCAGGCCCTATCATCCCTCAGTTCTACAGTATGAACCGGCCTCAGCCTCGACAGCAAACCCCACAGGTGGGGGGGTCACTGCCTTACCGCCGCCCCCCATCGGTGACTGGTCAGCCAATTACAACCCAGAATCAGGTCAATGGCGGTCCCTACTACAACCAGAGCCCAGGTATGCAGTATAAAAGCAGCCACCAGTCACTCCACTCCCACATTGAGAAAGTTTGGTAAAAGTTTTGTCTTTTGTGCTTGCAGCCTCTCCCCCGCCCCCCTCCCTGCTCCAGTTCACCCCTCAGCTTCCTCTGATGGGGTTTGTAGCTCGAGTTCAGGAGTCCAGTGAGTATTAATCTGGATTCTTTTTCAGTAATTTATCAGAGAAATGTTTCTGCACATCATTTTTCTCTTGAACATCTGTGTGTCAAAACGGATGACATCATCAGCTTTTAAGCCCAGATTCAGTTCAGCTTGTATAAAGTATCCCCAACCTCCAGTTTCAGACACCCCCCCTCCCTCGCAGCCTGCCACTGAGAACCAAGTAGCGCACGAGGAGGCCCTGCCCACTCCTCAGCCAGCTGAGGATGGGCATGAAGAGGAGGACTCAGCAGTAGTGGAGTATAACGACCCGTATGCTGAAGAAGACCCACCGTGGGCCCCCAGGAACTACTTAGAGAAAGGTACACCACAGAAATACACAGAGGCAACAAAGTACTTGCAGTTTGCATTGTTTATGAGGTTGTGTTAGATCACTCCATCAGTGTTCCTTGAATTAGTTGCTCATATATGTAGCCTTAAACTGTGTCTCCGGGTAGAATAACACAACTTGGATTTAAGGTTGTCTACCCGGAAAACCTAATTCCCAAAGTCCCCCAAAAATCTTAAGTCAGGTATTGATGTCTTTTATACTCATTAATTGCTTTGGATATTATTGGATTAGTTGTTGCATTAATCACAGGGGTGAGCAGTTTTTTTAGTTTCCATTTGTGCGTAAAAACTGAAATGCATGCAATTACATTTACTGCACTGCTTCTGGTGAAATGACTGAACCTTCTGCTGTTTAGTAATCATATATTGGTGTGTTTGTCGCCCTCCAGTGGTGGCCATCTACGACTACATGGCCGACAAGGAGGACGAGCTGTCGTTCCAAGAAGGAGCGATCATATACGTCATCAAGAAGAACGAGGACGGGTGGTTTGAAGGAGTGATGAACTCGACCACCGGTCTCTTCCCTGGAAACTACGTAGAGTCCATCATGCACTACGCTGACTGAGCCAAACGTGTCTGTAATCACAGCTGCGGTCAAGAACTAGAAGGGAAAATGTGACCCTGTTCCACGTTGCCATTTGTCTCCTTAAATTCACACTAATTGGTCACAAGAAAGTCAGAGCTTGTGAAAACAAAACGACCACTTAATCAATAACAGGCTTTACCTTAGTGCTTTAGGACTAAGAGGGGTTTCAGGTGTGAGATATTCATTTAAAAACACCTGAGACCTGTCTACCTGCAAGTAAAAAGTCAGTAAAGTTCTTTGGGTATCTTCTTTTCAACCCCGTGTAATTCAAAGAAATTATGAAATGCGGTGCTTTCCAGCCACACAACAGCTCTGTTTCTCTGAAGAATGACTACACACATTTTAGAAAAGAACGTTTAAGTGGGACCTGATGGTACAGGTGTTGCCACACATTCAGGGTGTGTCTCGGTCATACAAATGTGTGTATGCTGCAGAAGTGATTAGGGATGGGTATTGATAAGATTTTAACGATTCCGATTCCATTTTTGATTCTGTTTAACGATTCGATTCCTTATCGATTCTCTTATCGATTCTTTTTTTTTTTTTTTAAAAGGAGAACACTAAAGTCGATTAGCTTAGAACTGTGTTTTATATCTTCTCTTTGAACAAGATAGAAATTTAGGAGTAACATGGCCTTACAAACCCAACAGTGAGATCTTAAGAGATCCACAGCCTACGGCTCTTCAATGGGGTGTCACAGGGTCCCCAGGAAAAAAAAATGTATATGTAAAATAATAAAATAAATATTCTCCTGTAGCAATAACAAAGTTTAACATAAATTATTCTGTAGCAATTACACAAGAATATCCAGTAATGTCCTGCCTACAATTAAACACATTCACTTACCAAAGTGAAATCGGGGGCATCTGCTGTGGCAAATGGGTGCAAGCCTTTGACCACAAACTTAGACACTGCTCGGTGACATTCGTCTATCCTGGCCTGAAAGGAGACGCTACCGGTAGACTGCAGCGAGAACTGCCAGCATCTGAGCCAGCCAGACTCTCATCATGGTTATCTAAATGCAACGCACAGTAATAGCAGGTTTTGTAATAAGGTAAATCGCGCTAACATAATATGCAATGCTAATTGATTAGTTACCTGCAGTATTAACGGGAGAGGACGTGGAAACGCTACCGCTGCTGCTGGGTTGAGCTTCGCTAGTCCGGAGCGGATCAAAAACACGACATTCGTTGAAAGCAATCGCGTGTTTTTTGAGCAAATGCTTTTGCATATTCGTAGTGTTTCCTCCCTTTGATGAAATCTCTACTTTGCAAGTATTGCACGTTGCCCCGTTGTCATCCTTTCTCATAAAGTGTAACCAAACTTTTGAGTGTTTGTGCCGCTCAGGCGCCGTGTTTCCTACTGGGTAAAAGACGCTACTCAACGTGATGACGTCATTCGGGGCGACTGGAATCGATAAGGGAATCGTTTTTAAAAGTGGCAAACGATTCCAAGGAATTGAAACAGTGGGAACCGGTTCTCAACAAGAACCGGTTTTCGATACCCATCCCTAGAAGTGATAATTGTCCTAATAATCTAAGTCCTACTAATCAAAAGAAATGACTGCACCCAGAAGATCAAGACATGAGTAGGACACATTTGATTTTGTTTTTTTTAATCACAAGAAATTGATTTTAAGATGTTGACATAAGAAATTTGTTCTCTTGCAACACATGTTGTGCAGAACTTTTTTCCATTTCTCATACAGATGTGAAACCATTTAGTATGTAAGTGTGGTTAAATGTTATAAATCATAGACATGATCACAGCAGAGTGATTCTTATAATAGTAGAGCTGAAAATCTAGACATAAGCCAGTGATGTTGATTCAAATGGACACTGTAGTGTGGAACTGTTAAAAGCTAATCCTGTGTGACTTTTAATGGTGCCAATCTCCAAAAACAAAAAAAAAACCAATCCTAAGAGCCTTATGAGGTGAAAGAAGGAGTTCTCTGAGGGAGGAGTCTTGGGGATAAACTTGAGATGAAGGAAACGATAAAAGAAAACACTACAGGTCAGAAAGGTTTTTATGTTAAACAAAGCGAACAGCACAAAGATCTTCAGTGACACTAAACTCAGTGAAGTTGTGTGAGTGACCTTTTTGCAAGTTGATTGGATGCCATCCTGCTCTCTTCATGGACAGTATTCAGTGAAAACTGAACTTCTGTCCTCATAGAAAGTTCCTTTAACATCACAACACATCCTGCTGTGATGTGACGTCTGCAAGTGGAACTGTGTGTTTTCCGGTAGCTGAAGTTTTCTTGTTAGTTCTGTGTTGAATGAAGCTGCAAAGGCAGTTCTGGCTGATATAAATGTATGTGTGTAACTAAACTAACATTTTATCTAATCCACAAGAGATCTGATCAATCGCCAAGGTCAGACCAGACAGCAGAACTAAGCTCTCCTGTGTCCGACCTCATCGTGGGTTTGTTGTCGTGTAGTAAAGTGGACCTGATCTAATCGCCAGGAAGAGATTCTGGAGCTGTTATCAGTTTTGTTTTGGTTTTTTTTGTTTGTTGTTGTTTAAGTTTACAGTGTGTTTGCTTGCATGCCTGATATATAATAGACATTTTTATTCGCCATATTCTGTTTTTTCTTTTTTCTTTTCCTGTAGTTTCACCAGCTTGCTTTATGATGTCTGTTTGACCAGCTGGAGGTTGTGATGTTTCTGTGCAGTTTTTGCTTGTAATAGCCCTTTAACTGAAGCCCTGTGTGCTTGGACGTAAGACCGACTCTCAGAAAAAGGTGGATATTTTTGTGCCATATGTGTGTGTGAAGAGTTGTGTGCACGTGTGTGTGAGAACCAGTAAGAACCAAATGTTCCCTTGTTGACTGAAGTGACTTTGGACTTGAAAACAGTGTGTCCTTAATGTACAGTGTAACTTAAGAGGTGTTTTACCACAGAAACCAGAGTATGCCAAATTAAATAACAAATAAGATGAGAAACAGTTTTCCCCTATAGATGTTTGAGTTGAAGGAAAAAACGTTTTTTTTCTTGATGCTCTTAAGATAAAGATTCTCTCTTGTGTAGCTGCAAATAATTATTTTAATACCTATATACCAAGCTGACATTTTCAGATAACAATAATTGTATTTATTCATATATCCATGTACTTTCAAGTTTGAGTGCAAAGTGTTGTCCAAATTAAAATGAATACAAATCATCAGAAATTTACACACTTCTCTGTAGGAGCACAAAAAGAACAGAAGGTGTAGTGTGAAGCAGCACACAACCCTCTTTGAAAAGGTAAAAAAAAAAAAATCTAGTGTAAGTTCATATGTGAACACAACGGTCGCCAGCCTTCAGACAGAATGTCTTTAATGTAGACAGCAAATCGTTTGAGCTGCTGCAAACTTTGGCTCACTCTGGTTTTTGTTTAGCCTGCAATATCCCTTTAAAGTGTGGACTAAAAAATGAGATGAACTGTGAGATGTTATGGACAGCTTCTCCAAGGCCTTTAAAAAAAGAAAGAAAAGAAAATCAAGAATCTGTTTCATTGCCCTCAGTGCAGACATTGACCTCTAAACAGGACAAGTCTGGGTTGAGATTCACAAAATATTTTAAGAGTAACCCCCAGTGGCCCCCCCCCCCCCCCTGGCAAGACTCTCCTATGATAGTAATAATTTCATTACACGTGGCCACAAGAGAAAGTAAGACACCCTACAATCAGCTGAAAAAATTCTGGACACGCCCCTGCTGAATTGCACTCATCACCTTTGAGTTTCTTATAGGACCTTTGGTTTCTCTTTAGATCATCGCTTTCATTTTATTTCTCCCATCTCATTCTTCAGGATCTACCTGAAAGAACAGGCCTCAGGAGAAGCTTTCTCCTTTCCAAAGTGAACATGACTGAAAGCACAATGTTCTTTAAGTGAAAATACTAAATAAATGTCTTAACAATAAGTATGTACTACTGTTGGGTATTTATCAGACTGGACGGTAGAAACTGCGTACAGAAGAGTTAAGTTTTTTTTGTTGAAAGGTGAAGATAAGAAATAATAATTAAATGCGTATGCTCACAAGAACTGAGAATATTTAAAATAAAATTAAAATATATATATATATATATATATATATATATATATATAAATAAAAATTTTCACAAACCTGCTTAAAGGTAAAAAAGAAACGCAATGAAAGAACACTTTTAAGAGTGTATCGACAATTGTCATTTTATTTCGACAGGACAAAACGCCGGAAATGATAACGCGAGGACTGATCGGTAAAGGAAGAAGCTCTTTATCTAGTCAAACCACTATTTTATGGTCAGCTGTAGCTTTTAAAGTGGCTTTTATTGGATGACACCTCACGCTTTTCGAGTCTAAAATTGCTGCTTTCCTATAGATTACTTAAACGAGTTTATTTTAAGGGGGAAGTGAAACGCCACTGTACGAAACTACATTACCCGTAATGCAGCTCGGTATGACCGACGTACTGTCGTGAATTTAAACTGCTAATACGTCGGTCACCGACTCTCAACAGTCGTGAAAACACCTGGACAAACTTGGATGTTTCTATCGGTTAATGTTTTGTTAGTTTTTGTAAGACTGTTATGCAGTTTCAGCACCGGGCAGAGTGGAGTTTGTGGGGCGGATTATTCGACTGTGAAAATGCCGCTTTATGTCAGTTAGCGCCGCAATGCTAGTTAAGCTAACTTTTTGCTAACAACTCGTTTGATCATTTTCATTCTGTAGCTTTTCAGATTTGCTCTTCAAATATGAATTAAACGCACCCGGTTCGTTGCGAGGATGCTGTATTTGCTATATTAGCTATTTAAACAAACAAAAAAAATAGTCTTATAACGGTTCCGCCCAAGCAGGAAAGATTCAGTTGAGGAAACCATGACACTCGCTCCGAAGGAACTGTCCAACCTGCTGAGCATCATCTCGGAAGAGGCTTGCACCAACTCCTTCGAAAGCCTCTCCACTCACTTTCATCATTACTTCGGGAAAGCGGAGCACTTCAGGGTCGGCTCGGTGTTGGTGATGCTTCTGCAGCAACCGGACCTGCTGCCCAGCTCCTCGCAGCGGCTCATCGCCCTCTACCTGCTGTGGGAGATGTACCGCACCGAGCCACTGGCCGCTAACCCTTTCGCCGCTGTTTTCGCGCACCTGCTGAACCCCGCACCTGCCGGAGAGGAACAGGAGAAGGTGCTGTCCGGTAGGTCTCCGTGTGAAAATGCTTTTTCCTGACTTTGTTTATGTCACCGAGAAAGAAATCAGCCAGGCCTAAACGAGCAGGACATATAGCAGCAGCGAATAAGCTTTGATACAAAGTTGAGGTTTTCTCTGAAGCTAAACTCAATATTTGAGGGTTGTGCTTTTTTTTTTTTGCTTTTTTTTTAAAGAGTCTAAGTCTTCGTGTTGTAACAGTGATGACCAATCAAGATTTTTGGCATCTTATACTCTAGAGTCTAGACACAAACGAGTGATGTCTCTGTGGCACATGATTGTGCTTTGAAGGACCACAGCCTTATGTAATGTTGTCCCTATCTGTTTGTCTGAAATGAGAAACAGTCTGTTTCTCATTTCAGACAAACTTGTTCAGTTCAGTTAAACATTTGCCCTCAGATCTTGCTGCCAGTGCAACACCCAGTTACACTGGCAGTCTCAGTGTGACTGTGTAACATGATGAATGAGGGCATCAGGGATTATGAAGTGTATGAAGTCTCCTGTGTTTGGTGTCCAGGCTTCCTGCCTCCCATCACCCAACCTGAGAAGTTCTTCCTGTCCCAACTGATGTTGGCACCTCCCAGGGATCTCTTCAAAAAGACACCCAGACAGGTGTCCTGCATGGATGTTGGCAACATGCCCCAGTCTGTAGACATCAGCGGGTTGCAGCTAGCGTTGGCAGGTCAGTACCCACTCACCCATAAATGATCTACTGACTGAAAGACTAGGTGTGACTGGTCAAAACTGTCACTTGTTTATACTGGTTTGTTTTAAAAGGCAATTTTTTTTCTTCTTTAATCTCTTTGCACAGATTACTTTGTTTACTTTGCACTTTGTTTCTTTTATGTTTTAATTCACTGTTTCTGTCTCTTTGTTGTTTAGAGCGTCAGTCAGAGTTGCCCACTCAGAGTAAGGCCAGTTTCCCAAGCATTCTCAATGATCCAGACCCAGACTCATCCAACTCAGGATTCGACAGCTCTGTGGCCAACCAGATCATCGAGTCTCTGGTCACAGGCCCACGCCCTCCCCTGGAAAGTAAGTGTTATTGATGATTTGTTTGTTCATTTTTCAAAAAGGCTTTTGTTATGCAGAAAACCAAGAACATTAAAAGCAGGTCACCTCAGGTGTGTGTGTGTGTGTGTGTGTGTGTGTGTGTGTGTGTGTGTGTGTGTGTGTGTGTGCAAGCAACATGAAAAGAGTATGTCTTATCATCATGTTTCTCATCATCATGGTTATTCACTTCTAGCTTACAAGTCAGGAGCTGTGTGAATTAGGAGATCACAGATGAAAAACAAGTGAACGTTTTGCTTTGCTGGCAGTTTTGTGGGTTTTCAGCTGTCAAGTGCACATCTGACTTATGTTCATCCATAAGTCAGATGAAGCAGCATGGTCACACAAGAACCTGAGTAGTTTCACTAGTGTGTGCATCAGAGCTTCAGCTCTCTGCCGTGGTGTCCCAATATTACAGTTCATTGCTGTTCATATCCTGAGACACAATGCTTGGCTCTCTGAACACGAGATCACCTTTTAAAGCTGGCACACATGTAGCCATGGTTACTAGAGTAGACCGCCACCCATGAATAAAGCTACGTCTGAAACAGAACAGGATTATCACAAGTGTTTCAATATCGTTGTTTAATCCTCAGGTCACTTCCGCCCTGAGTTCATCCGGCCGCCGCCTCCTCTCCACGTGTGTGAGGACGAGCTGGCGTGGCTGAACCCCACCGAGCCAGATCACAGCATCCAGTGGGATCGCTCCATGTGTGTGAAGAACAGCACCGGCGTGGAGATCAAACGCATCATGTCCAAGGCCTTCAAGAGCCCGCTGTCTGCACAGCAGCAATCACAGGTGGGTCAGCCATTTAATGCTTCTCTTAAAGTCAGGCACTGCAATTCTATTTAAACTGAAACTATGGTGCTGCCACCAGCTGCCTTTGGAGTGCAACCAGATAAACCCAGAGAGGAATTTCAGGGTTAAAGTTGCTACTTCACAAAAGGAGAAAAGCACAAGACAAATATATTAAGACAAGACATTAAAACATGGTTTGAAAAGAGTCAGAATGTGAAATCAACAGGAATAAAATGGAATGATGTGGATTAATCAGAGGATAAAAATGGTAGTTTACAGCTGATTGATAGTGGGAGTTTATTTCTGTTTCTCCAGACACTGGAGGACAGTATGCATCTTTATACAAGATGGTAATTATTTATAATTAACCATCCAAACTTAACATCTTTTGTCTTACCATCACTCCCAGACCCAGAGAGCTTCGTTATACAGTCTGTTGTTACCGAGGATTAGCTCTGTGAACTAGCAATCTGTCCAGAGCATACCTCGCTTCTGACCCCAGGACAGCTGGGCTAGGCTCCAGCACCCCGTTGACCCTGAATTATGAAGAGAGGGTTTACAAGAGAAAGCATAAAATCTTTGTTTCCAGATGTGGAGCCAGTAATGGTTTAAACTTTTAATATTATTACATTATCAGAGGTAATATATTTATCATTTGTAGTTTTTTCCTCCTTCAGTGTATTTGAAATGCAGCGTGTAAATCTTTGCTTGTCAGTAACTCCCTGCATGCTCTGTCACTGCAGCTGCTGGCTGAGCTGGAGAAGGACCCGAAGCTGGTTTACCACATCGGTCTGTCTCCGGTGAAGCTGCCTGACCTGGTTGAGAACAACCCGCTGGTGGCCATCGAGATGCTGCTAAAGCTGATGCAGAGCAGCCAGATCACAGAATATTTCTCAGTGCTGGTCAACATGGACATGTCGCTGCACTCCATGGAGGTCGTCAACAGGTGGGGGCACGGAGCCGTGGAGCTGCTTACAGAAAAAGGCCAAATGTGTGATCTGAAAAAAAAAAAAGACAAAACAACCAAAGCCAGGACAATGATCAGAACACTGATGTCAGTGTGCTGAGGTTTGAAAAGTCAAACTAAAAATAAAGTTTTTTTTGCTTTTTAATCCAGTCTTCAAAAGATTTTCGAGGTTTTGTGGGGTTTGTGTCACTGGTTGCTTTTTAATCTGCGCTATGTGTGACTCGAGTAAAGCGGCCTCTCGTCAGTAAGCCCAGTTCTAGTCTCTAAACTAAACTCGGCTCACGCTATGACTCATTCAGAAGCTGACTGACTAAACTGGGTCTGTTTTAAGAGGTGTTAAAAGTTTCATTGTCAAAAGTGGAAATGTCACTCTTTGGGGGTTGTTTTTGTCCGCAGGTTGACCACAGCTGTGGATTTGCCTCCTGAGTTTATCCACCTCTACATCTCTAACTGCATCTCCACCTGTGAGCAAATCAAAGACAAATACATGCAGGTAGAGTACAACACGCAATGTAGTGATGCTTCTTCATATTTAATCATAATCCTTGAAAAAAAAAAATCCATAAAAGAACAAAGAACTCCTCAAGTTTTGGAGCAGAAAGTCAGTATGTTGAACACACACACCCCTGCTAATAAGTACTAAATAACAGACTAATAAAACAGTAGAATGACTTGAGGACACAGACTATAGCTCAGACTTGTTGACAGGGCTGTACCGCACAGCTCACCCCACTCTGAATGAGAATCTTCTGAACTGGTTCAATGTGTTTTCCAGTAAATTGGAGACCATGCTTTGTGTGGTGTTATTAGGTATTAATCACACTTTCTTTCTTCCAGAATCGTCTGGTCCGTCTGGTCTGTGTCTTCCTGCAGTCGCTCATCCGGAACAAGATTATCAATGTTCAGGACCTCTTCATCGAGGTTCAGGCTTTCTGCATCGAGTTCAGCCGCATCCGCGAGGCCGCCGGCCTCTTCCGCCTCCTCAAGACTCTGGACACTGGAGAAAACCCCACTGAGGCCAAACCTGCCAAATAATACTCGTCATAGATGCTACACGGGCGGGACTGAAGCAGCGGCTAAACGAGGACGGTTTGCTCTAATGCACACTCGTAGTGTCCCTGTACATCACAGAAGGAGAAGACTGTGCAGCTCAGAGGAAATACTGTAAATATGTTATGAAGTCCTTCAAATTTGAGTCATTTCTCTATATGCTCATCTTCTACAGTCCAGGTCTGCCTGAAGGACAGCAGCATTTCCTTTTTTCCCAGTGCTCTCCCCTTTGGAAAATGAAACCTCCTGAGTTTGTTTCATTAAAGAGATCGTTTATTTGACTCAGTGTAGTTGTATTTTTGGATTGTTACATTTCTCTTGTCACTCACATCCCCCTGTGCTGCCTGCCTGCCATGGTGAGTACTTGAATGGCTGTGACACTCAAATCTTTTTATACAGACGGACACAGTATTTCCTGTAGACAGTTTAAAGACTCTAAATATATTCTACATTTTAAGAAAGAATATATCTGTTAAATATTAAGTTGTAGCTAAGAGTGAACATGGTGTCAGTCTAACTGCCAAAGAAGGCTAAAAACAACTTTTACTGATGTATCTGAACAGCAGCCACGATAACAGCTGGCTGATCCCACCGCTGCAGTTCTCCTTTAGCATTTACCACACACTGGTCTACTGCTTATGTTCATTTTTGGGAATTGCTGTACCGCCAGTTATTAATTTCACACCACAAGTGCTGAAAGCCTCAATGAAGGTAAGAGTTAAAGTGGGTCATGTAATGAAGAATGGGCGGCCAGGTGAGCAGCAAGTCTTAACACTGGCATCTAGTGTGTCAGGGTAATGGCAGTTGGAGCTTGTAACATTTTCCACTGAGATCAGGGAAAAACAAAACTGTTTTCTGAGTGAGAGCCAGGTGTGCATCCCACAGTGTCCATCACTATCACTATATAATCTATATAATCTTAGTGATTACCCCACTTAAATGTCAGGATGAAAAATAACAAAAGTAATAAAAAAATTGTTGGTTTATTGCTTGCAAACATCACATATAAACATTTTGATTTGTAATCAGATGGCTGTGTTACACTGATCACTTGTGGTTTCACAGAAATTTAAAAAATGAAATGGGAAATGTTGCAGCTCTGCATAGAAAATAAAACTCTTTGTGATATAATGTGGATTGTATGTATGCTCCGGCTAAGTCTTAGTGGAAAATTTTTTTTTTTTTTGCTAATGTTCGCAGTTAAAAGATTGAGGAAAAGTGGAAAATTAATACAGCAACAAAGATGGACATTTAATCTCCAATCAGCTGCCTTCAAAACCTTTCTTTTTTTTAGCAGACCATTTTTGTGCTTGTTTCCTGGTTGTACCTGTTTACTTGTCCTCTTCTGTGAGTTGTGGCTCAGCTACTGTAACAGACACTGAAGCTAAAAGTCTGCAGTGAAACACTTTGAACTTTTTCCCCTTAGTTTATTTGCTGGAGGTAGAAATCTTTGTAGCTGACTTAAACACTTTGAAAATCAAGACTGGTACAGATCCTTTTTCTAATATTCATATTTTCATGTAAAAACTCATTTAAAGTCACACCTGTGACCTGTGTGACTCTTTAGGTGAGGTTTAACTTGACCCTTGGGATTATTTCAGCTTCTTGGGTTTGAATAAAACAGTTTTCTATTGTACATTTAAGAGAAACATGAGTGAAAGACATCAATCACCAGCAGATGTTACAAAATGTGTCCCACAGCCGTATTGCCATCATAAATCCAATATTTCTGGTCATTAAAAAGTTACAGTCTAAAGCCACAACTTGTGAGTGGAGCCTCTGCATTAGCAACTCATTTCCTTTGGCTGCTAGCCTTAGAGGTCCCCTCTTCACAGACAGGAAGTGATTGTGGTTTTAGGCCCTCAGGCCACGAGCCATGAGGCAGGCGAACACCGTCATCACCATCTTAGGCTTGACTTCCACCAAGTCCTCGGGGAGCGCATACACCCGGGCGCCAATCTTCCTGGACATGGAGATGGCGTACCTAAAGACACAGTAATTGTTGGATTAAATTCCTGCTGCTGGCGATGCAGAGACATTTCTGAACTGTTAAGTGATAAGAAGCTGTAAGAAGAGCTGTACGCACTTTGCGTTGTTGAGTTTCTCCTCGTCAGTCAGGTCTTCGGTCTTCAGCAGGTCGTACCGGATGGATCCAGGCTGGATGGTATCAATCAGGTCAAGAACCGGCATGCTGGTGCTGATGGACCGGTCCTAACCAACAACAACAGCAGAGTTAATGTAAATCTCTCATTGTTTAGTGTTACAGATGTGAAACTACACTGCTATGAGCCTGGTTGCCATCCAGAGTGTAACCAAAAACTCCCTGTTGGGTTTTTGTTCTTGTTTCACACACAGGATAACCTGTTAAGCAGTTTCATCAAGGCCCAGTGTAACATAAACTTGGATTATTCTGAACCACAAAGCATGCAAAGCAACTCTAGCGAAGTTCAGCAATAAAGATCTGGAGCTGGAAAAAAGTAGAATAGGTTCCCTTTAAAGCCGTGATAAATCTGTGCACAGGAAGTGATGTAATCAAAACTTTGACACTGGAGCATTTAATTGGAGGCTAAGGAGGATTTCCATGTCCATACTGTCGAGGTGTGTTACCTTAAAGCTGGAGATTGTGGATTTTCCGGCCCTTGTCAGGTTGTCGTTAACCCAGGACACGATGGTCTCATCGATCACCTTTTGCCCATCGCCAAGGTCCTCCAAGATATTCAGGGTGTACCTGGGTGCACACACAGGTAGCTTAGAGATTCCTGAATCGGGCATTTCTAAGCAGACTAAGTTAAATAGTTTCTGGTTCCATACACCCTTCAGTGCATTACCACGCTTTCTTTAACAGCCAAACCCCCATTCAAATATCTGCGGATTTCATATCAGGTTAGAACAACAGCCCTCACAAATCAGAGCAATCAAAACAAGAAGATGAGACCAAAGAGATGTGAGAGGTGAGTGAAGTGAGGTTTTACCTCCTCATGAGCTGCCAGAGCAGAGCGAGGGTGAGGGTTCGATTCCCTTCGTTCAGATCCTGACCCGCAATGCCGACCAGAGAGAACTTGGCCTCCTTCTTTCCCAGCTCCACGGCGTAGTTACAGTTCTCCAGCTGGAACGCACAAACAAAGGCTCGGGTTCAGCACGGATATGTGGATGCTTGAAATCCCTAAAATATTTGATGTCCTGTTGTTTACAGCTGGACACAGGCCAGATCAGGTGAATCCTTTCACAGATATGTGTAATGTGTCATTACAACATGCATAGTATGTGTCGTAATGACAAACGTCATTACGACACATAACAAAAAAAAATTGTTTGTGAAAGATGTTTTCATTCCAATCATTGGCTGCTGTGAATGAATACAGAAATATTTCAAGAATTCATAGTGGGATCAGGAGAGCGAACATCATTGCAAATTTTGCATATAATATGAATGGAAATTTGAGCTTTCTAGAAAAGGCAACGTGGATTTGGTGCACAGTGTCAAATTTAATGAAAATGTTTTGGGGGTTTTTCATATCCATCATAAATGGATGTCTTTCCCCTTGAAGAGTGAGATGAGAGTCCTTTGAAGAACTGACACAGAAAGAGCCATCGTGTGTGACTTGAACTGTGTTGAGCTGTTGTACCTTCTTCATGTTGCTGCTCAGTTTAGGGTAGGGAGGTTTGTTGACTCTGTCCCAGTCCACTGGTACTTTGATCTTCTCGTACAGCTGGAAGATCACCAAGGCGTCGTCGATGTCTCTGCAGCACAAACAAACACATCACGCTGCTTTGCTGTTGTAATCTGGAGAATGTGTTCATATTCTCAACATGCTGCATGTCAAAGAAGGACAGAGGAAGACCGGTGAGGTGTCTTACGCGTAGAGATGGTTGACACGAGGGTTGACTCCCAGTGAGTTCATCCAGTTCCTGAAGGTGCGCTCCTCTCTGGTTTCACCTGGAAACAAACAAACAAACAAAAAAAGTCTGCTATTAAACATCCATGGCAGGAAAACTAGGGCACAGAGATCGGGAAAGTTGGGAATCTCTCACATATGAATTAAGCCCGCTTTGAGTGCTCAGAAAGAGTAGAAAAGCGCTATATAAGAACCAGTCCATTTACCATTTACCATTTACATTACCTTCGATGGAGCTCCAGTCGATGTCCTGGTTCTCTGGCTTCTTCAGAGCCGGGTATTTGTTAAACAGATTGGCAACAAAAGCCAAGTTGAGCTTAGGGTTGCCGCGGACGACATCTGTGGGCATAACGAACTGTCTGCACCCGAGCCGGTCGGCCTGGTCCAGCATGAGCTCCGCTCGCTTCAGGTCGTCTTTCTCCTGCAGAGCGAGCAGCAAGGCCGACATTAGAATGTGAGAACCAAATCAGAGTTTCCTGCACTCAAAATAAGCATGTTTGGAAGAATCAGGTCCGTAGTCAACAAAGGTCTGCGCATATGTAGTTAAACTGTTCTTTTTTTTAAATTTAGCAATAAAACTAATTAATAAAGTTTGTATTTTACGTATTTGGAACGTCGCCTTTGGCTTCAAGGAATTTTATATGTTCTGATATTTTTTGTAGAACAAAGAATGAAAAATAGCATAATATAAATAATATATGCAAATGAGGCAGCAGTTTTTGTTTATATGGGCCCTGCTGATTCCCTCTGAGTCTTTATGAGCAATCAGGGGACAGTAACACTGACTGATGTGTGGGAACTTGTCATGGTCCCTGTGCCCCGCTGGTCGACCCTCTATTAGGCAATATGTTTGTGGTTTGTTTGCTCGCCCTCTCGCTCTCTCTCGCCGCGGCGACGCTCATTGCGGGCTCCCGCTGCTGGCCCACACACCTGCTCTCATCACCGCACCGGCCGCTGATCCCAGCTGATTACTGCACTACTTAAGATGGCGAGTCTGCACTAGTCTTCGCTGGATCGTTGAGCTATCAGCGTCAGTCAAACTTGTGTATCTGCCAACCTGTATCTTGAAAGCCCTTTGTTATTATCCCGCTAACCCGACCTTTTGTGTTTAGATCGTTTTTGGAACCGGATTCTGAGAGGAGTGACTGAGGAGGAGCTTTTGTACAGAAAGTGTGGAGCACCCTTCCCCCTAACCCTGTTTCCCACGGACCCTGGCGACCCGGACCCGTTTCCCCTGCACGTTGTATATAGCCACTTGGTGATTGTGTTCACTGTGAATAAATGCACTGTTCTTCGCTTAAAGGAATACCCTGGCCTGCGCCTGAGTCTCTTTCGGAAACCATATCAGAACTAGTCCTATAAATGGTCACTATGGCTATCAGATGCATGCTCGGGTGTCTTACCCTGAGTCCTGACATGTCAACGGCAATGGGGGGAATTCCCTCTTCGTCTCCTTTGGGTGCCACCTGGTTCAGCAGGTTGTAGTACGCCTTCGAATCCTGGAACAAACAGTTTGGAAAGGTTACCTTCTAGCAGCCAAACAAAAACTTCACACTGTAGAGAAGAAAAGGTCTTTAATGTGAGTCTGTCTGTAGTACGGTATCGATGAAAAATTGATGTTGGCTGATTTTACTGTCGTTTAAGAATAAAAGTGATCACAACTCGGCTACTCCAGTTCTTTTCTCCGTTTGGTCTGCGGGACTCTGAGAACACAGAGTTAGACTTACTTTTGCTGATGTTGTTTAAACCCAGCTTGTGTTTCTGGGCCTGAGACTGCTTATGCATTATACACATGGCCCCCAGATGTGTGTGTGTGTGTGTGTGTGTGTGTGTGTGTGTGTGTGTGTGTGTGTGTGTGTGTGTGTGTGTGTGATCACCTTGATGTCGTTGTTGAAGTTGTTGATCTTGCCACAGCCCGCCTCCTCCAGGTGATAGTTGGCCCAACGCAACAGCAGCTCCTCGGGGGAAAGTTTCATCAGATCCTCAAGACTCTCTCCATCCCGCAGCAGAGCGATCAGAGCTGCACGCATGTGTTTTCATTAAAAACATCCTCATGTGCATGGAGTGAGTATAGATTAGCTGGTAAGCAACTGAAAAGTAGCTGGTGGCTTTGGTTTTACTTTTGTCTTGAATACATGAATCTGATTCTCAGCAAGTAAATAATATCACTTCCAAAGTATTTTTTTAACATCTGTGGTCATTTTTTAGTCTATTTTTAGCTTTCATTGTATTCTAAATGAGAAACACACGCACCTTCATTCCTGCTGAGCTCAATGTCAGCGAACAGCCCGATCTTGATGACCTGCCACAGCAGACCCAGGACCAGGTGCTGCCTGCCCTCCTTCAGGTCCTCAGCTCCAATGTTCACCACGTGGCAGCCAATGGCTGATGCAGAGTTCAGGGCCAGGTTCAGGTTCTCCTGTTAGATCAAGCAGTAAGATATCCCATGCACAGAGACTCTGTTAGACTGCTGATTGTGCACAGTGGTAGGTAAAGGAGATGAAAAGCGTTGCCAGAATCCAGGAGAGTCTCACCTGGATGGTGAAGGGTGTGAGCTTTTTCTTGTTGATTGTTCTCTCATCGATGGTGTCGGCTACAGACAGGTTGATCATTTTACTAACAAGAGAGGAAAAACATCCAGATTGATAACGGAACTGTTTTCTTTCCCCAATTCGAAAGTAGAACTGATAAAGGCTTTTTTTTAAATGTCCCTGAAGCTAAGATATCTCAGCAAAGAAGTACAGTACATTTAAGAGATCTAAAAATTATTACACAGTATCACAGTTGTCTTCTTTTTTGGAGTTGGATTTCTCATTTAAACTTTTAAATTTGCTCAAATTTTCAGTTTATAACCAACCAGTAAAGTTATTATAGCTATTTAAAACTGAAGTAATATCCAACCCAAGCACGTCTGTAAAAATTATGCAAACTGGGTCAACCCCTGTATGTAAAACCGTGATTTAAGTTTTCAGGAAGTCAGCTGTTGTTCCTGTGAAAGATAACGTACCAGAGAACGATCCCATCTCCCATGGCGGTGAACAGGTCGTTGGTGTTAGGATCCATGGGCAGAACATGTTTGCAGTCTGGATCCTTCTCCAGAGCTTTATTGATCCAGTTCACAAAGGCTACCTTTTCCTCCTCTGCAGAACAAAAAAAGCAAATTAAAGTGAGCAGCTGGATGATCATCTGCATCGACCACGTGCAAAATATTAACAAAACTGATTGTTTGGTTTTTTTTGTTTCTTTTTATAAACATATGTGTGTCAGACTTTGGTGTCTGATTCATTCAGATGATTTCCTGAGGCAAGTTCAACAATGCACACATATAACAACAGATGTACTTTTTACTGACTCAGACTATTTGAATTTTCTATCGGTGGCCTCATTTATCCTGATGCATTTCATTCACACAGGTTAGCATCTCATATTGAATAATAGGTTTGTTTTATTGTTTACATAAACACTTTTAAGCTTGGTTGGCATCAAATCAAGTGAACTATTGATATGAAAACTCTCCAGTAATGTCTAATGTATTCAGATGGTTTGGGTGTGTGTGTGTTTCCATATCTTTGTGGGGACCAAAAATGAGAATGTTACTATGCTTACGGGAACCAACAGACCTTATGGAGTCAAAATGCCTGTCCCCACAAGGTTGAAGGCATTTTTGAGACTCAAAATGTGGTTTTAGTGTCAGGCTTACAGTTAGGTTATGGTTAGGTTTAGGCTAAGGGTTAGGGTTAGGCACTCATTTTTGATGGTTAGGGTAAGCGGCTAGAGAGAAAGCGTGATATCAATTTGATGGCCCTACTAAGATATGAAAACACGACTGTGTGTGTGCTGACCTGAGTAAGAGTGCTGAGTGCCAGTCTGCTCTGAGGTTCCTGCCACATTACAGATGCCCTCCTTCTTGGTGATTGCTTTCTTGAAGGTCTTTGCAACCTCTGCACTCTTTAGTCCATGGACAATCTGGAGATGGGAACAAGAAAGAAAGGTGAGAAATAATCATTTATGCAGTATGCATGAAGTGAGTGATCAACACACTATGTCTGCACTGTGTATTTGTCTGATCATTCTACAGTAAACTCACTTCAGTAAACTTATCAAAGTTGAGCTCTTCGCTGCTCTTGCTCAGCTCCTGGATCATCTCTCTGACTCTGTAGCCCGGCAGTGAAAGGTTGGCGGCCTTGAGGACAGCATCAAGCTCATCCTTGCTGATAATGCCGTCATTGTCCACATCTGGAGGAGGATGGAGGGGAAAGCACAACTTTAAAGAGGGTCCATTAAACTTTCCCTATAAAGTCTCATACAATGAAGACAGTAAAGGAACTCATGTGAGCCGCTCTGAATGGCTCAGGCACAGCTCTGTATGATGTCAGGTGGATATCCTTAATATGGTCATCTCAGGCACACAGCGGGTGGGTGGAGCTTCTGTGCGCCCAAATCATCTCCTCTTCAACTCCAACCAATCAGAAGAAAGATGGAGTGAAGCTAAAGTCATCATGCAAAGCTACTCTACTCTGCTCTATTCACTCTGCTAACGGCGCAGATTGCACACTACTCTCTAACACAATGTCCGGCCTGAAATATTAGTCATAGGTATTGTTTCATTATCTAACTTCATGTCCGGTGTGTAACTTCCTTCTCATCTCTGTGGCTGCACAGGCTGCTGAGATTACACATCATCCTTACTCAAATATTCAAAATGATATTAGTTTAACCTGTTGCTGTGTCTTCTTAGGGATCTCTTCCTTACATGGCATTTGTATTTATTTGAATGGTAACTGTATGAAATTTGGAATGATCAAATCTTTGTCATGAGAAGAAAGAAAAATACTATTAGAGGAAAGAACTATCAAAAGACAGCCAAGTCTGACTTTTCCCACTCACCCAGGACATTTTAAACACACTAACAGAGTCAAAGTCTTACATCTTTTGAGCACACCTTCAGAGATCCTCTGAACATCAGACTTTTAGTCACTTTAATTTTAAAACTGTGATTTTAAAACTGTATATACTGTATATTCTGTGTATTTATTATTTCACTCTTATTGCCTGTTCTTATTGTCCTTATCTTCAACGTTATGCTGCTCTGTTGTTTGTTAATTGCACCTTGGGGATAAATAAAGTCTTTCTGATTCTGATCTATCTTACCAATTTTAGTGAACGCTTCTCTAAGATCCTCCAGCTCCTCTGCAGTGATCGGTGGGGCGGCCATGTTGAAGCGTGAATCAGTAGAGGAACCTGAAACTGGCACAAGAGAAAAAACACAAGACATCCTTAAATTTAAAAGTCAAAGCCTGTCAGCACTGAGGAGCATGTAAGCAGGGACCATGTGGTGGAGAAAGAAAGAGGAAATTCAAAGATGGTATCCTGATTTTCTACTGTGAAGCAAACTGCTCAGTTCTCACTTCTGCCAGTGTAAAACTTCCTGCTTGTGCTTCACTTCCTGCCTGACAGACAAAAGCCTCTCTGTTCATTACTGCTGCGTGTGTAATAAGATCAGAGCACTCTGAGGTCCCCCAGGTAACCTTTAACCACCCACAGTCAAGTCACAAGTACACACAAATTCTTTGCCAAAAGAGGAAACAGCACAGTGATGCTCTGGTTCACAAAAACCCTGTTTAGTAACCAGAATCTTTTCATTCACATTAAGCTGCGTCTGCATTTGTAGATGGCGGTTGTCTAGTCGACATTCAAGCCTCCAGTTTTGTAATTACCACCTCATCATATGTCAATCAAAAGTATCCTTTGCTCTCATTGGTGGTTGCATCAGCTGCTCACCTTGAAGCTGAACTTGGAAACGGCCTATTTTTGTTTCACTCTGTATCCCTGACACCCTGCAGTCTCCAGTCGACACAACACTGCTGGTCTCTTCCTGTGTGGACGTCTCTGAAGAACATTTCTAGAAACACGGTCCCTCTAACAACCCATGCAATAAATAAAGGGTCTACCCAAAGCTGTGCAACAACAACAAGTCTCACTCTATGGGGTGGTACTTTTTAATTGCTGAGAATCTTTTGAGGTACTGAGTGTAGCCACTGGTTTAGCAGCAGCTACCATCGCTTCAGTAAATCAAGGAATCGCTCTATGCATCTCTGTTAGTCTAGCTTGATGACTGTTTATGTTGTTTGGACATAAATCAAATGGATTAGGGTCGTCTCATTTTGACGGTATTTTCTCTGCTGCTAGGCAATCAGTGGGCGGAGCCATCACCCCTACTACTGGGCATCAAAAGAGGTTCTTATGCTAAAAGATTTGTGATGTAACAGAAAATTCAGATGATTGCAGTTTAGAGCCAAAGAGAATTAGCTCAGAGACCACAGCAACCAAAGCTGCAGCTGTCTGAGAATTTACATTTCTGGGTGTTATCATTACTGATTTGATTTATAGTCAAAGACGACGTTACCCTGTTTGAATCTGTGATAAACGATGAACCACAATTTAAGCTAGTGATTAAATTAAGAAGAATTAAACTAATTTATTTAGTTTTTGAGAGCTGATGAAGAGATCAAGAGATGGATGGATCGATGGCATGTTCAAACTCTGTCTAGCTTTCATTTGGGGACAAACATCCACCAGGAACTGGAGACAGAGATCAGCAAACAGAAACTCTCACACCATGTTGTTGCATGCAAAAATGCTGCAGTAGAGCTAATGATGTTTTATGTGTAAGCTGACTCTCAGCTGCTGAAGGCACATTTTGCTCCTTGGATGTAGAAGTTTTAGTTCTGAGGACTGCTGGGAGCCCATCAACCTCAGCCTTTCAGCCTCTGTCTAAAACAGCTTCTTGGACGCAACAACACAGTCAGGTTTTACTCCTTAAGATGTTCTTTACTCACAAAAAAGTTGAAATTCACAGAGAGGAACTGAGCAACTGAAGATGTGATCGATGATCTCAGTTCAGTGGGGAAGTTTGAGGTCACATCGCAAATGAGGCAGAGCAGTGCCAAACTTCAGACTGCAAGTGTGGAAACTTTGACTATTTGTAACATTTACTTCTGATGCTGTAATGTGACAGAAGGTCCTTTATTTCACCGTTCTGCCAGTTTTGGTTTAACACTCTAGATACAGATTTATTTATTCATGTACTATTTATGCCACCGAGTAAACCTAATGTTTCCAGTGTCCCTTAGGCAACACAGAGACTAAATGAACAGAAATCATTGCATTATATTCTCCTTGCACTATCATGCGTTGCATTTTTAAAGAACGCGATTTAACTGGAGCGCTGTCGATTTTTGCAGCCAAACAGTCACGTTGACAATGACCACATGTGTTCATGACCTGTTTCTTTTTTGCTTATTAGAAAGGAAAAAGCAGCAGATAAGGAAGAGTGAAGCAGTTCTGAGTAGCTGCCAATCACATGACACACAGGACGTTCTATTTCAGTCTGTCATGATTCACTCCGAGCATTTGTCGACTTCAGATCCTTTTTTGGCAGTCGAATGTGAAGAGAAACACAAAGTAACATTTAAGACAAAAGGAGGAACGGGGGTACAACAGATTTACAGGGAAGACGGTTTGATGATGACTTTAAAATTTATGACTTTATTAATGAAATTGTTGGATGAAAAGCAACCTGATGTAAGGGATGATAAGAAAAGGCAAATTGCTGTAAAATGCATATCGATTTATTAGATGGTGTCGCAGTATAAAGAGAAGTGTCTCAGCCTGCGTTTCCATGTTATGCAATTGAAGGATACTGATGAAAGATAAGTAACTGATTGCAGACAGCTGTAAGGTAATGACGAAATACTTTGTTTAAAATGACTGTTGTAAAATTACCTGTTATACCAATGTTAATGAGGGGCAGCCAATTAAAAGAAAGCTGCCTTAAAAAGAGTAAAGTTAGCTGATTCCAGGTGATCTATCCAAGATAGGATAAATAAAGACGCAGCTAATATTGGTATGAGTCAGAATATGTAAATGTGTAAAAACACCCAAACTTCTTCTCCTTTCTTTTTCCCCATGAATGCTAAAACCGCTAAAGCTAACCCCACTGAGCTACAAGTGAAGAAAAAAAATAAAGAAAGACTTAATGATGCACATTTGTGGATCAGATCCATAGAGATGACAGGTTACAGATGTATGAATCATTTGGATTGAACTGTGCAGGTTACAGTAAATGTTTCTCAGCCTCAAGTGGGCAACAGTGAAATGTCCTTCATGGAGGGCCAGACTGGGTTTTGTTTAATTGTTTGTAAAGAGTGAGAATAGGTGTAGGAGATGATTAGCTCCTTTCTGCAGCAGCCCTTTGGACTTGGAAGCAAGGCACTCAGATACACTAATAAAAAGATTCCTCGCCCGCAATGAACATGAAACAATAAATATGAGAACAATGCAACTGAAATATAAGGTTAATTTATTCAAATAATTCATGATTAAGGAAAATGTGCCTGGTGTAAACTGCATTTGTACCAATCAAGTAAATTTCATTTGGGCAGATTCCATTAAATGTAACATTTCACATTTACTTGTGTAACTAAATTATTTGGGAAACTTACATGTAATTAAATTAGTTAGCAATAAACACAGCCTGAAGTCAGCAATAGATAGATCTATAGATACTTACATAATGTTACAGCAGCATGATAAAGGATAAAAAATAGTGCAGTCTAAGATATACAAAGATAAACAACATAGTTGGATAAATGTGCCACAAGCACCCAAAAAGGGCCTTATAAGGGCTTTATACTGTTAGATTATTTATACTATTAAATTTGGGCAGATTCTTTTTCTTTTTTTCGAGCGTGGGTGAATGACAAACGCAAGACTCAACCACTGGCAAACATTAGCTGCTGCTAGTATGTCTGCTCTGGCACTCTTATTTTGATTTTGGAGCCAAATTCACCATGCGCACACATGTAAGCTTTTCATATCTTTTAGGTACGAGAATTAGCTTTGAGCCACTGAAAATCAAGCGGCCTGTTAGACAGCAGCCAGAAGTCAGAAGCAGAAATGAAACTCCGCTCAGCAAAAGTACGGGTCTTAACACTTTTAATGTGCTAAAAGTCTTGCAATGGGTCATGGAAATGAAATGACTCAGTCTGGCCTTTATGGTGCAAAGTGTCGCTGAGCTCTTCTGCACTGATGCTCTTCCATGATCTGCCTCAAACTATCTCTGTGGCAAGAAGTTCCAGTTTCTTTTCACAGTTTTATTTTTAGAGATTTTTTAGATCAACTATTTCTGATTTAGCATCTGCATGCATGAGTTCTCCTTTTGTTGCTAATATTGTTTTCCTTCTGAAAACTTTAACCGCCTTAAAAACAGGGTTTACGGTTCACATGGTTTAACTTTCTCATGTACATGGGTCATGAGTCTGTGTGTATTTCACCTTTTCCCAGCACTGCTTTGTATCTTGACTCTGGCTAACACCTGGACTAAACAGCATTTATAATAAAACAACAACAACAAAAATATTAAAATCTAAAGTTACTTACACATGAATGTTGTGTCTGAAATCTCTTAGTGTAATTTCTAACATAGTTAAAATAGTGAAGTGTTGCTGAAGCTTTGATGATTTAGGATTACTAAATATGTCCCCAGCGAGAGGCGGGGCATGCACTAGCCAAGTCATCAGCCTGTCAGCCTGTCAGAAGCAATCAGACAACCACGCTCACATTCACACCTACACCCCAATATGCACGTCTCTGAACCCAAAACGAACCCACGCAGACATGAGGAGAACGTGCAAGCTCCACGCTGAGAGGCCCCAGCTGGGATTTGTACCAGTTCTTCTGCTGTGAGGTGACCCTGCACCACTGCGCCACCTGATATTAAAACAATCTAACTGTAAAGATTTCCACCTTCCACTTTGAAAATAATCGGAGAACATGCCACCAAAGCTCTGCACGCTGCTATGGTGAGCTGGCGTCATTACAGAGAAAAGCGTGGGGGGAAAACATGATGCAAACAGGCCATTTTAGTGTGTTCTATGTGTTAAAGCGAGGGCGGTATGTTTCCTCACCGCAGCATCGCATATCCCATGCTTCGTGCATGCTGTCATTTGTTTAACAAAGCCTCACACCACAGGAAACGCTTTTACACCTATGTTTCTCCTCATTTCCATTCGGCCTCTTAATGGCCTGCAGCGGCACGATCTAAAACATGCAACACTAGCAAGCGTCAACAATTTCCTGCACTGAATGTGCACGTGTTGCTTCATCTGTTGGCAAGCATCCTGTTTCATCAGAATATTGCATGATTGACAAGTAAAATCAAATAGCAAAGTAGTGTAGCAGAAGTATTATTATTTGGTAAACATGAGTACAAGTACTTTAAAAAGCTGCAAAAAGCACAAAGAAAGAGGGCCGTCTCAAAGCATCATGGCCCCGATCTCATCTCTTAGTGCGCATCGTCCAAGCGGCTCTGAGTTAACTGTATCCACAGCTTAGCATCTTCTCCAATCATAAAGTATTAATCGCTTGTCCTGAGATGATCTCTAGATTTCTGCCCACCCATTGCTACCTTAAAGGGATTTTTTTGCAGTTGAAGTTTGAAAACCGCAAACTTCCTTTTTCAGCTCTCTGCACTGTTCCTCTCCCCCATGCAGGCCTCACTCTGCTTCTAACTGCTCTTATTGTTTAATTTATGTGTGGCAGGTGTTAAATGATTAAAGGCAACATGCACGCTGTAAACAAGGCGTTTAGGTTTGGAGCAAACAAGGTTTGGAGTTTTGTGCTGTTGGTTTCTAAAGCAGGGCAGGCTTTAATGAATACAGCAGCAAAACTGAGCTGCAGTCAAGAAAGATCCAGCTTCAGTACTAAAATCAATGGCTGTGCAGCTATATATGCGATAATACATCATTACAAAGATGTCCTGCAGAGATGTCCTTTATCTCTCGGTCTTTCTTGCTCTCTCTCTCTATCTTTTAATATTTAATATCTATTAAATATTAAAAAGAAAAATCTGAGTCTTTCTCTCACCCTGCAGTTACGCCTTCAGGAAATACCTACATGGATTAGAAGCCACCTGCCCTCTACCTTCTTTACCTGAGAGACGTAGTGAGGAAGCTGATCTCTGGGCTCGGAGGGTTACACTTGTCGTCTGTCTTTATCTCTTTCGTCCTCAGTCGGTTCTTCTGGCTGCTGTGCCGCTCACTGCTTTTCAGACAGCGCACTGAGTTGGGACCGAAAGCAGGGCAACGACGCATCTATTCAAATCTAAGAGGAAGGAAGTGACATGCAACACTTGAAACTAGAAACAGGAATGAAAGGCGTTTTTTGTCTTTATATGGCAATGCGCGGTGGCTACAAGTCAAGGTGACCCCCCACCGCTAAAGGTTTGAAGCTTCTTTTACAGTTTTTGAGCAGTCGCCGTGGACGTTTAGGTGTCGCAGGACTCCAGTGGTATCATTTAAAACATTGTGACATCAAAAAGAAGGTGTTAGTTAAAAGAAACAAATTCAATAGATGAATCAATACTGAAGAAATGTGGGCAAGTAGTTTTTCTCCGTCACCTTATATCATTTAGTATCTACTTATTTAATCTGCAGTTTCATTTTTATTTGGATATAATTGTGGTTGTTAGTGTTGTTGTTGTTGTTAGATAAAGCAAGGAGGGAAGCTGAGAGGCAGGTAAAGACAAAAAGTAGAGAAAGACTACTAACAGAGAGCTGGAGTTACAGAGAGCCATGCACGGAGGAACAGTTAGGTAAACTACAGCTGTGCTGTGAAAAAGAATATTTTCATGCCCACCTGTAAAAAACTAAGTGTGGCATTAATGCTTCCATAGAAACTAAGAGGGTAAGTATCAAGTGCAGTTAATTAAACGACGATCAAAAAGTGTGAGCACCTCTAAAAAGCAGAGGTTGTGGCAGTTTGCAGGTCTGGAGTAGTTAAGTGCAGGGGTGTGTCAGCACAGTGCATCAACCTTCCCAAAGTTCCAGCAAATTCCCTCCAAAGTCAGACTGTGCAATTCTCAGAGAACCTGCAAAAATACACAACAAAAAACAATGTCAGACTTTAAAGACTGCAGCTAGCAAGCTAATGTTAAAGTTCATGATGGCACAATTAGAAAAAGACTGAACAAATATGACTTGTTTGGAAGGTTTGCCAGGAGAGAGTCTCAGCTCTCTAAAAAGTACATCTCAGCACAAACCACAAAGACATCTGGAACAATGTCCTTTGGATAGATGAGACCAAAGTGAAGATGTTTGACCATAAAGCACAGCACTGTATTTGGAGAAACCCAAACACAGTTAATAAGCACAAACACCTCATACCAGCTGTCAAACACGGTGGTGGGGGGGTCATGATTTGGTCACAGGACCTGGGCACATTGGTGTCACTGAGTCACCGCGAACTATTCGAGAGTCAAATGTGTGACCATCTATCTGATCTCTAATGATCCCAAGCACACCCAACAAATCAACAATAGAATGGCTGAAAAAGAAAGGAATTGAGCTTGTGTAATGGCGGAGTCAAAGTCCAGACCTCAGTCTGACTGAAATCTTGTGGTAGAAACTCAAGAGAGCAGTGCGCAGACAAAAAACCTCAAACTTCAACAAAGTGAAACAACATTACAAAGAAAATGGACCAAAATGACTCAATAATGTGAGATACCAGCAAGTCATAGAGAAAAGATTACTTCTAATTATTGTACTTAGTGCACTTTGTTTTTCACAGGATTGCTCAGAGTCCTCTGAAAGCTCTCTTTTTTACGACATTATACAGTACTGTGCAAAAGTCTTGAGCCACCCCTCACTTTTTTATAAAAGGGAAAATAGGTGCAGTGATTTATGGAAACGTGCAATTGTATCCTTGTAACTACCTGAAAGTCCATATTTGGCATGGCCACCTTTATTCTTCAGCAAAGCCTGAAAACTCATAGGTAAGCTACTAAGTAATTTGTGTAATCTCTAAAGGTTGATTCTGTTCATCTGGATGTAGCATTTTCAGTGGGAGAAACGTTTTGTCACTCATCCAAGTGACTTCTTCAGTCTCAGCTGACTGCAGGTTTCTCCAACCTTATAAACAGTACATTTGCATAATGACTGAAACCAGCCCACTGAAGGAACGATGGGCTGGGAGGTCAGTTCCTTCATCATAATTATGCAAATTATCATGACCACTGATCAAAGCCCACTGATCAATGGCCATGAGTACCATTCACAGAGAGTTGGGGAATGGCTGCAATCACAGCATTGTACGATGGCGAAACATGTACCCTTAGGCCCCCTCCTCGATTCAGAGATGGTCTTTCCCTTTTCATGTAAATGGCCTCCTTGACTCTGCGCTCAAACCAGCAGGAGGGGAGGAACAGGGAGGAACGCTGGTTTGAGCTCTGAGTCAAGGAGGCCACGTCCAGATGAACAGAATCAACCTTTGGAGATTTACTTACCTGGATGATTGAGCATGCATCAAGATAATTTGTGTAATAGTTTGAACCAAATATTAAAAATATGGATTCATCACTCCACTAGCCCACTGACTGCGTTACCCCTGAATGTGTGGTTTGTTATCTAATTGTGAAAACAGCTGGTTGATCCTGGTTGTTCCTACGGGTCACTTAAGCAAAGTAGTGCCGTGTAGTAGCTATTTGTAGCTGTGCCCATAGAGGGATGTTCTTACAAAAACACTTTCCAAAGAGCCCACATGCTGCCACCCACTGGACTCCTGGTGACCACTTGACTGTTTCCATCTATTTTAAGATGTGACTAATTACAAACAGAACTGGAGTACATAATATGTCCACTAAAGTGTTTTTGCATAACTTAACTAACATGCCATTTTAAGCCTTAGTGTGTTATTCTGCTAGGCTAGGTTCTTAGCAACTCAGGACTATAGTAAATGCTAACTAAATCATATTTTTAATGTTTCTCAAACTTTTAATAATGTTCTGGTGATAAAAATGATAGAATTACTGTTGGTGATCCCTAAGCCTGGCCACACTGTTACAGAAGCTTATCTGTTTGGCTTATTGCCATAGTAACTTTAAGGGCACTATATCTGATTTAGTTACCAGCACTACTTTCCTTGATAGATGTTATTACCTGGTTATAGGTCAATCAATGGTATTCTGCACTCTCATTGGTAGTCACTTCAATTATTTAACCATTAGTTAGTTATTATTAACCTCTGGTTCTCTTCCACAGTGTGTCTTTTGTCTTTTTCCTTCCCACTGTCACCACATGCTTGTTCAAAGGGGTTCATATGATTGTTGGGTTTTTCTCTGTATTATTGTAAGACCTTTACCTTATAATACAAAGCACCTGTTGTTGTGATTTGACTGCTGCTGTTATAAATACATACGTTTTTTTCAATGGACAAATTGTCAAGTGGAAAACTCTCTTGAAAAAAGAAATGGCCTGCTGTTGGCTGTGGTCACCAGAGGAATACAAAAGAGGAACAGAGCACATTCTCACATACATAAATCTTCCTTTTAAAAAAACAAAACAAAAAAAAAACAAATGTCGTTGTCTAAATTCAAACCAAAACTGCTGAATCACTTAGTGCTGCTCAAATCTGGTCTGAGCAGCATTAAGTGGATCATTTCAAGTCGTCTGGTGAGTCAGTGACATCCAACCCAAAATGGAGCATCACATGGTAATGATGTCAGGTCAACATCTGGCTGGTGTTGAAGAAAAGAAAGAAGTGATAGATGATCAATGTTAAATTGTGTTGTAATAACTGCATTTTCTGCAGCCATGTGTAATTTTTTTAAAGTAGACTCTTGGATGCGTAAATAACAGGAAGTGCACCGCGCAATATCTGTGTCTAAACTCTGAGCACGTTCTGTTCCTCTTTCTCAACATACCTTTATTTTTATTTTACCCTTTCATATCAGAGAAGACACCAATGAAATAAATAGCATTAATGAGTCACTTTTATTTAATGTCCCAGTAAGCGATGAAGCTTTTCCTGCCTTGACATGTCAGAACAGCTGCTATGAAAAGGCTGTTTGTGTTTAGATGCACATTTATTAATACACATTTTCAGTTCATACATGGAATGAAGATCAGCCAAAGCATCAGATCCATATGGAGCAACAAAGAAACTGTGACCTTTCTCATGTCAGAGAAACTAAACTGGACAGGACAGTTAGTGCCACCTGCTGCTTGTCTCAAGGAAACAGCTGGTGTCAACACGAAGGCAAAGAAAAAGGTTTTAATGAGCTCATTTCTTTCATTTCTCAATAGATGAGATACATTTATAAATCATAAATTAACTGCAAGGCTTTGAAATTTCACATATTTACAGATCCTAAGTCACAAGTAATTTTTGCATTTGTATAAATGTACAACCTGGTTTTGCTTGTTCACAGGCTGCAGTGCAGGAGGGGCACAGTAAGTGTTGGTTTTTGATCACTGTGGGGTGCACACAGCTGGTATTTTTGAATCTACTCAAGCATGAGCGACATTGCTTTTTGTCTCCTACATGGCAGCAGGTGCTTTGACACCTCTGAATGTGAGTGGGGCAGGTTTGAGGGGATCCGTCAGGCAGCAGGTTTACACCCGCGTCCGGGAGCAGCCCTCGGGCCACATTTGCACCCTTCTCACAAACAGAGTCACTGAGGGCTTCCACTACAAACTACTGCAAACACCCTACCCCCACTCCTCCAAAGAACAAAAAACTCAAAGTCAAGTGTCATTGCAATGTGTCGCTTCCTGTTATCCTGATCTGAGAAGGTGTCGGTTGCTAGTAACTAACTAAAGTTGCTGTTTTGCTAAATTATAATTGCAAAGATGCTCGGCTCGGACCCCAGAGATTTTACCTACAGGAAAAATCACCAACATAAACTATTGATTAATCATGTTTTGTTAATTGGGGTACTATTTACTAAATGTTTATCAAAAAAGGCTAATTTGCATCATATAATATGGACTGATCTTGGATAAACATGCAGCGAACCAACAGAGACTCATAGTCCATAACCAGGAATAGTCCTAACCTTTGTGCTGTTTGTGCTTCCAGCTTACATCATGACGTTGTATTTACACTAATATTCTGATGGATTTGAATACTGCACCTTTCATAAGTAGGCCCAGACTACTTCACCCACCAGGGAGTCAAATTTGTTCACGGTGCCCCAAATTAACACTTTATATTGTAAAATGAACAATATGTGTTTGATTAATAGTCTATATTTGCCTTATCTGACTTAAAAGCTCCCTCTTATCTCATCACCACCACCATCACACTGGGATTCCCCTGGAAATGTCTCAGAGTAAGCCTACTGAACCTCTTCAGTAGAGGCACTTCATGTTTCTAACAAGTTTTATGAAGCCTGTGTCGCCTCAGGTCTGACCTCGCTAGAAAAATTTGGACTTTCAGGCACAATATCCCATTGCCTGTTAGTATCACATTAGCAACTCTTTGCTACATTCAGAACGTACTCTACACCCAGCTGGTAAACACTAATATGCATTCATAATCAACTGACAGTTCATACTACATACTACAGTTGTAGGTGAAGACACTGGTTTCTCTTTAAGACATTCTGTTCAGCCTGTAGTAGTGTCAGATTTTATACACAGGTTGTTTTCATGTAAGATCTAAACCTGGAAGGTAACAAGTATCGTACGACTTCCAGGACTCTGATTATAAATATCAAAAACCATATACTGATTTAAATTTGATATCTCCCTTTCCAGGTTGGCTCCTTGTGCATCTCTTGACCACTTTCATTTTAGCTGCACTCGTGGGCTTCAAACTTGCGCAGCATGGAAACATGGGTTTCTTTTGCAAACTGACCCAGTTCAGTGTGGAGGAGCATCACTGGTAATGAGACTGAGATCTCTGGCTTGAATCCTGAAAACTAAAAAGTCTGCAGTGGCCAGAAGGAAGCAGAACAAGTCAGAAGCATGACTGGGAGCATATAGGGAGAGATGATCAGTGTGAGATTCTACTACTGTATGATCCTGAAGCACCTACAGCAGAACGCTGTGAATTTTATGGTCCTCCAATAATAATAATGTAAGATAAATGTGAAATCATTAAAGCAGTAGATTAGTGAAAGCATTACATTCCTTCACACAAAGCAACAAAACACAGAAACACAGCATGTTTCCTGTGTCAACAGCAGGTACCTATTATCCATTATATAATCATACAGTATGATTGTCACCAGATTGGTTCATATTTTTTCTACAGACACAGGAAGACGCTCCTGGTTTTGAATGCAAAACCCAATCAAATCTGTGTTTCCTCCCTTGAGATGCTCTGGCAGGCCTTTACTGCTTCTCTGTCTGCTTGTTTGAAGGTTTTGTTCTTAATCAAGGGAGAAATTCTCCAATCATCCCCTTTAGCTGTCTTCTGTGCTCTTTCGCACCTTTTGGAGTTGCTGAGTTAGCCTGTTCAGAATCAGAGTCAGAAATATTTTGTTAATCCCAGAGGAAACAGCATGGTCACAGTTGTTCCACAACAGTAAGAAGAGTAAGAAATATTATTTGCAATAGTGATAAGTTAAAGTATCAATATTATATATAATACATTATACTATAGAATAGCTTTAATGTCTCTAATGTCTCTAAATCTCTGCCTAAATAAATAAATAAATCTGGGTAAATTCCCAGATGATTCCAGATGACCCCCCTTACCCCCCTGGAAATTACACCCCTGGCATTGATACTCCAATCAATACTCTAAAATCAAGTTCAATATATAGCCCACTGAATTTTGTAAATAATTAATTTTTGGGGTAAATTAAAAAATACAAATCAAACACACACTATGAAATTTGTGTGCTGTAACATCTACTAAAAAAAATCTCTCTTTTGATCTAACAAATTATTGTAGAAATAACTGTAGAATGAGTAATCACAGTGATTTAGTGGTCATTAAATTGTGTTCAGAATTTAAAAATACTGATTTATATTTATATTTATCCGGTCTACATAAGCTGCCTTTCTAAGTTAAAAGTATTGGTATTGTTATTGCCAATACTAGCCCTGTAGTTACTTGGTATTGGATCGATTCTAACCTCTGCAGTATCGCACAGCACTACCGACTGCTCTCCCAGCTTTAATGAAACTTTGAAGTGTATCATAAACAGGAAAATGATATTAGCCTTCAGAATAAAAGTTGTGCCTAACTCCTGCACCTAACAAATTTCCAACAGGTGCGACTTTTACTTTGAAGGACAACTTTAATGGTTTCTCGTTTGCGGGCACTCTTCACAGTTTCCCTCAGGGAGAAGCGAGTCCCTCTTTACTCACAAAATATGAACTCAAAGTTCACCACCCAGTGTTTAATGGTACATTCATTATACCCGCGCAAACTCCCCTCCTCTGACCTCCGTTGCGACTCAGGAAAGTCACGTGTCGATGACGTGTACGTAAACAAAGGCTGAACCAATCACAGTCGGTGAACTCCGGCAGCTGACAGTTACTTCCGCTAGTGTCACGGAGTTGTGTTGTCAAAATGGGACACGACAACCACCACCACCACTTATCTCTGTGTTTTTGCGATTTAATGAGGTATGTGTTGCTTTATTTGCAGTTCAGTGATAAAATGGTGTACAAAGAGCTGGTGCTAAACCCCCCAAACAAACAGGAAAAGTATTGTTGAGACACGCGACAAGCTAACTTTTGCTTAACTAGCAGCTAGCTGACTTATCATTAGCCTAATCAACAGTAATAACAGATTTACTGTCGCCTGTCCGGTTGTAACGATAGTAACAGATTAATAATTATCTTGAGTAGAGCTTGTTTTTAGTGTCACACATTGCCAGTCCTCTTTTTTCCGTCCCTCCGCAGGCTGCTGTGGTCGCTGCTGGTGCCATGCCTCTACCTGAGCCTGATCCTGACCCTCGTCCTCCTTCTGCTCCTTTTGGGGGTCCGCATGTGGCTGCAGGGGCGCCGCAAGGCCCGTCGGGCTCAGGATGATGGCCCGGCGGTGGCTTTCTTCCACCCCTACTGTAACGCGGGAGGAGGCGGGGAGCGGGTCCTCTGGTGCTCCCTGAGGGCCCTCATGCACCGGTAAAATATTTAAAAATAATTTTAAGGGAAAGTATGTTTCATGTTTGTTGTTGTTTGTAGGTTGGCGAGGAAGTCACTTCTCTTCCAGCTCTGTCCTTGATTTCACAGCTATGTTTGGTTGAAACTACCTCTACTATTGTCTCCAAGACCCACAGACCATCTAGTGAGACCATTAGATCAGCTTCTTTGCTCTCTAGCAAATAGTATAGTACAAGTGACTGCTTTTAAAAACATAAGCTGACCCTCAGACCACAGAGATAAACCCTAAGTTTAAACACTAATGTAGAGTTTCTGCCTTTATCCCAGATATCCCGGCGTCTCCTTTGTGGTTTATACGGGTGACCAGGGAGTGACGGGTGAGCAGATTCTGGAGGGAGCCCGGCAGCGATTCCACATCACGCTGCCTCGAGCAGTCACCTTTGTCTTCCTGCGTCACCGTGTACTCGTGGAGGCCAGCTCTTACCCTCACTTCACCCTGCTGGGTCAGAGCGCAGGCTCAATGTTCCTGGGTAAGATCTGGGCTAAAATGGAGAGACTAAATAAATTCAAGTACTTATTTATATTACAGTAAGATTTTTTTTCTTTGATTTAATATATGGGAACAAGATGATGTATATTTCTAACATTTTCTTTGTAGTCTCCACCCTATTTTGCTAACGTTTCTGCAAACATGAAACACATGATGTGTATGTGATTCCTTCATATAGATGTGATCCAGTGCTGTGGATCATATGTCTTTAATTTTACTGAATTTATTCTTTTCTGTGGGATCAACAGGTTTGTAAGTTGAAGTGACGCAGTGTGTGTGTGTGTGTGTGTGTGTGTGTGTGTGTGTGTGTGTGTGTGTGTGTGTGTGTGTTTTTTAGGGTGGGAGGCACTGACGGCCTTCGTTCCTGACCTGTATGTGGACTCGATGGGCTACGCCTTCACCTTGCCGATCTTCCGCTACCTGGGAGGCTGTAAAGTGGCAAGCTACGTTCACTATCCCACTGTCAGCACCGACATGCTGTCTGTGGTCAGAGAAAGGAACCCAGGGTAAAACTGCATTTAGACACAGCTCCATTTAATCCAGAGCTTCCCAAAGTATTAGCGCCCACACAAAGGCAAAGCAGGAGATGAAGCATAGCTGAATGTGTTTCCAAACCAACTTCATTCTAAGCCAAAGACTAGAAAATATGGTGAAGCATGTCTGCCCTTTGGTTTCACCTGCACAAGTGCCGAGGTAGGTCTCCCTGCAGAATTGGTTTTCCCTTCGTCGGGAGCAGCGCTGCGCTCTTCAAATCACGGACAAACAGTATCCCACATTCTTGATTTTTAGTTCACAAACACTTGTAATGACTAACTACTCCTGACATTTTGGAGATGTTAGCTCTGTATACAGTAAAGTTACAGCAGGATACAAATAATATCAGGCTGATCCTGCCACGATTTCTTTCCCCGGTTCAAACAGTATCCCACAGCTGTTGATGTTTTTAAACCCATTTTGCACAGAGAGGCATTTTTTGAGAAGTGTATTGATAGCAATGTTGAATATTATTACACAGGAACTAAAAACAACTACACGTAAAATAATCACACCGTGACGCCTCTGCCTTTCTAAATGGAGGGACAGTAACTGCGTGTGTGTATGTAAGCGTGTAAAACCTGCAGATAGTCAGATTAACATTTTGTCTCTATCTGCCATTCTGCAATTCATCTCATGTAAGCAATAACGTGGCGCACAGCGTGACGTGAAAAAAGGCACATACCTTTGACGTTGCGTGAGGAACTCAGTATTCCTTGTCCACACTAAACGCAAAAAGGGAGTTTTGAAAAAAATCGCAGTTTTCAGTGATTCGAAACGCTGTTTACGTTTGGACGGAACAGCTGCGTTTTCACAAATACCCGTGTAGGTGTGGACGTAGCATAAAAGAGTTAGTAGTTTATTTCATTGCTACCTGTAATTTGAGTGGTACTCATGGACAGAAAGAGTAATTGAAAAAAAATCATCCAGCCTTTCTGTAAAATGAAAACAGAGAATTGCTACGTACACGATGTGTTCAGTGTGGAGTGTGTTACTAGATTTGCCCTAAGCTATTCAGTTGTGCTGTATGAAAGCGTCCCAGGCATTTGAGGCTAATCCAATCCTGACCTGTAAATGTTCTGTTGTGTGATTACTCTTGCCCAAAAAAAACAAAAACCTTACCTTTCATCTTCGTCTTTATATTTCAGATTCAACAATGCTGATTTCATCTCAAGAAACCCAATCCTGAGTGCATTGAAGGTGGTGTACTACTGCTGCTTTGCTCTGCTGTACGGCCTGGCCGGCTCCTGCAGTGACGTCATTATGGTGAACTCCACCTGGACGCTGGGACACATCCTCGCTCTGTGGCGCTCTCCGAGCTGCACCAGCATCGTCTACCCTCCCTGTGACATCAGGGCCTTCCTAGATGTCCCGCTGGAGGACGAGGACGAGATGGAGGGCTGGGAGGAGCTTGGAAGAGAAGAAGAGGACGGCGGCAGAGGGGACAGGAAGCGCCACTCCATTGTGTCGGTGGGTCAGTTCAGGCCAGAGAAGGATCACCAGCTCCAGATCAGAGCATTTCGCAAACTGCTAGACAGGAAAGGGGACGGCCCAGGGGGGAGAGAGTCTCTACGGCTGGTGCTGATTGGCGGATGCAGGAACCAGGAGGATGAGGAGAGGGTGTTGATGCTGCGGGGACTCTGTCAGGAGCTGGGCATCGCCGACTATGTCGAATTCAAACTTAATATCCCCTTTGAGGAGCTGAAGAGAGAGCTGGTGGACGCCACCATTGGTCTGCACACAATGTGGAATGAACACTTCGGCATCGGTGAGGACAGCATGTGTTACTAAAACCGTAAAAAGTATTTCTTTTTCAATAGTACTTACTACACAGTTTTCCACAGAAATGACCCAATGAAAAACTTAACAGTACGACTTTTGTATCAGATCAGCCGGTCTGAACATTAATCCTCCATCTTTGTCTCCAGGTGTGGTGGAGTGTATGGCCGCAGGCACCATCATTCTTGCCCACAAGTCTGGAGGTCCAAAGCTGGACATCGTGGTGCCGTACGAAGGCAGGCAGACGGGCTTCCTGGCTGACAGTGAGGACAGCTATGCAGCTGCCATGGAAACCATCCTGTCGTTGTCACCAACCGCTCGACTGGAAATGCGCCGTAACGCCAGGGACTCTGTGGAACGATTTTCCGACCAGGAGTTTGAGTCTTGTTTCCTGGCTGCCATGGAGCCTCTGATGGGTACTCTAGAGCGATGAGTTAAAACAGATGAGGTGCCGAGTCCACCAGGGACCAGAACGTTGTTGGTCTTTTAAATAGTGCTACACACATATATAGGATTGAACAGTGAGGGTCATGTGTATGTTTAAAATGGCTTAAGCTTGAAGGTTTAAGTGTGATGGGGTGGATCATTTTCAGCATAATAATCTCACAAAGCAAGTCAACATCATCAAGACACATTCGGGGTGGACACCCAGAGAAATAATTGGGATGAATAAACAAAACCAACAAAGAGTGTAGGGCTGTGCGTGTGTCAAACTTGTGTGAAAGTCTTCAGTGACAGCAGAGCTGGAAGCACGATGATGGGAAAAAAAATCGGGTGAAAAATCACATTCTGTTCACCTCCAAACTGAGTCATGTGTTCATATGACTTTACATAAAAAATTACAAGACACCTTGAGGTTCAGGAAATATCCTCTTTAATCTCATAATTATAGCTATTATTTATGTTCTCTGTCATATTTGCTCCAGGAACAATTTAGGCAATCCGGAGATCACCTGGGTTTTGTTAGGATGTGCAACAATGGACACTCATAAAAGCTAAAAAAAAGACAACAATAAGGTGAGGTCATCGGAAGGTAAAGCTAGGTAACAATGAAAAAGAACATTAACGGAGTTCTCACATAAAGACGAGAGAGGTGTTAACATTCCCGGATGAACGTTTAATTCCCGTGATTTATTTTCATCCTCATATCTTTACAGTTTCAGATTGGATGTTATCCACATAACTGCTTCGCCCCATATGTGCTAACAACCTTTTGTGATTAGTAAACTAAAAATACAGATCGAATCTGGTAGATAAAACTCACAAGACACATGCAAATCCAACAGCTCTAAAGAGCTTTCACTGTTGGTGGAGCTAAGGCTTCTGTGTTCGTGCTAAGCTAAGCCACACTTGCTGCATCTCTGTGCTGAAGAGAAAACTGATTGTGAGAAAGACCACAGGAACACTCACGTTTCTCAAAATGTATTTCGTTAAATAATTTAATATTGCGGGGAGAGTGACATTCCAAGCTCCAACACTTTTAAGCGTGTAGAAGTGATTTATGTCCAGTTAATACTGATATAGTTTGATTTTATTTTTTGCAGTGGCGTGATGTTAGCAACATGCTTGTAAATGTACGTGAAGGGAAGGGTGGAAATGTTGTCTGATGAAGAATTTCTTGTAACGCTTTCTGTGTGCACAAGAAGCACTTAAACCCACAGGTTTGTGGTTTTAAACCATGGCCAAAGCACTCTTAATTTAAATGTTTTTTCAGCTGTTGTATTCCTGTTTGTGATGAGGTCCAGGCATGGAAATATTATTATATGTAAAAGGCTGACTAACCTTTATTTTTAAAGATGAATTAGAACTATTTAAGTCTGTCCATGTAAAAAGGCTGTTTGGAGTTTGTTTCACTTGCAAACTGCAATTAAATTAAATAATGCTGCAATAAACGAAACACTTCAGATTTGTTGTGTGCTGCCAGCCTGTTGTAAAAAAAACACACATGAAATAAACGAGACGAGATATCGTGCGCAAAAGTAAAACATTACCAAACATGATTAAAAACTCATCTGTTAAATGTCATATATGAGACCTGTACTATGAAGCCAGTTTAGCTGCTTAGCTGAGTCCTGCGGTCCATCACCATCAACCAATAACATGTCAGTGAAATAATGTCATATTATAGTATCATGGAGTGTCCGATAATTCCCATTTGTATTAATTTAGTAGTGCTTTTCCCCTCTTACAAGCCAAAGTGCCTTAAATTTCACAAAAACTCTTGTGCTTTTAATAGTGTATGTTTCCTCACACACACATTCACGTAACTGCACATTATTCAGGCTTAACATCTTATTCCACTGGGCTATTTACTGGAATAGGTTAAAGATAACTGAGAAAGTGTGACTTGTTGTTACGCCAGATAAACAACCTAAATTAACAACAATCCTTCACAGAGTCATGTATTCACATCATGAAAACAATCACTTTTTATTATCAGATTCCAGTTACTCTTACATTTTTGTCCAACTCTCACAAAATCAAAATGTTAAAGTTTGCAGGCGGTTAAGGAGTCTGAGGCTGCTCGTTTGAAGCTGTGGTATGTTGTCTGTGGGACTCAGGCTCAGCAGGAAATACCTTGAACGATCCCGCTTCTTCACTTGAATTCTGGACCTCTGCTTGGATTTGTTGAGGATCTCCAGAGCTCACTGCACCTTCATCCATCTCCTCCTCCATCCTATCAGCTAGTGGTTCGCGTTCCTGCTCCTTTTCGTCTGAGCTCGTGTCCTCCATGACAAACAGGTTCCTCATGGAGTCTGCCACTGCTTCTCTCAGCTCATCCTCTGACTCCTCAAAGTTCCTAATGAGAAAGAGTGGAAAAAATTAACACTTGATGACATGTAAGAGTTTAAAAACAAACACACATTGACCAAAATGTTTGATGTAATTAAGTAAGATTTGTGATGTTGCAGAATTGTACACTGCTGAGTAAAGACGGGTAGAGGCTTTTCGACTCGCTGCACATTGTGGCTCAACCTCTGTGTAGAAATGTGACTAAAAATATGAAGCATTGCAAAAATCATTGCTCAATGTAAAAAGTAACTTTGTTGTCTATAATACATTCATATCTTATATATCTGGTATTGTTCTATTCCCCCCTCTGAAATTCAGAGACATGTAAAGCTCCGCGCTGTTACATGACGAGCAACACTGACGAGCAATTTTTGGTGCATTTTTTCACTAAATTGTTCTGGAATTTATGACTAACGTGTCCAAAGTTATAGTTGACAATCTGATTCTCTTTCATTTAATCCTCTAATTCAGGGGTCCCCAATCCCAGTCCACGAGGGCCGGTGTCCCTGCAGGTTTTAGATCTCACCCTGGGTCAACACACCTGAATCACATGATTAGTTCATTACCAAGCAACTGGTCCATCAGCTGTGATGGATCAAGGACACATCTAAAACCTGCAGGGACACCGGCCCTCGTGGACTGGGATTGGGGACCCCTGCTCTAATTTCTGTACAATACTGTAATAAACTGATATCTGATAACTGTAACCCCATCTGGTTCAGCTCACTGTGGCAGCATGGAGTAAAAATACGCAGTATATTTAGAATGTGAACAGAAGGAAGTGTTGACTTACGTGTCATCATCATCTGACCTCGGCTCCAGACGCTCTTCATCCATCTCCACATCAGACTCCTCCTCTCCTTCACCATCCCTTTCCTCCACTTTGTCCGGGTTAATTTCCTCCTCTGTTCCGTCCTGCTGTGTCTCTAAATCTTTTTCACATTATAGACATTCCAGGACCACTGAGAACAGCACATTTCACCCTTTACACTGCTGGTTTCAACACCCATCAGATGTGAGTGTGTGATGTCTCACCTGTGGCCACTGAATCTAGAGTTGATGATGTGAGCTCAGCCTGAGCCAGAGCTCTCAGCAGGGTGTTAGGGGGCTCGTCAATCCACTGCCTACGACCTGCCACTTCCTCACCTTGTCCAATAGATCGACATTATTCAGAGAAGCAAAAACCGACTAATTGTAATAAACATTTTGAGCATCACCACCCAGCTGTTCTGTGGGTATGCTGCACCTTGTCCAGCCTCGACCGCCGTGTTGTAGACTGAGTTGATGTCCATGTTGCCGAGCGCGTTCAGCAAAGTCTGAGGAGTCCTGTTGCTCCACCCCCTCCTCCCCTGTAGCCAATCCTTGAGCTTCAGCTGTGCTCCTTCCTGGAAGGACAGAGTTCGATTCAGTGGATCCACTTCCTGCATGGAAAAGGAACGTAAGAGTGAGAAGAAGATTGGCAGTTAGAAAGATACTAAAGACTATATTTATTATATTTATATTTATTTAATTAATTATTTCACCTTTTCTTTTATTTGGCTTTGATTGATATCTTGTGTAATTTTATTATATAGTTCCTATGTACAGCACTTTGTGTCAGCTGTGGTTGTTTTAAAGTGCTTTATAAATAAAGGTGATGATGATGATGATGATGATATCTTCTGTCTCTCACCTGGTCATCCTGTTTTCTTCCTTCCTCTTCTTTCTCCTCCTCCTCCTCGTCTTCCCTTAGCTTTTCATTATCTAATCGGATCTCAAACATGATTCCCCTCTGTAGACGTCACAAACCCCCAAAAAGAGCAAAAGATACAGTAGTCTTCAGTGCTTCAGATGTGTCAACAACTTAAATGCCACTGTTGAATCTGGAAAGGTCTTCAATATTCAAATAGTTTGAATGCAGGTATACAAGTAGAATTACTGGACTAAACCTCTGCAGAATTGTTTTTGTTGGTATAAACTCACTTTGTCTTTGTGTTTTCTCTCCAAAGCTCTCATCTGGTCTCTGTTCTCCTCTCTGATCTGCCTCAGAGCTGCTTCAACATCCTGCAGAAACCAGACACAGAGAAAACTACAGTTATGAATTCTTCTGTAGAATGAATATTGTATCCCTAAATATGTGTGCAAACACTACAGTGATTGCTTTAAAAATAAAGCAGAATATACTGTCAGAGTATGGTTATAGGGTTGTAATAGTTCGTGAAGATAATACAGGTATATGCCATGCAGCCACAGGGTGTGATTTGCAAGGAGAATGGACCTTTAATCGATCTACAGTACAAACAACACTTTGTGCACTGGCAACGCTTTGATAGTTGAAATGATATTGCAAAGACGTGAACAATCTGGATTCTGTTCTGTTCCAACTTGTTGTTTCAGAGTCAAAACTATTACATTATTAATATAAAAAATTAAATAAAAAGATTTAGAGTGTCACATTTTACAGGACATTCAATACAAATATTTACAGTGGGTGTCCAACGCATGCCTGGTCATCTACATCAGCATTCCCTAAAAAGGTGAGATCTATAGTCTCGTATTTCATTCCATTGTATTCATTCAGTTATGCACGGTGTCTGTTGTCTCACATCCTGCAGTTACAAAGCCTTGATGTGAAGAAAGGCTACAGTTTGTTAGTTTGGCAGCTGATGGCGACGCTGCTGCGATGGGCTGTTAGAGAGGAACGGTCAGTGGAAAGACCAACCCTAACTTGACCATCATACACTGCATTCACAAGTTAGAGCCTGCAGTCCATGATGGTGCAGAACATGTTACAGAGATATTTTCACATATTTATGAAGTGTTTGTTGCTGGTCTGAATAAATGTAAAGCCTTGCCCCTTTTCCTCTCTGGAGGTTTGCATATATGAGTAAAAGAGGGGCACTGCACTGCAAATATCACGCTACAGGAAAGCAGAAAATTAACTGGCCTCTGAAAGAAATTAAATTAGCTTTAGAAAATTGCTTTATATTACTAAAATATCATCAATATGAAGAAAGTATTTGTGATTCCTATCCAGTAATCTATTTCACCAGTGCAGGTGCTGCTTCCTGGGGCTCTTTGTTGTCGACAGATGGTTCTATGTCCTTGGATTGCTCCAACACAAAGGTCTCGAGTTTGTGTTGTGGCCTGGCCTGAAACATGACAGGATGAAAATATGTTAATGCTCTTCATTATTGACTGAGAGTTGCTATTATGTGTATTTTCTGCAGAAGGTTGATTCAACCTTTGAAGTGACCCAAAGTGTAAAAGGGTAAGTTCAAGAGTTCAGGAGTTTGTACGTACCTTTGCTTCAGCTCTCATCCTCATCTGTTTCATCTCCAGGTGATATTGCTGTCTAATGAGATCGAGCTGACGCAGGTACTCCTGCAACCACACACACACTCTAAAAGCTACTAGAAAACATTCCTAGGAGAGTTTTTCTGCATTTCTTTATTTCTGTAAACACATTTTTGTCCTTCATTTAGATACTAAACATAACTGCTCACTTTAATGGCTGCTGTGTCTTGTGAGTGTGTCCCACCTGCTGACCCCCTTGTCTCTTGTCCAAAGGCATATGTTGGTGTTCAGGTTTGCCCACCTCCTGCTCTTGACCACCAGGCTTGCTGTTGCGCTCAGCTGTACATGGACGCAGACCCTGAACAACAGAAAAGCGAAGGCTAAAGGTAAAAGTGGCTAATCGTTGTGAAAACTGTGCCACTTTCATTTCTTACAGTATAGACTTACAGGTAATAAACTCTACTGTGCATTAGTACAGTTTAATAGTGAACAGTTTTGATGTACTTGTGTTCCACTACACTAACCACAACACTACAGCTCCGCTTATAGTTAATACACTAATAGAAGAGTAGATATTCCAGCAACAGTGTGTGGAGGCACAGAGCTTAGTCCTACCAGCTGTTTCTCTGCTCTCAGCTTGTAGTCGTTGGCCTCCTGTCTTCTCTGCAGGTATTCATTTCGAGCGGCAGCCACACTGACAGAAGAAGATTAACTGTTACTTTAGTTCAATTCAATTGTATTTATATAGCGTAAAATCACTGAACAGGTGCTTAAAGGTATTTTATATTGAAGGTAAAGACCCTACATGGGTTACAGAGAAAACACCAACAACTAGATCACTGTCTTTGAGTAAGCCTTTGGCGACAGTGGGAAGGAAAACTCCCTTTTAACAGGAAGAACTAGGCTCAGGGCATCTATCATGACCTGTTGGGGTGAGAACAGGAAGACAGGGCAGGACCGTTCTTCTCCCTTGCAAAAAACTCTTATCTACTTGAAAGCTGAACAGCTGCTGACTGTTTTTATGAGTCGCTGCTATTTACATAAAGTGTGCTGCTAGGTCCTAGTATGAGTGCAGTTCCAAATTTATGGTCGTCTGGATGAAGGCTGGTCTAGTTTTGGAGACTTTTCCCTGATGCTAGGGAATCAGAGCTAACCAAGAAGATATTTTACCGTTTTATCCCATTTAAGTACTTAAAAAGAACCTTTAATGGCTGTATGTACAGCTGAAACAAATCATCCATTAATGAAGAGGAACTCAATTGACAGCTATGCTACTGTAATGATAGCTGGATGTACTTTCTATCCTATTGTTTTTATTGGTTGATTTAATTTAAAGTTTTTACAGAAACTGTTTCCTGAATAATTGTTAGCTACAGGTGTACTGGTCTTTGGTCACTCACAGCTGATATGGTTCCACAGAACAAGGAGCAGCTTGGTCTTCACATTGCTCCTTTGGTCTTTCCACAGGAGGAAGAGGAAGAACATCCTCTTTGTTCCTCCTCTGAAAGGCATCCAACTGGGCGTGGTAATGCTGGTAATGGCTGACAGGCTGCTGACCATTAAACCTGTAATTAATATTACATATTATACATGCATGATAAACCATCATCATTAAGTGAAGCTAATGGTTGATTAACCAAACCTGAGATCTGTATCTGTATGAATGATAAGAAACATACAATAGAGGTATAAGAAAGTACATCCTTTCAATTCTAAGGTTTTACATATCAGGACATAACTTGATGAGCTCTGGAGACTTGATGATGATGATTTAAATCAAGCACATTTGATTAGCAGCACATGGCTGCTACTTACCCACTTAATTCCCTCTGCATCAGCTAAGGGTCTACTTTGTCATACACTGCTTCTGCATTTTGGCTTAATTTTTGTTAAATATATAATGACATGGTGTAATTTGTCTATGTTCAAATCCAGTCTGGGGACTTTCTGTGCAGAGGTTACATGCTTTCCCGTGTCTGTGTGGGTTTTCCCTGGGAACTCCGGCTTCTTCCCACAGTCTAAAAACATTCTTGGGTTTAGGCTAATTAGTGATGCTAAACTGGCCATACATGTGAATGTGAAAGTGAATGGTTGTCTGTCTCTCTGTATTAGCCCTGTGACAGACTGATGACCTGTCCAGGATGTACCCCAGCTCTCACTGTATGAAGCTGGGATGGGCTCCCCAGTACCCCAACCCAAACTTGAACTGGATAAGCAGAAAAAGGATAGATGGATGTAATATGTCATGTTCATATGAGGCTGCGGCTAGCTATTATAAGCTCTAAATTTTTTTTACAGATCATCTTGAAATAAGATGCACTTAAAGCTGGTCAGGTTACACAGCTGTAAACAGAAGTGTCAATATCAGGCGGGAATAGGACCAAAGGAGTTACTATGCGTTCACATCATTCTGAGCAAACCTTTGGATCCCTGGAAACTCTCTATTGGCTGCTAGTTGTGCTTCTCTACGTTGAGGAGGCTGCAATTACAAACAAATGCAGTATTAATACAACAGAAATACAAGAAAAACTAAAGAACTGTATTATACCGACTGAGCTGTGCTTCCATTGCTTTACTGCAGCTTTGTTAAAAGAACAAAGAATTCCAGTAAAGCAAAAATCATGCTTGGGTGATACGAGCTCTACTCCAAATCTGAAAAAGCACCTACTAGCTAAGTACAGCAGTTCCACACCACTGGAGGTACAGTAGTTAAAAATAAGCTAGCAAGTCAAGCAAGTCATTAACCGCTGAAACTTACAAAGTTACTTTTTTTATGGTGGTAATCAGTGAAACTGTGGATATTGTTTCCATGTTATTACTTTATGGTGGGTGGGTGTGTAGGCTTTGAGAGGGACTTTCCAATCTGGTTTAGCAGGCACTCGCTTGTTGGCATTCCCCAGCCTCTCGGCTACTCTAGCCTTCTGAATCTTACCTGGAAAACATGAGAATCTTGAGTTAGAATAACAAGGAGTGGGCTGTTTTTTGCTGTCTGTGAGCACAGAGTCACACGCTGTGATTGTTGTTGATGGTCGCTGTCTCACAGATAAAGTTCACTTTTCTTGGTTTCTGTGTTTTTAATGTGTCACTTTCACACATGACATAAATGTAGGTTTATACGTGTATACAGTGGGGGGGGGGGGGTTAACTGCTTTGACAGTGCATGCAGTTTTTCATGCACTGCTTTATCGATTAAAAGAAAAAGACTAAACCACTCACACAACAGGTAAAAATAATGTGCAAGTGTTGAGACAAATAAGTTAGGTAACCATTGTGAAGGAGAAAGTGAAAATAAACACCCCCTCAGTGATTTGTCCTTGGGCTGTGCGCTGATGTTATCAAAACACAATGTGAGCCAGGATGTAAGGTGATTACATTTAGTCCAATCAGGTTCCAGCTCTTCCCCAACAGTTACTGAGTGATACGAGCGGACAGGAGTTTCCCTGCAGCTTATCAGATGTGTTGAAGGACAGTCGTGGTGTGGGTAAGCTACCACTGGGTGTCACTACAGTATACACAATTGAAGACTCAGAACAGAACTGAAATTATTAAGAGATTCTCTTACTGCTCTTATACCTGAAGGCTCTGCTGATGTTTATCTAATACAACTCATAGTGCTTGTACTATAAAAAGTAATGCAAAAAGTTTTGGAAAAAAACACTCCTGCATCATAGACAGTGACTGGAAAGACACCACAGGGAATTATGTTTGATATGTGCACACAGCATACAGAGGCATCCCTACAGCTATGCTTTATGTTCTTTAAATTATTTTGAAAGTAAATTAAAACATATAACCATCAATAAACACATCAGACTAACATCTGAAGCCCCTGAATTCGATCTGCACCATAACAACATGGTCCAAGTCATAATGAACTATCTTGAGCAACACAACAGAAAAAGAAGTACAAGCAGAAGTATTGCAGCAGATGGTCTGGGCTGTAAGGAGTCTTGACCTCAACATCATGGACACAGTCTAGGAATAGAATAGGCAGAAGATACTGACAGAACCTAAATCAGAAGGGGAAAAAAATCAAAGCATGTTTTCCAGGAGATGTGTGAGGGAAAAAAGCTGCCTTCCAAGTAATTTAAAATTTTGTATTGTAAGTCCAGCTGCACCTGGTGTTTTTGCTGCTCCCCCTCTTGTTTTAACTGGTTGAGACCCCACAGCTTTGTTTCTATGCAACACGGTGTGGCTAAACTCCTCTTGCATCACCTGCTCACACACAAGAAATCACAAAAACAGAAGCAAACCTGCACATTCATATATGTATTTATCTGTCAGAGATTTTTATGACCAAGTCAATACCTGGAATTTACAAACATTTAAACTAACACACTATATCATTTTATGTAATGTGAGATCTGTTTGAATTCATGACCCGTGAAGTTCTGTCTGAAAAACAAAACAATTCCTGAAATCTGAATTATCTAAAATCTCAATTAATCTCAATTAATATTTAGTAATGTTTCAATCTGTTTGACAAATATATTGGGCACTGAAAAAATATTTTAAAATATTTATAACTAAGTAGTTGTTTAGTATTATGCCCATATAGTACTATTTTTTAAGAAATTTGTTTGCTGTGCTTGTATGATCTTGATTGATTGATTGATTGATTGATTGATTGATTGATTGATTGATTGATTGATTGATTGATTGATGTGTTTGATTTTGTTTCATGAATTAGTGACAGTGCTAATATTATCTTATTCCTAAACTATCTTTTTTATGTTGTAAACATGAACAATTTCCTTTTACTGAGACGATTTGATGACATCAATAATCTGTGAACCAATCCGATTGCAAACCTGAGTATCCAGGTGTTTGCTGATATGTTTCTCCAAAATAGGACGTCGGAGGACTGAAGTGACTGAGGGACGGTCTCGTGGGTTGACCTGAAAAAGAAAGAAAAAAAATGTTTGCTTTCATGTGTATGCACAATTAAAGTACAAACTCAGCGCTTCCTGGGAGATCCAAAGGTATTTTTTAGCAAAGACACACCATCTCGGTCTACCAATGCAGTCTCTTTCCTGTAGGAAGCATCCAGACTAGCTGCTCCAAAGTGACATCTTGGTCGCATGACCAAACCACTTCAGATATTAGCCCAAAGGAGCAGTTGTTCTACTCCCTGCTAATTACAGTCTGACTCATTACTAATTAAGTCTGAGTCAAAAGACCAGCTTCATGTTCATACTTGTTGGTTTTGCACACTTGTTTATCTAACTCATATCCACAGACCAAATGAAAAACCTGGAAGTGACATGAGAGTGTCTGACCTTAAAGAGCTGGGTGACCAGCAGGCGTAGGTCGTAGGAGTAGCGGCTGGGTACTGGGCTGTAGCGCCCCCTGCAGATTTTACTGACAAGCTGTCGCAAGCTGCTGGCCTCAAACTGCAGGAGACAAGTCGACACAGGCACACACAAATACCCCATGGGATATATATATGCAGCACACAGAGAGTTCATGTAAATGTCTCTACTTTGGACGACCAAAACAGATTCTGTGTCAGTTTCCTATTCGGTCTAATTCTGATTCTCTTACTGCACTCCTACACAGAGGCCAGCATTGGCGTAAGTGTTAGCATTAAGACAGCATTAGTGAAGCTGAGTGTGTGAAGCAGCTTTGGGTGTGCAGGGCGTTGGGCATCTTACTGGATGTTTTAGGGTACAGAGTTCATACAGGACACACCCCAGAGACCAGATATCCCTGCAGGAAGGAAACACACACACACACACACACACACACACACACACACACACACACACACACACACACACACACACGGACCAAGGTTAGAAGGAAAGATTTCAAAAGCAATCGGACATTTTAACCACATCAACTTTCTAGTGAGACATAGACTTTATTACAAACCACTCTCACCTCAGTGTTGATTTTTGGGGGTTTTATTTACTAAAGTGTGTTTGCAAAGCATGTTAAATTATTATTTCTGATACACCTCACCTGTATAACTCAATATTTCCTTGTGAAACTTAAGTTTCCAGTCCGCTTGAGCTGAACAACACCACAATCTTAAGAGCACTGAAGCAGCTAATCAGAGCATAGCTGCCAATAGTAAAAATTCTTTTCAGGCATTTGCTTTCTTGGCTCAGAGCCAAGCGTGGGTGTGGGGTGTTTGTCCTCTCGCAGTTTGGTGGGACCTTTTAAGCGTTGAGAAGTTAAAGGCATTTCTGTCTTCTTCTGAAAGGACAGCTTAGGAGTTTGGAATTAGTTCATGTCAGTAGGGGTGTCAGCCATGAAAACTGTGTGTGTGTGTGTGTGTGTGTGTGTGTGTGTGTGTGTGTGTGTGTGTGTGTGTGTGTGTGTGTGTGTGTGTGTGTGTGTGTGTGTGTGGGAAAGAGGAAGGAACTTTGACCTCAGTTGTATCAAAATAAGACTGCAGAAGAGTGCAGCAAAAACACAAAAAAGAATGGAGGAAGGACGAATCATCAGCTTGAGATGTTGCATGTGTGAGTTTGCTTTTGGCAGGCCTGTATGTGTCTCTCTGTGTATGTGTTTCAACACATTGACACGAGTGAAGGTGCTGCAGCCTGAGCAGATCATGACTGGAAGATTACAGCACTGTGCTCTATTATTACACCCACAAAGCTAATCCACAGCCACAGGTTCTAGCAGGGAACCTCCTCATTCTGGCCTCAGCTATTTGTTTAAACCCTCCCACATCCAATCACAGCTTAGTCCCCAAAAACAAGGTGTAGCAGGGATTTCAAGATCACAATGATTTCACCAATGATTTCCTGGAACAAAAAAAGGTTTTAGGCTTCAGTGGCTGATTCCGTGTGATGCACGCTGCATACTTGTGTTGCGGTTTCCTCAAGAAAAAGATGCCTCAAAAATAAAAGTCAATTTTTGAGACAGTAAATTTTAAAACAGAGCAATTTAAAAACTGTGTTCTTCGAAAACTGTGGGCCTTTAAGGATAATAGTTTTAAGGGTTAGAAGGATTTTTTACTTTCAAGAGACTGAAAAACATAGCAGAGGACTGCAGGGGACTGTACTATGAAGAAGGAAGTTTGTACTATGAGGTTTTCCTGTACTCCAAAACAACTCAAAAACCTGGGACCAAAACTAAGAAAGATGATAAAAACTACATTGTGACATACTGTTTCATACTACAACATTTAAAAAAGCAAATATTCACATATAAATTATCAGAAAATTCTTTTTATGTAGTTTCCTACATAAGCTGCTCCTAATAAACAGACTTTACACTCTGGCTCCACTGCTAAAAAAGATCAAAGTTAATGACAGATCAATTTATTTGTGCAGACATTTAGATGTCTGGTTTCAGAGCTGAACACAACTGGAGCTTCAGCCCCACACATGTGAGGTACAAAACAAAAACACAGTTTTACCATATCTGCTCTATTTTTGTGCCCCTCCTTTAATTGGTTTGTATAACTTTTTCTTTAAACATTAAATTGTGGGCACAACAAGCTTATCATGGAATAAAATAAATATCCAAAAAGAGGTTATATTATGGAGCTTACTGGTTGCACAGGTATAACAGAACAATCTGAACAGTATGATATATATATATCATACTGGCAACCACACATACATACGTCTTGTTGTTATAGGGCCGATTCTCACAGATCTCTGGGGAGAGGTAGTACGGTGTCCCAACACAAGTCCTGGCCAGCTCCATGGTACTACACAATGTACAGAAACAACACTATTAGGATAAATAAATTAACTGTAAATACAAGTTTATATGCATGCTATCAAAGAACATACACTAAATTACTAGTGGTCTCATAAAGCAATATGGGTGTTTTTCATACAAATGTTTTTTTAGTAAGGGCACTCAGTGAAAACAGTTGGTTGAGGCAAAGTCTTGAAGGAAGCATTTGTTTTTGTTTTTTTGGTCAGCCATGTAAGATGGAAGTCATCATTAGTGGTGACGAGAAACATTAAATATATGTTCTGGAGAAAAGCAAATGAAATGACTTTCTGGAAAAATGTAAACACAAACAAGACCAAACATAACTTTAAACTGAAGCTCCTTTTGTCAGTGAGTCAAAATGTAAGAACATGAAGCTATGAACCTAAGTGATCAGGAAAATATGTATCATAAGTTATCTAACTGGCTAATTAGATTGTAGAAAACTTGTTTCTCTTCTTTACAAAGACTAACACGTAAGTCTGGTGTTTATTTTTTAGCCATTTTCACCTGCTCACTGGTTATTTTCTCTTTTATGAATTGTTTTTATGGGAAAATCCCAGTAGATCATCAGATTTTGAGGTGCACCTAACAAAGTGGTTGGTGAGCGTATATTCACCAGTAATTGGGACACGGTGTTTAGACCAGTGTTTGTGTGAATGGGTGAATTTAGCATGTTGTATAGATTGTTTTGAGTACTCCAGGAGAGTAGAAAAGGGCCATATAAGAATAAGTCCATTTACCGTACATTGCCTGCACTGAGATTGAAGAACTGGATTATCAGAGCAAACTCTGCTGTTAGAAAATAAATCACATGTAAATGCAAGTTTTGCAAAAGCTTTAATATAAGAGCTTTTAGCCTTCTCCCCTATCCGTCTAATGTGAACCATTACTTTAATTATCTGCTGTATTTTGTTACTGGGGAAAAAACGAAAAACACATTCGAGTTAATTGGCAACTAAGCTTAATGGACTGCCATTAAAGAAGCATGGTTTGCACAAGTAATAGCATTTTATAGGCTATTCTATATTGTGCTGGGAGCCAAACAGAGTGCTTTCAGCCCTGGGGTAATATGATGACATTTCCTGGTACCTGTTAGGATTCTGGCTGCTGCATTGTGAATGAGCTGAAGTCACCCTACTGATGATTTGGATAATCTGGCAAACAGAGCATTACAGTAATCTATCCTACTCGATATGAATGCATGGACCAATTTCTCAGAGTCAGTTTGAGACGATATTGATGCGATTATCAAAACTGAAACCCAGAATGACTGAAAGACTCCAGACTTGCTCACTGAGAGAGACAGAGTGGATAAATACGAAAGCATTTTCTGTCTCTGACTTTTTGGAAAAACAACAAATATTTCTGTTTTGTTTCTATCCAGCTCTAGAAAACTTTCCAGACATCAAGCAGTTAATGTCATCAGTGCAGCTCATTAGTTTGTGAATGGAGGTTAGTTCATCAGAGGAAAAGGATAAGCACAACTATGTGTCATCTGCATAAGAATGGGAGGATATCTTATGATTCTTCGTGATAGTATCAAGTAGGAGTACGTAAAGGTTAATCAGCAATGGACCAAGGACTGAGCCTTGAGGATCCATCCATCCATGCAATCAGGAACCTGACCTGGTAAACCCACTGTGTCATGAAGCCTTTGAATTAGAATGTCGTGGTGCTGAAAGCAGGAGTGAGTTCAGATAGAACTAAAACTCAGACTCTTTGTGAGCCATTATTGATGTTTATTGATGTTCTTTTTATTTTTTAACAGCCCTCTGTATCTTTAGCACCATTATTACATCCATACAATATTGATTGTAAATAAGGTTAGTACGTTGTTAAAGCAGGCCATACAAAAGGCGTCATACGTTTTTGTGCTCTGAGTGGATTTGAACCCTGATTGGTACTTATCATAAAGACTGTTAAATATATATTTACTCAGTTGTTTGTAAACAAATTTTCCAAATTTTGTGAAAGGGAAGAATAAAATATTAGAAAAGGGAAATTATGTCAATATTATTTTTCTTAAATAGTGGTGTGATTATTACATATTTTAGAGAAACAGGGAAGATGCCAGTATGTGGAGAACTATTGATACTGACTAAATGATTTGTAAAACATGAGCTACAAATTTGAATAGTTTCATGGGAATGGAGTCAAGGAACAAGGTGTAGGACTTGATGAATAATTCCTTCCTGATCTTTAAAATTTAAAGCTGAGAATATGAGGCATTGCTAGGTAAATTACTGTAACAGACTAAGATATTACCTATGATATCATGAACATTGCTCTTGTAGAAAGAAAGAAATTTGTCACATTTATTTATTGAAAGAAATTCAGTTGGTATGGTTTTGGAGAGATTAAGTAGTTTGTCAGTGGATGAATATAGAAAAGCAGTATTAAACTGGTTTTCAGTTCAGAGATGTAGAGTTGTCTGGCTAATTTAATTTTGTGTATCAGTAAAATATATTTTTATAGAATAAAAAATTAATTTGTAGTTATTTTTTTTTTCTGTATTTTCTCTCAGCTCTCCTGCAAATCTATGAAAAACACCAGATAGTGATCTTGAAGTGAAGCTAAAGGATAAATGAATGTCAGTCGTACAAGTGGAAGCTGGCTGAACTCCTACAAAGCGTAAATCAAAACCTGCTGGTGGCTCTCATGAAAATCAGTCAAAGAATATTCTTCGGCATCAGGACTCATTCTCTGCGAGCCATGATTTTCTGCCCAAATGTTCATCAAACGTCCAATTGCTGAAACATTTTAAACATGTTTGCTATTTTCAGTCATGTCTAAAAATTATTGCATGCACAGACTGTTATTTACAGGACATGGATGTGTTTTTATCATTCTCTGCAAGCAGCCAAAAAAACTACAGACAGACCATTATTTCCACAGCCATTTGTTTACATGTCCGGGACGACGGTTTGTGGAATGATAATCAGTTGTTTGGAAGTCATCCATGTTTTACAGAGGGCTCAGCGACAGACAGCTGCACTGTCTGTGTGTGTGTGTGTGTGTGTGTGTGTGTGTGTGTGTGTGTGTGTGTGTGTGTGTGTGTGTGTGTGTGTGTGTGTGTGTGTGTGTGTGTGTGTGTGTGAAGATGACACTGACTTACTTATTCAACATTCTTGCGATTCCAAAGTCACCCAGCTTCGCTTTCATCCCTCCGTTGGTTAGGAAGATATTCTAGACCAGAGGGAGAGCAAGAATGAAAGGATGTCTGTGTTCAACAAGGATGGCACTAACATTGTGTGTGTGTGTGTGTGTAAACGGATAAGACTGATGATAGACAGTGATGGCCATGAGTAGTCTGTGGTCAGTTGTTTTGAGATATTCTTGGAGCTGGCATACAGCAAGGTCTTTGTTCAATGCAAAGCTGACCTCAGGACAGTTCAGCTGTACAATACTGTGCAATGATAACACTAGATAATTATAAAACTCAACCTCAGTCTCTGTGGGTAATGTTTACCACGTAAATGTCCAATAATGAATATAATGCATGATGTAAACTCTGCATTGTAAAGCTCAGGTAAAGTGATGGTACTTGTTCAGTTTGGTTCTGACAGGTGACTGTGATCACAATCCTTGTCTTTAAAAATGATAATCAGACTTACATTGGTTGTTGTCAGGACACAGACTACAGAAATAAATAACAGGTCTCGTGCATTTCTTTCACATCTTAGTCCAAAATCTATATGTAAATCATAAAAACATATAACTGTTCATGAGGAGGTGAATGCATGTGCAAGTTTGATCACTATTATTTGAAAAAACACCATTACTATATAAGGCCACCTGTTTTGTGTAATTTGTTGAAAAGTTCAAAATAGTTTACAAATACTGAACACAGACAGAACAGCTTGTTTTGAATGAATTAGCTTTATATGTAATTGCAGGCTGTAGTGAAGCAGGTTAAATACTTGAGCTTTGATGTCTCTGTGGAGAATCTTCCGGTCATGGATGTGTTTGAGGCCCAGACAGATCTGAACAAACCAGTCGACGATCTAAGAAACATGCAACTGTTTTATTACTGTGACATTTTCATATGGATAGAGAGCAAATTACCACCTAATGAAGAATATAAATGAAAACCTCCACAATTAATGTTCCGATTAGGCATAACATTGTGACCACCTGCCTAATATTGTGTTGGTCCCCCTTTTGCTGCCAAAACAACTCAGCCTAACAACCCATCGAGGCATGAAGGTGTGCTGTGGTATCTGTCAGCAAGATGCCAACAACAGATCTTCTAATTGTTAAGTTGCAAGGTGAGGGCTCCTTGGATTGGACTTGTTTGTCCAGCACATCCAGATGTGCTGGACAAACTTTGATGCCTCACAGAGACATCAATGTCCAATTGGTTTGAGATCTGGGGAATTCCGAGGCCGAGTTAACATGTTAAAACCCTTTGTTGTGCTCCTCAAACCATTTCTGTAACCATTTTTGTTTTGTTGCACATTATCCTGCTGAAAAGGCCATCCGGGAGTACTGGTTCAATGGTGCGGTTGGTCTGCAATAATGCGTTGGTAGGTATCTCATATAAAAGTAACATCAACATGGATGACAGGACCCAACGTTTCCCAGCAAAACATTTCACAAAGCATAACACTGGTTTGCCTTCTTCCCATAGTGCATCCTATTGCCAGGTGTTCGCCCAGGTAAGTGAGTCACACACACCCGGGCAGCCACATGAGGTAAAAGAAAACATGATTTGTCCAATGAGACCCCGTTCTTCCATTGCTTCATGGTTTAGTTCTAATGCTTACGTGCGTATTCCTGCCACTTTCGGTGGTGGGCAGGAGTCAGCACGGACACCCTGACTGGTCTGCAGCTATCCAGCCCCACACACAACAAACTGTGATGCTCTATGTATCTACAGTGGCTTGCAAAAGTATTCGGCCCCCTTGAACTTTTCCACATTTTGTCACATTACAGCCACAAACATGAATCAATTTTATTGGAATTCCACGTGAAAGACAAATACAAAGTGGTGCACACGTGAGAAATGGAACGAAAATCATACATGATTCCAAACATTTTTTACAAATAAATAACTGCAAAGTGGGGCGTGCGTAATTTTTCAGCCCCCTGAATCAATACTTTGTAGAAACACCTTTTGCTGCAATTACAGCTGCCAGTGTTTTAGGATATGTCTCTACCAGCTTTGCACATCTAGAGACTGAAATCTTTGCCCATTTTTCTTTGCAAAACAGCTCCAGCACAGTCAGATTAGATGGACAGCGTTTCTGAACAGCTGATCTTGCCACAGATTCTCGATTGGATTTAGATCTGGACTTTGACTGGGCCATTCTAACACATGGATATGTTGTTTTAAACCATTCCATTGTTGGCCTGGCTTTATGTTTAGGGTCGTTGTCCTGCTGGAAGGTGAACCTCCGCCCCAGTCTCAAGTCTTTTGCAGACTCCAAGAGGTTTTCTTCCAAGATTGCCTCGTATTTGGCTCCATCCATCTTCCCATGAACTCTGACCAGCTTCCCTGTCCCTGCTGAAGAGAAGCACCCCCAGAGCATGATGCTGCCAAACATAGCGTCTTGCATTTTGGCCAAAAAGTTCCATTTTGGTCTCATCTGACCAGAGCACCTTCTTCCACATGTTTGCTGTGTCCCCCACATGGCTTGTGGCAAACTGCAAATGGGACTTCTTATGGTTTTCTGTTAACAATGGCTTTCTTGTTGCCACTCTTCCATAAAGGCCAACTTTGTGCAGTGCACGGCTAATAGTTGTCCTATGGACAGATTCCCCACCTGAGCTGTAGATCTCTGCAGCTCGTCCAGAGTCACCATGGGCCTCTTGGCTGCAAACTCCTGTGAGTTTAGGTGGACGGCCTTGTCTTGGTAGGTTTACAGTTGTGCCTAGTGATGGGACGTTCTGTATCGAGGCTTCGAAGCGTGTGTCGAGTAATGAGGGGGCGTTTCCGCGAAGCGCGTATCGAGGCTTGCTTCATTTATGGGAGGAGCTGAAAATGATGACGTCCGAAGCCTCGCTTCCCGGCTGTACCACGTGACTGGTTCATGAAGCGGTTCGAATTTTTTCCGCGAGCTATGAGAGCGATATAAACCCCTCAGACTTCATCCAAAATGTGGGTGTTTGATGGAGAGTTGCGGTTAGTGAGAGTTTGGAGACAGTTTGGAGGTTTATGAGAGTGAGGAAAGTCAGGAGAGAATGGAGCCAGCTAGGAAGAGGAGGATGTCCTCCCCTGTGTGGGAACATTTTGATCTTATTCCTCCCAACAAGGTATGTGAATTTCCACAGAAGATGGATTTTCATAATACTGATGGTGCAATAAAACCTATGTTAGGCTGTCTGTACTTTTGTACAAGGTGAGGTGTTTGCTATGTGCCAGGGAGCTGGGATATAACAACAACACCTCATCCATGCTTAGGCACTACAGAGCTTTGCATGAGAATAAGGGGAACACCGATTGTGGAGCAAGACCAGGTGAGCCATCAAATGCCATGATACTATAGCATGCTGTAATGTTACTAAATGATATAACAATATCATACAATGCAATAAGTGACGTGTGTGATATTTAAATTTGTGCTTTGTTTTTATTGTCTTTCCATACTGCCAGCATAAATATACACAGTATACTGCCATCACTACAATATAGATGTTTTACACACTCCTTTTGTTGTTGACATTTACAGGCTGTGTGCAAAATGCCACACTCTTCAAATTCATACCAGCTATTATTTTTACGTCCAGTAGGTGTCCTGCTAGAGCAAATGAAGCTTCATGAAGCTTCGCGTTGGGGTGAACCAATTGGATGAAAAGCTTCAGTGCTTCATGGGGCTTCATCTGCCCATCACTAGTTGTGCCATACTCCTTCCATTTCTGAATGATCACTTGAACAGTGCTCTGTGGGATGTTCAATGCTTGGGAAATCTTTTTGTAGCCTAAGCCTGCTTTAAATTTCTCAATAACTTTATCCCTGACCTGTCTGGTGTGTTCTTTGGACTTCATGGTGTTGTTGCTCCCAATATTCTCTTAGACAGCCTCTGAGGCCGTCACAGAGCAGCTGTATTTGTACTGACATTAGATTACACACAGGTGCACTCTATTTAGTCATTAGGGATCAGGCAATGTCTATGGGCAACTGACTGCACTCAGACCAAAGGGGGCCGAATAATTATGCACACACCACTTTGCAGTTATTTATTTGTAAAAAATGTTTGGAATCATGTATGATTTCGTTCCACTTCTCACGTGTGCACCACTTTGTGTTGGTCTTTCACGTGGAATTCCAATAAAATTGATTCATGTTTGTGGCTGTAATGTGACAAAATGTGGGAAAGTTCAAGGGGGCCGAATACTTTTGCAAGCCACTGTATGTAACCAGCATTAACATTAAGCAATCTGAGCTACAGTAGCTTGTCTGCTGGATTGGACCACACAGCCCAGCCTTCGCTCTTCACACGCATCCATAACCTTGTAGCTGGTTCACCACTGTCCCTTCCTTGAACCACTGTTGATTAGGTACTGACCACTGCAGACCAGGAACACCCCACAAGAGCTGCAGTTTTGAAGATGCTCTAACCCAGTCATCTAGCCATCACAATTTTTCTCCAAACCTTACACCTTGAGGGCTCTTGCTCCCTAATATATCCCAGCCACTAACAGGTGTCATGATGAAGAGATAATCAGTCTTATTCACGTCACCTCTCAGTGGTCATAATGTTATGTCTGATCGATGTGTGTTTGTACTGTTATTTCTTGCGTGCAGTAATAACAGAGACTGAATGTCCTTCAGTGTGTTTGTGAACATATTTCAGTGCAAAACTATCACAGTGAGGAAAATCTGATCAGCCTTTATCAAATAGCTAAGGCCAGGGTGAGGTATACCTGCTCCTCAGTGAAAGGAACTCCTCTCTGTATGTTGATTTTCTTCATCAGATCTCCTCCGTCACAGTACTCCATCACTATATAAAGGCTGCCTCTCTCTATACAGACATCCAGAAAACACTTTAACACTGATATAAACTGATACATTACATCTTCTACTCTGAAGCCCACACATACCTTGAAAGGACCGGATGAAGGTGACAATGTTTGGATGTTTCATCTTTGACAGCAACGTCACCTCTTTATTGGATGATTCCTTTTCCTTTGCTGACATCTGAGCAGCAAAACACACAAAAATAAAAGGAGTAATGTGTTCTTGGGAAAAATACTTCTAAATAAGCACTAAATATAGTTTAGAATTGATCACTTGAGCTCTAATGGTTTTATCTGGGCTGCAACTAACCATTCATCATCAGTGCTTTTCAATGTAAGTATATTATTTACTGAAGTTACTCTTGTAACAAATAACACTTAAGCAACACAATTTTTAGCTGAGAGATGTAGAATGTCTCAAGGGCTGTAGTGACATACAAAAGACATAATCTAATGTACACAGTGAGAAAGACAGCTTATTTAAGACTTGTCTTAGTCTATACTGACTGCAGAATATGAGTTGTTTTACCATAACCTGATTCTACTTCAAATTAAGCTGGTGCCTGTATATTAGATAAGCTTAGTTTGTGCTTGAAGCATACATTACAAAGCTGAGACACTACAAAGCTGCTTGAATGCATGTGTAAGTCACAGAGAGCAATATAGTGTGATCGTTTTCCTGATCCCAGGCAGCACTGCAGGTAGTGAAACTGAGCTATGCTGCTGTACCTTCCTGAGGCTGATCTCTTTGACCACACACTGTGTGTTTCCACCTCCCCCTTTGTCTTTGACCAGGAAGGCTTTTCCAAATGCACCCTGCCCAATCTGTCTGATAACCTCATAGTCGTTCATTGCCCCTGGAAGACAATATGAGGGGCAAACAGTTTAGCTGATGAAACACAAACTCACTGAGACTGAGTAATAATGGAAAAAAAAAAAGTAAAATAGTAAACTTTTTGTTCTCATTTTAAAAAATAATGAAAATGTTAAAACGGTGGTAAAACAAAATAAAATAAATGCGTGTAAGCTATTTGCCTATGCCCTCGCCTTAAAAAAAACGAATCAGTATTATTAACCCTTTCATGCATGAATTATGGCAACCTCAATCAGGATTTTTTCTTTTGAAAGTATTTTTATTCATCTTTAGGGCATGAAAAAAGATTTTTGAACTTCATTTTTTTAAAACATGTACTATTCAAAGAGTTTTTTACATGTCCACGTAGGTGGAAACCTTGCTGACCAGTGGGTGGCAGGGTATGGAGCGACACATCAGTGTCCAATGTAGTGGTTTATGTGCAAGTATACCATCAACACTGACACAAATACAAGAAAACAGACTTTGAATAGCTGTCCACTGTTGTGACCACTATGCGTGACAGGGTTAAACAATTTGGAATAAGTTTAAACAACTATTAACGCCTTCATTTTTCTTAATTATTAAGTCGCCGTCGAACACAGACGGAACTAAGGCCGTTGCCATGGAGACTGAAACACAGTCTACTAGCATTCAATTTAGCACGTTTAACACAAGTTCACCAAAGAGGAGGACAGTGCTCACTTTTTCTCTCTTATAGCGACACAGAAGCTCTGCACTTACCCTTTCAAAAGTAGCAAAAGCAGAAGTCACATTGCGAAAGAAAACGGCTGCAAATTACTTATAAAGTCATTAGAGGAAGCGCTTGTCTTCAGAAGTGTTGAACTACGGTAAGCGCGAAAGGAAACCACGCAGAATGCTGGGAGTAGTAGTTTTTGTAGGCGAGTTCGCCATTAGCTTTCGCCTTTATATTTCCCAAGCTGCTCAGCAGTTTCATTTTGTAGTGTTGTGTTACAGCACCTATTATTCATTAATTCATTCGTTCATTTTTATTTGCGCAGTAAACTACTTAAACTGCAACACATTTGGGCCATAAGGGGATTTCTTATTATTATGTTAATGTCAATTATTATTATATAAAAGGTTACCTGTTAAATGTATTTGTTTATAATTTCGTTTAAGTCTAACTTTCAACAGGTTATCTATTAAAATGTTCAAAGCAGCTGTTGCATGTCACTTCCTGTACACTCTAATTACGCCTGTTGCAGTACCCGACCTAGACTCGGTTTTATTTTTACACATAAACAGGACACGGACACAGGAAGATTATTTTCTATTGTTTGCTTTATATTACTTTCGATTACTTGCTGGTATACCTGCATTGTAATGTTATCTAAAAATCTTATGTTTACCTGTATAATTTTGGATGTTTTTTTAAGATAAGAACATTTATTTATACTACGTTTGCGTAGTTATTAAAAATGTTTCAGTAAATAGATGTAGTGGACTGGGTGTCTGCCACTTGGGATCAGAGCCAAAGGCGGATCATGTTTCTCTTGTCAGATTTTAGCATTCACACCCCAGATTGATATTCCAGGCAGCCATCATGTCTGTAGTTATTCATGGTGCGTGTTGCTCCGTCTGAAAAAAGGTGATGTAATCCTCTGAATAGCTCCAATATAAAATGGATCCTCACATCTTCAGTTATGAACGGGGTATTAGGTAATCATATCTCCAATTGTAATGACGGCAAAAACAAACTGATAGACGTGTTCAGGATAGATGCTAGACCTTTGGAAAAATGTGTATTTGTGAATAAATGTGAAATGCAGCAAATGTAAAATACAAATCTCTATATGTACTGTAAAAAGCAAAAATCCCCCAAAAAATTATATATTATTGAAAAAAAAAAAAAAAGTAGGAACTTTGGTTGTTTAACTATTACTTATTACTCTGGTGTAGTGAGAATAGTTATAGGGGATGTCTTTACCAGTAGGAACAAAACTTATACCCCCCTTTTACATTTCTGAAAGCTGGCCAGTGGGTCTTAATTGAGTCTTTTCAGGGCCAATTCTTGCCCCTGGGCCTTATGTTTGACACCCCTGATGTAGACCCACAAACAGCCTGTAGGCTCCTGTTTGAGGGCCTCAGGCTGGCACAGGTTGGTAAGAGGAAAGCAGCTCTAAAAGACCTAAACTGAATCAGTACAAGCAGGCACAAGTTGAAATTAGCAAACATGAGTGAAACAATAATGAAAGTTTAACACGTAAAACAGACATCAAAGAAATCTAATAGTTTTTCAGTCCAGTATTTAGAGCAGATGTAACTGTACGAACCTCAGCTTTTATGACCTGTCTGCAAACACCTTCCTGCTCCATCAAGGTGACTTTCCATCCACTGCTTTCCCCATGAGCCCCCTGGGTTAGGGCTCTCTTGATTAGTGCTTTAATCATAGACAAATTTCCACCAGGATCCTATGACACACAGGCAGAGAGCCCACTGTGACAGCTGATCTATGTTAGTTCACTGAGGTAACGACTGCATGTGATGACACCGCTGTAAACAGCATGGCCACTGACACTGTCAGTCACATTCTTTATCATGAGTTATGATCTGTATGATGAAAACAAACTGTGTGGTGAACAGTACACTGACTGAAGAAATAATCTGACCTTTCATTAAAGTCAAAGAACCCATAAAAGATGTAGCGCTGATGCACCAGTGTGGCCCACAGTGGGCTGCCACAAACGATTACTTTTGTGATTAGTCGACTAATCAGGTCATGCATCCATTGGACGTAAAACGTACAGCTTATTGCACCAGCAGCATCTGCTCTTATATAACTATCATTAGCTTACAGCTTTAAGTGTTTAAGGTCTGTGCTAACTAAAAATAAAGACAAGATGATAGTTTATTAAATTTTAATGAAATTTGCAGATTGTTTCGGTGAAGTTTAATAAACTCAGCCATCTGCTCCTTGCTATCTAAAATATAACAGGACACTGGAGTATATTCTCGAGCATCTCACACTTCTGAGAATCAGTTGTCTGCTTGACGTTTATTCAGCTGTGTAAAAACTATAACTTTAATCTCAGCCAAGCCGATTTACTCTTAAATCCTACTACTTATTCCTGCGTCTTTTGGGATCTTACAAAGCTTCAAACGATGTGTCGAATATTAAATTAGTCGTCGACGATTTTAAAAGTCGACATAATCGTGACTAGTCGACTAATCGCGGCAGCCCTAGGCACACTAAAATAAACATGTACTGCTGGTTTCAAGTAGTCTGATCCTTTGCTCAATAACAGAAATACAGTCAAGATAATTATTAGTGTATATACACCAATTAAAAGTTTATAGGATTTTTCTGAAGCTTCTGGCACAGAAACACACAACACGCCATTTATAGTTTCTACCATTTTCTTTATTCTGTATGTCTGCTTATGTTTATAGATCATATACACAAATTGGTACAAGAAGAGTTATCCAAAAAAAAAATAAAAAATTACACATTCATAAAAAGACAGACAACCCCTGTGAAAAAGATTTTAATATAAGCGTGTTTTTATTTCTCTGAGCTGTCTTTCATCTGAATGAAAATATTGTGTTCTTCGGTCAGATTTCACACACTTTAAAGCTCAGCAGCAGAAGCGCGCATTTACACTCTTATTTTAAGATCATTTTCCAGTTAAGAAAACAAGTGCAGTGTATTAACAGCTACAGCAGACAAAATACAAAAAAAGTCTTTGTGGACTGAGTGGTATAAAAGTCGCCCTGTCTTAAAATGTTATATGTGAACTGAAAGCAAGGAAATCTCATATTTACCCACGTCTATTAATGAAGAGCTTGATACTATGTTTGCAGTTAATTTGATTAAAATAATTTACTTTTGTATACTCAGCTGGCTGTAAGCTAATTTATCTCTGAAAATAATTTCTGTATAGAAATTGGAAAATAAAACAAAAAACGCAATGCTTCACTTTTTTTTTTTTAATTTTAGGATCACTGAATATTCACCCAACAGCATCACATTTCACCACGCTCACTCACTCAAACTACCTGAAGTAAAGAACAGGAAACAATAGACAGGTGCGGATTAAAAACACAATCTCACTGCACGCCAGTGACTTTAAGAGCACGTCGTGAGGCGACGAGGCGTCTTAAGGCTCACAGATCAGGGTTTCCACCACAAACTGACTCCCAAAGTGACGAATCTTGTGGCAGTTCAGAGCCTCGCGCTTCTGCATACCTGTGAGGTGATCAGAGAATCTCTTATATAAACTTGTATGGCTGCATTTCGTGTCTCATGTTGCTGAAAGAGTACACAGAACTTCCAAACATTCAAATACACAGATTAAAGGTTGCAATGATTTACAATCTCTCTTAATGCTTGCTAAACATTTGTATGGCAGTGCATTTTGTCTTTGCCTTTCCTGTTTGGCATCTGTAGTCTTATATCTCTGTATGTTTAAACCTAAATGAAAGCCTGACATGCTTACCCAGAATCCTGTCTCTGCGCTGCAGTTTGTAGGTGTCTTTGCCTTTGCAGAGGTTGTTGATGAAATAGCCGAGCTGGTCGACGTGCTCCAGGCGCTCGGTCACCATCATCTCCTCACGGACCAGGTAAGACTGAGGCAAGTAGGTGCCAGCCTGGGCAAAGGGAGGAACCAAATGCAAATTATTTAAAGCATGGTGCAAATATGTAAGAGCTTGCGCTTTTTGGGTCTGTATTTCAATTTTTGGACATCTCTTTTCTTTGAGGAGTGCCAGATTCTGCTTAATCGTCATTAATACTGGAACCTGTATTAATAGATCCATGGCAAATATCAATTTAAAGCAGGCAGCTTGGTGGTTTCAATTCATTTATTTTGGTCCCAGCTGTTTGGAACAGTTTGAAGTGTTTTACACGAGGAAGACGTTAAAGCATCTTCCCCGAGCATCAGTTAGGAACTAGTTTCCTTAACATGTCTGGGAAAGTATGGAATGGTAAATTTGAGCATGTAGTAGGACAGCTATAAATCATGTCATCTAAAACCTAGATTATACTCCATAGTGGATGAAGGAACGGACAGAAGGAGACCTGATGACCGAGAAGCCATTCCTGTTAAAATTCTTTCTCATGGGTAGTTGGTGCATTGTAATGTAAATTCTGTGGGGACAAGCCTGCAGGTTAAAAGAAAAACAAAAGAAAAAAAAAAAAAAAAGGCAAACATGTAGACATCCACACAGACCCTCAAATTCACTGTCTGATGATGAAACTGTTACTTGGACCTCAGCAGATTTATGGAAATATAATCCAGGCTTAAGCCAGCACAGGAACACAAATAGGTCTGAACCCTGCACAGTTACCTTGATATTGATGAGAAGGTCCAAAAAGTCTTTGGGAGGCATGACAATGGAGGTGTTGAGTGGGATGACATAGCACTTGTCCAGAAACAGATCCAGGTAAGCAGTCAGCCTCTGAGAAAGAAGGAATACAGTTAGAAAACAGAAAAGTAACTGGTATTTGCTTTTTTTTTTTCTTCTTCTTTACCTAGTAACGGAATAGAAAGCTGAGTTGGTTATCTTTAAAATCTAAATGTTAAATAGCTAAATATATCTGCATACAGTTTCCCATAAAGGTGCCTATGCTGGGAGATGGGTAAATCATCTCAGGCTGAATTCCTACTGGCTGGTTAGCAGACACTGCATCACTCACAACTCACATGTTCTTCCTAAAATTCTAAAGCTGTCAGAATGTTATTCCAGGTGATGTTTGGTCTACTTTGAATCCCTCTAAATGTGCAACCGTAGCTTTGCGTCAACATCACTATTTCCATCTTTTCAAGTACATACCCGGCTGAAGTCGTGGACGATGTCAGCTGGGTCTCCATCTTCAAACTCGGGCACTGGCACACTGATTAGCTCCACCTGCTCTGTCTCCAACACCCGGATCGTCTCTGACATCTGACGCATGTGGTTTGGCAGCTCCACCTCCACCTATGAACCAGTGCGTAACATTTTTAATAAGTTACAGTCACTGGTTACTCAGTGAAACGCTTTCCTTCTACCTAAACATAATTCAGAATTGTTTTTGGATCAAGTCATATTTTCTTAAAAAATACTTTTGGTACAGAAATAAAACCACATGGAGCAAAGCTTGGAGGCCTGTCAGCTCATACACTGATTTATGGCAGTGATGCGAAACTGACTAGGCTCACTTTCCTAAAAGAGCCCTGCAAGCAGAGGTCAGTTAGTCACCAACTCAGGACATTAATCAGTAACTCAATCGGTAATGATTAAATGAAAACAATAGACACACTGAACCAGTGTCACATCTACTGAACACAAACATATAAACACAGGCCTGTGTTGCAAGGGAGTTCATCATACTCATGGTATCTCGTCCTTATCTGGCTTCACCTACCCTCGCATCTTCAATTAGACCAACCAAATAACGCTTGGGGATTTTCAACTCGATACATAACCCAGAGTTTCACAATCTAACCACAAACCCGTTCACACATGAAAGAGCGAGGAATAAGGAATGTGCTAGAAATGATGACATAATTCTTCACAATCTTATTTAAGATCGCCAAGTACGAGGCTTAGGCTCAGGTTTACAGAGCAATGATTTCGATTTGAAGATGCCTGCAGCAAAAAAAACCAATTTTCCTAAAAATGTGATACCTGATGGGTATGCAGAGAAAACCAAAAGCTTTTTTCTGTCTCTAAAACCAGCTGGCCCTTCTGTTATCACTCTGGGGTCAAGAAGTTGTTTGTTTGTTTTTTTAAAATAAATGAGCAAAATACTCTCCAGAGAACTGATCAGTGGGTCAGTGGGTAGTGATTTCGTACCCGCTGGTCTCCAACCTTGACATATCATGCTCCAGAGCAAATCAGGTTTCCATCTTGAATGGCCACCATACTGATGTAGTCCACTAACAAATCAACCCCTGTTGTAACCCTGATAGCCGAGGGTTAACCCTGAAGCACCTCGCTGAGCTCCCAAATCCTGCTTCATAACACAGGCCTCTGATACTATATCCAGAGTTTTGCCATACCTCATCCTCCTCCTGGATCATGAAGTCTTCTTCGCGGTATTTGACGCCACAAAAAAATACTTGGCCCTCCTGTGGTTAAAAAAAAGAAAAAGAAAAAAGGAGACAGAGATGTGACATTTTTGACAAATAAAGCGTAACAGAACATACATCTCAAATTTGAGGAAGTCTTATTCCCAGTGAGTCCTTCAGTTTCGTCTGCTTCACAGCATTTTGTTATAACTAATAACATCAGTTTTTGACGTTAAAAGTTTAGTTCTCTCTGGAGAAATGCATAAAAACAGATACTTCTGTAGACACAAAGTTTTTCTGAATTTAGAAACAGCGCATGTTCGCATTTCCTTAAGGAATGTAATGTGACAGACATGGAGACAATTTGATTCTCTTTAAATTTAGAGAGAATTTGGATTAATAAAAATAGAAGAGGACATTCAGCCACATCACAGCCATTTACAGAATAGTAAACAGGAAGCCTGTTCAGATCAGCGACGGGTTTATTCAGTCTTCAGCTACAAAAGATGAGCTCAAGTTGATAAACTCAAAACAGCTTGGTCTAGTTTGTGTCTAGAACTGCCACTGTGCTGTAGGCGGAGCTTAACGTGACAAGAACAGCTGGCAGTGGCGTACATGCTCTGACCTGTCGCGCTGTGTCAGTTCACATTTACTTTTGCAATTTCTGATCCAAGTTTCATGCCTTTTCTTACCCATGTCATGAACAGAAATTAAATTTGAATGTGTTTTCTTCAGAAAGTGGAGCTGAAATGTGTTTAAAAGTACATATAAATTTGTACCATGTGCTTTGCTCTTCACTGTCAGTGTGAGCTGCAGGAGTACAGCTGAGCACGGCGCTTTAAATAAGGGTGGTTTTGTTCATGGAAGGACAATAACATCCTAAATTATATGCAATTTTGCAGTAACATACATATGCATGTTTATGTTCATCACTGTCACTGTTTTAAACAGAAAATGTGGAAACTTATATATTCCATTATGAAGTTGATAAAGTGGTGTCACCATTGGCCATTAGTTTTTAATCATAGATGATCAACTCTTCCTGAGCCACCGCCATCTGTGACATTCTGTTGTAATGTTGTTAACTGCATTTCTACCTGTCTGCTTTCATATTTAACAACGCACCATTTGCTCCATGCGCTGTATGAGATACTTACCAAATTGTCCTCAGGCTCGCTACTCACCTCCATGACATAGTAGCGATACAGGTAGGCACCTCCGACCACCACTCCAGACAGCATGAGGGCCAGACCGAGGCACATGCACCAGCACCAGGCACGAGACTGGTGACGCACCAGCACCGCAGCCTCAGCGTCCTGCAGGAGAGGGCAAACTACTGATTAGATACGATTAAGTTTAACTGCCTCCAATTATACATTCAGGGATCTGAGAGAATCCCCCAAGGATCAGTACGCATCTGGTTATTATCGTTAAATACTTGTGATGATTTTCAACACATACCTATTATTTCAAACCCTCACACATGCATTTTCCTGAGTTTTTAAGCATTAAGCATTCAAAACCACCCTAGCCTTCAAGGCAGGGCCTCCTCCCAGAAAACAAATACACTGATGAAACTGCAGCTGGTCTGGGGAGAAGCACTTTCTTAAGGATAAACGCAGGGAACAAAAATGCTGAGTACCACATATGAAAAGTTTACCATGCTGGACCTACTCAGGTAAAGTCTAAGTTCATGTAGGACAGTGCACGCACCAAGTACTGCGGTTATATAAATGTACTTAATAGCACTCCACATTACATTAATTGAAAGCAAAAATCAGCAGTATGGGTTGAATACTGTGCACATTTTGTTGTTTTGTTTTTTTAAATAAATTCAAATGCACTTAGACTCAAATAAAAATCAGAACCCGTCCCAACTTTCACCAGCTTTTCAGCCGGGAAAATATCTTGAACTACATCAACTATTAATCCAGAGGCCAGGGTGTGAGATGAGGAAAGTGTGTGTGTGTGTGTGTGTGTGTGTGTGTGTGTGTGTGTGTGTGTGTGTGTGTGTGTGTGTGTGTGTGTGTAAGAAAACAAAGGCTTTCTTGAGATCAGATGAAGCAGGCTCAACATCTCTTTTCAGACTAACACAGCATCAGGGTGACTCATCATGATGCGAATCACAGAGGGGGGAAACAAACAGAGAGAGTGAAAAAATACCTAAAAATGTGAAAAGAAACGAAAACACAGATGAAAGTGTGGCTCTCAACTCGTTCTGTTATTACTTCACTGGAATCTTCAGGAAAGAGGAAACTACAATAAGATCCGATTTACATTTTCTGTTTGTTGAATAGTGACTAAAAGGAGTTTCAATCAGGTAGAAACTTCTACTTGATTTGCATTTTCTTCTTCTCTCTCTGACCAGTGGGCAGTAAAAAAAAAAAAAAAAAAAAAAAATCTGGGCAAGGTGAGGAAGCATGTTTTCTTGTTCTGGTTTCTCGTGTCACTGGAATGATCTCTTCATGCTATGTTCTTTTATTAGATTTGAATCGAGTTGCAAAGGCTGGAAGAACCGATAACAAGAAGCACTGAAGCTGTCCTGGTAGCTTTAAGGCAGCAAATGTTGATTTTTTCCCCTCCGCTTTCTTTTATTTACCAGTTTCCAACCAGTTCTCTTGTTTGCTCCTGAGCAGCTATTGTACAGTGGCATTTAGAGCCCCCTTTTATTGAAGTCCAAATGTTTTAAAAGGAAGAAAACACAATCCACATTTGTGGAGAACCTTGCACGCGTTCGTTTGCTGAGTAGCAATAAATGCCGGGACACTTCAAGGGGCAGCTTTACCACCAACACAATAATACTGCCTTTGTGAGGATGAGAAGTTGTTATATTTGCATCAGCTGAAAGTCACGCTCTGCCAGAAGAGGCTCACCAAGCTGCAAGCGTGGCAACATTACTACATGATATTGCATGCAAGTCCAGCTGGCATTTTTGTTTTAATAGCGATTTCTGTTTATGCCATAAAAGTTACTTTCTCTGAACAACGTAACAAAGGAAGCTGAGATTCTAACGTGAGCCGAGAGGAGAAATGAAGATTATGGGATTATGGGCAAGTAATTCAACAGCTATGAAAAGAACAGGGGTTTTAGCTGCAAACAAAACCTACACTGTGTACTCCAGCCGGGCACGTTCTTTTAGGATAAAAACCTCCAACACATTTGGGAACACGTCTGAAGTACAGCTGATCTGTTGCTTTCCTGTGAATACCATTTTCTTTTTTTAAATTTCCTGTTAAGTCTGAAAATAAATTGTGCGGTTTCCGTTACAGAAACACAGATGAAAACATTTCATAATCTTTTTTTGTGGCAGTTTTGGGGGTGGGGGGCACTGATATTACATAATTATGCTTTATGCTTGCTTTCATAATTAACCTGGTTGACCAAACATTTTAACGTAAAGACAAATTGCTCACAGTGCTGCACTATGTAAAAGGCCCATCCTTCTGTCTTAACTAAAGCAGAACATCCAAGTCTCCTATGTTCATATGTAAACCACGCATGTACACCCATGCAACAATTAAATGATCAAAAAAGGCTAATATTTAGCATGCATTTCCAGACAGAGTGTGTTTGCTAATTTCCTAAATCCTTATTGGTCTAGAACTGGTTCAGTTCAACAGTGTGCTGTATACAATAACACAAGGGTTGACAGGAAAATGCTTATTATTATTATATAATCAAACCCAGGGGATATTATGGTTATTAAATCATCCTGGTTAGACCAAGGTCAAGACTACATGTGTAAATTTTATAAAATGAACAAACACAGTCTTTTGTCACACTGATCGTAGTTAATGGTAAATGGCCTGTATTTGTATAGCGCTTTACTAGTCCCTAAGGACCCCAAAGCGCTTTACACAACCTGTCATCCACCCATTCACACACACATTCACACACTGGTGATGGCAGCTACATCGTAGCCACAGCCACCCTGGGGCGCACTGACAGAGGCGAGGCTGCCGGACACTGGCGCCACCGGGCCCTCTGACCACCACCAGTAGGCAACGGGTGAAGTGTCTTGCCCAAGGACACAACGACCGAGACTGTCCAAGCCGGGGCTCGAACCGGCAACCTTCCGATTACAAGGCGACCTCCCAACTCTTGAGCCACGATCGCTAATCACTAAAATGTTAAAGTTGTTTTTTCATGTTTTAGTACTTGAACTTAACACATTTATACACTGGATAAAAATTTTTTTAGGACATCCTCATCTTTTGTGGCCTGCAGATATACTGTGTCATCACAAAACAAGACTTGTCAGCATGAATTATCTGCTTTGAGAACAGCTGACTTCCAGTTTAAAGCTTGTTTTTACATTTTTGATTGGTCAGTGAAGCATTACCATGCATTTCAGCATATCGGGTAGAGAAGAAGAGTGTTAAGAGCCTTTTCTGTTTTTTTAAAGCAGCAGCAGGGTGGCTGCTGAGAAATAGATAGTCAGCCCTTTCAGATCTACAAGTCAAAGTACAGAAAGCAGGAGAGGACTCTTAGAATGTAACATTTTTCCTGGAATGAACAGAAATACCGGTAGCGATTAAAAAAAGGAACCAAAAAGCAGACGTTAGCATGAAACCAAATATGCGGACAAATAAGAGGAAGTGGGGGGTGAGACCGTTTAAAAAGTACACACTGGCTGACAGATCAGCAACATGTTAGTGTCAGATGCAGTCAGTTTAATACCACCACTGCCTGGCAGAAAGACACCAAATTGGGAACATTTCCTCAGGCTTTTCTCCATCAGCTGTATAGCTGGGGTCACCTCTGCTAAATAAGGGGTTTGCTCCAATCACCGACATGTCTTTTTGGTTTTAAGGGAAGGGGGAAAAAAAAGTTAGCAAAACATAAAAAGCAGAAGTCTCTATAGCAAACAGAACAAAAGAGTTCTGAGACCTTCAAGGAAGGACGCATGTATTGCAGTTTAATTAAAAAACATTTACTTTAAGGATCCTGATTCAATATCACGAAAGAGACTTAACCCAAGCAAAAAGCTCATTCACAGGTACTCACAGCTCTCCACAATTGAACAGAGCAGAAGGAAGGAAACTAAAGCAGGAAAGTGTAGAGTAGTGCTGTCCAAAAAGGGTGTGAATATTGGCTCCAGTGGCAAAGCTGCAATAAGTTTACTAAGGGTGAGGTTAAATAAGGACTGATGACGACTTTCTCCCTGAAATGGTGAAATGCATGTTACTAATAACATATATGTCAGACCTGGTCTGCGGCTGAACTGCAGCTGACCGTCTATGGTTGGTTCATGTCTTTAATGAAGGATGAACTGCATGTGGTAACATACAATCTGAAAACTGCTCGCTACTCTCCAACAACAATTTAATGCACAGACCATCAAGCATGACGAGGAAGCATCAGTAGCAAGTTCACCAAGTAAAAACGTTTTCAAATTTCAAGACAAAGTTTGTATCAGGACCTCTGCTGTGGAGCACTGCTATGTCTTTTTCCAGTTTTACAACCATCTCTTAAAGTCTCACCAACAACAAGACCCAACAGGCCTTCAGACCAACGTTTCATAATTCCAACACACGCACCCTCATTATACCACTCCTATGTCAACACGGGAAAGCATGCCGACGTCATGAGAACAATATGTACAGTCAAAAACTCTACACTCAACACTCAAAATTTGTATCATTTCATCATTATTTGAGGGCCTACAGATTATTAATTGTATCATTACATTTAAAAATGTTTATGAAGTATATGAAACTGAAACATATCTGAGCTGGCCCAACTCTCAACACAAACATCTTTTTATACACAATGATATTTTTGTTTCTCAGTGCTGTCTGGTTAAATGACACGTCCTCTTTTGTTCTTAAGCCAGGAACGACTTATTGTGTAAGCTTTTTGTTGTGGTTGGTGGTCACCAGTGATGGGTGTAGCACATTCCAAAGTGTGAGGTTAATGTAATCAGATTACATTTCAGTACCTGCACATGTTTCTACAGTAATATAACTCGCAATCGCTTTGAAATCTCTTTGGGCTGGATTTCGACTGTCCTTTGTGTTACCATTTTTGTGTTCTCGTGCAAACACTAAAAGAAAGATTGTGTGTCCTCATTAGGACAGGGATTTGTGTTGCAGTGTGGTTTATATTGTTAATTGTGTACAAAGTCATTTATAGAGTAATGCAAAAGCAATGCAACAGTAGTGCAATAAGTTACTTTCTCTGGTAAGTAATTAATGAACATACAGCCTTACTTTTGAGAAAAGTAATGAGAATTGTGTAATACACTACACAATAGGGCACTCTTTTTGAGGAACAAACCCAACACTGGTGGCCACAGAAATCCCAGGTTTGAGCTGCTGCTGTGAGGATGAAGGCTGCTGGTTTACACTGTGCTGAAGTGTCCTCTGGGCTTCATTCACAACACCACAGGGATCAATGACGGTGTTTGTGTGTCTTTGAGATGAATCTACGGGCTGACCACACTAAACCCACCACAACAAACAAACATTTTCCAGTTAATTATGTTTGTGGATTCACATGGTTAGAGCTATTAATCTGTGTGTGAAGATCTTTAGAGTCATTGTGGCCACAAACCCTGCCCCCCCCCCCCCACAAAAAAAAACAAAAACAAAAAAAAACAACCAACAACAACAAAATAAACAAACCCAGTTAATTTTCCAGAATTAAAGTTGACAGCCAGGAAAAATAAATGATGTTTGTGCTCAGTGGTCAACAAGTAGTGGAAATCCTACAGAAAAGCTTTACAGTGTTGCTTAGTTGTTGAAAGTAAAAGACGATCAAGTCTCCAGAAATAAATCTGAGAAGTTCTTTTTGCCTTTTACACCTTAATGTAACACAAGACATGAAGTAAATTAAACTAGGGGATCAATGTTGATATTTATGCTTAGCATAAAGATATTAAATGTATGACAGTATAAAGATGAGGAGGAAAAGCTCATTTGAGAAGCTAGAATTCACTGAAAAGCAAAAGTACTTTTGCTTTGAAAGCAACTTCATGATTAAATGTAAACCACTGGCAGCCGTGTGTGTGTTTATGTTCAATTCATTACTATTACTACTATTTCAGGAATATTTTAGTTATGCATATATTCCATTTCTGTCAGGCTTTGGTTACCTATTAATGCAGTTCTTTGTCTTTTGCAGGCATACTGAAAGCTTTAACACTTTTTCAGTTCACCTCAACAAATATGTTTCATGTTCTGTATTGTGGCATTTTCCTTGTCAATAATCAATATGCAAATAAAGTACTATTTAGAACTCCCTGTGATCCTAAGCACGATTCAGTCTTTCAGTAAATGTCTTAAGCGGATAATGCTGTCCATAAGCATCAGTCTACCTGAGGACGGCTTGTGTTTCCATCTCTGTGGATACAGGTGAGTATCACTGTCCAAGGCGGGTTTTATTTCAGTCTACACATGAAACTTTATCTTCACCTCTGAGCTACATAGCGTGTCTGTGAAGGCAGTAACTGGGTAACGTTAGGTCGAAAGAAGAAAGAGTAGAAAGAGTGTAAGGAATATAAAAGAAAGCAGCAAATCTTTGTGTTTAAAAAGCCAAAGTCAGCAAGTGTGTCACACTGGCTTAAAGGAAAAAACAACAACAAAACCCACTGCAGAATAAGAGCACTCATGTCCAACGTAAAGAAATTAAGAGTGTGGATTTTCTAATGGAAATAGATTTAAAAGTAGCTCTTGGTGTACTTACAGAAGCATTTAAGGGAAGAGCTGAAATCCTATTAGGGGTTCATGAAGTGTATTACCATTGGCTGAAGTGTATTACAGGTGGTTAAATGTTGATCCTCCACCACACAGTGTATTTATAAGTATGTAAACATACATTAGGACTTAGATATGTGTCACAGATATAATACTAATAGCATCATGGTGGGACGCAACCCTACACTTTTTCACTACGTTAAGCAGTGGCTGTGCACACCATTCAGATAGTGTGCACTATGTAAATGTGCATGGGCTTCATAGCTGCTGTCATATATATGTGCCTGCTTAGTTAATCCTCCCTCTTCTTGAGTTTCAGTGGTCGGCAGCGTCCTGTGGGAGGCAGCTAAAGCTCTCTGGCTGAGTCTCCATCTGACTGATTACACTGTAATCCTTTTCAAGCAGCCCACGTGTCTGAGACACCAACCAGAGAACAAACAAGCAGAGAGCAACTGAGGAAAGGTTAGGTCTGTAATCCAAATCTGTAATTAGGTTTACTGATGAATGTGAAGGTGGAAGAAAATTTTTTACTGGCACATGTGGAATAGCTCCTTCTCAAAACTGAGAGAAAACATTATTTTCATTCGATTGTTTGCTGAAAGACGTGATAGACGGAAAAGAAAATCAATATTACGTAAAAAGGAGACCTTTTAAATCTCAACAGACTACTAATGATAATGATTACTTCCATAGCTGATTATACTGTCGTCAGACAGGGCAGGGAGGTTCACCAGGTTTCATGCTGAAATTAGGAATCAAAGCACAGCAAGTATGTACATGAAGCTCTTAACCTAAATACTGCAATAAAGTTTTGCTTCAAAATGCCCACAACGTCAACAAGATACAACCACAGGTTCCTTTGAGCATCTGCATAAACAGCAGGTGTAAGCATGTAACTGCTCCAGCTCAGCCTCTATAAAACCACATACACTCAAAGTATATGACACCCAAACTGTGAGGCTCGGCAGATACAACTGCTCAAACATTTAAAGACTGAATTCATAAGATAAGAAGAACTTTATTTATCCCGAGGGAAATTCTGTTGCAATTAAAAGGCTCCTCCAAATGCGGCCGACAAATGTGTCCTTCATTTCCCTGGACTTGAAGGATGGGCTGGAGGTATTCTTCGTGGCCCAACGTATCCCACAATTCATAGCGTGGCCCAGCCAATTCCAGGTTCCAACAATAAAGCGGCAGCTACTTAGTTTTAATATTACTCTTTCTGGGTCACAAAATTTTCAAGATATCACCCAATGTATCGGGTGATATCTGCTCGATTTATCAAGACATCACATATTTGCAAAAGTGCTATGCCGTTTTCATACCCTGCGCAGTCTTTCGCTACTGTTTTATTTGTTCCTGAGTAAATCGGTGCGGCTGATATTAAAGTTATAGTTTTCACACAGCTGAATAAATGTTACAAAGAAAACTGATTAAACAGAAGTGTGAGATGGTCGAGAATTTACTCCAATGTCGTGTTATATTTTAGGAAGCAAGGAGCAGAGGGCTGAGTTTATTAAACTCCACGTCCACACGTATTTTTGAAAACAGAGATTTAAAAAAAAAAAATCCCATCCACATGTAAAAGCCAAAAACGAAGTCAAACGGTGTCAAGAACATGCCAAATCCTAACCGTTTATGTTGTATGTTGGCCAATCAGAAGTCTAGGAACCTGGAAGGAAAAGAGTAAACAGGATTTTAACTTTAAGCACTTCTGAAAAGTTTTTGGTTTTTCTGGGAAGACTGCTAATTTTGTGTTACTTTTAAAGTGCCTTCATCATTTCAAATGTTAATGACTAAAAACAGTATTTTGGCTGGTGTTGACTCACAACTTAGAAATGGACAAAATGCACACAACATACATAAATAAACATTTAATTTAAAAAACATTATTTTATTCAAAATCGACGATGACGTTGGCGTCGGGATTTGGGTTGCGAGAGCGTCTGTGCTGAATGTAGAAGCCCCGTCCGAAGTTCACTCTGACAACTCCGTCTTTCTAAATGGATGAACAGTATCTGCGTGTGTATACGCAAGCGTGTAAAAACTGCAGATAGTAAGATTAACAGCAACAGTATTTTGTCTATCTGCTGTTGTAGAAATTCATCTCATGTAAACAAAAACGTGGCGGACATCGTGACGCCAAAAAAGGCGCACAACTTTGACGTTGCATGACTAAATCTCAATTTTCCTCGTCCACGCATAAACGCGAAAACAACGTTTTTTGAAAATCTCTACCTTGGCAGGAGTTTTTAAAAATCTGCGTTTTCAATGACCCAAAACGCAGTTTGTGTGTTGGCCGAAAGGGCCAAATGCATAGAAAAATCTGCGTTTTCAAAAATACCCGTGTGCGTATGGACATAGCCTGAGACAGCTGGTGACAGCAGTGTATATTTTTACAAAGTACCAGAACTTTGTTTAAAGTACAGTAGAAAATGTTCACAAATGAAATGCTACAACTAGAGATTAAAAAAAAAAAACAACTTAGCACTCTTTATTTTCTAATACCGTATTTTCACGACCATAAGGCGCACTGTGCTAAAAGGCGCAGTCTCAGTTATGTGTGCCCTTACTGTATTTAACACACACATAAGGCGCACTGGACCATAGGGCGCATACAAGTACCGTATGCGTATTTAAAAATAAAGCGGGAGCAAACGTGAATTCGGTACCTTACTCACATTTCTATTGCCGGTAATCGTCATCATCAACAACACACAAGCATACAAGTGTGCATATTTAAAAATAAAGCAGGAGCAAAACAAAGTTTGGTACTCACATTTTTATCATCAATTAAACCCATCGAAGTCCTCATCCTCTGTGTCTGAATTGAACAGCTGCGCTAAATCTCCATCAAACATGCCAGGTTCACTGTCTTCACCGTCAGAGTCACTTTCCGTGCCGTGCGGCTCCTCGGAAACGATGCCGGCTTTTGCGAAAGCTCGAACAACAGTGCCAGCAGACATGTTAGCCCAAGCATCTACAATCCATTGGCAAATTGTGGCGTAACTCGCCCGGCGCTGCCTTCCACTCTTAGTGAAACTGTGGTCTCCACCGGTCATCCATCGCTCCCAGGCCGCTCGCAGCCTTACTTTGAACGGGCGGTTCACACCGATGTCCAGCGGTTGGAGTTCCTTTGTCAGGCCTCCCGGAATGACAGCAAGCTCACAGTTCATTTGCTTCACAAGTTTTTTCACATCGGCTGTGAGATGGGCACGCATAGAGTCACAGATCAACAGCGATGGTGATGCGTGGAAAAAACCACCTGGTCTCCTTACATACATCTCCCTCAGCCACTCTTTCATCATTTCCTCATCCATCCAGCCCTTTTCATTTGCCTTAATGATGATTTCTGCTGGAAACTTCTCTTTAGGCAAAGTCTTTCGCTTAAAAATCACCATAGGCGGCAGTTTCTGTCCATTAGCATGGCAGCCAAGCACAACAGTAAAAGAAGACTTTTCGTGCCCCGTTGTGCGTATCGCTACCGTGCTGGTCCCCTTCTTCTCCACAGTGTGACTCACCGGGATGTCAAAAGTGAGCGGGACCTCGTCCATGTTTGTGATGTGGCTGGGCTGGATGTTTTTGTCGCCGATGTGTTTGCTGCAGTAGGAGCGGAAGATGGCCAGCTTTTCCTTATAATCCGCTGGAAGTTGCTGCGCTATCGTAGTCCTGGTCCGGATGGAAAAATGGCACCGTTTCATAAAACGAAAGCACCAAGACGGACCTCCTTGGAAATGTTCAATGTTCATCTCTTCAGCTAGTGAAACTGCTTTTAGCCGAATGGTGACCGTCGAAACGCTTCTCCCGCTCGCTCTTTGCTCGATGATCCACCGCTCGAGTCTTTCCTCCAACTCGGGCCACCTCGCCTTATGTCCGCGGAAACTCAGCTGCGTTTTCTTGACCTGCCGGAGCTTGTTTTCCAGCTTCCTCCATTTGCGAACCATCGATTCGTTTATCTTAAATTCTCTCGCCGCTGCTCGATTTCCATGTTCCTCCGCGTAGCTGATGGCCTTCAGTTTAAACTGTGCTTCGTAAGCGTGTCTCTTTGCCATTTTCAGGGTTGTTAAAACAACGATGTCCTGCATAATGCACATACCTGTTCTTTTATACAGGTATGTGCGATTGTCCCGGTATATACGATCAACGCCCACACTTCACCCTTTAACGTTCTCATGGTGTTCTCTACTACGTCCTCCTTACAACACATAGGGCGCACTGCGCTATAGGGCGCGCCGCACTTTTTGAAGAAAATCTAAGACTTTTAAGTGCGCCTTATGGTCGTGAAAATACGGTACTGTCTAGTTTCGTTGATGTTCAAAAAGACTATATACGGGAAAAGGAGTTTAGTTTCATAATCTTCGGAATACAGTGGTCCCTCGCTATAACGCGGTTCACTTTTTGCGGCCTCGCTGTTTCGCAATTTTGCATGCTGTTTTTTTTTTAACAGTGCATTGTGTTCTGCGTCCTGATTGGCTGTAGACCATTGTCAATCAATCTCATGCTGCGTCTCCTGTACAGTACAGTATGTGTTCAGCTGGTCAAATTTACATAAATCTTCAATCGCTAGCAGTGTGACTCTGAAGTGCTGCACTGTATGTTTGTAAGTTTTCTCCCAAACAAACACAACAATGTCAACGAAACGTTTTGGACCCTCAAAGGCACCTGCGGGTTCCTTTGGTTTCATTCTATAATACTGGACTTTTTTTCTACGAAGGTTTGAACTTTGAGAGTGTTTAAACAAGAGAGAGAAGTGTGAAAATGTTCATGTGTGTCTGAGAAAAGTGTATAAAGCTTATAGTGAGTTGTTTTACAATCTTAAAACATTTTGCAGATTTCACCTATTGCAGGTTGTTTTTGGAACGTAACTACCGCGATAAACGAGGGACCGCTGTATACTTCTCTTATCTGTACTTCAGCTTAGACACTTTATTAGCTGACACGCACAGGCCAAAGTTCAACCTTATCATCTATTTCACTCATCACAGAATGAGAGGATGAAGACGCACACTGAGACGGTTTTGACACTTTTGCAATATGCATAGTTTGAAGACTCATTTCTTCTATTTGACAAATCAAACTTATTATCAAACGCAGCTGCAGAAGCCATTTTGTAGCACAGTCAGTACACAGAGGTTGCACGACGTTGGTCCCAGGAACTTGCTCATTTATAAATAAATGGGGGAGTGGTTTGGCTGCTTTGTCTTGATTGTTACTTTTTAAAAATGTATTCATTTAAATTTAACCTGACTTGAAGACAAAAGTGGTTTCTCATCACTACAAAAAAAGTCTCTTGGTAGCTGGCTGTGTTTTACTTATTTAAAAAAAATATAATTTAAGTCGTGCAAACTTTTTCTCAACATATAATTGAAAGTAAAAAAAAAAAAAAAAAAGCCCATCAAGTCAGGAGAACTCAACGTTTATATTTAAGCATGAAATTAAACACTAGACTCTTCTGAGAGTGAAATTTTCAGCGCAGTGGTTTCCTCCTGTGATGTTCTACACTCAGCTTGACACGGCTGCAGTTGATTTGAGGACAGAGATGTGAAAGCTGATCTTTAATAAGCACCACCCGCAACTGCTGTAGCACTACAGCCTGATTCAAACACTGCCGCTCACCAACTGTGAGGTAAGCACAGGTGCTCCTCCATCCAAAGTTAAGCTGAGGTAGCTGGAAGTTATTTGCCTTACCATCTAAGCAGTTTTCGTCATTTAAAACCAAATTATCATATATTGGCCTTGTTTTTCTCATCTTAACATTAAGTACTAATAATGTGTTTGTTGTGTAAATGTGCCTTACAAACGCAAAACTGCACTGTCTCAATGACAATATCTTAATGTGATGAAAATCCTGTAGTGTGCTGTTGAAGCACTTGGTCAATAAAACTGATAATTTATTAAATAGAAAATTTTTAAAGAGAAAATATCTAACTGAAGAACGCTCTAAATTTGCACAAAGCGGCAATTTTGTAAAGCAGACATAATAGTATATTTATTAACACTTGAAATAAACAATAAGTGGACAAAAAGCATAAAGAGTTTACTAAATTTGCAATAATTATTCTGCCGACTTGTAAGTCAAATAACTGTTTCAAACGTTTTAATTTGGGGGGGGAACCAATCTGTTGGCTAAAGCTGAATTTACCATCTCAGACTCAGAAATATTATGATAGATTATTTTCTGTGCATTAAATAATAGGATAAATTGACTGTATGAGAGGTTTTTCACTGGACATGAACAAAGTTCTGGTTTTGGACACAGGGTGCTACAGCTGGTATTAATACTTGCTGAGTTTCCTAATGTGTTTACGGTCACCTGTAAATTATTTGCAAGGTTGCTATAAAACACACACACTGACATCGTTCTATACCAAATGCAGTGTATGGTGGCTACACAGCAGCTGTCTCTTATATAGCAACTAGGAACAACACCGAAAGTATAAAGGTGCAAGTCCAGCACTATGACTGTGCATGGCTCACAGCCATCCTGTATAAAAGAAAGACTGTAAACACAATCAGGCAGACAATATAAAGGGCTGCAAAGCCACATCACAAACAGCACACTGCTCTGTAGGTGCGGTCATGGCCTTCAGTTCAACTGCTGTGCAAGGATGTTTCTATCAGACCTTAACAGGTTAAACAATCCCCAATAATCCTGAGTGTGTCTCATACTAACGACAGTCACTGAGACAACTATAGAGGGAAAATAGGTCAAGCTAAATATTTAGGCTAAGCATATCTTCATGCTTAGTTTAACTGTCCCCGAATACACCACAAGTGCTCAAGCAGTATCTGTGGAGCCAAACAGGCTTGCAAATTTGTTCCTGTTATACATGAACCTCTATGAGTTTCATTCACATGGCTTTTTGCTGTCTGGTAATACGCCAAGTCACTTTGTTAAAAAACATCTATTTACTCAGAGCAGATACATAATCAAGCACCTTTAATTCATTTCCAACCAATCTTAGAGAAATTTGTATTTGATGCAAACACAGCTGTATCCATCATAAAACATGCTGATAATTGTTATTCAATTTATCTAAAGAATACTATAAATTTTCAAGTTTACAAAAGTTCAATATGCTGTTTTTCTGCTCATAACTGAGCTAAAATATAAGAAGAATGAAAATGAAAGGGAAGTCAGACAAGAGTTTATCAGACAGATAGTGACTCAGAGAGTAAAGAGGAACCCAACAAAAAGAGAAACTATCAAAATTCAAGTTTTTTCTTTGGCAAAGTATGTCTTCATCACTCAATATAAGCCAGAACATACTCACTGCTTAGTTCAGCTAGAGTCAAGATGATGCAAATACAGCCTTTAATTAACAAGATCTATTCACAAGTAGTAAAATTGGAAAAATGTTCTGTAGCTGAGTTTGTGATCATCAGCAGTTGCAGGTGCTGGATTTTTAACTGGATTGCTGTCGATCTTTCACCTACTCAGCCTCCAGTGGCAAGCAATCAAAGTTTTGGTTAGCTATTGGATCTCTATCATTCCCTGTGAAACAAGTCTTCCACAGTTCAACAGTCTGCTGTTGTCTGGACCGCTCTTTGCTCCTGCAGACATTCTTTTGTTTAGTCTACCAACCAACAAGGAGCAAATGGCTGATCTTGTGAGACCTCCTACCATACATAATAATCATGTGGCATTCTCCCCAATCAGTAATGATTAATAACTGTATCTGAATCCAAACATCCAAGGAAAATTCACAGCTATAACAGGAGGCAGGAATGACCAAAACATCTCATGAGGGCAGAACGGGATGGCTTACAGACAAACTCACTGTCTCCAGCCTGTCAGACCACAAGACTCATGGCACATTCAAGTGTCTGCCATCAGGCCACCTTGTATCAGCAAGACTTGGCTCATCCCGCACTTTAAAGCATCCTAGCTCCTATTTTGTATCATAACTCATCTGTTGTTTACTAATCGGCACATATGGCAGTAAACCAGCAAGCTGCTACATTTACAAGATTTGCAACTCACTGAACTACAACAGTGTCTGTGTTCACATGAGCAATGAGGAAAAGAAACGAGGAAAAGAAAACAAACAGGAGCCAAGACCTCAACAGATTGACTATTTTTATAATCAAATAACCTCCCCAACACACATAAACACAACTGGCAAAAACATAAAACATTTGCTAGTTCCTGTTTGGTCCTGTGCGGTCTGACCAGTAGAGCAGATTCCTCCCTCAGGAAGCAGAGCAGCAGGAAAATTTCCATGAAGGCAAAATAGATGACGGTGTGATAAACTCAAGCCTGCTCCATGGGAGATTTTTTTTTTTTAAATAATTCTTTGATTTCTAAATATGTTAGAAAACACTTTCCAACATATTTCCTTGACTACAGAATGAGGTATGGGTATGGTGAATGGTTTTAATGGTATTTCTAATGATAATGCTTATCAGTCCATTACTTTAATGGTATTTTTATCGGTACTTTCTGAAGAAGAAATAAATCAAATTAAAAACAGAACTGAATTTACATCACATCATGATTTTTTCCAAGCTATTTTCTAAACTAAGGCTAATGTACTGTATTAGCATACTGTTCCTCTCAGCAATTTTTACACATAAACAAAACAAAGTTCAACACGTTTAATGAGGGATTAGAGAACCAGAGGAGCTGTTAAAGACTTAATAGTCTTTCACTTATTCAGCTAATATTCATCCACCTATGACCGCTACTCAGGGGTACTTAAATCAGATTAGATATGATCCAGTGCTCTCTCACTGCTACAGACAGGACTGGCTTCGTGTGCTGGATGCGGGTAATAAAACTTCCTGTTCCATCTCTGCTCCTGTCCACTTCTGTTGGTGGTTTGGGATAAATGGATTTTTTCTAGTTGCGATTAATTTAAATCAGCTAACCGTCTGTTAAAGCAGCTGCTTACTAATAGCTTTAGCCTGCAACGTTTATATTTTATAACCACTTTTATCAGTTTTTGGATCCTGTTGAGCAACAAGACACACACCTCGTTCCTTGACTGTAGAATGTTTTTTTTCCTTTTTTGTTTTGAGGGCATGTTAATACATTCGAAAACAGATCTGATACAGTGCAGAATTTTAAATCGTGTCTTAGAAATTTAGTAAAGCGTCCTCATTTATGAAGAACTTGTTGACTTTGCCAATGATAAATCAATCATTAATCACTATCAGAAATGTCTGTTCTTCCACATGAGCACCGGACTTCCTCTACAGCTTTATCCTGTTTTGTTCTGATTTCCTCAGTTTGAGATATATTGCTTTATACAGACACTTTATTATATATTTGCCACTTTTTGACATTTTATTTAAATGTTAACTTTTTTTTTTTTAACTTGCATTGTATTTTATTGCATTAGACTTTTACTTATTTAGTGCCTTCACTTTAGTTTTCTGAACTCTTTTGAACTGTTGTTTACAGGTTGAGTTCATTTTTGGCAGTTGTAACAAAGAAATTTTCAGACTTTTGGGACAATAATGCACTTTGTTAATTTAAATCAAATTAGAGGATAGGGGCTGATATCTAACTCTAAAAAAAAACAAAACAAAACAAAAAAACAACAACCAGAGGATACAATCTACTTTAAAAAAGGTTCAGTAAAGGACTTCAAAGGATTACATTTCAACTAAATGCTACTGAACCCCACGCACGAGACACATGGCACAAAGTCCTCATTTGCTCTCTCCACAAGTGCTAGAAAATCCCCCAAGACACAACCCCAAACGAAGTGCAGAATCGCCTCTTTTCTACTTCAATCCCCCTGAAGGAGCACATTAAGCTCTGATTATCAAGATTAAAAAGATAAAAGTCTGTGACACTGAAGCTCAAGACACAGGGGGGTGGGGGGTTGGAGGTGTATGCCACCTTCATACAGTCTAATCCCACAATAACCAAGCAGGCAGATTGTGTGAAAGTTTCCAGCTAATGCAGAACTCTCACCACGAGTCAAGATAAGATATTCTCACAGCTTCTCATCGAGAATTACACTTTGTGGTTTGTCACTCATTGCACATCTTTGAAACTACAAGCAGCTGTTTGCGTTTGCAACTCCAACATGTAGCACGGTTGACATCGCAGCGCTCTCTGCATACAGAGAGAGCCCAGACGTCCTCAGTCAGAACGAAACAGAAACAACAGACAGCTCGTTTTACAACAGGGTGGAGGCCAGCGGGAAGATCTTGTAGACTTTACCGTCTGAGAGGCAACACGCCTCAGCAGCCCACACATTCAACTCCACAAGTCAGCTCGAAAGCAGCTGAACAAGCTCCTTCGCAGGTTGAGATCACACAGCAGTCACAGCCACTCTGCAACTCCAAAACTGTCATTTAGTTGCACTTTTCTAGTGAATATTGTGTGAAATGCACTGCAGTGTCACCATACTGCACAGCACTCCTTTGGGTTTTTGCATTTTTATTTTTTTATTTATTTATTTATTTTTTTTGGGGGGGGGGGGGGGGGGATTTTCCAACTTATGAATGACATTTCTAGGACACTCTACATACATACCTTTCAGACCACAGAGGTTGGCGAAGTGACAGACTCTTATGCCTTCCTGTGAAGCCTTTCCTTCCTAAGCCGTCATTAATTGCTGAGAGGTGCAGACTAAATATAAATAAATTTGCATGGACTTTTGAGTTTAGTGATGGGGAAGTTCCCACCTATTATGCTTTCTCTTTTGTGAGAGTGGCACCTTTCACCAAGACGCAATAACATAACATCTGCATTTTCTGTTGTGTTCTTTTCTTTTCTCTCCCCCCCCCCCCCCCCCCCCCCTCAGCACATTTTCACGTCCTTGAAGTCTGAGGCGAACTGATTGCAGAAAAAGGAGGAATAACTGGTGAGAACACTGACAACTCCTGTAATACGAAACCAGATTAAAACCCATCTTAAAATTTGTCAGGTAAAAATCTACACGTGATTTGGGGTTAAAAAAAGCAAAAACACCAAAATCAAATTCTGTTTATTGACTGATCGGTTTGGAAACTACACGCTTTAACCAGCTAGTATACTTGCTGACCTCTAAAACGACATGAAAAGTCAAGCAAAGCTCGTTCCTGCACTTTAGAGCCCATAAACTTACATTAACGTTTTCAGAGTATTGCCAGACCAACTTAAAAGGTGTAAATATTATATTTATGTGGCATTTAGTCAGTGTATAAAATAGATTTAAAAAATGGAAACAAGTAGAAAATACCGGAAACATCAAGAGTATCAAAGGTGAAAAAAACAAACACCACCTGAGAAAGTAACGTCCACCGAACTCTGAATTATTTGACGTTAGTATTTTAAAAACATATTGTATGATTTTAAAATGTATTATTTAAAACTGTTCAAAGAGTGGGGAAACTGAAATATATCAGGAGCCCTGTTAAACAACAGTATTGTGTCTCTACGCATTTATGCTTAACTGCGCCTTTTCCCCCACCGAGAACCTAGTTTGCCGTTAGCCATTTTCTACTCACTTTGTCCTCCTCGGGAATAAGAGTTTCGGCGTCCTTCTTCACATCTTTCTGTGCCAGAGCCGTGTTAAATGATACCTTGACCATCTTGAAACAAGTGGTGACAATCTCCGACAGAAAGTGGGAAAAAAGCAACACAACAAAAAGCAAACAACAGCAAAGAGAATTTGCTCCGAAATAAAAAGAAGTCGCACTTCTTCCCCGGCCAAGTCTGTTGTTGTGATAAGAGCGACGTAAAGCTAGACTTAGAGTGACCGCGCTTCCGGCCTTCAAAATAAAAGCATATCCACGACGATTAGTCTGAGACGTTCCGACATTTGACTGAAATACGAAGCAAAATGGCACAATCCAAGCTTAAAACTTAGCTTACAAGCAACATCAATGTGAAACTATGTAAACATCTGTATCTACGTGCTTTATTATACCTTATTATACTTGCTTTTATTATGCTTTATTTTATAGCCTCTTCTATGTACGACATGTATTTCAACACGATTTACAATAGGCCGAGAAGCACAGGCAATGGGAATGCAAGATAAACAACAAAATAAAACAATGCAGATAACAATAAACGAAAAACTCAGTTAACATATTTAGTACTATACCTACTTAAAAGAACATATAAATGGCTGTTAAATAATAAAATAGATAAATAATACAAAAAAAGCAAGTAATAGACTAAAATGTTTTATTTAAATATAGAACATTAAAACTGTGCAAATATTATGAAAGTGATTAGATCACGACTGTTGCTCTAGTACCTAGAGCTGTCAATAAATATTATATAATTTACTTCCGAAATGTAATGGATTACATACACTAAACTCAAGACTTTATTACTATGACTATAATTTATAGAGTTTATTACTTTGCTGGGATATATTTGCATAACCAACCCATCAACACCAAAGAGTGGGGTGGGGGGGACAATCCGAGCTACGCACACACACACACACACACACTGATTAATACGGTAAAAGTAAGGCAGGGGCGTCAAATACCCAGGGACCAGAATCAGTTGCCAAATACTCTCCAATCTGGCCCCTGGGACAACTTTTTAAACTGTATTTTCATAAGTTTTATGAGTTTTATTACTGATCAAAAAACTCCCCCGTGACCACTCACCTAAAGTAAATAAAGAATGAAAACACAAATGACACTTTTTTACTGTTGTTATTCAAATTCATCATTTTTGCAGTGGCCTTTAAAGGAAAAATACAAAAACAAAAATTCTTTCAACTAACAAAAATGTTCTGTTTTTATAAGTAAAAGACCATCTGTGCCATAAGCTAATGGAACTTTTTCTGTATTAATACATTTGGATGTAAATTTTATACAATTAACGTAATTAGTGGAAGTAATTTATGCATTTATTTCTTACGGTTTAAGCCCAAATAGTTGTGCTGAAAAACTTTAGTATTTCTCTGTAATGCAGAAAAACTGAGATGTATTGTGTTGTGTTGTTAAACTTTTTTGCAATGACAGAAATGACAGTTAAGATCAAATCTGGCTTTATATTTACACAAGGAGTTTGATATCCCTGCCATAACATAAGAGAAAATAAGAAAATTAACATAACGACACGAACTTAAATTATGACTAAAAACTGGTAGTGTGTTAAAGAAATAACATTCAACATAAAAATCCAAAATTTAAATAATTTAATGGGCTTCAAGGAAATATACACATTTCTGATTTACAGAAAAAAACAGAAGAACTGTCAGTTTTACCTGATGAGCTATATAATGAATTCAGAATATATCTTATTTCTTTGATTCAAATATCTCAACAAACCACGTGAATAAAATTAGGCTGTAATGTGAGTTCTCATCTGCGAAAGACAATATCCAACCACGAAATACAGAATCACAGTACACAGCTTGCAAGAGAAAAACGTTTTATGTATTTTATCTTTTAATTACTGTGGCACTTTTCCCTTTTTGTATAAATGCTTGCATTACATAAACTTTTATGAAATTTTAAGCAGGTTTGCACTTATTTTGACGGTCCGGAAGTTTCTTCAGTTTCGGTTTGCGCTGTCTACGGCCTGACCGGGGGAAACAGCCTACATCTGGGAAACGGCTGTTTCCCCCTGGTCGGAGAATATGGGAACAAAATAAAATAAAGCTGTGTGAACACATTTATATACAGTGACAAAACAAAACAAAAGATTAATACAATTCTTTCTCGCCAGCTGGAATGTGTGATATACTAAAAAAAAAAACACACACACACACAACAACAGTGAAAAAAGGATGCCAGAAGTACTGTACTCATTTTTATTTTCAAGCGCTTGAATCGTTACTTGAATATTTCCACTTTATTCCCCGTCATAATAATATATATATTATCAACCTTTCCAACTTAATGTACTCCTTATTTTTTTGGTGTTGCTTTTCGCTTGAATGAAGGTGAAATACGCTGATAATAGAAACAATATTTGATGCTCTTACTTGTGTAAATGAGAGGTAACCTGTAATTAAAAACATAGGTCTGATAAATAAGTGCAGTGCATTAAAACGTTAAAAAAACAGGAGGAATTTATTTGGAGTAGATGAACTGAGTACAAATTATTGAGAATTATAGATTACATTATAGATATATAAATAAGGCACCATAAGTCTAGGTTAGAATATGACTGCCAATAATATTAATAACGCCAATAAATGCTACGGAAGTGAGAACAGGAGTCATATCTCTAGCATACCCTAGAGACCAAAACGCAAATTGCCCGAAAACAACAAAGACGACGAAGAAGAAGATTTTGGAACGTCATTTCCTGTCTTGCGCAAGCCAGAGGAACGAAAGTAAACATGGCGGCGGCGGAGAAATCGACGAAGGAGAGACTGCTGTCTGTGCTGGATGATTTGGAGGTTTTATCCAGGTAAAATTAAACTTCGTGCGAGCGTTTTCTCGTGTCTCGTGTAAACTGTTTGGTAAGCTATCAGTATTTTATCTGTGAAGAGATAAAATACTCGGAGCCGTGAACTAGCACCCCCAGTTTGTGCTGATTACTAGCAGACATGCCGCTCATTGGCCGAGCCTACGGCTTTTCTGAAAGAAAGATAACGAGCTCTGGGATTTGAAACAACCTGAAACACTGTTCTAATTTTTCTGTTGGAAACTGTTAGCAGTTAGAAGACTCCATTTTATAAAACAAGGTTGTTGAAGAGTTTGTAGGTACTACACTCTACGGCTAATAGTCATTTTCAAAAGGAAATATGTCTGTGAAGGTTCTCATTCATCCAGGTCATCGTAGTCTAAGGAGCTTGGAAAGAAAAGGGTCTGGACTTCTTTGAGACTGGGACTCTCCACCATTGGACCCTTAGAACTGAAGAAGCTTCTCGGATGAGAGGTGAAACGTCTTCAAGCAACTCAAAGAAGTCCAGGCGCTTTTCTTTCCAAGCTCCTTAGACTTTCAAAAGGAAACTACCACAAGAATGGCCAAAATGACTAATCAGAGAAACAAAGCGAACATAGGCGTACAGAAAACGATCATCAGTATGAGCTTTAAAAAGTAAATAAATATATAAACATAGAAATTTGATTTGTTGGATTGAAATGTGGTTTTTGACCATTTTTAATTGTGTGTGTGTTCATTTCAGGGAGCTGATAGAGATGCTGGCATTGTCCAGGAGTCAGAAAATGCCTCAACCTGGAGAGGACACGCAGGTAACACCCCACTCAGCCTTTAGTCGACACACGGAGATTTAAACAAACTAATGACCATCACAGTGGCTGTCAGACCATGCGTAGTCTTAGGGTTAGTGGTGATCAAAGGCCTTCTAGAAGCAAGTCTCACTATGTGGCAGCTATTCTAAAATGTCTCCAGCTATATATTTGGTCAGTGTTGTGAAACGCTGTCCAGTTTGATACTTGTCTGCCACTCGGTGTCTGTATTTTTCCAGTTTCTGGTACTTGATCTTCAAGTTCTTTGTGGATTTGCACAGTCTTTTGTTTTTTGCTGTTTTAAAGTTTTGGTGAGACATGATCACTGATACAGGATCACTGTTTCTTTAAGGACAAACCTGTGCTTAATTGCTAAGCATAATTTTTTTTTAAATTTAAGCATTTAATTTTAATGCTGTCACATTTGAAGATATCTAGTTCCTTCCAACTGATTTTCTGTCGTCCATAAATCTTTCATAGCTTTTGAACCTTTTATTGTGTTAGACATGAGTGATTTTAGTTAGTTACACTAACCTGTATGAAGCCTATGAAATAGGAAATCTTTGATAACAGAATGTGTTGATGCTTTATCCATAAGATCCTGGAGCTGTTGGTGCAGAGGGACAAGGAGTTTCAGGAGCTGATGGAGGTGGCCCAGCAGCAGGGGAAGGTTCACCAGGAAATGCAACTGCTGGAGAAGGAGGTGGAGAAGAGAGATAGTGACATCCAGCAGCTCCAGAAACAACTGAAGGAAGCAGAACACATCCTGGTGGGTTTGGCTTGTCTCTTGTTGTATTTTTTTTTTTTTTATCCAGAGCAGGGCAGCGCTGACAGATTGAAATAAATGCTCAAATGTTTTAAGTATGCTGGTGTAGCTGATACTGTGCTCTTACAGCAGAGGTGTTCAGGGTTATAGTGTTGCTATTGTAATGTAAAGGGGCCTATGATTCTCTTCTTTTTCTGATATACCGTGTTACAGATGTTCATATTAAACATGGCCAAGGTTTAAAATAATGAGGCCAGCATACGAATAGTCATAATAAACAGAAACTACATCTTCTTTAAATTCTAATATCATGTGAGAAGTGATAAAGAGGATTGATATATTTCTGTGTATCTGTTTCAGGCCACTGCTGTTTACCAGGCAAAAGAGAAACTGAAATCCATCGAAAGAGCCAGGAAAGGTGAGGGAACACTCCCGACACGTTCTGGTGAAAGCTTTGTTTGATGGCTGGTTTTCTCTTTGATGGCTTGCCCATAAATTGACACTGTTTACATGTTCTCTGCAGGAAGCATCTCATCAGAAGAAATCATCAAGTATGCTCACAGAATCAGTGCCAGTAACGCTGTGTGTGCTCCTCTCAACTGGGTGCCAGGTATGTGCCAGGCTCTCTGTATCTCACACTGGGTGTTGGTAAAAGTTCATGTTCAGCTTCATTCACTGTTGTCATACTTGACAGGTGATCCACGCAGACCGTACCCTACCGACCTGGAAATGCGTAGCGGGATGCTTGGTCACATGGCCAACCTGTCCACCAATGGTGTGAACGGTCATCTGCCAGGAGACGCGTTAGCTGCTGGGAGGTTACCAGGTAAGTTCAGCTGAGCACTTAAAGGAAGGAGTACCCATGCCTCCTGGCAAAGAGATTTTAGATGAGGTCAGAGGTTTGTTACGGTGATTTCAAAATGTATCATTTATCAATTTATCATTATCCATCCTTATCCATCCTTTAAAAAGTTAAAGGATGGATCCATTATTTTTCTTTTTATCAAGTATAAACACTGAACACAGGTTTTATTTGTTGCCATTCAGACTGCATCTACATCAAGCTCTGTAACATAAGAAACTTGGCAAAAAGTACCAGCTTTCAGATACTATATAAGGGAGCTGAGAGAGAGGCTGAGATAAGTAGTGTCAGTCAGTGTTTGGCGTTTCACAGAATAATCACTTTTCTCTCGTGTCACCTCAGACGTCCTGACGCCTCATTACCCGTGGCAGTCGTCTGATGTCTCAGTGGGGATGCTGCCCCCTCACCACGGCAATGACTTTGGCCTGGAGCCTCCGGGTCACAACAAGGAGAATGAAGATGATGTAGAGGCCATGTCCACAGATTCCTCCAGCAGCAGTAGTGACTCCGACTAAAAGTGTGTCTCAGAGTCAAGAAATGCTGAGACGTGTGTGTGTGTGTGTGTGTGTGTGTGCGCGCGCGTGTCTGTTTGCTCGACTTAAAGCTCACCAGCGAGCAACATCTGAGCAGGCATCTTCAGCTTCAGTCATTTATTGTGCCTTTGAGAAATTGATTTTTTAAATGTACCCTTTTTGAATATTAGTGAGTTCATGGTGTTAGTAGGTGGATTATGTTCCCTTTGGACAGAACCAGGCTAACTGGCGTTATTATACAGTTCAGTGAAACTACTGTATAAACTAGAACTAGCAAAAATGAAGAACGTGTCATTCTGGACTCCTACATGAAAGAAGACAGACCAAAGAATATCCTTCAGAAAACAAAGACAATAATTTGCCTTCTTTTGCTCTTTGGTGACACCGTGTGTGTGAGAGACTTGATGTCTAATTTTAGTTGGTCACGGTCAGAATGTTTGCAGTGTAGTATAAGTTGTGTATATATGCCTGTAAATACTCAGTCTTGTAAATAAATACTTTTTGAATACAATTTTTTTCTACTCTTTTTGTGTCTGGATTTGTGGATTTGTTGTTTTGTTATTCATGTTTAGGAACACCAACTTTCAAATGTTCCTGAACAGCATTAGATGGAAGCAGATACAGTCAGAGGTCATCTCATCCATTACGATTCAGTACATTTCATGGTGCAAGGTGTTTGCTGTATGTTTTTATTTATCAAATCTTTGAAAATCTGAACTGACACGTGCTGGAACACTATTTCTCACTGGAAGTGGAAGTAGAACATAATGCAAAAGAGCAATAAGTACATCAGGGTCATCTTGCATTTGACATCACTTTTTTGAGTGGAAAGATAAGGAGATAATAGAGATACAAGCCAGAAATTAGCACTGGGTAGAAAAGGTTTAATTTCTTGTTGCATACAAGTGGAACTAATGTCAGAGTGCAACACGATGCCTACATGTTGTTTTTGTTTTTAAAATGAGCCATGAGATATGACTTCATTTATTCATTTACAAGTTTATACTTGACACTAAGAATTGTATTTATTTAGGTTAAAGGGCGGAAGGAGTCTTTATTTACAGTATGTTGAGGCAATGATAGTGCTGCCTTCAGGAGCTCACTGTAAAACACTATGTTATTGTATACTATGGTTAAAGATTGAAATAAAGATTTGTTTTTGCATTATGCTATTAAAATTATGTGATGTAGCCTATTTGAGTTTTTGCAGTGTTATGAAAAGGGGAAATAGTCACGAAGTGGATATTTAAAACAAATACATTTAGCTACTTTTTAAATGCTCATTTTTATTCTTTAAAGTAAGTACGCATATTTTCAGATATTTGAACACACACCAGCAGTATACTAACCTAACCCTGAGTCCTTCATCCTAAGCATTGTACAATGGTAGTAATAGGGCCAGATTTAAAAAAAACAATAAAAAATTGTGTTCATTTTCAGATTTTGGTTGAAAATTTGACATTACACTTGAAAAACTATTTTGAGGGGGAAAAGGCAAAATGTGGAGATTGCACATTGTGTTTATGGTTAAAAATAAACAATTTACTTGTAACATAAATCAATTCTGAAGTACGATTTTACTACATTTCGACTTTATTCTCAAAATACTAATTCCTAGTTTTTACAAAAATAGTGTATATATATATATATATATATATATATATATATATATATATATATATATATATATATGTGTGTGTGTGTGTGTGTGTGTGTGTGTGTGTTTCTACGTATGTATTTTCTTTTTTTATTTGGCCACAACATTCCTTTCATGGGACTGAACGTTCCGACAGCATTTGAAATTACCAGAGGGGAGGGCGTCTTTGGAATCGCACTACGCGTGCGCGTTCAATCCACTTTGCTGTAGAGGGAGACATGGCGACGTCCCTGATTTGCGGCCGTTTGACGGCTAGCCTGAGAACTTCAGGGGCTAGAAACACTATTAGCTCCGCTTGTAAGGTAAGTGTGTATCCACAACGGAAGACAACGTTTGGGCTTTCATGGAATGTGTCTGTTATGGCACCACACCTTCCCCGAGGGTTAAAAGTTCTACGAATCTGACAGGGTCAAATTTGACATTAGCACAACTCGATTGAGTTTCCGTTATTTTGGCTAACACGCTAACTAGCACATAGTTAGCACGGCCGGCTGTCAAATCTGCAGATTAAGCAGTAAACGGCCAAAGAATCACTGTGCCCTTAGTCTTTTCTGTAGCCGTACACTTCGTGTGGCTGTGAACGGCATTCTTGGTGGAGGATATGCTCAGTGAAGCTCAGTGACCTCCACCGGCAGCTGCTACAGCTTCCATCCCAGCGATTCCTCCCCCATGACATCTGTCCCGCTGGGTCTTCTTGGGAAGTTATCTGGCCAAATCCGCTCAGGCTCGGAAGCATAAACAGCTTTCACTGCAGAGATACGCTGTAAATATACAACGGGGGGGGGGGGGGGGACAGCAAGATAAAATGACGGAAGAGATCTAACCGGGAAGAGCGCGCAATTGAACCGGGAGTCCATTACACCAGGGCCCCCATAAGATAGAGCCTGACCAGCAAAACTCTGAATACTCTACACTGAGCAGAATTACGTTATTTATGTCGTATTGGTGGGAGGCTTTGGGTCTCGACATTCCAGCCTAAATATTGCTGCAGACACCTGACACCACAGGACAAACTCAGTGGTCTCATGGCTGTGCTCTGGCAGTCCGGAGCTGTTTTGGAAGCATGAAGAGGACCCACACAGTACAAAACAGCTGGTTTTAGTGTTTTGTCTTATCGGTGGTAAACGTATCAGCATTCTTAACAGAAGTCTTTGTGTCATCTTAGGTGAAAGTTTGAAATGCTTGTAAAACTTATTTTGACACATTGTTCAGATAACATCAGCAAAGCTTTACATTTGTTTTACTAAAAAGGTATCTGCAGGTTGTTGAAGCTCTCTAAAAGCACTGAATTCAGTTCTTTTGTCCAAAACTCGGAATACGCCATTTAGTGACACAATATTAGCATTTTTTTCAGCTAAAAAAATTTATAGGATACTGGTTTGAAAGATGGCTGAAAGGTGTAATATAGATCAACGAAAAAGACCGGTGATCTTTAAATTGTTTCATTCTTTTTAGGCTACCTGTCAGGACTCCGTTTGCCTACATTTGTATTCATCAATAGGAATTTTTGAGTTATCCATCTGGAAATGTGATATAATGTATATTTTAATTGCAGTATTGTTCTGGGTTTTCATTTTGGATGGTGTAACAGTGAAATAATACATGTGTTACACTTTATGTGGTTGCAAGAGGGACTTTAAAAGTCTTACTTGAGTAGCCAACAAAAAGTCTTCAGTTGCTCCCTTTTTTTTCTGTTCATTATAATCTTGATAGTGTGTGCACACCTATTAGAGTTAATAATGTCTGTTTACACACACTTTTGCTTGTGATATAATTTTATATAGTGCGTAAAGGTAACAGAACAAAGTAATGTTTGACTAATTGTCTGGTATCTGAAACCTCAAAAACCGCAACAGGTTTAGTTCTTCTTGTTCTGTTTTAGCTAAACACTTACTTCAGTCACAGGTACGCCATACTGGTACCAGGGGGGGGGGGCCTTTTGGCCTTCAGAACTGCTTTAATTGTCTGTGGCACAGATTTAACAAGTGGCTGGAAACATTCCTTAGAGATTTTAGTCCATATTGACATGGAGCATCACACAGATGCAGATTTGTCAGCTGCACATTCATGGTGTGAGTCTCTTGTTCCATCACATCCTAACGGTACTCTGTTGGAATGAGATCTGGTGACCGTGGAGGCCATTTGAGTACAGTGAGAGCTTTTAAATGGTGATCAGTTTGTACTTAAGGCCCCAGAATGTTCCAAGAAAATATTCCCAACACTATTATACCACCTCATTAGCCTCAGCTATTGAAACAAGGCAGGATGGAGCCTGTTACGGTTAGCTTTGATGCTATCATCTGAATATCACAGCAAAAATCCAGAATCATCATTCTGTTGACTGCTTTCGGTGAGCTTCACTTCCTGTTCTTATCTGACAGGAGTGGCACCTGGTGTGAGTTTCTGCTGCTTTAGTCTGAGTGGTTATTGGAGCTACTGTTGCCTTCTTGTTAGCTCAAAGCAGCTGACCATTCTCCTATCACCTCTGACATCAACAAGGCATTTTTACCCAGAGAACCACCACTCACTGGATGTTTTCTTTTTTCAGTAAACCCTAGAGTGCAGATCAGCAGTTTCTGGTACTCAGACAAAGCCTGTCTGGTAGCAGCAACCACTCCACCGTCACAGTTACTTAAATCGCTTTGTGTCTCTGGTGTGATACTGAGTTTGAACTTTAACAGGTTGTCTTGACCATGCCTATTTGCCTAAATGCTGATTAGATATTTGTGTTAATAAGTAAATATGTGAAGCAGGTGTGCCTAATAAAGCAGCCAGTTGTCTTCTTTTTTTTTTTTTTTCTTGACCAAAAATGAAAGGTTGGATTTTTCTTTTGGTCCACTGATTTAGTTGAGGAAATAAACGTGATTGTCTAATGCCCAGCTGATATGCTTTGAGTAACACTTTGTTTCACATCCTTGCTGAAGTTTCCAGTGTTGCTTTTGTGGTCCTACGGACTGTGAACGATTCTCTCTTCCTCCAAGGATGGTTATGTTTTGTGTTGTAGGAATTTTATCTCGTGGGTTTAGTGTCTGCGATTTTCACATGTTGCTCTAGCAATATTGAGCAAAAGACAACACAATGATGTGTCTGCTTGTTTTGAGTTAAAAGAGATTGTTTATTTGTAGGTTAGATTGACATTTGAAGATGGTAGATGTACTGGTTTTAAGTTCATTGCTTCCTGTGCTTGTTCTTTCTGTCCCTTCAGGTTCTTGGTGGTTCTTCAGGTCTGTTTGGCGGCCATGTGTCCCAGCCCCAGCCCCCTCACGTGCAGCAGCAGCAGAGGAACCTCTCACTACATGAGTACATGAGCATCGGCCTGCTGAAAGAGGCCGGTATCTCTGTGCCGGCCGGCATGGTGGCTAACTCCTCAGAGGAGGCGTACGCTGTGGCCAAGCAGATTGGTAAGGCTGAACAAGTCGTTAACAAGCAAGTTCACTTTCACTGTCCTTTACTAAAGGACAAAAAAAACCAAAAACAGTAGTTCTGTTATTAGAACAGTTTAAGTGATTTTTAAAGACAATGTCCAACCTCAGTCAAGATGCACAGCTTCACACTTTAATGGATAAAGAGGCACTGACATTTGAAGATGTTGTATATGCATTTAATTACAGAAGCCTTGAGAAGCCCAGCAGGCTAAACTTCAAATGCTTTGATTGTGAACTGACTGTGGCAATATTAACGTTTTAAATAAATCATAATACAACCTTGTCTGTAAGAAGCCAAATTACATTAGTACTGTTTCTATTCCAAACAATCTCATATTGTATAAGCCATCACTTTCACAAACTTGACTTAAGTACAGAAGTCTTACATTTAGAGTTGCTGTAGTTAAACTCTGTTCTGTCAAACTTCAGTCTGGAGACCTTTGAATTTAGCTACCATGTTAAATGCAGTGGGCTTTAGTAGTGTTATGAATGTTTTATCTGTTAATGGTCCACCACCAAGCCACTGTTGTGGATTTACTAGTGGTGATTTTCTTTGGTTGGTCTTATATGAGCAAGAAGAGGACTTTAGAGCCAGAGATGGGCAGTAACGCGTTAACACGTTACTGTAATCTGATTCCTTTTTTCAAGTAACGAGTAAAGTAAGGGATTACTATTGCAACAACGGTAATTAGATTACCGTTACTTTCCCGTAGGAACGCTGCGTTACTGCGTTACTAAAACCGTGATTTTTTTTTTTTTTTTTTTTTTGCGAGAATGTCTCATGACAGTGACGTAAGCGAGTGCGCCGTTAGTGACAACAGCTGTCTGCAGATCAACAGTGGATCACATATCGATTGTGGGAGAGAGTATGAGCGTGCAGCGTTTAAAGCGTGGAAGTACTGACCTTACTTTGAGTTTGATTCCATAAAAAGTGACAAAAACATTAGCGTCTGTTGTGCGTGAGAAGAAAACTTCTTTTTACAGCGAAAAAAACCCCTAAACAAGCACCGAGTGCGCTACGACGTAATGGGAAATTCACAGAGAAACTCGCGGATTCTTCCACTGCACCAGGGTAAACCTCCGCCTACGCCACTCCTGCTTTACAGGTGAAAATAGAGCAAAAGGACCGCTAAGTCTTTGACTTCATTTATTTTCTGCTGTGTTTTACTTGCATCTATTTGAAAGAGTGAGTGTAAACACAAAAAATATTTTATTTTATGTGCTGGAATGTGCAGAAAATAAGTTTAAATGTTAAACTAATTTATTCAAGTCAGAGAATGTTGCATATAATTAAATTTTTGCTTGATGCATAAAGTTAAAAGATTAAAACTGATAAAACAAAAAAAAGATACTTTTCCATTTGATTACATTTTGTATGATGGATTATGCAGAAAAAGTAGAATTGGGCTGAAAGATCTATCGCTTTATCACCTATTCAGGTTGTAAATCGTGTTTTTAAAAAAATAACTAAGTAACTAGTAATTAATTACTTTTGAAAATAAGTAATCAGTAAAGTAATGGGATTACTTTTTTGGGGAAGTAATCAGTAATTAGTTACTGATTACTTTTTTCAAGTAACTTGACCAACACTGTTTAGAGCTATGTTTGAAATGAAAAACTTTAAAGATGCAGGTGTTAAACATTTTGACCCCATTGCTCTGCATTAGACTTGAAAGCATTTAAAGAGATGGAATGAAAGTTTTGACTCTAACCACGCTATTACTCTCTGACAAACCCAGTGGCGTGACTATCCATTTATGCTGCTAACTCTTTCATCACCCCTCTGGACCTGAATGCCACTTGGAGGCTTTTCTAACATTGTGTGTGTGTGTGTATGCGTGCGTGCGCGCGAGTGAGTGTAAGAGTGAGACAGACAGAGAAAGACTCTCGCACACCCAGTCTATACATAGCCATCTCCTGCTTCAGTGGTATCAGTTGACACTCAGCGTGCACAATTCTTGGATAGAAAGAAGATGCACCTGTTGGAATCAATACACACCCTGTTTCTTGTTCATTGTAAGTAACATGAAAGGAGCTGCATGCCATGTTTTTTTTTTTTTCTCCTCATATGTTACTCCTACTTTGCCTGAGTGTGAAGTTATATTCCTCTATCAGTAAGGAGACATGTGATATGATAAGACTTGTTTAGCTAAGCTGGTCCTCTACTGCTTTTTTTTGAGGGGGGGGGCATATATAGTATGTTGCAAAAGTTTTTAGCCACCCCTAATTTCTTTATTTTGCTAGGAAAATGGGAAGCGTTTGCAGTTATTTATTGACACATGTTCAATCATACATGGAAATACAGTATACAAGCCAAAAATAAGAAGCTTGAAAGTCAAAATTTGGTATAAAGACCTTTATTCTTCAGCACAGCTTGAACTCTCTTAGGAAGATTGCTTGTCATGTGTTTCAGTAGTCTTCAGGAATTGTTCTCCAGGTTTGTCCAAGGACATTCACAACTCTTCTTTGCATGTCTTCTGACATTTTTTTTCTGTTCTCTGACAAGATGATCCCACACTGATTCAGTAATTTTAAGGTCTGTGCTCTTGGGAGGCCACTGTCTGTTTGTCCATACAGGCATGCTTTCACTGGATTGGCAGTGTGTTTGTGGTCATTGTCATGCTGATAATGAAGCTATTGATAGTCAGATGTTTTCCAGATGTTAATTTGCAGTGGATCAAAATCTGATGGTACTTTTTCATGATTCCACCAATTTGACAAGATCTCCTGCGTCCCTGGATGAAATTCAGCTCCAAAACATGACGAACGAAGCCTCCACTATGTTCTATAGATGGCTGTAGACATTCACTGTTGTATTTTTCCCCTGTATATATTAATGATGATTTGAACCAAATATGTGAAATCTGGACTGATCTCTCCATAAGACCTGCTGCCGCTGATTTTCAGTACAGCTTTTGTCTGATTTTGCTGTTTATGTTCTTTAAGAATGACTCCTTGACAGCTACCCCTTTGACTGAGACCATTTCTGAGGAGGCTTGCACGCCCACATTTGTGAATGTACTAACTCAAGAATAAGACGATGTAAAATTTTTATACGATAGGTGTATCTGCTAGGAGGCTGAGTGGTTCCACTGGCTGCTGCCACGTCTTCTTTTGTCCTCCACTTTTCTAATTTCATCAAAATCTTTAAGAAATTTTACAGACTGCTCTAAAGAGCTTGTTTGAGACAGAGGATGAACTGTGATAGGGTGTGGCCAAGGCCAAGTATAAGATAAAAGGAAATGATTAAACTGAGCTTACCCCCCCCCCCCTCCACCCTCAGTCCCAGAATGAAACTGTGTATTGATGAAAATGAACAAAAGTACTAATTAATGGAAAAAAACTGAAACATGCTGTGTGCTACAGCATGCCATGCTGTTCTTAAAGAAGTTAAAGCTAAATGTGTATATAATTTACTATTATCATGAGACATTAGCACAGTTAGTGATAAGTTGCCACCTAGATTTGAAGAAAACTGGTTCAAAAGCCAAACTTGTGAACAAACCTTCAAATAAAACTCAACTATGACCCAGAGCTTTGTGTCACTGCATATTTTTGAAACGGTCATGGGTGCGTTAGTTGCCAACTGGAGTCCTTCCTCTCACTTTTAAACTCAGCCATTATTGCAAAAGCCTCATGGTGTCTTGTAAGCCTCTGGCCATATTGTTTATGCGTGACAGGAGAATAAGATCAAATTAGTCCATCTAAACGTTGTGTCACTAAAGAAAACATACAAATGGAGGTCTGTTTCTGTTAATATCAAAATTGAAGTAGAGCAGTGATTGGTACATCTATGTATAAAGCAGCAAACACACATTTGTAATATGTGAGTGTAAATATTAACAGAAAACCAGGATATTTTTTTACTTGATATTAACAATGTACAAACTTCATTTCTGGCCGGTCTGTCATGTAACTGATTAGTTACTATGACATTTAGTGCATTTAATATCACAGTGTGTAATTGATGAATGTGTGTGTGTTAGGTTCGAAGGACCTTGTGGTGAAAGCTCAGGTTCTGGCTGGCGGCAGAGGAAAAGGGACGTTTGAAGGTGGACTAAAGGGAGGAGTGAGGATCGTCTACTCGTAAGTAACCCACCCTTTATAATTAAACAAAATAAGTCGTTACTGGCAACAAATCGGCTAAATTACGATTGTCTATATGTAAACACATCTTAGATAAAATCCTGTCCTCACTTACGCGTGTACCAAAGAGTATGTTTTGCTGCTTCACAGTAAAACCCATGTTTAAGATTATTAACATGAAACAGGATCAGCAGGAAATGTTTGTGTTGGCCATGGGAGTGGAAAGATTGTAGGAGAGATAACGGTAAATAACGATCACCCTAGCTCCTCATCATGTTGTGGCACAGAAAGGAGGAGAGGAGAACACATACATGAAGAGGGAGGTGGAAGACACCAGGGAGTTCAGCTCCTTCTGTATGAAGAAACAGTGCTGTGTTTAGAGACCTTAATGATGTTTGACCATGTTTACATGCTAATCAATTTAACCTACCCTACCTTGAGTAGTGAATATGCAGTCATTTGAAGAATGTTTTCCCACGACTCTATGCACTTCTGTGAAAAACAGCCTGCGATTCGATAGCTTATAAAAAGATCTTTAGCAACAATAACGTAAAAAACTTGAAGTCATCACAACTGTGCTATCATGAACTTTGACATGCTAGCTACGGTCTGTAGGGTCTGACATGTAGCTCCTGTGTTTTTTGTAGTTTCTTAGCATTGCTAAGTCTGCACTTGCTGAGGATTTTCTGGGCTGTTTCCACTGCTGGAAAATTGTGAGGGGTCTTTCTCATGCCTACAGATTGTAGAGCTGATTGAATATCTGAGCTGCTGTAGTCATCAAAGTGCTTCATTAATTTTTATTTAGCACAGCTGACTGCTGTGTAATTGGAAAATGCTGCCTACTTGGCAAAGTGTCTCCAGTATGGCAGCAACAAACTGCAGTAATACTGAAAAATGGATGAAAATGAACTCCAGACTTCATCTGAAGAACAAAATAATTAATTGGACTATTCATTTCCTCTTAATGAGTTTGACAAGCCTGTTCTATTGTCTGTTTTCAGAAGTTACTGCACAGACTTTGCATACTGTTGTTTAGAGGACAAAGGCTGTAAAGAAAGGAAATTAACTTTTTCTGCACCGTACAATACACGGAGCAGATTACACTTACAACCTTGGTAACTGTGTCCATCCTCATTCTCCTGCTTACTGACTAGCTCAGGAAAGTAGTGCTGACAGATATGATTTAAATGTTAATAAACTCAAGTATCTGTTTAATAATTTTAGTTTGTATTGTCCTTACAGGTTTTTATCTATTTGTTTCATAAGTTTTCTAATTAACTTGTTATGCATTAAAAAGTTTTCAATTTCCTGTCTTCTCCTCATCTCCAGGCCAGAGGAAGCCCGAGACATTTCATCTCAGATGATTGGTCGAAAGCTGTACACCAAGCAGACCGGGGAGGCGGGTCGTATCTGCAACCAGGTGTTCATCTGCGAGCGCAGGTACCCACGCAGAGAATACTACTTTGCCATCACCATGGAGAGGTCCTTTCAGGTGAGGGAACACAGGCGCACCCACAAGAAGCCAAATGATGTGTTTGCTCAGCTGAGAACGATGCTTTCACGGGAAATGAATTTCCTTAAAAAAAAAAACAACAAAGGTGGAAAAGTTCAAAAGGAGTGCTCTTAATGCCCATTTCTTTGTGTTTTGTAAATCATGCATTAACCTTTCAAACAAACCTTTAGAGGAGATGATAAATTTTTTATGTTGAATGGTGTTCAGGCTTTGCTCCTCCCCTAAATGGTCCCAAAAAATCACAGATTTAGTGTTACTAATAACCCATCAGTCTCTGTGTAGAGCCCTGAGCCCTGGCTGAACGACTTGACACGAGCTGTCAGGCGCGACTGCCATTGAACTGAGCGCAAGTGGAAAAAGGACAAACTACAAGTGTCATTCCAGATGCTGAAGGACTGTTGGCGTCAATATCAAAGAACTGTAAAAGATGCCAAAAGAAAACACTTATCTGACATTATTTTGTCAAACTGCCACAACCCGCGTGTTTTATTTAAAACTATTAACTCTGTTCTTAATGCACCGTATACTGACTGTATTGAGCCCTCATCAGAAGCCTGTCAAATTTTTTTACACTTTTTTATTGAGAAGGTCTCCTCCACAAGGGATCAGATCTCTCCTTGTGGTCATGACCTCTCACTCTCTGTTTCCTGCTCTGCTGTCTTTGACAGGTTTGAGCCTGTGACTCTGTCCTTTTTAAAGGAGACTGTTGGTCATCTTAAGCCTGCAGGGTCTCCAAATGATGCTGTCCCTCCTCGACTTTTAAAAGAGGTGTTACCTACAGTTGGTCCTTTGGTTCTTGAGCTGGTAAACCATAGTCTGATGTCAGGTATTGTCCCTAAAGATTTTAAACATGCAGTAGTCAAACCCCTGATTAAAAAACCTGCTCTTGATCCTACGGTTCTTGCAAATTACAGGCCTATCTCCAAACTACCTTTTCTTTCCAAAATTCTTGAAAAGGTAGTTTACAGCCAAATAATGGCCTTCCTGGAAAAGCAAAATGTTTTAGAGGTTTTCCAATCTGGTTTTAAACCCTTTCATAGCACTGAATCAGCCCTTTTAAAAGTTTTTAATGACATATTTTTAGCGACTGATGCTGGGGACTGTGTTGTTCTTGTGCTTTTAGATTTGACAGCTGCGTTTGATACCGTGGATCATGCCATTTTATTCTCTCGTTTGGAGCACTGGGTGGGCATTAGGGGCACAGCACTGGAGTGGTTCAGGTCCTACTTGACGGGGCGAACTTTTTGTGTCAGCCTTGGTGACTATGTGTCGTCCTCCGCTCCCCTCTTGTGTGGTGTCCCACAGGGCTCAGTTCTAGGCCCCCTCCTCTTCTCTTTATATCTGCTTCCTCTTGGTTCTGTACTGAGAAAGCACGGCATTCCTTTCCACTTTTATGCTGATGACTGTCAGATCTATGTCCCTCTAAAGAAAAAAGGCAGATACCTTACACAGCCATTACTTCAGTGTCTCGATGACATTAAGACTTGGATGTCTGTTAACTTTTTAAAATTCAATGATAAAAAGACAGAGGTGATGGTTTTGGTAGCTCCACTGAGACCCCCAATGTGTATGTAGATTCCCTGGCACAGTATGTTAAGCCAACGATCACAAACCTGGGGGTCAAAGTGGACTGTGATCTGAAGTTTGATAATCAAATTAAGGCAGTGGTAAAATCTAGCTTCTTTCACCTCAGGCAGCTGGCAAAAATAAAGCCAATTCTTTCACGGCAGCACTTTGAGACAGTGATCCACGCCTTTGTTAGCACTCGGCTGGATTACTGTAATGCACTTTATATTGGGCTCAGTGCATTATATATTAGTCATCTACAGAGGGTGCAAAATGCCGCAGCTCGTCTTTTAACAGGCACTCGAAAGTTTGAGCACATTTCCCCTGTTTTAGCTTCACTTCACTGGCTGCCCATTTCTTTTAGGATTCATTTTAAAATTCTTTTATTTACTTTTAAAGCTCTCCATGGCCTAGCTCCATCTTATCTCTCTGAGCTGCTACAGCCTTATACACCCACCCGCTCTCTCAGGTCAGCTGATCAGCTGCTCCTGAAGATACCCAGGACTGGGCGTAAACTTAGAGGAGATCGTGCTTTTGCTGTAGCAGCTCCAAAACTGTGGAACGAGCTTCCTTTAGAGATTAGACAGGCCAGTTCTTTATCTGTTTTTAAGTCACTCTTGAAAACCCACCTCTTTACCCTGGCCTTTGACACCACGTGAGATGTTGGTTTTTTATTTTAGTTGTTTTTAGGTGATTCGATGCTGTTTTATCTTGTTTTTGTTTTAACATAGGGCTGTTTTTAATTTTATGTTTTATGTGTTTTATTTATTTATTTTGCTGTTTTTTGTTATTCTATTGTTTTAACTTATTTTCTGTACAGCACTTTGTTCCTGTGCTGGGTATTTTAAAGTGCTTTATAAATAAAATTGGATTGGATTTGTTAGAGGTGATTAGTATTAGTCTAAGTGTTAGGGAAGGTACACTTACACTACAGTAATCTCATGATGTTTTTGCGTGGCATTGAATGAGCTCTAGATCATTTTAGTTGAGCTGTTGACAGTCTGCAAGCCTAGTGTGAAAAGCTCAAGCTGCTGCTGTTTGTTTACTTAAACACATTAAACACATTACTCATTCATTTAAATTAAGATCTGTATCATAAGAAAAGTCAGCTCTGAAAAAATTAGAGGCAATTTATAAACTACAAAAATTAGATGTGAAATTAAAGATTTAGATGAGATTAACTGTTGTTTTTGTAATGTAACTGTACATCGCACCTCCCCTCCACATCTTTTCATTCAGATGACTAAATTAAGCAAAGCACACACAGATTCATCTGTCAGTGCTTAAATGCATCTTGACTCATCTTCATTGAACTCATAAAAAAACAAAGTTGTGATTCAGTTAACAGATTTTGTCCACTAGATGGCAGCACAATACTGAAGATAAAGTCAGTGTTTTTACATGTGTTAAGAATTTTAACACTTTCACTGGATCTTTTTCAGGGTTCAGTGAGTCTGTATGCTTGACTGGATGTTCAGGTTTTTATTCATAATTAGGCAAAGCTGCTAACATTTGAGTCGATTGTGTCTATAACTTGATTATAGATCATGAACTATGCGGTGAGCAAGAATTTTATGTGTTTAAAACGTTTTCACACTGTTGTATATAGTATATAAAATTCTTATTGTAATGTATTCCACATGTTCTTACTGTATGGAGAAAGGGATAAAGATGCTGCTCACCACAGAAATTCCTTCTTAGTATTTTGCCGTCATCACAGCAGAAATAAGGTCTCAGCTCAGGAGTCTTTGGAACAAAACCTTGTATTAAACAGGGTTTGTGATCTGAGGAGCCTCCTTAGGATGTGCAGTCATGAAGACTTGTGTGGATAACCTTTTTATTTTTTTCTCTCTATGCAGCTGTGTTTATGAAGCTGCTGCAAGCAATCAGCGCGCTCAGTGATTAGCCTATTGACAATCAGATGAATGTGAAATTAATAAGTATTTTCATATTTTATAAACTATTTAGTGTTGCTTTTCTAACAACAATGAAAATTACTTACTCCGGTCTGAGAGTTTCTTCTTTTTCCTGTTTTACACGACTTTAAATAGAAAATCTGAGGGTTTGAGAAAATAATCTGAAGATAAATGACATGATTATAAAATTGTTTATTGTTGTCTTTTGCATTTTATTATGAGGACGGTGATTTTACTGTGCAGGCACAGACTACTTTGTTGCTTTTGTTATGAGAGGTTTGAAGACATTGGAATTTTTTATTTTTTTTTTTCATGGCAATAGCATCTTTTAGTTTTTACACAGAAAAATAGGAAGTCTGAAGGATGTGGCTTCAGATTTGATTTAAATTACAGGAAGAGCAGCCAGGTCAGTAAAAAAACAGAAGGTAATTTTGATTGTAATTATTGGGAGAGGATAGTCAAAACCTCCTTGCATAAAATCACTCTTATTAAATCACCCGTTTTCTTTGTAAAGGTGTCTATCCGGGGCTTAGGTTTCACAGATTTTGAAACAAAAATGTTGCAGTAACTCTAAGATTTTAAATCCCCATCCCTCCCACTTGTGTCCCACAGGGCCCTGTGCTGATTGGCAGCTCACAGGGTGGCGTGAACATCGAAGATGTTGCAGCGGAAAATCCAGATGCCATTGTGAAGGAACCCATCGACATCGTGGAGGGTATTAAGATGGAGCAGGCTGTCAAGGTGCGATCAATGGTAGATGTAATAAGTCACGAAACAGACTTGAGGTGCACCCACTTTGTAGTTTGGGCTGCAGGAAGACTTGGAGGAAGAGAAAGGGGAGTGTGTTTGTGTGCGTTCATGCTGCAGTGAGTGCCAAAATGTCTAAATCAGAAGGGGCTCTTTGCTGTTTAAAGAAGGTTAACTCTTATCTAAACAAGGTCATTGGTTGGAGAAATTGTTGCATTCTTCTTAGCGTGTTTTTGCACCTATTTTTGATATAATTAAGGTTTTTCGAATTTTTAGTTTGTTATCCGTTAATGACAAATTTCCGCCCATCATCCCAAATTTTCCTCTGAGCCTAAGTTATAATCATTTTCCAGGGCTTATAGAAAACAACTGATATTTTCTCATGTTTACAGTATGAAATTGGTGCCTGGTTTAGAATAATCATACTTTTTTTTATTTTTCAGTCTGATGTTTGCCTTTAAAATAATCTGTTAGAGGGAAAAAAAAACCTTATCCTGTTTTAGATGATGTGCCAAGCAAGATAAATAATGCTCCATGTTGTGCTTTATTTACAAAGATGACTCTACAAACATTCAGCTGGAGCTTTTTGCAGAATCAGATTTTCACATGAGATGTACAAACAATAACGGCGATGAAGAAAGAAATGTTATCAGTTAATTTTAAAATAGTCTCAATAAGACACTGGCTCTAGTCCTTATGAAGGAGTAAGCTTGTTTTTTAAGGACAACAGGTTGTGTAGGTAGGGTTGGGTATTCCTGCGGTGCATCAGGATAATATCCCCAGTGTTTCACTTTTGTCAAATTACAGCCTTATTCCAAAATAGATTACATTCATTTTCTACCTCAGAATTCTATTCACAATACCCTATAATGACAAAGTGAAAAACATTTTCTTGCAATTCTTGCAAGTTTATTAATAATATAACATGTACAGAATTTTTCACAGTCTTTGCTGTGACACACAAAATTGAGCTCAGGTGCATTTCCCTCGGGATGAATAAAGTATTCTGATTCTGATTCTGACTATGTTTCCACTGATCGCCTGTCGGGTGTTTGTACAACATTACTAGAGTCCACCTGTGGTAAATTCTGTTGACTGGACGTTGTTTGGAAAAGCACACAGCTGTCTATATAAGGTCCGACAGCTAAAGGTGCATATCAGAGCACAAACCAAGGAATTGTCTGTAGACCTCTGAGACAGGATTGTATTGAGGTACAGATCTGAGGAAGGGTGCAGAAAACAGCATTGAAGGTCCCAGTGAGCACAGCGGCCTCCATCATCTGTAAGTGGAAGAAGCACCAGGACTCTTCCTAGAGCTGGCCGCCTGACTAATCTGAGCCATCAGGGTAGATGGGCCTTAGTCAGGGAGCTGACCAATAACCTGATGGTTTCTCTAACAAAGCTCCAGCATTTTTCTGTGAAGCGAGGAGAACCTTCCAGAAGGACAGTCATTTCTGAGGACTACACCAATCAGTGCTGCATGGTAGAGTGGCCAGGCAGAAGCCACTCCTCAGTAAAAGCCACATGACAGCCCCCCTGGAGTTTGCCAAAAGTCACCTGAAAGATTCAGACCACGAGAAGCAAAATCGTCTGGTCTGAGGAAACAAAGATCAAACGCTCATAACTGCCCATCACCTGGCCAATACCATCCCTACAGTGACGCATGGTGGTGACAGCATCATGCTGGGATGTTTTTCAGCAGCAGGAACTGAGAGATTAGTCAAAGTCGAGGGAAAGATGAATGTAGCAATGTACAGACACATCCAGCGCTCAGCTCTGCGACAAGGTTCATCTTCCAACAGGACAATGACCCTAAGCACACAGACAAGATAACAAAGGAGTGGCATCAGGAGCACTCTGTGAATATCCTCAAGTGGCCCAGCCAGAACCCAGAGTTGAACCCAATTCAACATCTTGGAGAGATCTGAAAAGGGCTGCCAACCAACGCTCTGCATAAAGTCTGATAGAGCCTGAGACGTTCTGCAAAGAAGCAGATCATATTAAAAAAAAGCACGCACACACACACACACACACACACACACACACACACACACACACACACACACACAAATGACTTGAGGCTGTAATTGTGTCATTATGTTTGTTTCATCATCACTATTGCTGTCATTATGGGCCAATGTGGAAGAAGTGAAGCGCTGCAAATACTTTCTGATGCACTGTGGTCTACCTTTTGTCAACAAGATGATGCTGCAGTGTTTGTAATGTAGCTGCTGTACTTTACAGCTACTTGAGCAGCTACTTGTGAGAGAGTGAGAATGTTCCTGCTACATGTACCGAACAAGTAAAAAGCACTAGGGGGAAAATTCAGCACTCTTGAGCTGAGCGCTCAGGTGTGTTCACTCAATCACACTTGGATCATGAACTCCATTAACTGTAGTTTATTTCCAGATCACCTGAACAAACTCAAAACATTACAGCTTTCACAAAACTATCATGTTTAATAATCATTATCACGGCATCTGCACGTTGCAAAAGCTTCTTCTTGACCGATCTTAAAAAAAATGCGCTTAACACAGAAACATGATCTTAATAATAATTTCAATTTTTAAAAAAAAAAAAAACTACAAAGATGAAGTGATCGCCCTGTAGCCATGACACGTTATGTCTGCTTGTTTCCTGACATAAATCAACTTGGAATTCATAATTACAGAAGGCTTCATCAGGTTCTCCCTCTGTTTCTTCTTACATCAGCAGGAGTGCTTTCACAGTTGCAAGCTGTATCTGGACGGCTCTTGTTGGGTTTTCTCACGGAAGCTGCCATCAGTCTTTTACCACTGTAAATATGTACTGCTCAAAATAAAATGAAGGGAACACTTGATCATCGCAGTCTTACACCAAGTCGGTTAAACCTCTGGACATCAGTCTGTCCAGTTAGGATGCACAACAGGACAGACCCAGTGTCACCTGCTTTGGTATAAATGAAAGTAACAATGGCTTCTTCCCCTCAGAAACATTAAGCACTGATTCTAGACTTGAGTTCTCTAAAAGCAAAGTTAGAGGAATTGTAGTAATAAGAAAATCATTCAAACAGAACACAGTTCATGAAGAAATTATTCTAATCACCTTTAAAAGAAACATGAATTTCGTTATTTTTCTATCAGCTGACTTTCAGAAGCTAATGCTGGAGTTCTTTCTTGTTTTTGGTGGACTTGATTTATTTTGTTTACAGATGTACTCATTTCTCCACCCTGTCTCACTTCTGACTGTCTTTCTTTTCCTTTCCACTTTATTCCTGTTCCCCTGTTGCTGCACATCTCTTTGGCTCTGAATATTGAATATGTTGGTTGTCATAGTGAAAGCAGAGACTCAATATATTTGACAGAGAGGTGTTGATTGCAGGGCTCTCAAACTAGATGGAGCGGCATTGATATTCCTTCGCTGCATTTATTTTTGTCCGCCAAGACCACATTTTTCAAACAACGTGATGTTCTTACAGACCCAGCAGGCTTTCCGTGCTTCTAATGAGACCTGTCGAAGCTACTGTTTCTGTTTGAAATTTCACTTTTGTCTTAATGTCGACAGGATTAAGCTCTGTGGGAGCAGTGAATGAGACAAAGTGCTACATATGTGACCAAGAAAACCAAAACAATGAGCTGAAAGATGTTAAAGATATCAGGACAGTTAGAGGAGATGCTTAAATCAAGCTATAATTCTTATGCCATTGTTGATAATGATCAGAACTCCCTTTCTCTCAGTGTACAGAAGTTTTACTACTCATTTAATTCCTGACAAATCTTAATGTAAGTAAACCACACAAGCTCAGTGTTTCTACGTGATAAAGAAACGCTGCAGTGGTAAGTAAATCTGTCAGCAAGACTTTTTCGGCAATGACCTACCAGAACTTTTTCTGTAGCTGTACACTTTAATTTAAGCTGCTTCGTAGTTATAAAACAGAAGATATTTGATCATTCAAAAAAATATGAAAATACTGAAAGTTTATTTCTTTCTAATTACTTAATTACTTTGTAGCGAATGCTGTGAACCTAAAAGTATAAAATTCCTCCTTCACATTCTCCAAAGCCGGAGTACAGTCTTTTCTCAAGCCGATTTTGGCCCCTGGGCTTTATGTTTGACCCCCTGATCGCGGCTATAAACATGTATTCTTTGGGCATTTCTCTGCCATTTGTTTGAAAATAGCTCGCTGCTGATTTTTTTTTTTTTTTTTTTTGACAAAGTACATCTGTCTGCAGGTTGCTCAGAAGATGGGCTTCCCTCCAGCGTTGATGAATGAGGCAGCTGAGACCATGGTCAAACTGTACAATCTGTTCATTAAGTATGACGCGTCAATGGTCGAGATCAATCCCATGGTGGAAGACTCCTCTGGCATTGGTAGGCGCACACACATGCACCTGTCTGTTTCTGTCCTTGTAGGGTGGTGCTGGGTCTTGTCTAGCCTTTTCCCCTAACCTAACCCAGCTGTTTGGAGTGATGTATAGCCTGATCATGTGGGCAAACAAATGTGTTTACAGTTGTTTTGAGCACATTTTAAGCTTTCAGTAGCAGGAAACTGTTAAAATCCATCAGAGATGCAACCTGAGTTAGAACAGACTAATCTTTCCCTTCTGAGTCATAACATCACTGTTCCACTCTCTATCACACACATTCTGTCTCATTGAATTTTTAATCATGTGGTCTGGAGAACAAAAAAGAAAACATCCTCTTTGAACACAGAGATGAAGTCAGAGTCACTGTTAGGTTAGGAAATACAGCTTGAAAAAGGAATATAATGGCATTATTTTATGGTATTTTAATAAATGTAAAAACTAGGGGTGCAACGATACACAAAATTCACGGTTCGGTTCGGTTCGATACTTTGGTGTCACGGTTCGATATTTTTTCGATACAAAAAAAATGTTCATGCCTTTTTAATTTGTCATTTATTAAAATTATAAATATATATTTTAACTCAAAAGTACAGTTTTTAAATTTAACCCTAACCCTTGTGCGCGTTTTTTATTTTGACAGCGAATACGCACCTGCGGACCACTTATGTGCAGCCCTGGTTATTTAGCTCATCATATCGCAGCCACAGAAATTATTTTGTCCATGAAACCATAAAGCTGCACTTTCTTTTTGCCTTATAGTCTGATTTGTCATAACTTCTCCGTTTTGTGGTAAGCTTTTCTTTGGCTGTCACTTCTTCACCCTGACCTGTCTTATTTGGCTCAGCAGAACTGAAATGCTTTTACACGCTCACTCACATAAGCTCAGTGATTCTCTGCGCGATCAACCTCTCACATGTTTAAGCTGCGGGAGATTTCACTTGTCATGTTTGCATAGTAAGCTAACGATTAATAAGACGATGTCAGAGGAATTGGTGCACAAATTATCATCACTCACAGATCAGTGCTGTCGCTCTCTATACACAGTTCACACGATTGCAAAGTGAAAGCAAAAAAACAAGCGCAAATTCAAACGCGACTTCAATATGTCACATATTGACAGTGGCTCACCGATGCCAATGACATAATTACCCAGCTACATTTCTGAAAGAATGCAAAAGCATTGACATATATTTTTCCTACAATAGCCCGACGGGCAGGGAAGAGATAGATTTTGGTAGCCCGACTGAAAAAATCGCTAGCTCTGGGACATCGGGCTAGCGATATTGCGAGCCCTGTATCTGATTGAGGAATCACTCATCTTTGGAAAAGAGAGTTTATTACAGAGAAATGGCTCTTTCCAAAATAAAAGCTATACTATCCGCTTCTTCTGGGCTATATTCTCAGCAGCATAAGGAGAATCATGTGCTAACAGCTGTCTAAATGACTCGGCTAAAGTTAGTAGCATGCTTGCTTTTTTTTGTCTGCTTCCACTTGTCTTTGCACTAGGATGATGTCGGCGTAAATGTGCAGTCATATTCGTCGTGTTCCCACTAGTGCTTTCAGGTTAATCTCGTTGAAATGACCTTAACGCCACAACACGGCAAATCTCCGTTAACGAGCTACCGCCGATCGCTCCGTGCATGGGGCTAGACGGCCAACACGTTAACGAGCTAACTGCGCTAACACACTAGTTCACACCAATGTAATTGAGCATTGCATGGCACATCCAACATACTGTTTTACTTTAGTCCATGACTCGCTTACCTTCAGGGTCATACGTCACATGAAAACCAAAATAATTCCAAACGCCAGATCTGAATGAGAGTGGGGGAGTTCCATGTTAAAAGGAGAGCTTAACTTCTGTCTCGCTAGCTTGCCCTGCGCTCTTCCTTCTGACTATGCTGTCTGTGTTGAGCGCTCAGTGGATCTGCGCTGGACAGTGCAGCCTAGGCGGAGTAGTCGAACGCAGATTCACTGAGCGCTCAACACAGACAGCATCGTCAGAAGGAAAATTGATAAAATAAATTACAAATGTTGTATTGTTCGATACATATGCGTACCGAACCGAAAGCACTGTATCGAACGGTTCAATATCGATACGAATATCGTTGCACCCCTAGTAAAAACCAGTTTGGTCTTACCGAACAGTTCAGCATGTATTCAAATGAAAAGCATGCAGGTGCCCAAATTTAGTTTTGGAATTTTTTTTTTTTTTAAGGATTTGTAAATCTGGTAATCTAAAAAAATGGCCATTCATTTCATTGATGGCATTTCGTAAAAATTAATTACATTTTTTTTATGTCTTAATCCAAAAATAATATTATTAAGGAAAACAGTGGTGAGAGGCTGCTGCAAAACCACATTTATTGCAATGAAGTAGCATATGATGATTACCTTGGACATGGTTGCTTTGAAGATGAGGATCAGACCTGTGACCGGTCACAGTTGGCTGTCACATTAAAGACCTTTGGTGATAAAACTGAATCAAGACACTGCTATCAGTTTGCAACTGAATGGGGTTGTTTTGTGATAGTATGCCATTTAACTGTGATAAATCCCTGGGAATCACAGACCTGTGGTCATCTCCATGCACAGAAATCACCTTTAATAAATAGTGATATAGTTGCTTCAGGACGACTGTTTAGTTGGGAAGTGACTTGGTGCTTGGTAACCTTAATATAACCAGAATACAAGCTGCCCGGTGACCAGTTGAGTCTCCTACTGCAAAGAGACTCATCAGCGAGTTCAGCTCATTGGCAGACTGACCAAATCTTTTGGCAAATGTTTGCAACCGTTCTTTAAAGTAAAATATTCAATGCAATCACTGGGCAACCACCATTTTTTGTTTATTTGTTTTTTTTGCACAGGTGGATTGATCATAAAAGCTCTGCTAGCTTTTGTTTTACCAGGAAATGCTTTCATGGTGATTATAGTAACAAGCGCTGTTGCTGTGAATGCTACACAGCAAAGAGAGGCTTTACTTCCACATTAAACTACAACTCTTCACTGCTGTTGTGTTATCAGTCATGTTGTTCAGAAAAATATGTACTTGGACTGAATTGTGTAATCATTTTTGTCGACATGAATGTGCCTAGGCTCTCTTTTTTTACTAAATATAAGTGAGAAGCAGCATCAGCTTCTTGCTGCATTTTTCACTCTTTCACTCTTTTCCAAATCTTCCGGAAGATTGGTTGGAGTTGCACTTTTTTTCAGCTGCACAGTCATGTTGCTCAAGAGGGTTGACCCTGACAGACATTAACCATACACGACTTGTCAGTTTAATTGTTAGTTGGGGAATTTACCACTTGACAAATATCAGGATTCTTTAATTTCCCAGGCCTAGTTGACATTAAAGAAAAATGGAGCCATGCTAGTCTTGCCCAGGTTTGCAGTCTTGCTGACTGAGATGTGGTTGGTATGCTTGTGCAGCTCTTGGCCTCTAAAGGTCATTTTCATTTTGCGGAACAGACTAATTTAGCTGGACTTATGGGTCTCTGGCAAGGAGGAATGCACTGGGGTTTGTCCATGAAAGCATCCTGGAGATGATGAGGAGATTGATTTCAGTCTGAGGTGTGCGTGTTGTTCTGTCAGTGAGTCAGAGTTAATGGCTTTGCCTGATGCACAGTGATGAGCTCCTCAGGCATGAATCACAGCTCTCAAACACAGTTGTGAGGAAAGGAGACCGCTGACCTTTGTGCCAAACACTATGCTGAGTGCCTGATGAGCTGTTAGGTCCTCCTTCTGCATGATCATATATATATATATATATATATATATATATATATATATATATATATATATATATATATATATATATATATATATATATATATATATATATATATATATATATATATATATATATATATATATATATATATATATATATATATATATATAAGCTCCTTAGCTTCCTTCACTGTAGTTTGAGTGAAGCTCAGAGTGTTTCTTTTTCCTTGTACTCATAATCAAAGGCAGACATTTTAACAAAGTGTAGCCAGAAATAAGTTGTCCTCCTGAATTATTCTTTAATAAGCAAAACTCTTTCCTCAACATATTCAATTATTTGATCATTTCTGAGGTGATATGCATTTAGAAAAAAAGAACTCAGCTGCACATTTACATTCCTGGTGCCAGTGCCCCATGGCATGGCTCTCTGGCAGATGGAGAGATGAGCTGACATTGATCTTCTTCTAATGTCAAAATCTTATGTGTCTCCTTGTCAACAGTAATGTGCATGGATGCCAAGATCAACTTTGACTCCAACGCAGCGTACCGCCAGCAGAAAGTGTTCGAACTGCGGGACTGGACTCAAGAGGACCCGCGGGACCGGCAGGCCGCCACGGCTGACCTCAACTATATCGGTCTTGATGGAACCATCGGCTGTCTGGGTCAGTCCAAGCGAAATGTCAGAAAAGCTATTTAGTAGTTTCATTTTTTGTGTTTATTATAGCTTTTGAACCTATTTGGTGGTCATTTTGAGATATGTTCTCAGTTGTAATCCTGATTGGGTACTGCATTTCCCATAATGCTCGGTTATGCCAGACAGAAAATGAACGTTATAGGTTATAATGGTAACCCAGAGATATTAATATGACCAAACTGGACAAGATATGAATATCTATAGATTAAAAAAAGGAGCTTGCTAATTTGTCTGCGATATCCTGCAGTCTGTCAGTCTCCTGTTTACTGTCTTTTTCTCCCTCAACTTTCTAGCCACCTCAACTCCATACACGGCATCCCACAACATAAAGCCACCAAATAAGACACCTTGTGGCCTTTTAGTGGAACTGTTTGTTTTTCTTGACTTACTTTAAACAATGTCTCAGAAACAGTTCACAGGTCCAGCTGAGCTGCTGTGTTGTGTCCAGTGCTGTGCTAGCTTATCTGACACAATTCTGTCTCTTAACAATGAAAAGCAGATCATACACTGTGTTTTTTCCCCTCTTTCTTATGTCTTTAAAAATATCCAAACTCAGTAGCTTGTTGTTGGCTCTAACACTTTCTACTGGCTCAAAGTGCGAGGGACTCATAAATACAATGGGGTGGTATTTTACAGCACAGTGGCACCCAAGTCTTGTTTCCATGTGTAAAAACTATTTTTAGTGAGAGTCTGTAATGTTTTGTCATCATTTAAAGATTTCAAAATGGATATTAAACCATTTCCAACCACTTTCACATAACATAAGGAAGAAGTACAGTTAGTTTCAGACCTAGAAGTACACACCTGAGCTGCTTTAGTTCAAAGTGGTGCATCAGTATCAGCCATTAAAACCTACCAGCCTATCACCAATTGGCTTTTTATAACGACTATCAGACCAGACTTTGAGTGTAAAGACAGCACTGTCGTAGTAGGAGCTCTTTTAGTTGTGATTTAAATGTAATGCGTTTCCATTTAATGTCAGTCTTATTATCAATGAGTGTTTTTGGGTTGTTTTTTTTTCCAGTACATATTCAGTGCAAAAGAAGAAAATCCTCTGCCTGAATCATTTGACCAGTGGCTTTGTCTGTTTTAGTAAATGGAGCAGGTCTGGCCATGGCTACCATGGACATCATCAAGCTCCATGGCGGCACACCAGCCAACTTCCTGGATGTAGGAGGAGGAGCCACAGCTCATCAGGTGACGGAGGCCTTCAAACTCATCACCTCTGACAGGAGGGTAAGAAGATGCCAGCTTCCAAAGGCTGTTCATGGTTTTAAACAGGAAACTGTTGAAGCCCGATGTAGCTCACCCCTCTGAGCTCGTCAACATTCAGTTTTTGATGAAGTTGTTTCTTTTTTCTTTTTTTCCTCAGGTTCAGGCTATCCTGGTCAATATCTTCGGAGGAATTATGAGGTGTGACGTCATCGCCCAGGGTATCATCATGGCTGTAAGAGACTTGGACCTCAAGATACCCATCGTTGTGCGGTTACAAGGTGAGGAACAAACTGCTATTTTTTTTTTTTAATTTTCTTAAAAGGATTTAAAATGTGGCATTGTATTCATTAACTTGTTAAATTGAAGCTTTGACTTTATCCTTATTTGAATTTTTACTGTTGTTAAATAATTTCCCATGAATTTGATGGGGGATTGATGCCTCCCTCCTTCTGAATGTTGAACGAAAGGATGACGACCTCAGACATCTGGTAGCAGCCAGTTGAAGTGATTTGGGAAAAGGATCAGAGATTATATATATCTCATCTGCACTAGGAGCCCCTCAGGATCCCTCCATGAGAAGATCTTGCTGAATTCAGGGATGTCTGATCTTAGTGAGCTATGGAATGCAAGGAAATCCCGACAACTCTCCAGCACAGTATCTCAGATTGAAAACAAGTACAGATATTTGTAACGCAGATTTCATTACCAACCTGACCAACAGCCTAAACCTTGTTTTAAAAGGAAATGGAAATAGACAGGGGTTTGGGCCCAAACACAGTGTTGTAATGTTCTGGATCAACCACAGCCACAGGCTCCCCCTCCAGTGGAAACACACACTCTCCCCCACCTTGTCAGGCGGGTTAACTGGCAGCAGCTGGCAGTGCTGAGGGGGGGGGGGGACTCGTGTCCGTTTCATTTGATGCTTCCTACTTCAAAGTCTGGCTCCTGGAAACGCGCAGAAAACGACAAACACAAATGAGCTGTGAATTATTGTGATATCGTGTGATATATGCATATGTACATTCATACTCTATATTATCAAAGGAGGCCAAGTGTTGAATACAAAGACTTGCTGGTCCTTTGTGGCCTTCCAGAGAGCTGAATCCCTCACTGGGTGAAATTCCTCTGCCAATTTGGTTTTCTCATCTTTATTCATTCGTCAGTGCAAGGCAGTGAAATTTGCAAGCACAAAGAAATGGTGCATGCTTGTATTTGGAGCCTAAACAGAGCTGACATTTCTCAGTTTTCCTCAGGGTAACATTTTCTGCTCCTGTTTTCTATTTTGGAAACGAGAGGATGTCACCTCAAAATGCTGCTGCTGAGGTTTGCGTTCCAGCGCCAAGACTGTAACTGCACTGCAGCTTTAGACACGTTACGTGAATTAAACAGGAGCGCTGCCTTCTGTTTACATGTTTAATCAGTTTTTTAAAAGTTATTCTTTACACATTTTATAATCTAAGATGTAGAAGCGCTTCTGAAGTTGGATTGGAGTCATTAGGTAGTTCTGTCTTATATCTCAATTAGCACCTCTGTGGTCTTGTCTGCAAGTGTAAATGCACTGGTGACGAACAGGGCAGGTAGTTTTGGTGTTTTTTTTTGTTTTTTTTTTTTATTTTAGGGAAGCTTTGCATGTTGAGTTTTGACTGAGTATATGTCAAAGACATGGTTTGATCACCATTATAATAGTTTCTGGGTAGCTGCATAGTCAGAGACCCAGGCCCTTGCTAACTTCTGATGCACACCCATTCATTTTGTTCTATAAGCCTGAAATATGACAGAAATGACTCAGTTCTGAAAAGCTTCAATTGTTACTGCTGATTGGCTTTCAAAGGTTAAAAAGTTAATGCCACCCTCCTTTTCTTTTGATTGGCTGCTCCTTGCATGCTGTATTTTTTTATTTTTTTTATAGGATGTTATGATCAGCAGTGTCACAAGGCTTTGGATGATGACTCCTTGTTGGAGTCACCTGAACAGAGATGGACTTGGGCTGCTTTAAGGTCACTTTGTATAAAATCTGTTTCAAAGAGAAAATAAGATATGGGTGAAAGGTTCAACAACAGAGGAAGTTGCCTTCTTTAGCAGAGTACATCCTAGTTCATGGTTTGCAGCAGATGTTTTCAGTTCCTTTGTAGTGATGTGTGCTTCTTTAGAGGTTTGGACATACTTAACATACTTGCACAATTAAAAAATTGCTCATTAATATTGGCCATAGCAGAAACTTTGTGTATTTTATATTTTCTTCAGGGAGTATTTTCACACACAAAGTTTTTGGACATGGTTGAATGTAACTGAGATTTTGTTGATAACCTATAGCGATGTGATTAAATACTGTGGTTTGTTTTTCTACCTTCAAAATGAAGTTAATTGACTGAGTGCGGTTGATACTGTAAGGCTTCAGAGTACTCAGTCATTCAGTCATCTGAAACTAAATACTCTGCTGTTAGTCTAAAACTCTGAAGACTATTTGAATTTTAACACCCTGCAGTACAGGGTAAGATGGACTGCAGCAGATGCATTTGATTCATTTGGCAAGAATTCCTTCATGTATGCTTCATCTGCTTTTATCTTCTAAAGTTAGTGGTAAAGGGTAAAAGAAAGTAGTTGGAATAACTTTCCAAAGCTATTAAATTCTGTCTTGTAACCTCTTAAACATCTGCGGTGTTTTTAACTTTGATAAACTTTAAGCATCACACTGATGAGCTTGAAACTCAAATGCTTCATGGATTTTAAGTCAGAGCTACAAGTAGCACCTCTGTAAGGCTCTACATCAGCACAAAGACGCTTTTCCTGTGAGCCAATCCACAAATGTGCGTGTGACCAAATGACTTGTTAATCGGGGCCGGACTCGGATACATCAGATGGGTCACAGCTCCTAATTCGACTCTGGAAACTTGACTGGACCACGTTCTCCTTTCAAAACAGGAACATGCTCTTTTTTAAAATTTTAATGTTTTTTTTTTTTTTAAATAATAAATATACTGTGTGTGTCTGTCTACACACTGACAAGTTACTTTGGTATGTTTATACATGCTCTTTCGTGTCTAAGACTGCTTCCTGGTTTATCCTGGATTCATGGGTTTGTGTATTTGTGTCAGTGGCTAATTCTGTAATGTGTCTGCTTTGCTCTGTTTGTAATTCTTTTCTGGGTTGTGAGGTCTGTCTGTATAATCAGGCATTAAAGCAGATGTTGTTGATCTCCATTGATTTGTAAAATAAGCCTCCGTTACCATTTTTCCCCTATGGTTGTATCTGTGGTTGCCATGGCTGCACACCAGCCACAGAGGCAAGCTGAAAAAAGTTGAACCATGAAGTGTGAAGGCATCCACCAAACAAAGGAGGAGGCAACGGCTTGCTGTGTGACAGCAGCTTTAATAAAAACTGTCTGCTGGGAGGTTATAGGGCAGTTTTAGGGAAATTGAGTTTTCACTTTGGTCCGGCGAACATTTTCTTTTTCATCAAAGAAACTTCATCAGCTCTCCAAACTTCTGGAAAGACCTTTTAGATATTCAGCTTTGTTTTTCCCGTGTGCAAATGGAAACTGGTCTGAGGGTGGACAGTACAGGAGGCACAGGTATCCACAGAAAACCACAAGGAGGTTATTAGCTTCCTCGAGGTTCAAAAACATTCAACAGCATCCAAATGAATGTTTGCCGTATCAAGAAACTCTCAGTTCTGACAGTGACACAGCTGTAGGGTGGCCAAAGGTACTGCTGTTTTGAAAAACTGACTTTTTTTCATTTATTTTTTTTGTTTGTTTGTTCTCAGGAACAAGAGTGGACGACGCCAAAGCTCTGATTGCTGCCAGTCCGCTGAAAATCCTGGCCTGCGACGACCTGGACGAAGCTGCAAAAATGGTACGCACAAAGACCCACGTTCAACTCAAATGCTCACGTCATAAATGGGGAGAGCAGGGCTGACATGTACCTGCCTTTAGATGTGTCGCTGTATGCGAGGAGGCGGAGGGTGTGTGTGTGTGTGTGTGTGTGTGTGAGAACCAATGTGAGGAAAAACGTCACTTTACATTTATAGCACAAAGTAACCAGAAAGCAGCAACAGTGTGAAAGCGTATGTGAGAACAGGGTTGGGGAGCAGGTGTGCCGGGAGGCAGTTTGATAACATTTTATTAAATCTTACTCTGTTCTAAACACTTTTCACATCCAATTAAGCTGCTTGATTAATTGCTTAAAAGTGGACTGATTCCAGCTTTCATGTAATGATTATATATGTGGAAAATGGTTGTATTTGATCTAAAAACAGGATATTAGTGATGAGCAGGATCAGCTTTGTTAGATATGTGAGTTAGCGAGGAAATGAAAGCCTTTGTTCTGTTCTTCTGGAGTTAGAATACAAAAGATTTTCAGGAAAGATGAGAAAGAATGAAAACCCTTTAGATTGTTGTGAGTGGAGAGTCCTTGTTGTTAGATTAGGAAAAGAAACGTGTATCAGTCACCTGTATTAGTAGTTGTTGTGTTTGGTATTTTTGTTCTGCCAAAATAACTAAAAAAATTTTTTTTTAAACTTTAGAATTAATATGATTTTGGAGAAAATTACTAGACAAGTATGACATGATATGGCATGAAACTGCAGCGTGTGTCTCAGTGCACAAACCACAAGAACAAGACTGCACATGTGCAATCAGCTGATTAACATGTGCAGCTGCTCTGTGACTGTTCAAGTAGAGTTTGAGGTGTGCGTGTGTCGAGAGAAAAATATGCGTCTTCTAGATGACACTTGGGCGGCCCACTCCCACGGTAAAAGTTCTAGAAAAAGTTTTAGAAACGTAGAACGTCAGCGGCTAAGTTGGTAGTAATGATGTGAAGTGAAGCATGACTGCTGTGAGTGATGGGGATGTCAGCTGTCAAACCTGAAGTGCACTATGTCTCAATCCTAAATTGAAAGCAGAATACCTGCATAACACCTGAATTTCAGACTTTTCAAGCACAGTCAGGAGGAGGATTGGGATCCCATTGAAACAGTTGCATGACTTCAGAGACCTGTATCATTTGTGTCATCTGTTCTGTATTGACTGTCTTAAAAAAAAGGTCTCCTTTTTAAAAACACGGGTTTGTTGGTTAAATAAAGGTCAATTGTAAAAGTATGTTATGTTAAATTTTATTTCATGAGCCCACTCTGCTCTGTCCACAGGTTGTAAAGCTTTCTGAAATCGTCTCCCTTGCAAAGGAAGCTCAAGTGGACATCACTTTCCAGCTGCCCATCTAAGAAACCCAACCTTTCAGATCTCTTCCTCCAAGCACTTCCTCTCTCACACCCCTGGGTCAGCCTATCAACAACACGCCACTCCACTACCCAATCAAACAGCAACATGAGCTAGAGAGAAGACACATTAGGTTAGCCCTTTGTTGAACCTGTTTCTGGCTCTGTGGCACAATGACACGACTCTGAACAGCCCCCCCCCCCCCCCCCCCCTTTACTCAAAGTCTCAAACCCAGAGAATACCCTTAAGTTGCACTTGAGTCGATACGCACAAACCTCCTCCTCCTCCTCGTTCTTTTTTGCTCTCTTCCACCCTGAGAGGGAGACTCGCGGTGAGCCTTTCTGTCTTCTTTGGTACTTGTTGCGAACACTTCCTTTGACCTACTTTGAAACAATAATAGAATAAAAACAGTAGCTTTGTCTTGTTACTCGGTGTTCAGGTTGGGGCTCTTTTGAGTCGGATCATTTCCTGTTTCCAGCTGAATGCTTGTGAGTTGGGACCCACTAGTGCTGTCCATTACACGGTTTAGCACGAGTGCCTTTCAATCTCTAAATAGGAATGTATTCCTCCATTCACGATTTTCTTTGTGTGTGAGTGAAGAGCTACAAACAACTTGCTGGCAAGCTTGACACTGGCATGAGGAAACAACCTCAGTTTTCTCCTTAATGGAGAATCAGCAGCATTGATTTAATATTGGTGGGGTTTATTTTCCATGCAGGCCTCAGTGTTATTTCTGTACCTCCTGTAGGCATGAGTTCCTCAGCCTCCTTCATTACTCCTGATACAGCAGATGTTTCCTCCTTTCAAAACTGCACACTCGGCACGGACGGTCTTCGGGTTCATCTCTGACTTTACCTGAAGGTTTGAACGGCTCAATCCGGTTTAACCCGGGTTTGAACGAGTCGCATTTGTTTGCCTGAATTATTAGACACCAGACCTGCGGGCGTATCGATCGACGTCAGGATCTGAGCGAGTATTGATGAGCGGGCCTGGCGTTTGGGCTGTGCCCCAGCTGTGGTGGAGCTCGTGTGTGGGTATGTTGAACACAGGTGATACATCACAGCTAACTTTCTTTTTTAAAATAAATGAATTATTCAGTGTTTGTGTTGGGCACCTCAAGTTTTGCCAGGAAGGAACATGGAGATCAAAAGTTGAATGATCTCAAAGTAAATCAAGAGAGCTTGGTGTACGTTCCTGTTCCCATGGAAACTGCTCCTGCTTACCTGCCAGGTTTCAACCAGATGGAGTTCACATCTTGTGACCATCTGAAAATCAAAAAGGCCGTTGTTTTGATGTCTTTCATGACAATACTTTTAAGATCTTTGTTTTGAGCTGCTAATTAATCCAAATAAGGAATTTGAAGTATTCCCGGGCAGTGTGAAAATAATTAAACAGAAAATGCAAAAAGTTCTCAGTTGCAGTCTTCGTGTTTTAATATTGAGATTATTTTCCAAATTGAAACTGCACAAAACAGGAGGACGCAAGCACTTCCACTGTCATCCAAACAGTACTTGCTTATACTGTCTAAAGGGGGCAGCCAGGAAGTCTGAAGGTTGACGTTCACAAGTCACAAGTTTTTCCGGTTGAGCTCAAACTGAAGAGGACAGAAAAGTCACTGGTTCCGATTGCAGGTTTATCACCGTGTTCAAAGTGGTCATTGTAGGCAACTTTCTTGTTAAATGAACTACTGCCATAATTCCCCCCCCCCCCCCCCCCCCCGGAGCATGAAAGTCACCAGAAATGGACTGATGACTGCTGAAGACACTGGAATTTTGTGTCGTTCTTTATTTATCTGCTTTGTTCTCTCTATGGAATAATTCACTGGTTTAGACCTCTGCAGTTGCTGCTCCCGTGTGTTCAGTCGTGCCATCGCGCCACAGTCTATTAGCTCCTTTTTTTGTTTCTGTTTGTGAAGTCAGAGTCGAGGTTGGGGTACTCCAAGTCAAACTGTAAAACGGCTGTAGGTTTTTTTTCCTCCTTCCCTTTACTCCTCCTCCTCCAGCTCTCCAAACACAAGCCGACATTGTGAGTTGTACGTCATTTATTTTATCTTGTAAATAACCAGACTGATGTTCTCGCTCTGTAAAATATTTATGCTCCTCACAAAGAGCACAGCAAAGGAAGAAAAAGAAAAGAATAAATACAGAGAACACCAACTTTTCCCTGGTTGAATTTCTTGTCTCCGGTGTGTTTTGTCTTGGACACTGTACAAAGCTGAGCATTTATTTTGGTTTAATCTTCTTACCAAAAAATGCCTAATTGGTGCTGAATGTAGTGGCACCATAAAGCCTCAGAAGCCTTTATTTAGTTTCCTGTTAAAGAGCAACTGTTTAATGTTTTGTATGAGTTTGAAATCGAGAACCTGCAATAGTCTTGTGAGATAGTGGAGAATACTATTCATACATCCAGGCCTCCACCCATTTCTTCTGCTTATCCGGGGCATGGGTCACAGAGACAGCAGCCTAAGCAGAGAGGCCCAGACTTCCCTCTCACCAGCCACCACCTCTAGCTTAGTTTGGCAGGAGGTCCTCGGTGTGCCAGGGACACCTACAGCCGGAGGCATTCTACTAGGCTGGCTCCTTTCGATGTGGAGAGGCTCTATTCTGAGCCCTACTCAGATGAGTGAACTCACCACTTTCTCTAAGGGAGAGTCCAGCCACCTTTTGAAGAAAGCTTGCTTCTGCTGATATCTGCCATCTCGTACTTTCAGTCACTACATAAGCTCATGACCATCGGTGAGGGTAGGGTTGTAGATGGACCGGTAAATGGTGAGCTTCTCTTTTATGCTCAGCTCTGTCTACCATGACGGACTGGAACACAATCCACATCACTGCAGGCATGGCTGCAAAGTGTCTGTTAATCTCCCCTCCCCCCTCACTCGTGAAGAAGACCCCGAGATATTTCAACTCCTCCACATGGGGCAGCAACTTGTTCCTGACCCGGAGTGGGCACTCCACCCTTTTTCAGCTGAGGACCATGGCCTCAGGTTTGGAGGTCCCAATTCTTGTTCCTGCCGCCTCGCATTCTGCTGCAAACTGCTTCAGTGCTCGCTGGAGGCCACCACCTGAACAAACCAGCAGGACAACTGCAAAACGCAGAGATGACATTCTAGATGAGTGTTGGTTTGATCAAGCGGTTTGGAGAGGTAAAACCTGTTCCCTTGTTAGTCTTTGTTGAACTGATTCCAAGTATACCAAAAAGAGTGGCCAAATCAGTGTTGGATAGGATGAATGCACTGGTGAGTTTAGCAACATCAAAAGGTCTGGAAGACCAATGAATTGGACGATTGCAGAATTCTTTCCTGGGTTAAGATAAAACCTTCCACGACAAACAGCCCAGTCAACAGCTGTCGCAACTGCAGGTGGCTCATTGTCAAGAGACACCTTCATGAGTGGAAATGCAGAGGGTTTACAACAAGGTGCAAACCACTGGTTACAAAGGATACCAGAGGATTAGACTTTGCCAGAAAAAATAAAAAAGATTCTGCACTGCTCTGGAAAACAGAGGACAAATGACACCAAGTAAGTCACAGTTACAGAAAACAACTAATATTCACTCTAAATTTATCGAATTACCCACGCTGTACAGCCTCTATTCATGAATATACAGATTACTGTCAGTAGGAAAAAAAAGACTTTTTTACTTGTTTGTTTTTTTTTGTTTTAATGTTACGTAGAAAGCAGTTTGTGAAAATAAATGGTGGTTGCTCCTTATGTATGGACATTGCTTGTGGTGTACCCCAAGGGTCAGTTTTGGGTCCAAAATTCTTCAACTTGTACATTAACGACATCTGTAAAGTGTCCAAAGTATTAAAAATGGTTCTCTTTGCTGACGATACAAACATTTTTTGCTCTGGTGATGATCTGCAGAATTTATTGGAGGGTATGACTAATGAAATAAGTAAAGTGAAGTTCTGGCTTGATAAAAACAAATTATCATTAAATTTGAATAAATCTAAACTTATGTTATTTGGAAATAGTAGTTTAAATACAAATGCAAAGATTCAAATAAATGGTGTTGATATTGAAAGAGTCAGTGAAAATAAATTTCTGGGGGTAATAATAGATGAAAAACTTAACTGGAGAGCTCACGTAAGATATATTCATTCCAAAGTATCACGAAGCATTGCAGTACTAAACAAGGCAAAACAGGTATTCAACAGAACATCACTTCATATTCTCTACTGTTCACTGGTTTCACCATACTTAAGCTATTGTGCAGAGGTCTGGGGCAATAACTATAAAACCACATTACATTCACTTTTTACTCTTCAAAAGAAAGCAATTCGAATCATCCACAATGCAGGTTATAGGGAACATACAAACTCACTATTTTTGCAGTCTGAAATATTGAAAATTGACGATATAGTGAAATTCCAAACAGCACAAATTCTATTCAAAGCAAAAAATAAAGAACTGCCAGGTAATATTCAGAGTATGTTTTTTTTGAAAGAAGGAAGTTATAATTTAAGGGGTTTTTGTAACTTCAAAACAATGAAGGTACGTACTACAAGAAAAGGCTTTTGTGTTTCTGTTCAAGGAGTGAAACTATGGAACAAACTGAATATGGAATTAAAGCAATGTCCAAACATAAAACTGTTCAAAAAGAGTTATAAAAATATGATCTTCTCGATCTATAAAGAAAAGGAAAATATTTAAATTAAGTGAATGTCTCTATTTAAAAACAAACAAACAAAAAATTCATGATGTGATATTATAGTATATAGTATATCAGAAATCTGTTCACTATTTTTATTACAAATTATATCAGTAAGGAAGCTGACTAAATATTCACTGATAATTTATGGGACAGGGGTGGGATTAAATAAGTGTATACTTCTTCCCACTCCCTTTCAACATGTAAATTAATCAGAATGTTTTTTTGTATGTAATTTGTATAGTATATTTTTTTTCTCTCATTTCTTTTCTAAATGTACTTGTATATTGTTCACATGTTGAAATAAATTACCAATCAATCAATCAAACCCTTTTCTGTAATTTTGCTGAGGTTAAAAATGTTCTCAGAATGAGTTAAACTATCACAAACAACAGGGAATATGTTTTCTAATGTTTACCTGTGTAATCTCAGTCCCATCTGAATGGTGTTTTAAACTATGGTCTTTGTTTGATGCTATTTTCTAACAATTCTGCTCGGTATGTAGCAGGATCATTTTGGTGTTTAAATAATAATAATTTTGTAAGCATATTTCCATTTGTGTTGGGCCTGTAACGACTGAGCGAGCGCTCTCTGATTGCAGGTTCTGTCAGAGTCACCCACGCTGGCTGTAATGGCAGGTTGATTACCTGAGTGGGTGTTTCTTGACAGCAGGTTAAAATGCTTTTGACTATGTTGATGGAAAACAACACATGATGATTCAAACTCTGGTCAAGTAAAAAAAACAAAAAACTGGAGGAACATTCACACATGGTTAACATTTGAAGATTACCCTGTTTTAGTTTTTTAACAAGGTAGAAGTTTTCCAAATGCATTTAAAAAGAAAAGACGTTTAATGTGGGCACTTTGTCGTCTTTCAGCTACCCTGCTCTGAAGTTGAGAAAATCAAACATCAGTCAGGTCAGAGGACAGAGACCAGTTGAGATTGTAGAAGGACACGAAACGGATAAGGAGTTAGATATTTCACACACTCACACTGAGTTGGTCAAGACCCAAAATGGAACTAAAAAAGAAAGAGTGTGTCCTATAGTCAAAGCTTGACCAATCAACTGTTGAATAGGTTTACAATAACATGCCAGATGATACAAGTTTAAATCATAGATGGTATAGAAGATGGATGAAGTTTATGGGTCTGAAAACTGAAGCCAACATGGAAAAGCCTTAAACTTGCATTCTTCCTAATGACCAGCAGTGGGTTGCAGAAAGCCTTCCAGTTTTATAGAAGTCTATGACCCTCAGCTTCCTTGTTCTCTTATCCCAGTAAACTATGCCGGCTCATTGGCTAATGGCTTGCCAATCACAAGTCGAAACACTCAGCTTGAGGCTTTATAATGGGACTTCAAACCATCCTGTGTTTTGTGCCGCCCATGTTTAAGATCAACAAATCTATTTATTTAATGATAGTTATGTAAGTTCATGCTTATTGTATCCATAGCAACTAAGTAACAGCCAGGTGCTAATAATCAAATGCTCTTCATTAATTCATTATCAGTGAGCGTGTTCACCTCTGAAATTTTGACAGCTTTTAGCTTTGCACAGCAGCATCTGAATAAATCAGACTTCTAGAAAGACTTAGGACAGATGTGGCCAAAGTAGTGCTGTTTAGCTATGGTGCACAGCACCGTGTTTGATGAAAACCAAACGCAGTATATCAGCACAAGCACCTCATACCAACTGCAATGCATGGTGGTGGAAGGGTGATGATTTGGGCTTGTTTTGAAGCCACAGGCCCTGGTGACCTTGCAGTCATTTATTTGACCTACTGCTCAACGAGGATCTGCAAGATACTGAATCATAAGGTGTAGTTAGTTTTTCGCAGGACTGCATAGAGTTTGGTGAAAACATTCTTTCTTACATGACTATTGTTCCTTTGCAATTCATATAAACTAGCGTCAAAGGTTTTGGACTACTGACACCAGATCTTCAATCAGCAAATTTGGACAACCTCTGTTATATTTTTATGAACACATATTTAAAAAACAAGGGTAGTAATATCTTCCAGTCAGTCGATACAACAAGAATAACCGCAATAACTACAAGCAAGAGTTTGTACTGTCACATTGTGAGTTCATTTTCCTGTGTGTATGTATGTGTCTGAGTGTGTTCTGGCTGGTAACGAATCTAAATAAAACCTCTACAGGAACACACCAGTTAATCTGTGAAAGATGCCAAAACAAGCAAAAAATATAAAATCACTTCTTAAAGAATGACACACTGATTCATAATGTGCAGTGTGAAGTCATTTACTATACAGTTGGTCAGACAGCTGCTAAAATGCAGGTGCTTGACGTTCACAAGCAGCAGATCTACCAATCAGTCAATCTGCACACAGCCACACGTGCCCTCTTCCAGTTCAGGCAACAAGCTCTAGCAGTTCTTTGCTGCTGAAATCCACAAGGGCAGCACTGTTTTAATATGGACGGTGAGATGAAGTCACTGCTTTAAAGCTGAATGTGGATATGGCCTTTGAGCGCTGGAAGGCCGTGTCACTGTAGAAGAGATGAAAAGCTGGGTTAAGTCATCAGAGGACTCCCTGCTGAGTTCACATCTTCACTCAAATTAAACCTTGCCAACACAACACACACTCACACTGAGCTTTGAAGTCAAGTTCAAGTTCAAGTTCAACTTTATTGTCACTTCAACCATATACAGTTTAAAAATACACAGTGAGGCGAAACAACGTTCCTCCAGGAACCAAGGTGCTACAAGACAAGTTAGTGCAAAAAAAAAAATATATATATATATATATATATAATATATCTAGTAATAATATTGTGCAAAAGAGCATTTACAGGTTGGTGTGTGCGATGGTTTGGTGGTGTAGGTCAGTGTGTTTGCGCTTTGTGTTGTGAAGTCTTTGCTCCAGCCTCTTTTTCTACGATTTCCTTGGCTGTAGCACCAGGCTCAAATCTCCACCCTGTGGGTAGAAGAGATGATTTTGATTGTACACAAGACATTTCATTATATCTCTCCCTGCCATGTTTCTCCAGAGATGAAAAGTCTGCGGAGGCCAAAAATCTTGTGATAAATGGACCTTTTTTTATTTCTAAAACTAATTAAGAGGGAAAGGAGGGGTAAGCTGGGCTCTGATTTGTCATGGATGCACTGTATGCAATATGGAACTAAAATATGAAACTCGATGACACATTTTTAATTTTCTAAATGTGTGTTTGTGGGTGGCAGGCACAGCGTCTGTGCTGGAGCCGGGACAAACTGCACTGAATCTGTGTCATGAGTAATTTTAGCTGTAATGGAAAAATGTAGCAGTACCTTACTAAAATCACTTGTGCAGTGTTTAATAAACTTACGGCGGGTGGTCAAAGTAAAACAAATGCTCTCTACGATCTAAGTCTAGCTTTGTTCATCTCAAAACCAAACCAACACTTTTAATCTGGTGTTGTTTTTCCTTTTTTGTGTATGTGTGTGGGTTATTGCTAAGTCATTCAGTTCAACCAGGAGAAGGTTGGTTTTTTTTTTAACTCTGTGCATAATTTATATTTGTCTTTGGTATGGAGAACAGACCCCAGCAGAACATGGAGCAGGCATCTGTGGCTTGAGGTGGGTTCCAAAGTGGCCTGCAGATGTACAGCAACTTTTAACAAACTAAACGCAAGGATTACCAAAGTCTCTAAGAGTAATATTGTAGGTTTGAAACACATTACATATATGAATTGCAACATAATCAGTGAGACCAAACGGTAGAAAAGGTGGGTTATGAGGAAAAGCTCATTCACATGAGAAAAAAACTGGGGCAGTAACTTCCTTGTGACAGGGAAGACACAATTATGGCATTTCATTTCAGTTTTTTGCTTTCAGTAACAGATTGAAAGTGTTGAGAGGGGTGGGAAGTCCCCCAGCTTATCTTTCATTACATCTGAGAGAGGATCAAAGGACTTAATATCCAGCTTTTTTATTTAAAGTGATACAAAGTGCTACAGCATTTTATCTGTATGTGATTATGCTAATAACGAATCATGCTTAAATCTGCTCAGAAACAAAAATAGATCTAATCAAAATCTAATCAGATGAATGAGAATATAATCATCAGAATGAAATGTTTCTAATACCTGAGTTCTTGAGTTTGGTGTGAGTTTGTACTGTGCTGACATGGATATTTCAATGGAGAAGTTAAACACGGTGTAGCCCAGATCTTGTCTGAGGGGGAGAAGCTTTAAGTGCTCGGTCAGAATGATTAAGGAATGTCTGACTTTACCATGTATCATTTATGAATTTATTTTTGCTGTATAATTACAAACTCTGTGTAAAGCATCTTGGTATGAAAATAAAGCAAACACTTGCGAGACCTAATCATAGGTGTAACCATCACACATGTATCAAAGTAGCTGAGTATAGAACACAGAAAAACATGAAGGATTTTTTTTTCTAATTCTTCATAGTTCCTGGCATGAGCAGAAAACATCATCTGAATCCAGCCCTGGGAGATCACAGTTAGAAATTACAGCAAGAAATGCCAGAGAAAAACCCCTGCATGAACCACAAACTCATTTTATATTTTCTGGCTTTTTCTCTGTGAGATTATAACCTTTGAGAGTTTGTCTGTTTCCTGCTGGATTACATTGCATTCAAAAATTCTAAATTGTTGCCTTTATCTTTTTAAATTATTGTGAAACAGAAAAGTTAAAACCCTGTGTTTTATTAAAATAACATCACCCAAAGGGTTGCATACATCTCCTGGTGGAGATGGAGATGTGTCTTCAAACAATTGCTGCAGTCACTCTCACACAGACTGGTACTTGCGGACTATTCTGTTAACATAGACAAGTTGCCAACATGTTGTAATTTGTCTGTTTGCTATGGGGGACGACTCAACTGTTTGCCAATGGGTCATATTCCTATAAAAAAGCAATGTTTCTAAGTGCTTATGCCATTTTCCTGTCAACTAACCATCCTGTGGCAACAACATCAGTATTGTACATCAGTGTCTAGACTTTGGATGTAAGTAGCACATGTTAATTTAATTTATTTATTATATAATGTGATTTTCTGTGTACATAGACAACTCCTGGAAGAACTGGACTACCTGTACAACCTGTAAAACCATTCCTGTTTTAGGGATTGTGCCATTGTTGTCCCTTTAGTGCACCTGTTGCTATAGTTTCATCAACATTTTCATTAACAACCCCTCTGCTACTTAACCCAATATCAATATCCCACAAGTTTACTTGACTTGATTCCGTACTCTGATTAAAAAGTGTTCCTGTAATTGTTTTGAATTTCTGTGTATGAAGAGTGCAACAGATTTATGACTTTCGAGGATTTTTTTTTACAGTCAATAAGCAATTTGACCCCATTAATTGAAAACAGCCACCAACCCTTTGGAGTCCATGTTGATTTTTAATCTATCCTTGATCTTGCATGCATGTACCCTATGTAAGCTAAATCACAGCGTGATAGCAGACTGATCAGGTGTCTTATTGCTGTTTTAACACTCATTTTGCTGTAACAAGACAACAAGACACTTTGAAGACAGCAGCTGAGTGCAACTGGCTGCAGACTTGCTCCATGTAGTGGTAAGACTACACACCTTTGGAGCAGGAATCACAAGTTCGATTCCCACCTGGTATCCAGTAAGGGTCCTGGCTCGACCCCCATGCTAAAAAAAAAAAAAAAACAAGCCCTGGAATTGTGCGGCTATGTCTGCAGCTCGGACACAAGCGTTTCACTACATGTTATACTTTGTATAATTGTGTACGTGACAAATAAAGGTTGTTTGTTTGTTTGTTTTGAACAAACCACGTGAAAAGCAACAAGAACTTCACTGCACATGGCTGCAGTAAAAATCTCCAACCACTGTTTTCCATAGAGTGACTGCAGGACGAATTTGCTATTCATTGACTTTCATTACTCTTCTCTCCAGAGCATACCTCCGCCTCTCCAGGCTCTTTCCCACCTGCTTCCTACTCTCACTACAGAGCTCACCATCATCTGCAAACCTCATAGTCATTCAGGGTGGACAATCCCGCCACTTCTCAACATGTGCTGCACCAGCTTCACATACTTCTCTGACACCTGACTTCCTTATACAAAACCACACTTCCTCTATTAACAGGTCTATAGCTAGATCTTCAAGAATGAATGTGGGTCATATGATCTACAGATGATAGCTTGGCTATCTATGCTTAAACTAGTTTTATTAATTATTTTTTCACCAAAACCAACTGTTTCTTCCCTCCTACAGTGGCTGTGACTTCAATCACATCCCAGTTGTTCTATTTAAAATCTACTGTGGTTGTGTACAGAAAAAAAAACACTGTCACTGTCCCCAAACCTACAGGCCTAAGTGTATTAAAATACTATAAAACCGGCACCGACATGATGCATTTTACTGACGAAATTTGTGAAAATCTTAATTCTTACAATGGGTTATTTTTACACATTATGCCATGGCCTAAAATAAAAGGCTTCTCCACCACTGATATTTGAAGTGTCAGCACGGATCACATCAGGGACTCCCACTCTCTCAGCAGAGGCGACCGTGCTGCTGCTCACACGTGAATCCTGACGCCTCTGGCTGGTCATTGCTCACTTTGTTGCAGCAGAAGTGAGGGAAGAGCAGCAGGAAGGAACCCTTTAGAGTCCGGGTTGATTTTTAATGTGTCCTTAATCTTGCATGCATGTACCGTGTGTAAACTAAAACAGAGCCTGATGAAAGTTTGTAAATTAAAGAATAAAAACAATAAACCTTATTATACAACTAGATTGTAAAATAATGCTGTGAAAGATTTAAAAAACTATAAAAAAACCCACGTCTGCTTCCTTCATGCTGGACATATATATATATATATATTTATCAATGAAGGTTTTAGCTTTGTCTTTGATCAGGGAAATGTGTGTTTGTTGACCAAATCTATTGGAAAAAGTGAATTTTACATATTTTTTTCATTTTACAAAAGAACTTCAGTGATTATCACAGACTATATTTCATAACTTTATGTCATCTTCTATCCTGTCCTCCTTCTCTCACCCCAACCGGTCGGAGCAGATGGCCCCGCCCCTCCTTGAGCCTGGTTCTGCCGGAGGTTTCTTCCTGTTAAAAGGGAGTTTTTCCTTCCCACTGTTGCCAAAGTGCTTGCTCATAGGGGGTCATGTGATTGCTGAGTTTTCCTCCGTATGCATTATTGTAGGGTCTACCTTACAATATAAAGCGCCTCGAGGTGACTGTTGTTGTGATAAATAAAACTGAATTGAAATTGTTATAGTGGGATAGCGAAATGTGGAGGCTAGTCAGTGGTGCTGAAACAATGTTTATCTATTCCCATGTCAGAATCCTAGAACTCACATGCTGTTATATTAGTGTGTGATTGCCTGTTGGACCAATGGAGGACGCAGCTACGTAAGCTAAGTTATCATAATTACTATTTAATGGTATTTTCATGGTTTATACACTTGCACTACTGTTTGCAGACCTATATGAGTTGTTTTCAACTAACTGTTTTCAACTAAATTTTGTAAAGGTATTTTATTTAGGAAATTCATTGGTTTGACAGCTTTACAGCATAAATAATGGGTCTCTTAACTGTTACAGTAAAAATGGTTGACATAAACTACACAGTGATATTAATCTTGACTTTTTAGTGTTCTGGTAAACAAAACAGCCTGAAAACCCCCCACAGGTTTACAGTTATCAGTATTTGTGTAGAAGCACAAAAACAAAAAGTGTGCCGATCTGGCCTATCTCTTTTATTCGGAAGCTGTCGAATTTGAGTGCATTTATGTGTATAAACCTGACACCTCTACAGCAATCTGAGAAATCCATCTTCTCAACTTTCAATTTTCAGTCAAATCCAAACACATGTTTTCAAAGACCTCTTGCTGGGTGGGAAACCTGTTATTTTCATCCAAAGATATCACTTTCAGTACCATTAGTTCAAGTGGGTTTTTTTCTCTTTACATATTATCTATTACCGGTAGATGATTGCTTTCTGCCCCAGTTGTCACATAAGTGTATCTGAGACATATAGGGTTCATAACGGTCCAACCTCTTATTTCAGCCACAAATCCACTTCTAGTCTGTCACTGTTTCCAACATTAGCTAGTATTTTGATGGTCAATCTGCCACTGACGTCACTGCTAAAATCTGAAACAGAAATTGTTTTGCACCACATGTTTACTTAAAGTCTTATTTCAGTGAATGCTGTAAAGCATGATAAGACTTTGGTTGACTGGTTTGTCACTCTGGGCAGCAGAGTTATTTATTATTGCCTGATACTGATCGCTGTGTGCAAAATACACAGTATTCCACTTCCAAAATACCAGAAAAACTTTGCATCACCTTTGTACTCTATTGTTAAATTCAAAATTAAAAAAAAAAACTTAAAGACTCCTGTAGGGCTCAGTGATGGGGAGACCCTTATATCAGGAGAGGAAAGTCATAATAAAAGTGTCACTCATTCAGCATGCATAAGCCATAAATGATGAAGAAAAGGGTCTTTTAATTAGAAATGAGAGAGAATGGAGAAAGAAGGCTGACTGCTCAGGTGAACCCTCACTGCTTTAAGACGCCCGTTAATAAATAACTGGCATTATGGGATATCTATGTAGGGCTAGACATGAGGGAAGTGATAGCTGGCCACTTTTTGAGGTTTCCTCTTGGTAAAAAAAACCTACATTTTAAAGAAAATTGATCATTATTTTACAATAAGGTTTAAATTTCATATACTTAGATAGGAACACAATTTACTTGTGGACACTGGACAGTTGAATAAGAGTAGACACAAACATAACCTTGATTTCAATGAATGATTTAATTGGATAATGAAAAGTCAATCACACTACAATGCAGGAAAAAAACCATTTTTGCCTTCGCCTTTTTTTAAGCTGTTAATTTTTCTATTTTGAACACACAGATTTCATGATGCAGATGATTATCGTGCATTGCATTACAGAGCGGCTGTGACTGTGGGCAACATTTTGTAATGTTTTATTATAACTTCCTACTATAAAGTGGAATCCAAAGCAATTTGCTTGATTTTGCTCTGATTATATGTTTATTTGTGTTGATACATGTGTATTATTTTTCCAGTGAATTTGAAATGTACTTCTTCTAAGTCACACACACACACACACACACACACACACACACACACACACACACACACACACACACACACACACACACACACTCCACTGTCGATTTCTCTTTTTGGCTTAGTCTGGAAACTTGGTGAAATATACTCATTTTCATCACAGAACGACAGCGTGTTTTTTTTTATGAATGGACTAAATTGACCAACAACTGCCTGCCACCTCCATCCCACCCAGCTCGCTGCAGCTGACTGGCCTTATCACAAGTTAAGTAAATGAACTGGCAGCAGCAGCAGCACAACTTCTGTAAACTCTGAACCTTATCAGAGCACGCCAGCTGAGAGCAAGCAGCCAGGGAGCCAAGCCACCTGTATTCACACTGCTGGAACTCCATCACTGTCTGCACCCAGCGTGGAGATAGCAGGGAGAGAGAAGGAAGTGAGCAAGATGACGAGAGGAGGATGAAGCACAGATGGAAAGAAAACTGTTTATCTGAGTTTTTGTGACCTAATAAAACTATCAAATTCAAGCGAGGCTCATCATTTTCAGCCGGAATCAGTTGAGATGTTAAAGTGAAAACTGTTTTACATCAGAACATTTGCTGCAGACAAAGGACACAGTTCATTTTAGTTCACAGTACACGGCCTCACTGATGACGAAAGCCCTGAATACTGACACACAGTCAGAAAATACAAGCTGATACACAAAAAACCTCAAACAACCCGAGGCACGTCTTGATTCATGCTCAATCATCAAGGTATGTAAATCTCAAAAGGCTGATTCTGTTCATCTGGACGTAGCATTTTCAGTGGAAGATATGTTTTGTCACTCATCCAAGTGACTTCTTCAGTCTCACTGAAGACCTCACAGACTAAAGAAACTACTGAAAACGCTACGTCCAGATGAACAGAATCAACCTTCTGGGAGCCCGAGGCACATTTACAACATAAAAGTTGCACATTAGCACAGCTATGCAACCCAGTTTTAATTGGAAACAGGCTTTTTTTTTTTAAACAGCAAGGAGATAAATAATCAGATCTGGTGCCTCTCTCTCTCTCTCTCTCTCTTTCTCTCTCTCTCTCTCTCTCTCTCTCTCTCTCTCTCTATATATATATATATATATATATATATATATATATATATATATATATATATATATATATACACACACACACACACACACACACACACACATATATATAACTATATATTTCAATGCAAGTGACTTCTGATTAATATCATAATATAATATCATCTGTACAGCACATGACCTTTGATTTGGAGGAATAACTCTTAAAGAATCTTTATATTGGGGATAATTGTAATAATAATAATAATAATAATAATAATAATAAAGATTTATAATAATAATAATAATCAAGATTTCTTTGGGATGGGCTAAAGATGACTTTACGCAGTGGTCTGACTCTCCCATCACCCAGACTTTTGTAAAAAATTCATGTAATGTCTGGATGGATTTAAAAGTTGTGACCTTGCATAAATTTACCAAAATATCATCAAAGATAAAGCCAGTCTTATGAAATACTGCAGGATGTTAAGCAGCACCCATTTTGGCTTTAATGTTCTACACTGGGAGCTTGTCCTCACATGTCAGTGTGGGCTGGTTAAGCATGAAGTCAGTGAGCCACCTACTGAGGCATGTGCCCCTGCCTGCCTGAGCCCACTTCCTCTGTTTCACCTTCTTCAGGATGAAGCATCCTTGGCAGTGCTGTTCCTCCTTAGTGCAGCAGCCCAGCAACCCTGCACACAAGCCTAGTCTGAGCTGCTTGAAGCCTGTCCCAGCACCCCTTTATCTCTACTGCTGAGGACAACTGATGCCAGGTCCACGTCTATTCCTCTGCCTGGGTCAGCCAGGGCTGGGTCTAAATTCTTAAATTCTTCCCCACTCTGAGGAGGAAGGTCACTAGGGCCCAGACTGTTCCTGCACCTAGTATTAATACCCTCTAAGAGACTGGCTTGCCTGAGCCCCCATGCTTACTGTGCCAGCTTTCTAGCTGACTGTTTTTCTTGAGCTCCCTGAGTATCCTGAGCCCCCAAGTATCTCTGAACTGAAAAAGCTACAGAGATCCAGGAGCTCCTGAACTTGCCGAGCTCGAGTGACTAGAGACAAAGAGCCTTGATCCTTTTGAGCAATGTGAGCTGGGTCATTACATCCAATACTGACCAGACAGGATCGGATTGTGGATATGGTGAACTTTTGGTAGCTCTGCTATTTTTGCTGCTGTTAGCCTCGGTTAGCTGCTGTTGGCCTATGTTAGCCGCTGTTAGCGTTAGTGAAATTGTCTTTGAAGTGGATGTGACATAGCTGAACTCTGATGCTTAGTTAATAAACTCTCATATGATGCAAGAATGCAAACAAACTGTTATCAGAGGGAAATTGGGATTTTTAGGCTAATGTTAGCTTATAACCTCCTTTTGTTGTTGTTTGCTTGGCTCTTGTCAGCTGTCCGGAGGTGGGAGGGTCACATGTATAATCTACTGATGAGACATAATTGTGACAACATTGGAAATAAATGAACATATTTAAGCAATTTTTTCTGTTAGAGCTATGACTTTAATCCAGGACATTAGGCTTGAGGAGTGGAGGAAGAGTTTTATGAAGATGTCAGTGGCGTTGTCACTTTTCTTCATGTTTTTGCTTCTTAGTTCAAGGAGACCTACATATCTTGAGGTTGAAGGTTCGGGCATTCATTTAAATGCCCCTCCAGTGCCAACACGTTCTCATCCCAAAGCGTAACATTTTACGCTAGGTGACAAATCGTCAACATATTACGTTTTCGGGCACCCAACACGTTCCTACATGACGACATCGGAAAACTGAGGACCTATGACAACCGTTTGGACTCAATCTACACATGTTTACTCTTCTCCTTCAAATCGCTTGGGAAAACACTATTTAACGTCATTAAAGTGGTGGTTAAGCTTAGGAACAAGGTTATGGTTAGGGTTAGGGAGAAGGTTAGGTTTAGGGCTGGAATACAGGGCTGGAACGTCTATTACCGCGGGACCGTCATTCCACTGGATTTCTGCCATAACCCGGCGCGTACCATAAGAACGCGGAAGGACACCTTTCGCGTTCCTCAGGAACGCCGCGGGACGTGACAAAACGTCGGGATGTTACGCCTCGGGAGTGAGAACGGTCTGCCAGTGCACATGAATGCCTACAGCTTCTCTTCCATCTTTGTTGTGACCATCTGTTGCTGGCCTCTAGCCATGTGTTTAAATTGCTATTAATCTGAAGGGAGATGTCCTTCACGGCCACTGTATTAAAATATGGGGAAGGCTCTCAAAAATTGCAAACCCGTTCCTATATATTTTTATAAATTAGTTATAAACTTATGAAAATGCATCTGTTTGTTAGAAAATGTATATATATATATATATCATATATGAAAATTGTATATATATTTATTAGTCATTTTCCTATTAAATAACCTCAAAAGATCATTTTAAATTTGTTTACAGTCTGATAGTTGATTTTTGGATGAGCAAGAGCTGGATACGACCTTCTGGCTGTGCCATGATTACAACAGTCAAGATGAGACAAGGTGAAAGCATGTTAGCATGAGGTAAAAATAAATGATAACCACGTGGTCCTTTTGAAGTGATTTTGGGTTGTAGGAAGCATTAATGTGTTACCTTGGTAAGTAAGTCCAGAATTTACAATAATATGAGCAGAGACCTGATTAAAATCTGTCAAGGATGCTATTAGTGGGGCATCCAGATTTCTCTTTTTCAGGAGTGGCCTGCAGTTTTTAATGATGCTGGAGAGATGCCTGTGAGAAATGAGCAGTTTATAATTTGCAAGAAAACCACTGCCGCAGAGCAAAACAGCTTTTCAAAAGCTTGTAGGCAGGGTGCCTAATGAGCAAGTAAATGTTTAACATGCCAAAATATTTCTTAGAAATTTCTATTAATTACACCAAATTCAGAAATGACCATAGTTTTTGCACATGTTTGATGCCATCCCTGCTCGACTGAGTGGATATAATATTAAGTTTCAGCAAAGTCCGCTGACTTGGTTCAGCATTACTTGGCAACAGGGAAAGTGAGGCAGGTTGTACTGGTGCATTTGTGACAGCTACACATGAAATCCCTTCATACATGCCATGTCCATGAACTGACAGATTTCCTTGCTGAGCTCAAAAACTCTATTGAGAATTTTTATCCCAACTCAGCCAACGGACCTCTGTATGATAAGGAATGTTGGCAAACTCTGAATCTATTTCCCACATAAAAGACTGAAATTGACGGTGATTTAACTTTTAGCTCAGATAAAATTTCGTTTGCGTTACGGTGATCATTACATGCTCCATTTTTAGGACTTTACCACCAGAGATGGGCTGTAATGCGTTACTGTAATCTGATTACTTTTTTCAGGTAACGAGTAAAGTAAGGGATTACTATTGCAAAAACGGTAATTAGATTACCGTTACTTTCCCGTAGGAACGCTGCGTTACTGCGTTACTAAAACCTGATTTTTTGCGAGAATGTCTCATGACAGTGACGTAAGCGAGTGCGCCGTTTGTAACAACAGCTGTGCGCAGATCAACAATGGATCATATATCGATTGTGGGAGAGAGTATGAGCGTGCAGCGTTTAAAGCGTGGAAGTACTGACCTTACTTTGAGTTTGATTCCATAAAAAGTGACAAAAACATTAGCGTCCATCGTGCGTGGGAAGAAAACTTCTTTTTACAGTGAAAAAAACCCCTAAACTTCCAAGCAAGCACCGAGTGTGCTATGACGTAATGGGAAACTCACAGAGAAACTCGCGGATTCTTCAACTGACCGCTGCGGCACACCTGCACCAGGGTAAACCTCCGCCTACCCAACTCCTGCTTTACAGGTGAAAATAGAGCAACAGGACCGCTGAGTCTTTGATGTTATTTATTTTCTGCTGTGTTTTACTTGCATCTATTTGAAAGATTGAGTGTAAACACAAAATATATATATATATATTTTATATGCTGGAATGTGCAGAAAATAGGTTTAAATGTTAAATAAATTTCTTCCAGTCAGTGAATGTTGCATATAATTTAATTTTTGCTTCATGCATAAAGTCAAAAGATTAAAACTAATAAAACAAGTTTTAAAAAGAGACTTTTCCATTTGATTACATTTTGTATGATGGATTATGCAGAAAAAATAGAATTGGGCTGAAAGATCTATCACTTTATCACCTATTCAGGTTGTAAATCGTGTTTTTAAAAAGTAACTAAGTAACTATGTAATTAATTACTTTTGAAAATAAGTAATCAGTAAAGTAACAGGATTGCCTTTTTGGGGAAGTAATCAGTAATTAGTTACTGATTACTTTTTTCAAGTAACTTGACCAACACTGTTTACCACACAGCCTTTCCTGGTGTATGATGCACTGATATGCTGTTAACTCACCGGTACAGTTCTCCTCCTGCATCTTTACTCGCATCCTGCTGACTAGTCTGCTTTTTTCACCGCATAACACTGGCGCTCCATCTGTTGTAAGTCCAACAAGTTTGTCCCAGGGCAGTTTTTATGTCAGTTACACTTTGACATACGTTTTTAAAAAATGTCTTTTCCTATCATTGTCCCGTGCATCGATTTAATGTTCAATATTTCCTCTCCACGGATGAAGATGGCCAGCTGTGCAATGTCCATCATGTCTATACTTTCAGCAGCAAGAGAGTATGCAATAAAGTTTTTGCTTCTTTCACACAACTGTGTTCTTAAATCAGTGGCCATCTCACAAACCCGATCAGCAATCGTATTTCTCCTCAGGCTCACATTTGCCAAAATCTGCGTTTTGTCTGGACACAAGACGTCGCACAGCTTCATCATGCAGCTCTTCAGAGTGGCTGATTTGGCTCCTCTGCTACAGTAAAACTTGCTTTCACAACAGCTTCACGTTGTGATTTTGCTCTGGTGAAAAAAAGTCTGCTGAAATGTTAGATTCTTCCTTAGCTCTTCTACTTTCTGTAGTTTCTGCTCTGCATTTAGGTTTTTCAGCTTATGCTGACCAGAGGTGGGTAGTAACGAGTTACATTTTTCTTTGCCCCCCAAAAAGGTATGTACAAAACGAAGGAGAACAATGCCGGTCCGTACAAAGACAGACTTGATGAAAAGTCAAAGAAAAGATACGAGGAAAAAAATCAAACCAGTGAAAGGGTCAGACCCTTATGAGCACACAGAGAGACAAAATACGTTAGCGTGCTGCCCAACTTCACCACGCTCATATTTATAATTTTATGGTTCTTGGAGTGAGGGCATACACTCGTGAAGTTTAGTAACTTCAGGTCACTGCAACAAGCCCCAGTTTACCGACGGATGGGTACAGGACCTTGAAAGGCACCGTGTAGAACGAAAGACCATCATATGTATCATAAGTTTACCAGTCTCACAAGTCGTCTTCATGAATACACATTCGTTAACCGTTTATTAATAGGACCTTTGAGCTCAACGGTAATTAATTAGTAGTGGAAATAATTTCTGGTAGCATCACAGAAATGTAGCAGTGACAATAATATTGTATGTTGTAATCGTACTGGGCAATTAGTGATACAAAAAACCTGTTTTATCCTGTGAATAAAAGTATATGTTTTTGTCAATGTACCATGGTTATAAAAGAAGCGAAACACAATATTGTGTCAGGACAATTTACTATTTATGCACAATAAACAAAGGAGCATAGCGCGACAATTTCTTTTCAGCGCCAGACTTGCTTGTAACCTATATCACCAATTATGTTAAGAAAAATGACGCATTAACTACAACAGCAGACTGACCTTTGTGTAAATGCTTGGAGCAGACTAACCTGTGAGCTGGAGTGTTCTGGGATGTTATATTTTGTCTTTGAATGGCTGCAATCCAGGCCACCCGTCACCTCTTTGTTACTTCGGAAACATGGCTCGAACAATTTCTCTTCAACGACGTAATCCGATAACAACCGATCTCTTTACCCGTCGGCTTCCCGTGGCTGTCATGCGACCGGCTATTGCAGTTAATAATACAACAGCTTCTTGCCATTTTTTGGGTTTCTTTTTATCACTGTATAACTGATTTCAATTGAAAGCCTGCGTGCACTAGTACCTCTTGCCACGAGTTCCCAGAATTCTTTGCGGTTTTACCCCTGAATGACGTCACATTTTCAATCTCTATATGCAGCTGAAGATCGCCTCGACCAGCCGCGAAAGCTGGAGTAAAACGATAGTCCAAAAAGGGGCTTAGCGTGAGACCCAAAGCCCCCAGGGGCGAGGCGAGGCCAGCAGCAGGAACAAAACTGGACGGCCAACAGATCGGAACACAAGATAAAACAGGGCAAGACAAGACAGCAGCTAGGCAGGTGTCTCGACTCTTTGCTTAAAATCAGGCAGTTGGTCCCTGAGAAGGTGCGGCAGCAATCAAACCCTACAAACAAAAAAGGCAAAGATAACCTTAATCGTCTCTAATTTACAAATACTAGCAGCTATAATATAAGCGGCTTACTCCAAGACTGGAGGCGCTGTACTGTACGGTGAACGCAACTCACGCGTCTCTCCACCACAGCTGGAGTAAAGAAAAGAGAAACAGCCGCGCTGTAGCGGGCCGGAGAATTATGACTACTATGGACAATGGACAATGCCAGGCATCCTCTGCACACGGCCATTAACAACCAGAAGAGTCTGTTCAGTGACAGGTTGCTTCTCCCAAAGACAAGAACTAACAGACTTAAAAACTCCTTTGTCCCACACGCCATCAAACTGTTTAACTCCTCTCTGGAGGGGAGAGGGAGGGGAAACAGGAGGACAAAGGAGGGGGGAACAACTAAGCTGTAGTGCCTCTTCACCTCACTGTGCAATACCCTTTGTGCAATACTTTTGTAAATAGTCAACAGTGCAATAGACCTCAATACTTGAAATGTGCAATTCACTTGTATTTTTATTTTTTATTCCTATTTATTCTATTTATCCCCTTCGTATATTTTATTTATATTTGTCTCTGTATTTATATATATGTGTGTGTGTGTGTGTGTGTGTGTGTGTGTGTGTGTATATATATATATATATATATATATATATATATATAATATTCTGTAACTCTGTAACTTCTGTCGGTGCTGTGCTTTTTTGGAAATCGAATTTCCCAGAGGAACCCACCCGAGGGATTAATAAAGTTCTATCTAATCTAATCTAATCTAATCTACTAGTTACCGACTTTTGAGACAAATCAGAGGTCGAAAGGAGGCCTACCTGTAGCAGTCACACAATCCGATCGTATCGGTAAATTAACCAATAGGCCAGCATTTACTGCTGTATCGCACCAGAAGCTCGGGAGGAATGATCCAACAAAAAAACCGGCTTCCCTTTATACAGGTGGGTTCCTAATTAACCATACAAGGATACAAGGAGCGAGTGCAGCGGAAAGAGAACGAGGGTGGTAGAGCGAGCGAGAAAGAGAGAAAAAGAAGGGCGAGTAGCCCATCCGGCTACAGCCACATCAGGTAGATGTAATTTAACTCCAAGCAATGCTTCGGGGCTAATATAATGAGATGATCTGAGGACGATCTTTTAACTGCTCGCTGGTTAGCTAGCGTGAGCTATAAGCTAACAGCTAGCATGGTTAATGACGCTAGAGTTCCACGCACATGCAAACAGCTCGTCTCTACTGCTTTAACTGTTAAAACACAAGGCAATACTGCGGGTGACAGGGTTTGTTATGTGAAACAGCAGCTTGTTTAGTTTAAACAGTCTGCATTAAGCTGGGCAAACACTGTGCGATTTTTTTCAGTCACGTTATTCAGCTCCTGCTCAAACTGTACAATTGAATCTCAGGGGTTAGAAGCTCATAGGTCACGATGCAGGGTCTCACACGGCCTGATGCTCTGATGCGACCTGAGTGCTCAAACTGTGCATTCATAACATGAAGCTTATCATACAAAATCTGTCTCTCGCTCTCCCTCTCTCTGTCTTACAGACACACACACACCACCACCGTCAACTTTGCCAAATTACTAATGGAAAACATTGACCAGGCAGCTGTGATTGAGCAACAATGTCCATCCAACTCTTTTCATGGTTGCTGTAGTCATCATAATTTTGTGAGGCCACACTGAAAAGCCTTGGATACGGAAGCGTAGTACGGAAGCATAGAGCTGCCACCCAGGCAAAAGATAAATAGAAAAGTGAAAAGTATATTGTTCTAACAATATACCTTTCACGTTTGAACAATATAATATCACGTTATTACAATATACAGATTTATCACGTTCGTACAATATAAATATTATATAGGCTACATCACAGCTCCAGTCACGCTTCCATCACCGTCTTTCTTGTCTTTTCACAGAGTAACAGCCAAACAGGTGAGGATCTATTGGCTAGCACTGCTTAGCCTTGCACGCATTCTTATTTTAAACTTAATCTGGAATTCATTGCAAACTGTTTGTGCGGGATATGAATGACAAGATTTTGTTTTTCTTCAAGAGTTAGTAAAAAATATCTCCAGTGTGATCAAATCTTCTTGCCAAACATCCGCAGCTTTGCAGTGTATACAGCACTATAATGACCAGACCTAATTCTTTTGAAAACCTTACATCTTTCCACAGGTCTCCACTTTATCAGACATCACCTAGACACAGAGCTGGATGAGGCCAGCACAAACAGCGGCCTAACCAACTAAGATGATGGATCCATGGGGTCAGGAAAGCCAGAAGCAAGGGAGCTGGAGAGGTACCTTTCATGTCCATTCACTGGAGGTGTGGATCTATTGCATGGCGTTCCTCATATCAAGAAGCTGTCCATCACAATCAATAGCTCTTCCTGCATCTGGAGCTTGTGAAGGACTTCTCAGTCATGCAGGACTCCTGTTCACTGCTAAACAGTTACAGCTGTTGTAAAAAATGTTGTAAAATTCTTGAAATTAGAATTGTTGTGCCTTATTTTGTTGATCTTTTTACATATATTCCTTTTGAAAATACTCAAATTTGTATATTTATTTATTTTTGTTTGTCTGATAGCATTTATTTATAAAATAAATCGGACATTTCAAACAGTTACTCGCTACTTGAGTAGTCTTTTCACCAAGTACTTTTTTACTCTTACTCGAGTAACTTTTTTGAAGACTACTTTTCACTTTTACTTGAGTAATAATATTTTAAAATAATGCTACTCTTACTTGAGTACAATTTTTGGGTGCTCGACCCACCTCTGATCCTGACGTTTTGTCTGGTAGATTAAATTCCTTAATTACAGCCACATAAGCTCCACTAATAAGACACATGGTTTACCAGCAATGTCTGTAAACATATTCAGTCACCCACTGGCGCTGAAAGGCTCTTTTTTCAGAATCAACTTTTCTCTCCACCATTGTGAGCAGCTAGCTTCCTAATAACAGAAGTTTGACTTGATTGACGCGGGACTGTTCCAAGTTTGCCTAGCGTTCAGTAAGGAGGCTGCAGCACTGCATTATGGGATCTGTAGTTTGTATATTATTAGCAGTGTTGGGTAAGTTACTTTAAAATAGTAACTTAGTTACATTACTAGTTACTTCTCTCAAAAGTAACTCAGTTACTTCAAGTTACTCGTTACTTTCTTTTTTTTTTTTTTTTTTTTTTGGAAGTGACATCAGAAACAGCAGCATGTGACATCACGTGATGGCGGAGCTTCAGTTCATCCTTTGTCATCCTTTTTTTTTTTTTTTAATAGGACAGGGGGAAAGAATGAAAGAAAGAGGGGGAGAGGAAGAAAGAAAACCAAAGGGGAGAAGAGACGGTGAGAAGGGGGGGGAAGAGAGAGAGTGGATCAGCATGCTTGCATTCCAAAGGTTTCTCCATGTAATGATCTGCTAGAGAGTGTGGGGAGCCACAGCCCTGTCCTCTATGGTATCAAGCAGGTATGGAGGAGATCAAAACTCCAGACATCCAGAGGCCCCCAGAACCCAAGAGACCAAGGAAGACCCACAGAGGGGCAGCCGCGCCACTGTCCCAGTAAGAGCTAAGGAGAGTCCCAGATGAGGGCTCATTCAGCAGCCGCGGAGCAGAGGCCAGGGGGAGTTGCAGTGACGCGCCCGTGAGCTCCGCCGGCAGCCAGCTGTGCCTGAGTGACCGAGCCCCAGGCCGAGAGGCCGGGGGCACCCCACCTCCAAAGTGGCCCGAGCGAGCCCCAATAAGCGGCCGCCAAGGAGTGAGCCGGTGTGTACCCGGACGCCCACCCCCAGATACAAAGAACCACCAACGCACCGATACCTGAGGGAGTCCGCCACCGGCAGGGGAAGTGGTGGTGGGTGGAGATAGGCCTCCAAACCTTGGAGGGCCCGAGATGTCCCCAGAGAGGTGGCGTCTGATACCCAACCTGACATATAGACACAGACATACAGGCACACACAGACACAAACATCCATTCCCACCCTCATGCTCTCATATGTACTTCACACTCAACCGACGTGGAGACAGACATAAAGGGACGCTGTATACACGATCACACTCCCCAAGCGTACTCTACTAACCGGGTCTAGGTTACTCGTTACTTTCAAAGTAACTAGTTACTAGGGAAAGTAACTTTGGTTTTACTCAGAATTCTCTTGTTAATGTGTTTCTTCCATAACTTTGCCAGTCTTCTAGCTTGCTTACTTGCCACAAGTGCACTGTGCCACCTACCAATAGAAAGGAAAAGATAATGTGCATATTTCCACGAGAGAAATCCCACGCCTGGACCGTCATTGACTGCTGCCATGATTCTAGCCTACGTCACAGCGTCATGTGCGTCTTTTACATCCAACACAAAAACTGCAGTCGTGGTGCTTTCGATTGTACTCAGAACTCGGAAATTCTGCCTTCTGAATAGGAAGATGTAGGTAACACCAGACTGCAGATGAGCTGCATACATGGCTGGACTGGGACAAAAAAATCGTCCCGGGCATTTTGACTAGAGACCGGCCCACCATTATAGGAAAAATCATAAAGCCTTTGAATGAAAACAAACGCTGTTGTGACAGTGATGTGCACTGTTTTGATGGTATATATGCATCAATCTATCAATCGTTTGTTGTAAGATTCAGATAATTATTTTTTAAAAGCGAGACATTTTAAATGAGAATAAGAAAGAAAAGTATTTCTTTGTGCCCCCCTTTCCCTGTTAATGCCCTACATGCCCCCCTGGCAACACTTTGCTAGATCCGCACCTGCACAGTTACCAGCTGTCAGCTACCTAAAAAAGGATCCTGGGGTTATTTGTCTCTCAGAAACAGTTCATAACTTCCCTTCAACTCATTCATGTCACCTAAAAGGTAAACCTGTTTCTCCATCACCTGTTCAGCTCTGATGATCCAGTAAGGACATCTCCTGGTTTCATCTTCATGTTTCCCTCTCACCACATATCCAAACCGACATCCTGACCAGCAGCTTTTTTGCAGCTGTGGCTCCAGCAAACATCAGCTGATACTAGAAATTAATATTAAATAAATTCTAACAATAGCTGATCAAGCTTAAACGTGCTGCTGTTGTTTAGCGCGACATCCGCTGGTTTCCTCTTTCGGCGCAAAGTGAGCGATAAACAAACAAGAGAGAAAAGCCGATCAGCTGATCATTGATCAGTTTAATGATTGAAGTAGAAACAGGAGAGGGAGGGGGAGAGAATGAGAGAAGAAGAGGCAGCTGTGCAGCGTAAACACAGAATAACTCCAGCTTTGTGCCTTTTCCATTGCAGCTGAATTACGGGACAAACTGTTCCTTTTCACCTCAATAAGAAACGCGTAATATTTTCTCTGAATACCAGACGGGACGGTTGGCAACTCTAATAACTTATGAACAAAATAAAGTTCAACATCATTAACTTCATAGCACCACCCAGCTGTATAGAAACTCCGTCATGCTAGCTAGCACGCAGTACGGAAAAAGTCAGAATAACGAAAATAAACTCCACCTAAACTTGGTTCATATCTGACCCAGAGAGACTGCAGGTCATAACTTCTTACCTGAAGTTCAGTTCACACTTGGACCGGCGGCCGCCTCGGGTCTCTTTTCCTTCTGTGTCCCTTTTCCTTCATCCACCTGCTGCCTCCACCACTTGCTAATGTTACTGAATCTGTGGAAGCTCCGCGATAGCCACCACACGAAGTAACGAGTAACGACCCTATCTAAATCCCAGTAACGAGTAACGCGTTCCTGGTTTTGGCATAATAACTAGTTACCGTGCTCGTTACCACAATAATAACGTAGTTACTGTAACGCGTTACTTATTAACGCGTTAGTCCCAACACTGATTATTAGCGCCTCATATCGCCGGGCCATGCATAACAATATTAGTACATCTATATAAAATGATCTCGGGGCCGAATATAAATGTACGCCGGGCCGGATGTGGCCCGCGGGCCTTGACTTTGACACATGTGGTTTATAGCATCCTGCCATGCGATTGCATTTGTCCCTAACCATCGGGAACCCTCACGTTAACTTTTATCAAATGGTAAAAAGTTAGCATCCTTCCACTGTGTTTATGTTATGCTAACGTAGCTGTGTCGCTAGTGATCATGTAGCACATCATTATATACCAGCTAGCCCAACTTCAGTAACCCTACAAACGTCACTGCTGTTTAGTTTTCTGTCTTCATTCATGTTGAAAGTGATAGCAGAGCTGCACATTTTAATTTTTTCAGAAATCTCTCAGTCAGAACATGCTATAGGTGGAAACTAGCGAGCTAACTTCCTGCTAACTTTTAACTCTGTTAAATTTAATAAGTTCTATTTTAATGGATGATTGGATGTTTTAACTTAATTGTTACACCTGGTAAAGCAGCAACACTGATTATTTTATTAAGGATGAAAGAATTTAGACAGTTTTTAACTCTCAGTGATGCTGCAGTGTTTGTTTAACTTTGGGACCTGAAGTTGACAGTGTTTTGGACCCAGATTACTCCGTGAGGCTCCTGACTACAGTAGCCATAATGCTCCGACAATCCATCAAGCTGTGCGGCTTTGTATCTTAACAAAGTCATACTAAAACATTGTTTGACAGATTTTTGAGCGCCGCGTACCACATAAAATCGTTTCGAGGTCAGTAAGCACAACCAGAATTCATACATTATAAGGCGCACTGTCGATTTTTGAGAAAATTAAACGTTTTTAAGTGCGCCTTATAATGCGGAAAATACATTAAATACATTTAACCACAAAGGTGTCAGCAGTGATTATCAAAAGTATGAAGTAAGGCTGGAAGTTCTCCAGCCAAGACATCATTGATCTTGTACAGTGTGTTTGATCAGCTGTTTAAGACCTGTGACATTTAAAGGGCTTTGTGATGTCATTCATACATACCCGAGTAATGATTTGTGCAGGTATTTTTAAAATTCATCTTCCATATGTGTCACAGTGTTCCTGTACATATTATACATATGTCTGGTGTGTTTTTATTACAGATAAGTCAGTAATTTGTTGATCAAAGACACTTTCCCCCCCTAGTTTTGCCTGTCTACACCACCACTGGTGATTTGGTGGATAAATTAAATAGTCAAGTTGTGATTGATGTTCAGACTTTCAGCTTTAATTCAAGGGCTTTAATAAAAGTATTGTGTTGATTGTTGTTAAGGTTCAAAATTGAGGAAGGAGAATACAAACCACCCATGGTCCAGGAGCTCTTGGTCAAACAATGATTTTAATGAATACACACGTGTGGGAAGACAACTCTGTATGCAGACAGCAAGTAGTCTTCAACTTAATCAAAGCATGAACAGATATTTTATAGCATCAGGGTTTGATTTACTGACGCCCCTTCATGCGTCACAGATACATTTTATACATAGATCAGATCAACACCACAATGACTTTTAACCCAGAAGATCATCTTCTATTTTCATGGCTGGTACTTTCCGTTCTTGTCTTAAAGTGAATCGTTCCTCTTTCTTACCGAGACATGACTAATCTCTCCTCTAAATAAATCTAACTCATGTGTGTGTGTATGTTGACCTCACATGCTCTCTGTGTCACCTCTTCACCTACTAACTGTCTGTGTCTCGTCCTCAAATGCTCTTTCTCAATTCACCTGTTGCACTTCTGACCTTTCACCAGACCAGAGGCTCACTGAGACTATATGTATGTCTTCTACTAAATAAATGTTTTAACCAAGAACTTCTACTAAAACCTTAATATAAAATGACCTGATATAAGTGTTTTGTAAGCATGTATTGCAATTCCTTCTATGGCTCCAAGTCACTTGCACAATAGATTGTCCGGACATCGCGCCGAACAAAGCTTCCAACCCCCAATTAATTGACCGAGCTCCAACTCTTTAATAAGCACAGATATGCATTGTGTATAAAATAGTCATAACTGCACCTGAAATACAAGGTCAACATAATAACTGTATGCATAACATCTTAAGGCCTTCTTAAAGCTATCTGTTACATTGTTAAAGCCTCGTCTTAGCCTGCTGCTCAAAATAACTTCCTGCTTCTGCAAACTCTCTGCAAGCCTGTTTCCTGTCAGCCTGTGACTTTTAGCCTTTCTGAAAGACACACACTGTTCAACCCCTCAATGCAATATAAACTCCAGATTATATTATTAATGCAATGGTAATAATGATGATTATTTAACAATAGCAGTAAAATAATTTCCCTGCTCCACACTCCCTCTCTCGACCTCTGGAACACCAGAGGTCGCAATACATTGTGTCCTCTCTCAGCAAATCAGACAACCTCATGTCATCTAATTGGTCCGGTAATAAACACCAGCTCCCCTTCGAGAACACTCCATGTGTAAGCTTAGGTTTTCTCGGTCCCTCTCTGGTGGTCTCGGACCTCCCTGTGGTCGTCGAGATCTTCTGCAAAGGAAACAAAACACCTTTTCCTGCACCTCCCTAACTTATCCTATCTGGGACTCTTTAATCAAAAGCCTGATCCTAATTATGCTCTTAACTTATTGACTTGTATTTATATATATTCTTCAACGTTCCTCATCAGAGAGTTATTCCCATACAGCTTATGACAAAATTTGATCCGAAGTGATTGATGGCCCTAATCACGACCTTTTGACCTCCCCCCCCCGTGGGAAACCCCCCGCGTGACGAATCGTATCCGGAGAAAGGGGGGCGGGAAACCCCCCGCGTGACGAATTATATCCTGAGAAAGGGGGGCGAACCCCGGAAGCGCGCCATCTGTTGCTAACCGTATCGAATTGCACCCTGAGAAAGGAGGGGCGAACCCCGGAAGCGCGTCATCTGTTGTTGGGGAAAAAAAAAAAAGTTTTTAGAGGGAGGGGGGAAACCTCCGGAAGCGCGCCATCTGTTGGAGGGGAATAAAAAAGCAGAGAGAGGAGTCCGTCACAATTTCTAAGGCACAGACACAAGATGGATTTCCTTCTGCAGCCCCGCAGCGGTCCTGTGTCCGATGAGATCTGCTCTCCCAAAGAAGAAGGTTTTGAATATGACATATTCAAATACAGCATATTTACTATGGAAGGCATCGATCCGGACCTTATGACCCTACCGGAAATACTCCGGAAGTGTCTAGTCATTTTCAGACCTGTTGCATCATGTTCCCTAAGCACAGCGGTGATGCAGCAGATGATTCTGTGATGAAAAGAAGAACTTTCTATCCGCTTGTAACCTTTAAGATACACCATAGCTTGTGATGAAAAGAAGAACTTTCTATCCGCTTGTAACCTACAGGCTGCCTATGTGTAAAAAAATTGAATAAATATCGCTTAGTGAATACTACTTTTCCTTTTGAGAGTCCTTTTTTACAAGAGACTGAAAAAACAAACCAGCGACAGGCGATCTTGTTTCACACACACACACACACACACACACACACACACACACACACACACACACACACACCTCTGTGGGAAAGAGTCAACCATGAGAGTTTTGTCAACAGCAATTGTCCATTTGGTAAAACAAATATCCGTCTCAAAGTCGTATTTTACCGTTGCAGAAAACAGACGGCGTTCGCAAGAAGGCCCACACACACACACACACACACACACACACACACACACACACACACACACACACACACACCCCACCCCGCTGGCCAAGGAGGAGTGAGACAGCAGATATCAGTTTTTTCTCAATGCTTATATCCTATAACACGCCCTCAAAAAAATATTATTATTATTAAAACATCTATATGAGGTAGGTTTTGCGCAACCTGCTCCTTGTCAGACCAAAGTAGAGAGTTTTTTCTTCATTACTTTTTACAATAAGTTTTCTCAATAGATAGAAAATGATGACGCTGAGGAGTCAACATCCGATATTATCATTGCTTGTAACCCGGTTTTTTACATCTCCCCATAAAACTAGTCTTAGCGAGGAAAAAAAAGCTCATATTCGAATAAGTTTATTAAAACACCCCCCTCTGTGGGAAAGAGTCAACCATGAGCCGAGTTTTGTCAACAGCAATTGTCCATTTGGTAAAACAAATATCCGTCTCAAAGTCGTATTTTACCATTGCAGAAAACAGACGGCGTTCGCAAGAAGGCCCCCACACACACACACACACACACACACACACACACACACACACACCCCGCGAGGCAAGGAGGAGTTTTTTTTCTTCATTACTTTTTACAATAAGTTTTCTCAATAGATAGAAAATGATGACGCTGAGGAGTCAACATCCGATATTATCATTGCTTGTAACCCGGTTTTTTACATCTCCCCATAAAACTAGTCTTAGCGAGGAAAAAAAAGCTCATATTCGAATAAGTTTATTAAAGCACCCCCCTCTGTGGGAAAGAGTCAACCATGAGCCGAGTTTTGTCAACAGCAAGAACAAGGTCAGACAGCAATTGTCCATTTGGTAAAACAAATACCCGTCTCAAAGCCATATTTTACCGTTGCGGAATGTGGGAAAACAGACGGCGTTCGCAAGAAGCCAATCGAAAAAAAAACAGCCCACTCTAACTACCGGTATTGTCAAGGGAAAGATGCGAAAAACAGATGCTTCGCTAGACTAGGATAAAATGAGAGAAGAAGCGGAAGGGGAGTCGCTATCTGTGACAGTTCTACCAATCGCGAGGAAGAATCCGTGAATATTATGTCAGCATTCCGTTCAAACAACGCCGCCGATCAGAGGGCCATCTCGCCAGATCTGTTCATACCTCACCCCGGTAAGTTTTTTTTTTTCTTTACGACTTTAAATTATATATCAACAGAGATGTCAATAATTTGATTACTTTCTTTTAGATTTCTACATCAATGATTTCACGCAAGTGGACTACGGTACGTTTAAATAAGTATATACCATTTTTTAAATAAGTTTAGATAGACTTGATTTAACCATGCTCTGATACTTACAGAAACAATCGATAATGCAGTGAGTAACAGCAGAAATCCGGCCGTTTTCCGCGGCGAATTAGAAGCCATATCCCCCGCAGAACCTCCGCTGCCGCCGCGTCGAAGAGAAAAAATAGGAAGGATGAGATTGTTTTCTTAAATCTCTTCTGTTTTATTTTCCCCCCGACAGAGACCGATACAGAAAATCAGGCGGAAGAAAATCAGGCTGAGGAGGAACCGTCCAGATCGCCTCCTCTCAGGAGAGTGAGAGCTCCTCTCGGGAGACTGAGAGGTAATTGACGGGGGGATGAATCGATCCTATTAAACTTCTCTGCTCTATAAAAATAAAAAATGTAAGGTTTAAAAAATACATTCTGTCCGTCTTTTCTTACAGCTCGACGGATGCTTCATAAGAAGAGAATCCTTGAAAACCTCGCTTTCATGTACGCCATAACAGTTCGCACATATGCATCGATATACAGACACAAGGACCTGTAAAGTAAAAGCATGTAAAAGTCTGTGAATTAAGAAATAAAGAAAATCATGTCGGAAGAACACAGCATTCCTGAGGCTTTGTTGGAAGCCGTGGCAGAATTAAACAGAAACGATGAACATTTAGCCCCACCGTTAGAAAACAATATAGCCCCACCACCAAACGACCCTCTACAACCTTTAGAAAACGCATTGCAGGTCCTCCTTCAAAACATTGAAAACGAGCGGCTTGCCGGTCTACTGAACTTTGACCCTCTGCAGCCGATAGAAAATGCTCTTCAGCTCTACGACCGGCAGCAGGGGGAGCAGCAGGTGCAGCAGCAGGTGCAGGTGGAGCAGCATCATCATCAGCAGCCCAGGGAGGAGGAGGACCGGCCTGCGGAGCATCAACAAGAAGGAGGAGGAGGATCTCGGGTACAGAACGATGCGGTGACTCGCCGCGAACATTTTAATAATTTCGAAATAAGGCGAGTATTTAACATTCCCTCTCCGGATGAAGCGAGCGACCTCGCTCAATTTTACCTCAACGTCAGGGATAATTTTGTAGATCTAGCGGATAGGGTCAGACCGGAAGTTAGTCGTAACGACCGGGTTCAACTGGAGATCATCAGCGAGCACGCGCGAAATCACTCTGTTTTTAACGTCGACGACGAAAGCGCTGAAAACATTGTACCGGTTTTTGAGGACCTGCTAGCCAGGCTGATACAATCAAACGGAGCGATCGTCGCAGGCTCTCCCCTAGAAATTGTTGTGCAAGTAATTAGAAATCCTAGAGGCGGTGGCAGTAATGACCCGCGTAAAAAGATTCACAAAATGTTAGACGATGAAATTCTAGTCAAAAAGCGTCGCTGTCTGTACGTGGTAAAAAACAAAAACGATAATCTGTGTTTTGCCATCAACCTGATTCACCTCACTCAACCTCATTTCACAGATAAACAGGCCCTGGAACGCGGCAGAGAGCTGCAGCGTTTAGCGGGGTTGAGCGATCGCACTCAGGTAACTCTCACCGACATAGGTAAATTCGAACAAATACTAAAACGTAAAATCGTCGTGTTTTACCGCCCGGCCGAGGACAGAACTCTTTCATTAATCGAAACAGACTACCCGAACACACGTCACCCGCTGTACTTATTCTTATTCCGCCATCACTATTACGGAATAAAAAATCTAAAAACATTTTTAGGAATCCAGTACATTTGCAACGAATGTCACCGCGGGTATTATAAAAGAGAGGAACACTTTTGTCAAAACCGCTGCAACCTCTGTTTTGACCCCACATGCCCCTCTCACTTTCTGGACTCTGTAATCTGTACGGATTGTAACAGATCATGTCGCACACGTGCGTGTTATTTAAAACACAAACAACCTGGAATTCACTCCGGTTCAGACCTCAGCGTTTGTCAACAATTGTATAAATGTCCGGACTGCAAGCGCCTCTCCCGTCGCGGAATGCACAGGTGCACAGCCGCCAGATGTAAAATCTGTCGCGCGGAGCTTCCTCCCGACGACGATCAACACCTGTGTTACATCCAACCTTTGAAACATGAAAACTCTGACAACGCTTCCATAATCTTTTATGACTTTGAAACCTTCCCAGACAGGGAGGGGGCGCACGTCCCTTACCTAGTGTGCACAAAATCTCTAGAAGGAGAAGAGTGGCACGCTTACGGTGTAGACTGTGTTGAAAAGTTTCTCCAAAGATACAGAAGGAAAAAATATAGAGAGACCACGTTCGTTGCGCACAACGCGAAAGGGTTTGACAGCTATTTAATTCTAAGTCACCTGGTGGGGGGTGGGATGACGCCCTCTCTCATCATGCAAGGCAGTAAAATTATATGTTTCACAGAATCCGATTTCCTTCTCAAATTCATAGACTCGCTTTCTTTTCTCACCATGCGTCTCAGCGCTATGCCCAAAGCTTTAGGCTTCGAGGACAAATCCAAGGGATTTTTTCCTCACAAATTCAGCTCGCGGGACCGCTTAAAATACTCGGGTCCGTACCCTCCTCCTTCAGATTACGGGGTGGAGCGCATGTCACCACCCGAAAGGGCAGAGTTTTTGCGTTGGCACTGCGAGGCCTCCCGGGGAGTGTTTAACTTTGAAAAAGAATCCCTGTATTACTGCCGAAACGACGTTAATATCCTGAGAGAGGCGTGCGTAAAGTTCAGAGACGGGTTTATAGGCGAAACTAAAGTAGACCCTTTCAGCTGCGTCACTATAGCTTCAGCCTGCATGAAAGTGTTTCTCACCAATTTCCTACCCGAAAACAGTCTGGCCATCCCCTCGCCTGACAACTACGGGCGCAGATTCAAAGCCTATTCGCACGCGTCCATTCAGTGGCTGGAGTGGGTAGCTCACTCTCAGAAAATTCCCGTTCAACACGCTCTCACATCCGGCGGGGAGAAAAAAATAGGCCCGTACTTTGTCGACGGATACGCGCTGATTAACGGGGAAAAGTGGGTGTGGGAATTTCTGGGATGCTTTTATCACGGCTGTCCAAAATGCTACAGGCCTGAGGAAATCTGCCCTTTGACCCGCGCTCCTTACGGGGACCTGCACGCCTCTGCCGAGGCGAGGCTCCGGGAGCTGAGAAACGTTTACAGAGTCCGCACGGTCACTCTGTGGGAGCACGAATGGAACAAGATGAAAAAATCGAACGAGGAGGTTATAAATTTTATGCGGAACTACGAAGCCCCGGAACCTCTGTCTCCTCGCTCGGGGCTTTACGGAGGCCGCACTTCGGCCTTGAGACTGCGTTACAGCGCCTCGCCAGGAGAAAATGTGTATTACGTAGACGTCACATCCCTGTACCCTTACGTCAACGCCAAGCGCGCTTACCCTCTGCATCACCCCCAAATCATCAGAGAGAATTTTGCAGACCCTCGCAGTTATTTCGGGCTGATCAGAGCCACCGTTTACCCGCCGCGCGGGCTCTATTTCCCCGTTCTACCGTACAAAACCCCCGGAGGTAAATTAATATTCTCCCTCTGTCGCACCTGCGCCGAGACCAATCAACAAAGCGGTCCGTGTCTTCACGACGACGAGGCCAGAGCTCTCACCGGGGTCTGGGTCACCGTCGAGTTTAACAAAGCCTTAGAATTAGGTTACAGAGTGGTTAAAATCACAGAGGTCTGGCACTTTGATAGTAGCAGCAGCGATATTTTCGCCGGCTATATTAACACTTTTCTCAAAGGCAAACAGGAAGCCTCCGGTTATCCTCCGGAAGCTCGCGACGAGGATGAGAGGAACAAATACGTGGAAGAGTACCACAGGCATCAGGGCATACGTTTAGACCCGTCAAAAATAGAGGTGAATCCGGCCAAAAGACAAGTTTCGAAATTATGTCTCAACAGTTTCTGGGGAAAGTTTGCTCAGAGAGCCAACATGACTCAGACCGCTCTGGTCAGAAAGCCGAGTCAGTTTTTTAACTACGTCTTTTCAGGACAGTACGTCTTTAAACACGTCTCTTTTTTAAAGACCAAAAAACAGGAAGTGGCTTTAATTCAGTGGAGCTATAACGAGCGGTGCGTGATACCTCCCGGCGCTACCAATAACGTTTTCATAGCCGCTTTCACTACAGCCTACGCCCGTCTAAAACTCTACGAGTATTTAGAAAAATTGCAGCGCAGCGTTCTGTACACCGACACCGACTCTCTGATCTATGTAGTGAAAGAGGGGGAGGAACCTTTAGAGCTGGGCAACTATCTAGGGGATCTCACGGACGAATTAGACGGGGACACCATCCAGGAATTTGTCTCCGTGGGTCCAAAGAGTTACGCCTACCGGACCAGAAACAAAAAGAAAATGGTGGTAAAAATGAAAGGAATAACGCAGACGAGAGAATGTTGCGAACGTGTCAATTTCGACAGTATGAGCGGGTTGGTGGAAAGTTACCTTTCTGGTATGAAAGAGGCGGAGCTCCAGACCCCTCAGAACGGTATTCAGAGGGATAAGAGAGGCTTTGTGCTCAAAAACAGAACATTTCAGAAAAAGTTTCGCGTGGTTTACGACAAGAGACGTCTCTTTCCAGACGGTACAACTCTGCCTTTCGGGTACTAGTGTTTTAGTTTTCTTCTAAAAAAGAATGGAGGAAACTGATTTTGATCACAGACTGAAAGTACCTTTTTCCTGTCTAGTTGTGGGTCCTAGCGGGTGTGGGAAAACTCATTTTGTAAAGTGTGTTTTGGAAAACTGTGAACGCGTCATGGATACTGTGCCCGCGAATATTGTGTGGATTTATACTTCTTTTCAACCCATGTATGAGGAGCTTTCAAAGACCAATAAAAACATTAAATTTGTCGAGGGACTGCCTGATTCTTTTGAAGATTTCCGAGACGTTCTGGTGGTGCTGGATGACGTCATCTTTCAGGCCTCGGATCACCAGGAAGTGGTTAAAATTTTCACTCAATACCGCCACCATAAAAACGTCTCGGTTATGATGCTGACCCAGAACGTTTTCCATCAGGGTAAATACAGCCGCACCATCAGCTTAAACTCCAATTATATGGTGTTGTTTAAAAACCCCAGAGACAAGCTGCAGATTGAGATTTTGGCCCGTCAGATTTTCCCTTCGCAAAAAACATTTTTCTCAGACAGTTTCAAAGACGCCACCGAGGAGCCCCACGGGTATTTAATCCTCGATCTCACTCCCTCGTGCCCAGAACGCTACAGAGTGCGCGCTGGTCTGCTTCCGGGGCAGTACCCCGTCATTTACCTGCCTAAACCCAAGTAGCCATGTCTCAGCGTATAAAAAGAAACGCAGTCTTACTGCAAGCTCTGTACCACGCGTCGCCGCAGAAACGCAAAGACATTCTCGCTCACAGCTCCCCGGATTTCCTCCAGGCGCTGTGCGAGATAGCTTTAAATCTTTTAAGGGGAAACATACCTCTTTCCGCTCCTCAATACCAAAAACTGAAGCGCCAGAAAAAGATCATCAGGCTGCTGGCCGACAAGAAAACGAGTTTAAACCGTAAGCGTCAAGTTTTAAAGAAACAAACGGGCGGGTTTCTTTTCCCTCTGTTGTCCGCAGCCGTACCCATTCTGGGGAACCTGCTGGGAGGAATATTTCAAAAACGCTGAGATGTTTAAAAAAATGATTCTCGTTCCCTCTCACGAGTTGAAAAAACTGACCCGACCCACCGAGCCTACCGTCAGAGAAACTGCCAAAGACGATTTGGACGAAAAGATGAAAGCCATACTGGAGGATCCGCGGTTAAATTCGTACGAAAAAATCAAAAGATACGAGTCTCTGCTGCGGAGATATCTCACACTCTCTAAACAGGACCGGGACGAGGAGAGTAGGGTGACTTTCCACCTCCCGCCAGAGGAGGCGCAGCAGCAGGTGCAGCAGCAGGTGCATCAGCAGGTGCAGCAACAAGTGCAGCGGCCCAGAGAGGAGGATGATGAAATGATGGAAGAAGTATTAAAATCCTTACCCCCTCGAGATCGCAAAAACGCCCGCTACATTATGCAGAAATTAGCTGAGGGTGGAGGAGGATGGACAAAGAGGGGTGAATTTGTTTACAAGGGGGATGCGGTGCGGGGTTCGCACATGATCGATCTATTTAAAAACCTCTCCCTCTCTTTTAAAAGTAAAAACCAAACGCGACCGAAAGGATGGAACGCGTTTTTAACTACTTTGGTCGAAACAAACATACCCTCATCCTCAATACATAACCGTAGAGCTCGCGACCAGTATGCGCGTCTTAAATCTGTGGAGGAGGAGGAGGGAGGACAGACACCTGCGCGAAGGGGGAGAAAACCTTCTCGGGTCAAAATAACGCTTTCCCCGACCTGGACCTCTATGTAAAATCAAATGTTTTTTTGTTTACAAATGAAATAAAAAAAACGCTGCAACAAACTTTTTTTTTGTTTACGTTTCTTTATTCGATACACACATCTTTAAACTTTTGTAAGGAGCACGCCCCGTGATGACCTCTGCGAGAGCGAGCGGGGCAGCGTCCTTTCAGAAAGTCAGACACCATGTCATCATTTTTAAACACATCGTTATAGTACAGAGAAAGTATTTTACCGACGGATAACCCCTGAGCCTTGTGACATAGATAAAAAATGCAATGTTGCCCGCAAACGACAGACATAGGGTGCTGAAGTTGACGATTGTGATAGAGTATTTTGTCAGAGCGGTCTTCCAGAAACTCTGAGATGACAGAGGGATAGTGAGCAAAGTCGGGAGGGAATCCGTAAGAGTCAAAAAAAGTGGAGGAACCGTCCTTTTCCAGAGTCAGAGCCAGCCAGTGTTCTCCCCTCAAGTGCGAGGGGTGAGTGTTTACTATAAAGTAGGCGGGGGGTTTAAAGTCGCGCCTCAAAAAGGCCAGCTGGTCCGAGGCCCAAACCCCGCAGAAAACGTCTCCCAAGGCGCGATGTAGAATGTGCTCCAGCTGAAGGTTATCCATGTGTATATATTTTTTTTAGTAATAATCCACCAGCACCTGTCTTTTAGAGTCAATCTCCAGAATTGAGTCGTAGCAGGCATACACTATGAGAGTTGTGGTCTGAGGCAGAGGAACTCTGAATCTCATCTCCAGCCTCAAATTCCCGTTGGAGACGGGAGACAGGGCGTCAGCATCCTCGCTGGGTTCCAGATTAAAGGCAAAAAGGGCGTACCCTTCGTTAAATTCCCGGCGATCGATGCTCAGAGGTAAATCTTTGAGGTGTCTCCCCGTGGCGGAAAACATGTGATAAAACTCCCTGACCGAATTTCCGCGGTCAAACTGTGGCTGGAAAGCTTTGGCGGGCACCTGCCTGCCGTCCTGACACAACGCCAGATGCTCCACATCGTTGTGTCTAAAGTTGAAAGGTGACAGATCCCTCCTCCCGGTGAAGGCGTCGTGATGAACCATGCCCAGGACCACGTATTTTGGCATGGCTCCCAGAAAGAGATTCTCTTGGTTGCAGATCCTGGAATTTTCAGGGATGGAGTAGGTTTTCACAGAAACGCGCGAAAGAGGATAGAGGGCGTTTCCTTTCATCAGGGCCGCGGCGTGCCCCAGCCTGACGGCCGGCGAGACAGTGACCTTTTTAACAAACAGAGAGGCCGAAGTTATTTTCAGAGCAAACTGCGAATCCCGAGTTCCCATCAGACTGAAGGCATCGCTGTTGCGTATCAATTTAATTCTCAAATCCACAGAGTTCAGCAGGAGCCTCTCGCAGAAGAAAATATCTGCGTGGAGGGGACCCAGCAGGTCCACTTCTCGCGACTCGGCCGTGAAAACGGCTCTCTGTTTTATCCCTCTGTTCGGCCCGTTGCTTATAACTATAGAATCCATGTCTCCGGCAGTGTCTTTGTAAAACAGACCGGCGCTGAATTGACTCTTTAGAGTGTCTTCTGAAAAGTTGAGCAGCGTCTCGATCATGGCCCTGTAAGGATGGGTGGCGCTGGACTGCGAAATCAATCGATCCCCCAGAATAACGTCGCACTGACTGAAAATTGTGTTGAGAGGATAATTGATGAGGGCTACCCCCGCATCGGGTGGGATGTTGCTCCCGTCCCTTTCCGTAATTTTCACTCTCAGATGGAGCATGGTGTCGTTCAGATCGAGATACTTTTCCCCGTCTCCGGGGATGAAAAATTCAATGGGTGAGTTGTCGTTCAAAGCAGAGAGGGGCTGACATTCTTGATATTTTTTATCCTCTATGGATAGCTGGGTCATGGGAGCCGAAAATAGATCCAGTTCGGCAAGGGTGCATTCGGCAGATTTCTTGTGTAAGAGAGACATTTTTTATTTATTTATTTTCTTCTAAAATATGTCCGAGCTCCTCTGGGGCTTCCTTCTCTTCCCACTGCCAGCCTTGACTGATTTACTTTTTACTCCGACGCTTTTATTTTTAATCCGCTCGCCCGGAGGGCGTTTCCTCTTCCTGCGGGAGAGGACCATCATACCCCCCGCCCCCTCCTGGCGAGGCTCTGTCAGCTTACCCATCACTCTTTTCACAGCGTCTGTAGCGATATTGGTTGCGGCCGTTTTCAGGTGAGGTTTAGCTACGGCGAACCCGGATTTGAAGAGAGGAGACACGAAACGAAACAGTCTGGAGAAGATGGATCCTATCCCTCTGCCGTACATCACGGGCGCTCCGTAAAAACCCGGAAGGGAACCTCCCACCTGCCCCTCATAATACCTCACAAAACGGTGGGGGTCCTGCGGGAGACGCGCCGCCATTCTCAAGCCGGTTTAAAGTGCAGCTTGACTATCGTTTTCCCGTAAACAAAATCCACGAATCTGTCGCGATCCGTTTTAATTTCTACGCGTATGGTTTTAATGTATTTTTTAGAAACGCGCAAGTAATGGACCGTATTATGTCTGATGCTGATCACGTCTCCGTAATCGCCTTTCACGTTAAGGACGCTGAGCAACGGTGAGTAACTGTCACCGACCGGCTGGTACTGAACGATGTCGGTGTAGAGAAACAGGTTATATACGCCCGCGTTCATATCGCACGGATACGGAGTAGAGCGCTTCGACAGAGTCCACCACTCGTTCGTTTTCAATCCCAGCATGTAAGCCAGAGGAGGGAAGACCTTTATTTTATGGCTCCCGACTCCTTTGACATCCAGACGTTTGGTGATGTTGTTGAATGAAGCCTCGAAGGACGGGTCGTACTTTTGGATCGCCGGCACCAGGTGATCCAATAGATCTTTAACGCGTCCGTAATGACCTCCCCTGCCGAATTTTAAAATCACCAGGGGCTGATCTTCCTCCGTCGTCCGCATCAGCTCCAAGTAGGAGGCGTCCGGCGGTAGATTGTACCATGTGCGCGGGTAAATGAATTCGCATAAGCCCACGCTCCATTCTCCGGTCAGCTCGAGGGGTTTGGCCAGATCCACCGTGTAGCAGCCGCTGGCGTTATCTTTAAATAAGCCCTTGCTGGCGTTGGAAGGCAGGGTCACGTAAAACCCTTCGGACTGCATGATGAATTTTAAAAAATGAGCCGAATGATGCGAGGGGTCTCTTTTTTTATACGCCTACCACTTCCGAGGCTTTCACCCAGCTGTTGAATTTATCCGGCCAGTTTTTCCACTTGACAAAAACCTGTTTTTCCCCTCTGACTGTGCGCCGCTTTAAAATCTTCTCCACATGAAACGCTTTGTCCTCGGTCAGTTTCACTTTCTGCAGCTCGGGCTCATAAAACGACCCATCGATGGGGTCCCCGTCATAATCTTGTAGTTTATACACCGGTGGCGATCGGTGAAGGACCCTGATCACAGTAAAGATTTCGTCCGTGAAACTCTGTTCGTATTTTTTATCAAATACTCCTCTCAATTTGGATATCCTCACCAGATCCGCCCTCTTAAATTTCAACTTTATTTTAGGACGGGCGGGTGTCTTTCCATACAAGTTGCGAAACACCTGATCCGCGTTCTCGGGGCGCACCTCGGCAGGTGCCATTTTAATGCTGCTGTGATAACTGCGGTTATATCCTTCTAACAGGTCGGGCAACACCTCCAGATAGCGTCTGGTATTGTGCGCGGTGAAATATCTCCACATCCTCGTTTTCAGGGTGCGGTTAAATCTCTCCACCACCGAGGCCTTTAGGTCGCTGGCGGTAGCAAAATGGGAGATGCTGTGATTTTTCATCAGAGCTTGAAAACTCTTGTTGAAAAACTCTTTTCCCGCATCGGTCTGTAAATTTTCCGGTATTTCACTCTCTCTCAACACAGATTCGAAAGCTTCAGTCACTTCAGAACCCGTCTTCTTTTTCAGGGGGCGGGCGTAAGCCTTTTTTGAAAATACGTCTATGACGGTTAATAAATAATTGAATCCGTCGTTGTATTCAGACAGCTGTCTCATGTCGCACAGGTCGGCCTGAAGCTGCTTCAGGGGTTTGGTCACAAACACTCTATTTCTCTTAAATCTTACTCGCGCCGGCTTGTGCAGAGTATAGGCGTCCTGCTCGGATAAAAAATTCTGCACCTTGCGGATATCAACTTTTTTACCAGTTTCATCTTCTAAAGCGCGTCGGAGTCTATTTACTCCTCCGAAACTACCTGGGTGATGCGGGTCATAATACACTTTTTTCATCTCACTTTTCTCGGCCATCTCGTCTTCTGATAAAAAGCTCGTCTGCGTTATAACGTCGCAGGAGTCGGCTTTTATTATTTTATTCAAAAACCAGAGATGAATGTTTTTTATTATTACTTTTTTTTTGAAACCAGAGGGCTTAATGTGCAGAAAACAGGAATACAATATTCAAAAACCAGAGATGAATGCTTTTTAAATATTTTTTATTCAAAACCAGAGGGTTTAACATGCAAAAAAACAGGAATACATTTTTATTCAAAAACCCTGAGATAAAACACACTTATAGAATACAAGTAAGTTACAAAAAAAACAGGAATACACTTTTATTCAAAACCCTGAGATAAAACACAGTTATAGAATACAAAAACTCTTTTTTTTTTTTTTAATTCAAAACCAGAAGGTTTAACATGCGAAAAAAACAGGAATACATTTTTATTCAAAACCCTATAAAACACACTTATAGAATACAAAAAAACTCTCTTTTTTTTAAAAAAACATGAGGTAAACATGTTAAAAGGTTACAAACAGAATACTTTTTTTTAAAGCATACATGATTAAAAAACGAGGTAGTTTTTTGTTTTTTTAAAAAGAAACAGAATACATGATTAAAATAAAGCAGAATTAAAAAACGAGGTAGTTTTTTTTTTGTTTTGTTTTTTAAAAAGAAACAGAATACACTTTTATTCAAAACCCTGAGATAAAACACAGTTATAGAGTCAAACGGTTACAAAAACTCTTTTTTTTTTTTTTTTTTTTTTTAAAAAAACATGAGGTAAACATGTTAAATGGTTACAAACAAACAGGATACTTTTTTTTTTTTTAAAGCATACACGATTAAAAAATGAGGTAGGATTTTAAAAACGAGGTAGTTTTTTTTTTTGTTTTTTTAAAAAGAAACAGAATACATGGTTTAAAAAACAAGGTTAAATATAGGAAGCATGCAGGATAAGAATCAGCAACCTTTGTAAAACTCCGTAACCAAACGGAGTTCCCCGATTTTAACCACATCTTGCCCCACCAAATTGTCATAAGCGTCTGTGATGGCGTCAAAGACTTTCCTCACCGATTTCAGCTCATGAAGCAAGGTCTCCGCAACCATCCCGACTTTAACATCCTCAGTCTTGATGTTGCGAGCAATCAGCAGACGTTGAATGGAAGGGACAAAGCGAGGAGTGAGCAGTTTCTTTCTGATGTTATAATAATTGTCGGAATAAAAATCATCCTCCAGAATTTGCAGGCACTCGTGTTGTCTCTGGCTGGGATGGTCTATCTTACATCCATTACATTCGTCGGTGCGGTGCTTGTTTATCACCAAGTTGACCAGATGATACACGGCTGTTTTCACAGTGTCGATGAATAAAGAAGACGCCCAGCCGTCCATCTCATCGGTATGCTGCTGCTGCCGCTGCCGCCTCTGGCGCTTCAGAGGCCAGTAACCGGGAGTGTCGGGTACCAGCTCGCCCTCGTCAGAAAAACAATCGGTGGAGCCGGTCTCCTCATCGCGAAGCAGGGGTGCAGAGTCCATCTCTCTCTCTGAGCTAAAAAAGGCTTTTTTGATCGGACTTTTAAAACAGAAGGAGGGGGGGGGGGGGGGGGGGGCGTGGTCCGGGAGGGGCGGGGATTTTCAGAAGTTGAGACATTTCCTTACTCCTACGGCATCCCTCCAGCAGCGGCAAGTTTGAAAAAGAATTGTAATATCCTTCCTCACTTGCAGCATTCTTACGACCCACTCTTTGGCTGGTATAACCATCATGCTGCGAAATAATCCGCAGTCGGAGTTGAATTTTTCCAAGACAAAAATGTCAGGGGCATCAGACTCGTCAGTCGAACGCAGACTAGCTCTCATTCTCCATCTCCCCGTGGCTGTGGTTCCTGAAGACCAGACGGTTGACAAGATTGTTTTAGTCTTGATCAGTTGCTCATCATTGAAGCGTATGCCTCCGTTCCGCGGCGGGGGAGGGGGAATAGCTTCTATTTCTTCTTCCGTAGCTTTTTCTGGAGCCGGGGGAATGTTTTCTTTATTCTCAGCGGCTGCTTTCTCCTCTTTTATTTCTGGAGCCGGGGGAATGTTTTCTTTATTCTCAGGAGCTGCTTTCTCCTCTTTTGTTTCTGGAGCGGGGGGCTCATCATCTTCTTCTAGAAGTTTTTCAGCCAGGGGCTCATCATCTTCTTCTTCTTCTTCTTCTTCTGTGTCGAGAGGATGATCATCATCATCATCATCAGCTGATTCATCAGGGGAGGAAACATCCTCTACAGAGGGGGTCTTTTCTTTATCCTCATCATTCTCAACAGCAGTATCCGCTTTTTCATCAGAGGAGACAGAAGGAGGGGAAGGAGGATCTTTTTCATCAACAGCAGCATCATGCTCTTCTTCATCATTGGAGCCGGAAGGAGAAGGAGGAGGAGGGGGAGGAGAATCTACCTCTCTCCGGGGTCTTTTAGCGGCAACATCTTCCTCTTCAGGAATGGGAAAATCCTCATTTGCCTCTCCGATAGCCATCGCAACCAGCAGCTTCAGCACGGCCCAGTCACTGGGAGTCAGCTTCACAATGCTGCTCGATTCCGTCAAGCTTTCTCCTTCGTTCAACTGATAAAACCAGACCTCCCCCGACTCATATTTGAATATGTAGCCCCACTTTCCACAACCCTCAGCAGGCAGAGTCCATTCTCCTCGCAAGTTTCTCGGTGCTGGAATTTGGCTGCGGAACATGAAGACGTTCTTACTTCTTCCTTCTTTCCGCGGAGTGTCGGTTGCTTCGGGTCTGGTACTGTAGACAGAGACCGGCGTATCGCTGATAATCGACGAGGCCCACTCACTGCTGCTGCCGCCCATGCTCGAGGAGGGTTCTGCGGGAGAGCAGATTTCTTCACCGTCCAAGTAAACAGGACCGCTGGAGGGCTGCAGAAGGAAAGAATCCATCTTGTGTGTGAGACTTAGAAATTGTGACGGGGCTCCACCTCTCTGGTTTTTATTCTCCTCCCTCGCTGCAGTCCCTCCCACTAAAAACTTTTTTTCCCAACAACAGATGGCGCTCTTCCGGGGGTTCACCCCTCCTTTTTCAGGATGCGATTCGACACGGTTAGCAACAGATGGCGCGCTTCCGGGGTTCGCCCCCCCTTTCTCAGGATATAATTCGTCACGCGGGGGGTTTCCCACCCCCCTTCTCCGGATACGATTCGTCACGCTCATTACACGCTTCCGGGGGGGAGGGGCGGGAGGTCAAAAGGTCGTGATTAGGGCCATCAATCACTTCGGATCAAATTTTGTCATAAGCTGTATGGGAATAACTCTCTCTCATCACTTTAAAATTCTTTAAGCGCTGGTTTCACGTCCGGTTGCTCGCTCTATTTTCCCTTATCTGATCATCAACATCCTGTGCACAAACTGTCCACCTTTTTAACAAAAAATCATTAGAACCAGCCTATTCTACTAAAAGCTCCAAAAGAAAACAACCACTTTAATCAATTAAGTTTAAGCATATAAGCAACTACTCCTGTATACATTTCATCATAGCTAAATGCTGCCTAAAACAACTCCTATGTGTTAACACTAACTTCATTTTAACCTCACATTTCCTATGTTATAACCCGTTTTTGGTATAGCCTTTTTATTTCATTTTCTCCTTTTAATTTAACAATACCTTCTAATTCTAATTTATCAGACTTAACCAAAATATATGCTTTCCTTCCTCTTTGGTCCTTCTTTAAGTTCAGTCAAAAAGCTAAATGAATTTGAGGCCTTTTGCCTGGAATCAATACTGTCATGTGTGTTTCTGTGTAATATCTGTCTGTGTAAGCCTACATTATAACCACTACTTCTAGAAATCAAAAAAGAAATCAAACCTGTTCTCCTCCTTCAACCCTCACTAATTTTCCCTCTAAGATTTATTCACAGCTTTGAAAAACCGGCATTGTATCTTCTAAACAGGATTCAGTTCTTTAATCCTTTAACCTTAACATAAAAATAACAGTTTCAGTTTTACCATATCCAAATGATCAAAAACCCCAAAAGTCCTAAAATGATCCTAAATTATTAAACAATTAAATTAATACACCCTAAACCCCCCTTTATTTTGATACATGAAATGTGTCAAAATACTATACAAAACTAAAAATGCTCAGTTTTCCCCACTCATGTTCCAATCTGTGTCTTACAAATAAACTTAAAACAGAACAATTATCAGTCATGTGTTTCTACAATTAATGGTAACTGAGTTATATCAAAAAATATTTCCCCTTTAGCATTTGGCATTCTCCCAACAATATACTATAATCCCATAATCTAACCCCAGTCAACAAAACAGAAATTTTCTCTGGTAAAAGCAAATTGTTTGTCCACATGTATTCATCCACACCTTCATCCAGTCACACATTCACATGCAGTCACACCATATATTGCTAATAATGGAGCAAGTGAAGGAATTAGAGTCATTTTTATCCATAGTCCCTGATCTTTAGAGGCTCAAAGTTATTTGAGTTTTTTCACTGTTATTTTAAATATGTGTCCTAAAGAGATGCTTGTGAAAGGGAGGGAGACGGCATTAGGCTGGAAACCCCCCCCCCCCAACACCACACATGAGGGAGAGAGAGTAAAAATTCCAGGAGTGGCCAAATAAACAAACTAGTGCATTTAGAAACAGAGTGAAAGCATAGCCCAGCTTAGCAACACCGAAACACCCGTCGCGCCGTCGCGCCAGTACTGCTGAGCGGGCTGCACCTGTGGGAGAGAGTGACTGTGCGTCACACTCGCAGCCCAAGTTTTCTGATCCCGGACTTCATGACCTATGCACTACTGTGAGTAACTCTGTTTTGCCCGCCATTGTGTTACCTGACTCGGATAATTCCGTCACCTTATGTTTGGACTCCAGAGACACTGTACAGCGAGGCACCTCAGTGTCAGATCATTCACCGGTTGCTCTCGCTAGTAGCCTTTGTGTTTTTGAGCCCTCTGATTCTGGTAATGCTCACAGTATTTTCTTTGATTTAGCTGATATGAATGTGTCACCTGCAGATAGGGTTGCCAACTCCCTGAAAAATAAATAAGGGACACCTCGTGGCCAGGGCCGGGCGACCCAGTTGTCTTCACCCTTCCCAGTGTGGTGAATTTTCTAGCTCTTTTTTTGTGTGTGAAATTATTTTTTTTAACCATTTGACTTGAAGTTGATTTAAGTAGATGCATATTCTATTCTTTGTGATATGAACACATGTGAAACAAATGATAATTTAGCCATTTATTTTTAGCTCAAAATTACAACATTAACACAATAAAACAGGTCTCTTTCTTAAACAGAAGCCTGTCATGCTTAACTTTTGAGAATATAAGTAAATCTTTCTTTAAAAGAACTCTGTCCTGCTTAACTTAAAATAATAGAAAACAATAGAAAGAAAAATATTCTTGTAACAGTGCACATTTAGTGCATTTAGTACAATTGGCTTCAGTTGAGGTATTATTTCAGCTTTTCTAATGCTAATCAGCTGCTCCTGTTTGAAAACCCGCTTGTTCCCATGATTACGCATCTTAACTCATCATCATTATTCATCTATGTATTACTTTTATGTATTAGTCATCAATTTGTTGTAATCATCTATCCTTGCAGTTGTTTATTACACAAAATAAGTTATATTATCTTCTGGCCACATAGCGCTGATATTCACTGCACATGCCCATATTAACTTTTTCCAGCCAGGTGTTTTCCTTTTCCCATTCTTCCCTTTCTCTGAGGGGAACAAACATTGCTGCTCTAATGCTGGGCTCACACTGTGCGATTTTAGGCCCATTTTGAGCCGATTTTTGAGTGATCGGACCGATTTTGGCCTTCATCGTGCGTCGTGTAGTATACGTGGGGTAACGAGAAGTGATTAACACCTCACAACCAGCTCCCGATCATCAATCGCTCGTGAGGGTGTCACCACAGGCGCTCACACTGCTCACGCGCAAACACGTAAACGTCCGTGAAAAAGACGTTGCAGCACGGCTGTGGAGCGTGTGATCTGGACACAAGCGATGGAGGCACAACTTGGAAAACTTTGGAAAGCTCATCCGAGCCTTTTCGATGTGGCATCACAAAATTATCACGACCACAACAACCGTGAAAATAGTTGGATTTACATTGCTGCTCAATCACAGCTGCCTGAACAATGTTTTTCATTAGCAATTTAGCAAAGTTGATGGTGGTGGTGTGTCTGTATGAGTGAAAGACAGAGAGAGAGAGAGCGACAGAATTTCTGTTATAACCTTCATGTTATGGAGGCACAGTGTGAGCACTCAGGTCGCATCAGAGCATCGGGCGGTATAGTGTGAGACCCTGCATCGTGACCTACCAACTTCTAACCCCTGCGAGTCAATCGTGCAGTTTGAGCAGGAGCTGAATAACGTGACTGAAAAAAAATCGCACAGTGTCTGCCCAGCATTAAGTGTACTGACATCCGAGACTTGCACCGCAGTGTCGGCGTTTATTTCCCTGTTGGCCATGCTTCTTGTTGTGGTCATCTGTTGTCTTCCGGTATTTTCTCCGCAAGCGACCTTTCCTCGACCAATGAGATGAGCGGTAATCTGAATTGTCATACTCGAATTGTCATAAGTGTGCTGTCAGCTCATTGGTCACAAAGCAGGAGAGGGGCTGGGAATTTATAGACTACTTTTGATTCTCACTGTATTACGGGACAAAGTGCGTCCCTTATTAGCTCAATACGGGACGTGTGCTTTTGTTTCTAAATACGGGACGATTCCGTATTTTAAGGGACGGTTGGCAACCCTACCTGCAGAGATAGCTGAACCTAGGACTGTTGCTTCACACCAGACTCATCTACAGTGGGGCAAAATAGTATTTAGACAGCCACCGATTGTGCAAGTTCCCCCACCTAAAATGATGACAGAGGTCAGTAATTTGCACCAGAGGTACACTTCAACTGTGAGAGACAGAATGTGAAAAAATAAAAAACCATGAATCCACATGGTAGGATTTGTAAAGAATTTATTCGTAAATCAGGGTGGAAAATAAGTATTTGGTCAATAACAAAAATACAACTCAATACTGTGTAACATAACCTTTGTTGGCAATAACAGAGGTCAAACGTTTACTATAGGTCTTTACCAGGTTTGCACACACAGTAGCTGGTATTTTGGCCCATTCCTCCATGCAGATCTTCTCGAGAGCAGTGATGTTTTGGGGCTGTCGCCGAGCAACACGGACTTTCAACTCCCGCCACAGATTTTCTATGGGGTTGAGGTCTGGAGACTGGCTAGGCCACTCCAGGACTTTCAAATGCTTCTTACGGAGCCACTCCTTTGTTGCCCGGGCGGTGTGTTTTGGATCATTGTCATGTTGGAAGACCCAGCCTCGTTTCATCTTCAAAGTTCTCACTGATGGAAGGAGGTTTTGGCTCAAAATCTCACGATACATGGCCCCATTCATTCTGTCCTTAACACGGATCAGTCGTCCTGTCCCCTTGGCAGAAAAACAGCCCCATAGCATGATGTTTCCACCCCCATGCTTCACAGTAGGTATGGTGTTCTTGGGATGCAACTCAGTATTCTTCTTCCTCCAAACACGACGAGTTGAGTTTATACCAAAAAGTTCTACTTTGGTTTCATCTGACCACATGACATTCTCCCAATCCTCTGCTGTATCATCCATGTGCTCTCTGGCAAACTTCAGACGGGCCTGGACATGCACTGGCTTCAGCAGCGGAACACGTCTGGCACTGCGGGATTTGATTCCCTGCCGTTGTAGTGTGTTACTGATGGTGACCTTTGTTACTTTGGTCCCAGCTCTCTGCAGGTCATTCACCAGGTCCCCCCGTGTGGTTCTGGGATCTTTGCTCACCGTTCTCATGATCATTTTGACCCCACGGGATGAGATCTTGCGTGGAGCCCCAGATCGAGGGAGATTATCAGTGGTCTTGTATGTCTTCCATTTTCTGATGATTGCTCCCACAGTTGATTTTTTTCACACCAAGCTGCTTGCCTATTGTAGATTCACTCTTCCCAGTCTGGTGCAGGTCTACAATACTTTTCCTGGTGTCCTTTGAAAGCTCTGTGGTCTTGGCCATGGTGGAGTTTGGAGTCTGACTGTTTGAGGCTGTGGACAGGTGTCTTTTATACAGATGATGAGTTCAAACATGTGCCATTCATACAGGTAACGAGTGGGGGACAGAAAAGCTTCTTACAGAAGACGTTACAGGTCTGTGAGAGCCAGAGATTTTCCTTGTTTGAGGTGACCAAATACTTATTTTCCACCCTGATTTACGAATAAATTCTTTACAAATCCTACCATGTGGATTCATGGATTTTTTTTTCACATTCTGTCTCTCACAGTTGAAGTGTACCTCTGGTGCAAATTACTGTCCTCTGTCATCATTTTAAGTGGGGGAACTTGCACAATCGGTGGCTGACTAAATACTTTTTTGCCCCACTGTACATACTGCTACTAGCACTGTAGCCCCGCAGAACTGTTTTACTCAGCCTTTGGATTCTGAGGTTTCCCAGTCTGAGCTCAGCCACACACCACCAGTATCATCAGCTCTAGATGTAACAGTGCATGCTGAGAAACACATACCCCCTGAAACCGTGTGTTCTATAGCTAATGCTCCTCCTAGTGACTGTTTCATGTTCCAGCCTATTTTGTCTTTAGACATTCCTGGTATTTCTCAGCCATCTCCTCAACCAGCCATTGCTTTCGCAGCTCCTCAAAGAGTTACTGAGAATGAGACCTGTGTTGCTGAGCCAGCCAACTTAAAGTCTACGCCTAGCGTTCTGCCTGAGCCAGGTGACACAGAGACTATTAGCCATTCCTCTGCTATGAACAGTTTACTCTTTAAACCAGCTCTTGTATCTGTGACTCCCAGTGTTGTTCCTTCAGTTTCTCAGGCTGTGGTTTTTTCTGTGCCACAACTTGAAAGTGCTAACTCGGACGCTACCTGTGTAACCTCACCTTCTCTCGTGCCTGCTAAGCAGGAGACTGCTTCTGTTTTTCCTCGTGGACTCCTTGAAACTGTGTATTCAATGCCTGCTAAGGTTAAGAGCCGCAAGGTTTCATCTGCTATACATAGACTGGCAAAGGATTTTAGTTTGAGCACTGCAGAGCTGGTTGCACAGGTTAACTTTTCTGTTCCCTGGTCATGTCAGTTTGACTCTGTGCGCCAAGTTCCATGGACTCTGTGTGTGCTACGTCTCGGACTACATTCTGTACAACTGTGTGTAGTGTTGTTTCACATCCAGGTTATCCAGATGCTGCTTGTGTGAGTTCTCCAGTACCTGTGACTGCTCCTAAACTCACTCTTTCTAAGGCTGCTAATCATGACATGGACAACTTAAGTACAGCAGAGTTGCTAGAACCAGCCCACCATAAGTCTCTGTTTGCTAAAACTGTGTTTGGCTCCACTAACTTGATTTTCCCAGTGTCTGTTACTGCTCCCGAACTCCGCTCTCCGCCTCCAGTTCCTGTAACCAGGGCAGCGCGGGCCTGGCTTTCCCTTGCTCCCGTATCAGTTCCTCGGGTGAGGGTGGCTGAGGTCCCGCTGGTCCCTGCTTCTGTCCCTAGCCTGGCAGAGGCGCCGTTCATCCCGGCACCCGTACCTGCCCCTCGGGTGGGGTTGATGGACGCCCAGCCTATGCCTGCGCCAGTTCCGGTTCCCTGGGCGAGGTCCACTGTGACCCTGCCGACTCCTGCACCCGTCTCAGTCCCTCGGGTGGGAGCAGCAGAGGTCCAGCTAGCTCCTGCACCTACACCGGCCCCCAGGGTAAAGGCAGCCAGAGCCCATCTCGTCCCTGCACCGTATCTGTTTCTCGGGTGGGGATGACTGGTGTTCGGCCAGGCCCAGCACCCGTTCCTGTTCCTCGGAGGAGAGCAGCCAAGAGTCAGTCACCTGTTCAGTCACCGGTTCAACTACCTGCTGTCCCACCATCACTACAACCACAACTACAACTTGCACTTCAATCGATAGCACAGTCATCAGCTCAGTTCATTGCTCAGCAACCCATTCAGACACTGCCCACCTCAGCTGGAAGCTTTGGTGAGCTTTCTCCGCCAGCTGGGGACTGCGTGGTGCTGACACACTTTGGACAGACTGTTTGCCCTGCACAGCCCCAGCCGTTGCATCCTAAGCCGACTGCGTGCCCTGTGCCGCCACAGTTAGCGTCCACTGAGCCAGAGGTCCCCGCACCTGCTGGTTCTGCATCCGTTTCCGCTGGGGGTTCAGGAGAAGCTCTCCAGCCTTTCCTCGTCTCCGCTGGTGGCTCTGGTCAGCCCGGCCAGCACCTCCTCGTCTCCGCTGGAGGGTCCGAGGGGCCCGTTCAGCCTCCTGTCTCCGCTGGAAGGTCCGAGGGGCCCGTTCAGCCTCCTGTCTCCGCTGGGGGGTCCGAGGGGCCCGTTCAGCCTCCTGTCTCCGCTGGGGGGTCCGAGGGGCCCGTTCAGCCCCACGCCACGTCGGCTGGAGGGCCCGAGGAGCCCGTCCAGCTGCCACCTGCGGCCGCCTTGCCGTCGCCTGGTCCAGCCTCTGCAGCTCCGCCTGGTCCGGCCGCCGCCGGGTCTTCGTCTTCGCCTGGTCCGGCCCCGTCTTCGCCTGGTCCGGCCCCGTCTTCGCCTGGTCCAGCTTCATCAGAGTTTGCATCCTCGCCTGGTCCGGCCTCCGCCTCAGCTTCGCCTGGTCCAGCTCCAGCATCTGCTTCAGCCTCGTCTTCGCCTGGTCCAGCTCCAGCATCTGCTTCCGCTTCGCCTGGTCCGGTCCCCGCTTCGCCTGGTCCGGCCCCCGCTTCGCCTGGTCCGGCCCCCGCTTCGCCTGTGGCTGCCACGCCACCGCCTGGTCCCGCCTCGTCTGGTCCGTCTGGTCCTGCCTCGTCTGGTCCTGCCTCGACTGGTCCTGTGCCCACCGGGCCTCGGCCAGTACGCCTGACACTGGAGAGCCGCCGCTGCCTTCCGCGCGGCCGGCCCCCTGAACTGCTCCGTCGTCTCCTTCGCCGCCGCCGCCGCTGTCTTCCACGCCCCCTGAACTGCTCCGTCGTCTCCTTCGCCGCCGCTGTCTTCCACGCGGCCGGCCTCCGGACCCGCTCTACAGCCGCCGCAGTCTTCCCCGCGGCCGGCCTCCGGACCTGCTCTGCTGCCACTGCCACTTTACACGTGGCCGGCCCCCGGAACAGCCGAACTGAACTGTTGCGCTGTCACCTCCCGGGTTGACCTTCTGACCTCTTTGGACATTTGCTTCCCTGTTTTGCCCTGTTTTGTGTATTTGTGGACTCAGTTTTGTTCTCGTGCTCCTTGTCTTTTGTTTGGTTTCGTTCCCTCCATCCTGGTCCCCCGCCTCCCGCCCTGGGTGGGTTGTTCCTCTTTTTTCTTGTCTTTCGGTTCTCGGGTTTGGGCTGTCGGGGGCCAGCCCTTGAGGGGGGGGGGGGGGTGATGTCATGGTCCTGGGCCATGTTGGCCCAGTATTCTTAGTTCTCATGTATTTTTGTATTTTGTTCCTTATTTAGGCCATGTTTCCTGAGTTGCCCTGGTGTGTTGTTCCCCAAGTGTTTTCCCTTCATGACTCTTACCCCCTGTGTGCCCCTCTGCACTGTAAAAACGATAACTAGCAATTGTTGATTTCACTAAAGTTTTTAAATTAAACTGACTTAGAAATAAAACTTTCCATTTACAACCTAAAAAAGCTTGTCTACCCAACAAATTTCTTTCATTGTTGTCCTAACTAAGATTTTCTAGACAGCATAACAAAGATTATCAACTTTTGAGCAGAGTTTCTGAGTCAAGTTGGGAACCAGTGGGAAACCCCGTAGATGACTGGCACATGTGGTCTGAACAAGTTTGAACTAAACCAAACGAACTTTCAACTGAGCCTGAGCAGACCTGAGCTGTGTGATAGTGGTTTACCATGTGTTCTAGACTAAAAACCTCCTAAGAAAATTTGAACCATCGTGGCTAGATTTGGATGTAAATTGCAATTTTTCGACCATTGAGGATTTTCACTTCTGCAGTTGGAGTGTATAATTCTTTTGGACAGGTGCTGGAGCTCCGACCATTTACCCTAGCAGGTAAGCTAACTACATGTGTTATTAAGATTTTCTACAAGCTCCTAGGCTGCATCCTCCTGAGGACCCGGGAGGATGGAACTAGTAAAACACTGAAAAAGGCCAACAATAGCATTTTTAAGTTATCTAAGTGACTTAATTGATTTCCCCCCGGCTAGCTATCGAGCTGGTGGGTAACAGACGTCTCCGAAAACGTCGGAGCGCTTTTGCAAGCATATGTTGTCTTAATAAACTGAACAGATATTAGCAATTTACACAGCTACATTAACGCCTGAAAATATCTTAAAAGTTTATTTTGTGACCCAGAAAGAGTAATATTAAAACTAATTCCACAGGTAGAATTTGCACATGCGCAATAAGGATCGGGGAGTCCGATCCGTACTTTTTTTTTCTCGTTTTTTTTCTACATTATATTGAAATGTTTCAATATTGCAAACATTTTAAGTGATGCTTATTGTAAGGAGGACGTATTTCTCGGACACATTTAGAGGAGTCCACTATGAATTTGGGCAGCCTTCGTGGCGCCGCTGTGTCGTAATCGGGCTACAAGCAGCCTCTGAAGGTTTTAGCTCAGAGTAGTGGCCCAGCGCAAAAAGTAATGTTTAATGTTAAACACTCTGATATTTAGACAGACATCACTAAATGACGGTATCTCACACTGGCTTTTTACAGCACTTCTGCCATGGTAAAACTTATTAGCTTATTACCCGTTTTGTAACCAGTTTCAATGTTATCTTTGCATGAAAACGTTATGTTAACCTTGACAACAAACTGGGCCAAGCACGCGTTGTCATGGAGACGCGTTCATGGGTCGGTGTAGGATATGTGCGCCAATTATATGACAGTGATATAAGTAACTTGCATATTGTCTAATATTGTTTTTTCACTTTTTCAATAGCACTGTTACTTTAAAGTAATGTTTAAAGCTGACTTGACAGTTTGTCAGCTGGTGTAAGATTGCCTAATGTACTGTAAGTTAATTGTCACACGCAAATTAAAGTTGTACTTCATGCTCTATATTATAAGATTGCTACATTTTCAGAGCTTTTTACATAATGGGGAAGGAGACAATATTTAAGGAATGATTGTGTGTTGTTGATGTATATTGTGTTACAGATAGTATTATTTTTTCTAGAGTTATTGCATTTTTTTAACATAGTAACAAAACAAATGTTTGAATTCAAGCTTGCATTTATGTTACATGTCATGTATGTTATCAATCATATACTTGATATAGTAGACAAGTGGTTATATGTAAGTTAATATGATTCCTTACATATTTTTTTCATGATGTCTCTGGTTTTGGCTTGTTGATGTATTCAGCTCCTGCATCTATGGATTCCTTCTGTGTGTTAGATATGGATGTTTTATCCCATTGCAAAAGTGCTTTTGGCAAAATTGACTATGTCTCTTGTGTTTCAGGGGTGGGTTTCATGCAATGCCGATTTTGCAAATTCACAAGCTCCAATCAAGAGACTCTTTTGAAACATTTCCGCCTTCATCACGGACAAGGTGCACATTGGCCATGCATTCACACAGACTGTGTATGTGTATTTAAAACACCTGGAGCATTACGATCACACCTCTCAAGGTCACACTCAATAGTAAAAATCCACAAAAATTCCACATTTCAGTGTGAACATAATATGTATTTGCATATTGATACTGTTTTTTGTGGAGGGTGTTTCTATTCCTGTGCAAAATGTGTATTCATGAGAGATTTTTGAAGTAGATTTTGCGGTTGATAACACAGTCAGGCATACAACATGGTGCAGACTGTACAAGGCAGCTACCCAGAAATTTTCTGTGCTGAATAAATGGCAATATTTTGGTTATTGTCTTGTTTAGATATCTGAAGAATTTCATCGGATCACAAGCAAAGACCTCCTGGGGACGTTCAATGCATCCCTCGACAAATTTGTGCCTGGCCTGCTGAAACTATACCGGTCTAAGAAGGGAGCTCTTGGTGAGGACATGGAAGACATCTTGGATAAACTTGATGAACAGGTAAGTGCTCCTTTACCTGACATTTTTAGAAGAGAGTATACCTTGGTCATAACAGAAAAAAATGTTGGCTTCAGCCAAAACACATCAATGGAAATGAATGTCATCAGTCATTACTTTGTTTTTATTTGGCGGTATTTTATTTAATTTGTAAAAAGAAAGTAAAATCGTTAAAATGGTGTTTTGTTTTTTTAAGTTTTACATGTTGCTGGGCCTGATCTGTATTTTATTTTCATTACTATAAGAGTTCTGATTTTGCATTGTGTGTAGGTACACCATGTTACTATACTAATTTAAATGCTTGTTTTCCACTGAATACTCTTTAGATATCTGACATTGTGTCCCACCGAAAGACAGCAGCACTGAGAGGCCTGCCCATTTTCCTCGGAGAGGATGCAACACAGGTTTTCCTGAAGTGCTTAGTAAGTACAAAAAAGTAATGCAAGCAAAACTAATTGCTATGAGATGTTTTTAAAAGATGATTTAATCCAAAATGGAAATGTCCACTTCCTCAGTGCAGTCCAGATAATTTTATGGTGAGGATTGCAGTTGTCATAACTCTCGCTGCTTTTTTTTCTGCTGAGGAGCACCTGGGCATTTTTAGTGGGAGTTCAACAGCAGAAAATATTTTTGTACAAAACTCATCACAAGCACAAGGTTGGTTGGTGAAAGATATTGTGCCGTTAATTAAAGGAAAATAAGCTTTTTCTTTTTAAAACCTCCATGAGTCAAATGAGCATCATGGTATAGAGGTTAAAGTTAAGATCTTTAGAAATGTACTTTGTCTTTAATTTTTCTTAGCTTTCAATAATTCATATTTTACTTTTCTTCTCTTCAGGACACTGACATTTTGGAACCAGTGTTGAACGGTGCATCAGTTGCCATCCTGACCATCCTGCAAGATGATGATGCCAATACTTCTGTTTGAGAACAGGCTGTTGTGTTGGAAGGGGACATCGTGCTACATAACATTCCAGACCTCTCTACTGCCTTGGCATACCTCTTTGGCCTTCTGTATGCCCTCAACATTGATTATCCAAAGCAGATGAGTTTACCTTTGAAGCAATTCAGGGCATCTTTTTTGAACTCGGTGGCTCTCGATGCTCACAGCGCATAAGGTCTCTAAAAACAAAGCTTTTGCTGTGTCTGTTAATGGGGAAGCCAGACATGAGTTTAACTTGTTCTTAAACATGTTCAAGTGCATTGTAGAGTCATGTAAAAAAAAAAACAAAAAAAAAAAACAGTAGTTCAACCCCTTTCCCTCTATATAATCGTTCACCTGTTACAAAGAGTTGCATATTTAGTGTTTGAACTGTTAAAATTAATTAGGAATAAGTGAAGGAAAGAGGGAGGAAAGGAAGAAGGGAGAAAAGAAGGAACAGTCAAAACAGAATGGTTCATTTTGACCTGGTCGGTCAATATGAAGGTGAAGTGAATAAGTGATTATTTGAAATGTAAATATTAGTCAGATGAATCTGTATTATTGAGAATCTATGGTGAAATTTTGTCTTGTAGGATTTTAAAAGATTTGTTATAGTGTTTTTCACTCCACCTGAAGCATGGAACTGGTATTTTACCTGATAGTTCGCTGTTCATTGATGGTAACATTTCTAATGACTTTTGACTTCTGTAGTTCATCATCGTAAGCTCATGTAAAATGTCAATGTCTGGGTACATAGGCAATTGTTTGTTGCACTACCCTATTTAGTGTGCAATAGTTAAGTTAAGCTTTTACAGGACAGTCAGGGTGTGAACGTGAATGACTAAGCTGCTGGACACTTTTCTTTTTTTCTGGACTCTGGAATTTTAATGTCTCTGCTGGGGTGCTCAAAGCACCCTAAAGAAACTGGCAACACGTTTTTTTCTGTTTGTTTGCTTTTTTACAGAAATTCACCCCACTGCCCATGACCTTCTGAAATATACTGAAAGCACTGTTGAAAAAAATAAATACGTTTTTACATAACATTCAGTTGTGCTTTGTTTTATTCTATATCTGTTTGAGTGTTTTTTCAAGTACGATAACAGCATACATTTTTCTTTATTAATATTGGTAAATTTTCAACTCACTGGAGTAAGAATTGTATGATTATTCAACAAGAATATCTGTGTTTTGTGAATTTAGGAATACATGGCCTTGGAGGGAATAATTGTATGTTAATTCAACAGGAATATCTTTGTTTGGTGAAGGCAGAAATACATGGCATTAGAACCAGAATTTCTTTGTTAGACTTACAGGATTATCCTAATTAGGTGAACAAGTAGATCCAAGTTGGCAGAACATGAAAATATTAGTTAAGTCAACTACAGTTGGCAGAAGTTGAGAAAACTCAAAAATCTCTTGCATCATGTTGCCTTGAAATTTAAAGTTTTCTCAACTTTTTCTTTTTTACAGTGTGGGTATTCATGAGCCCTCGTCTCTCTTTGTGTTTATTCTATGTTTTTCCCCAGCCCGTTATGTCTGTGTTCTCCCTGCGCTCTCTCTCCTCCTGTCTGAACCTCTGTACTTCCTGTTTTACTTCGCCCGTCTCCCGTCAGTGTTGTGTTCACTCCTGCCATGTCTCGTTATGATTATCAGTGTCACCTGTGTTCCCCATGTGCTCCTACTTCCCTCGTTAACCCTCTGTGTATTTATGTCTGCGTCTCCCTCAGTTCTGGGTCGCGTTCTCCCTCATGTTATGTGTGATTCCCCTGTGTTCCTTGGTGAGCTTTATGTTAGTTTTTCCCAGTTTAGTTTTGTATTTCCGGTCATCTTTTGTCAGCAATAAAGCTGCTTTTTGAGTTCATCCCCTGAGTCTGTGAGTTTTGCGATTGGGTCCTCATCCTGCCTGCCACACAGCAATCCATGACAGACCACACAAAACAACAAAGTGTATGATTACATTATTTCCATGGTTGTGAGAAAAACTTGTAATAAAACCAAGCTAAACATATCTACAGTCTATAGTCTACGTTCAAAAGACATCTTCATGAATGAATTGGGTTACAAGATTCAAGAACAAGAAGAGCAGACTGGTAGAAAACATCTAAACAACCCTGTTGTGACAAAGAAGTGTTAGGACAGATCAAACCCAGGAAAAAAGTAAAAAGTACAGAAGAGAGGAACAGCTGAAAAAAGTGGCAAACAAACTGAAAGTCTGAACTTCTATTGGATCTAATTGTATAATGATTTAAACTCGCAGAGTATGAGCTACAGTTTTCCCCGTTTTTGGAGGAGGTTGTAGCTCAGGAGGTAGAGCATGTCACCTACTAATCAGAAGGTTGGTGGTTTGATCCTTGGCTGCTCCAGGCTGTGTGCCAAATATCCTTGGGCAAAATACTCCAAATTGCTCTCTGTTGCATCCATCGGAGCGTGACTGATAAATAGAAAGCACTAGTTCTACTTTTCTATTTAGAATTAATACACAGGTGGATTTGCATTTCAGACGTGCAGGATTTTGGCCGACGGTTGACCAGCTACCATGATGACTCCATCTCATGCTAGCATCTCTGCTCACGCAGATGCCATGGCTCGCGTGACTCTGTTTCATCTTCTCATCAGCTCTCTGCCAACATTCAGACAGTGATCGGTGGGATGAGAAAGCAGACACTGCGCCAGATGTTTCCTCGCTGATGGGATTGTAAAACCATCTGTTTAACATCGCCTCATCAGACGGTGCCTCATTAAATCATATTTAATAGTGTCACATTGGTTTGAATTTATTAAAGACGGTGAAAGACAGTGAGATGAAGAAGATCAGTAATGAAGATGCCTACGTTATGTATGAAATGCAATTACAGGTAAACCATCACTCACTAATTAAAAAAAGAAATGTCTAAAAAAATGTAGACATGCAGAATTTGGAGACAAAAATGCATTAAAATTTAAATATACCTGCTTTTTCGGTTATATGAAGTGGCAGTAAGTGTATTTTTGGCTGATTTTGTTCATTTTAGAGTAGATCCTGGATAGACTGTCTACTGTCCACTAGAGATGGCACGATACCACTTTTTTATGTCCGATACCGATATCATAAATTTGGATATCTGCCGATACCAATATGAATCCGATATAGTGTTTTTTTTAATCAACAAAACAGTTTTTTTTTAAATATCTTGCTGCATTTTGTATAAGTTCATACTCAAGTTTAAAACAACAACTACACTAAAGCTATTCTGTTATACCTGTATGCAAAAAAAAATATTTCATAGTTCAGCAATACTGATCAATCTAATAAACTTAGACCTACACCATCCTCCCTATTCTGGTATTTTAAAGAGTACTTAGCATAAATATTAAGCAACCTAACTAATAGGGTTCCAACTCCCAGCAACAACAAAAATAAATAAATAAAAAAATAGGGAACCACCCCTCACGCTCCACCTCATGATGCTTAATCGACGTAATCAACCTTAATTTGATGCAGTGTGGAAAAAAATGCACAGAAATCAATTCTTTTTCAAGAAATATTAAATAGATTCAACATCTTTCTTCAACAAAATTGCAGACTGCACAGATGGTACCTTCCCAAAGGAAAAAGTACTATAGCTTACTAGGGTATATTAGACTTAACAGTTACTATATGCAGTAATGGACTTCTATACATTTTACATCAGATTAAAACTTTAGGTGTAAGATTCAGATAAATATTAAATAATTAAAAGCGAGACATTTTAAATGAGAATAAGAAAGAAAAGTATGTCTTTGTGCCCCCTTTTCCCTGTTAATGCCCTATCGGCCCCCCTGGCTAAACTTTGCTAGATCCGCCCCTGCACAGTTACCAGCCGTCAGCTACGTAGAAAAAGATCCTGGAGTAGAAAGTAATATTAAATACATTCTAACAACAGCTGATCAAGCTTAAACGTGCTGCTGTTGTTCAGCCGCTGGTTTCCTCTTTCTGGTGCAAAGTGGGCCAAAAACAAACAAGAGACACTGACTCGCGACAGAAAAGTCGATCAGCTGATCATTAAGCAGTTTCATGATTGAAGTAGCAGCCGGAGAGCGAGAGGCAGTCGCTCATTAAGCTTAACGCAGGAATGCTTTACAAACATTCAGAGATGGACTTACACACTTGCTGTACTTCTCTCGGGGATAACTTTGTCGGAGATGAAATGCCGGGTTGCTAGCGAAGCTCCACATGCTATCCAGACCACCGACAGGTCCCGCATGCCACAGCCGCTCTATCACGTGATGCATACTGCTCCGACGTGCTAACGTTCTGAGGTGAGTTACAGCGTGTTGCAAGTTTTGTGAGGTGCTTTCGTGATATTTAATGGATCGGATTACATTTTTAATTTTTCTCCGATATGCGATCCAGTAATTTAGGTCAGTATCGGACCGATACCGATACGTAATATCGGATCGGTCCATCTCTACTGTCTACCTCAAAGTGTGTGGAGAGGTCAGTGGCTGTCACATAAGGAGGCTCTTGGTTCCCCTGGGTTATTGCATCCAGACTTTCTAAACTCCTTTAATTTAAAAAGGCTGTATTGAATAATTTATAATAATCCAGGCTCCAGTAATGTGCTGTATACCTAAAAACATAATTTTAGATCATGGACCTGTAGGAGTTTGAATGCATCAGTGCTTTGATTTTTCTTTATTTTTAGAAGAAAAGGACATTTTGGAGAATGGCGCACAAGAGTGGTGTGGGGAAGTAGAAGACAGACACACACACACACACACACACACACACACACACACACACACACACACACACACACACACACACACGATGAAAATCAGAGCATCTGCAAATACATCAGAAAGACGGCCCCTGAGATGAGCTGCTTTAAGAATACCGAAGGCTGCTGAAGACAGACTGTGATGAGGAACAGGTGGAGGAACCTCTAATGGGCAACCAAGTCCCTACATAGGATCTTCCATTGACAGCTAGAGAAAGTGGCTGACATAAAGAAATCCTACAAGTGGCTAAAAAAGGGTGGCTTAGAGGACAGTACAGGCTCTGATCATGACAACATAAGAACAGGCCTCAAGCACCAGAGCCATAGAGGAACGAGTCTGCCACAGCCGACAGGACCCAAATTGCAGACTATGAAAAGCTACACCGGAGACTATCCGGCACATAGTAGCAGAATATAAGATGGAACATTGTACAGTGAAAGTCACAACCAAATGGTTGGACTAATGTACAGAAATATCTTCGGCACGTATGGACTCGAAGTCTCCAAGTCCTGATGGGGAATCCCACAAAAGATGGTTAAGAATAGCAGGGCTAAATCCTGTGGAAGTTCCAGACAGACAATCAGCTGCTGGTTAATCAACCAGACATAGTGGTGGCTGACATGGAGCAGAAGACCGCATTTGACAGGCAGACCTAGAAACAGCTAAAATACTTTGACAAACCCTCAAACTCCCAGGGCTCTGCTAGAAGACCAGATGGACTGGAGGTTCTGAAGTTTCCATTTAGTTTTGCATTTACACTTCTATAAATAAACAATTTTCCACAAACTGCAGACAATTTTTTTGTTTCCTTGCCAGCTTTAGTCAGGCATTGGAAAAATCTCATTAAATACATTTTTGTTTAATCTACCAAGATTTAAAAAAAAAAATCTTCTTCTTCTAACTTCGCTACATTTATCTACAATAGTTGATCTTATTGGAAACTATACAGATCAAGTTGCAAAACATACAATGACCTAAAAAAACCACAATGCCAAAACGATATCACAGTAATATTTCATCCAATTAACTTTTGTGTGAAATGCATTTTTAGCGTGTCTATTTATTTGTCTTAAAACGTGATAACGCCACAGTGACCTTGACCTTTAACAACTTTAACAGCTGTCCTCAAATCATCTTTGTCATCCAATGAATGTCTTTGCCAAATCTGAACAAATTCCCTCAAGACTTTTAAAACATAGCACATCCACAAGCGTGGGACAGATAACCAATCCGAAAAGACCCTAATGATTCTGTCCACAGCACAGGAACATAAAACTCAAAGGATCGATAAAGTCATTAGATATACCCTGAGGCCACACAAAATATTTCTGCACTCTGGCCTGTGAGACGAGTAGCTGCTTTCCAACCTGGACGCTCACTGAAAGCAACAAAAGGAGGCTGTTCAATATCATAATTCAGTGTGTCTCTGGCCAATAAAGGTTCAAGTATTTGATCGTAATGTGATTCGTGATAAGCTGTCATCCTCAACAACAGCAAGCCGTTTTCTTCAATGAAAAAGCCATTACACGCTGTCCTTCACTGGTCATCAGGGAAGCTTGTTCATCCTCTCTGGATCTCTGCAGGTGGAGGAGTGTGTGATGAGTCATTGCACTGTTTTTCTCTCAGCTTCAGTGTAAGAGAGAAGAAAGGGGTGACCGGACCCTGCCTTCATAAATATAGATAAATGAGGCTGCCTGCTGATAGAGCTGTCTCTCACACACACACATGTGCACACATACACACACATACACATGGGTGTGCACATGTCCTTCTTTCAGGACTATGCTGACTTTCAAACCAAAGTTAACAAGAAGGACTGCCTTATGTCTCTGTGCGATCTCCATGGCCAAAACTCATGTGATCATAATACTCTTAATTTACCTCATTAATATTCAAATGTGTGCTTAATATGGTTTTAATTACCTTCTATGCATTGTTCCTGAGTTATCATTAGTGAAACAAAAATGGGGCCTAAGGAAGAAACGAAACACACCTGAAGGTAAAGTAATATTCAAGCACTCAAACTTTCATCGCCCGGGAGCGGTTTTGGCAAACAAGACAGGAAGGTGCTGAGGATAGAGCAAAGTCCAAAAACAGTACAAGAGCTCGCACACAAGGAGATAACTTTGAATGAACAAATACACATGAGGAAACCTAAAAACAAACAAACAATAACAAAGAACACCAACTAGCAAAACAAACATGAGGAATACACACACGCTAGGAAGGAAAAGACAAATGCAAGCAAAGAAAGCATGGCAGTTATACAAATGAGCAAAGAATACAAGCTGGAAAACAAAGGACTATGCAGTCCTGTGAAAAATGAAGCATACCCTTACTGCCTCAACAGGAATTAGGAGAGTTAATAGCAGCCAGGCATTGCTAATCAAATGCACTTGGCTGCTCTTGACATGCCAGGAAACTCACCCCACGCTCAGACCATGAAAACCGATCAGTGAAATTGCAAAAAACTCAAGAGCTACATGTGAGACACTACAGGCCTTCGTTAGCATGTTAAATGTTAGTTCATGACAGAACAAGAAAATTATACAAGTTTGGAAGAGCGACCAGGAGAAATCGTCCTTGATAAGAACACGGCAGCACAACCTAGCTTTGAAAAGTTACATCTGAACAAACCACAAGACTTCTGGAACAATGTGTGTTGGACAGATGAGACCAAAGTGGAGATGTTGGACCACAATACACAACACCATGATCAAAGAAAACAAAACACGGCATATCAGGACACCATCTGTACACCATCAAACATGGTGGTGGAGGCGTGATGATTTGGGTTTGCTTTACAGCCACAGGAACTCGACACCTTGCTGCCAATGAGCTGATCACAGTATTCTAGAGCTAAATGTGAAGCCGTCTGTCTGACAGCTAAAGCCATGCAACCGCACAATGATCCAAAGCACGGCAGCATCTGCAACCATCATTGAACTGAAGCAACATTGTAAAGAGAAGTGGACTAAAATTCCTATATGAGTGACCAGTGTTGGGAAGGTTACTTTTAAAATGTATTCCATTACAGATTACAGATTACATGCCCCAAAATGTATTCTGTAACGTATTCCGTTACGTTACTCAATGAGAGTATTGCTGTGATTTATGACTGTTACTGAAGGTCCGCGGCTCCGAACCATATTAAAGGGACCTCTGGCTAATATGTCGGGCTCCGAGTTCGTAGCCGAAAAATAGCTTTACTTCGTTGTCTGGGTCAATTTTGCTAGCGAGAAACAGAGAGAGGCGTTGAAAGGCTGCTTCAACGGAACTTATTGTTTTGGAGGAAAACACGAACACAGTGTACAGTCGAGTCTTAATAGCTTACTTACAACTGGGCTCGTCAGGCACTCTTCTTGGCTGCAGTGTTTATTATTATATTTACATGCTTCCAGCTCCTGTTTCTGCTCAATGATAACTCCTAGTTTTCCACTGGCCGTTTTCTCCCTCCTCGCGCTCACAGACACATAACGGGTACGGCAGTCCATTCTCCCAGCAGCACGGACTACACTGCCCATGATGCTACATTCTCCCTATTAGCTTAGCACAACAACAACAACAACAAAAAGGCGCTCTCTCACCCAGGAAACCCGCAGAGAAAGAGCGTCACCCTGTAACCATGGCAACCGTAACGCTGCCACCTGGAACAACAGAACGTAGCTGTCAAACAAAACCCAAACAGTCCTGATCCGCCACAGTATAAAACAGGAAAGTACCGCCGTGTAATCCATTTATTTCAACAAAGTAACTGTATTGTAAATACCACCTTTTTAAACGGTAACTGTAACGGAACGGCAGTACATGTATTCCGTTACTCCCCAACACTGTGAGTGACTCACACAGCCACACAGAAAATAAATACATCAAGTTGTTGCTGCTAAAGGTGGTTCTACAAGCTACTGAGTCATGGACTACACAGAGTCCTGTGGAAACACGATTATCAAAATCAAAAATCAATCAAAATGTATTTATATAGCACATTTTTAAAGACCGAAGTACACCAAAGTGCTTTCCAGTAAAATCATGATACAGATAAAAATCACAATATAAAATATAAATTACAGATATAAATAAAAATAAAATAATTACATAATCTAAATGCAAAGCCAGATGTAAATTACCCTAATTCGCCTTGAATGCCAGGTTAAACAAATACGTTTTTAGACGTGATTTAAAAGACTGAATATGAAGAGGAAGAGTATTCCATAACCTGGGTGCAGCAACGGCAAAGGCACGGCCTCCTCTGGTCTTCAGCAGAGACCTAGGTTGCACTAAGAGCAGTTGGCCCGATGATCGTAGTGCTCTCTTAGGGCTATACAGACAGAGGAGATCAGCTAGGTAGTCAGGTGCCATATTATTTAGGATTTTATAAGTAAACAATAAAATTTTAAAATCAATTCGGTATTGTTACGGATTCAAATATTGGGGATGGATACAAGAGGAAAAACCAAAATAACAACACTGGTCCGGCCGGGTTGAGTCAAACGATGATTTTAATGATCACACGCGTGGGAGATGGACACCGTACGCAGACAGCATCAGATCTCACCTCAAAAACCACATCACAATAATTTTATGAAATCAGGGTATTAGAACGCCCCCTCATGCGTAAGACAGGTACAATACAATCAATATTGACAGTTATTTGACACAGCAAAGGAACATTCTCTCCTTCCTGAGGACAGGCACTGACTCCCGCCTCTCTCCTGGAGCCAACCGTCCCCTGTGGAGACACAACATTGCAGCTACAAGGATTTCCAAATTTGTTAAGGCGATCAGTGTGTAATGCTCTGAATCAAGTATGTAATATTAAATGAATGTTGTTTAATCAACTGCGACTACTTAAAACATAACAAAAAGATATAACTAAATGTAAAATCACAAAAAATAACATGATATCAGTGTTGTGTAAGCGCGTGCGGCCTTCCATGCTCGAAGCCTTTCCCCTCCATAGATCAGCCAGACATTCGCGCTGACTGTAGCTTTTAACCCTTATTAACTTGAGCACAACTCTATAATGAGCAACAAACTGCAACATGTATGAGATGATCATGTTTACACCTGCAATGAAAGATCATATGATTATTCTGGCACCTGTAAATAGAAGATTAACCTGAGGTTATAGCAATCACTGTAATACAAATGTTAATGTAATGTCAAAAGCTTCAATAAATGTTCAATGCAACGCTGGTCATATGATTCTGATGTACTAATAATGCCGATACTAAAATAGCAGAAAAAACACCCCCTAAATACTCCCACAGTATTTAATAGGAAGCCAGTGTAAATTTGCCAGAACAGGGGTGATAGAATCGTACTTTCTAGTGCCGGTCAAGAGACGTGCAGCGGCATTTTGGACCAGCTGCAAACGCTGAAGAAGAGAAGATTGTAGGCCCAAGTAGAGAGAATTACAATAATCCAGTCTTGAAGTGATGAAAGCATGAATGAGTTTCTCCAGATCTTTGTGTGGTATATAAGGTTTAGCCTTAGAAATTAGGCGTAGTTGGTGAAAGCTGGTTTTTACCACAGTAGAGACCTGTTTATCTAGTTTGAAGGAACTATCTATGAAAACTCCAAGATTCCTAGCAGCATCAGTGAGGTGGTTAGCAACAGGCCCGAATGTGCCAGTCAGTTGCCCCAGAGGCATATTTCTATCAAAAACAATAATTTCTGTCTTCTTTTCATTTATGTGATAACCAGTCTTTGACATCCCTCAGACAATCAAACAGAAGCTGTAGTGAAGATGAAACATCCCCAGTCAAGTGGAGGTAGATTTGAATATCATCAGCATAGCAGTGAAAAGAGACATTATGTTTTTCAAAAATGGAGCCCAAGGGCAACATGTACAGAGAAAACAACACAGGACCCAATACCGAGCCCTGGGGCACACCACAGCGAAAAAGGGCAGAAGAAGAGGAATATTTTCCCATCATGACAGATTATATGTTGCATATACATGATTATATTATATTTCATGTTTATACTATTTTATGCTGCACACTGCTACCACAGTAATCACATGCCTGTGGTTATCACAACATGACATAGGCTACTTCAACAGAAAACACATACATTATGTACAGCAACAATAAAGATCAAGCCTGCACCTTCTGATTGAAATTTTAAAAAATGTTTTTGGAATAGATTAATGAATTAATAACCATTAGAAAATCACAAAGTAAATAATAATCCCAAACTTCCCCAATTCAGGTTTATTTATACAGCACCAGTCACACAAACAGTCACCTCGAGGCAATTTATAGTTAAAGACCTGACAGTGTTCTGCAGAAAACTCCAACAATCAAACGACTCCCTGTGGGCAACCACTTTGTGGCAGGAAAAACTCCCTTTTAAAAGGAAGAAACCTCCAGCAGAACCAAGCTCAGGGAGGGACAGCCAGACTGTTTGAGGGTGACTGGGAAAAAAAAGGAAATAGAGAATAGGAAGACAGGACAAACCACAGACTAAGGGAGATTGAAAGACATGCCTATAGCAACATAACTATGAAATCTTTCAGGGTCACTTGAAAAAGCCCTAACTATACATGTCACAAAAAGGAAAGTTTTAAGTTCAACCTTGAAAGTAGAGAGGCTGTCTGGCTATCAAGTCCAAACTGGGAATTGTTTCCACAGTAGAAGGGAAGAGCATTGGGAGGGGTACCTATGAGTGAATGATAAGTCATAAGTGTTGATACTGCTAGTAACAAAAAAAATATCCATATCTGCAGTGGATATTTAGCAGATCACAGCATGTATCTCTGGTTACTTTGATCCCAGTCACCATTGAGGGGGCAGGTGGGAATGGAAAACAGACTGACAACTGGACAGACAGATGTTCTTACCTACATGTGGCATGGGAAACACTAGCTGTATACAGTGAGAGACACACACACACACACACACACACACACACACACACACACACACACACACACACACACACACACACACACACACACACAGGATACATTTTGAAATCCAGTTCAGATAGGTGAGTTTGGTGAAAATACTTGTAATTAATTCAACAGTTTGTGGTTATCAGAATATCAGTTGCAGGCTGCTGATATCTCTGTACTCTGTACTGAGACTCAAACACAAATCTGATGATGTAAATACCTGTTTAACTTGTTAAATGGTAATTTAAGAGACATTGCTGAGGATGGGGCCATCCCAGGGATTAAACAATGCTAACTTCTTATGTTAAATCATGCTAATGTAACTTCTCTGTCTTACAGGAAGCTGACTTGATCTTAATTTTTTTTTAAATATCAGGAATATTACTAAGTTAAGTTGTGTTATCTCCAAGGTGGAATTAGCACCTATTTGAAGATGGTAACCTCTTTAAATTGGGCAAAGTCTCCAACATGCAGCTGCACATCTCCTAACTTTTTCCAGTAAAGATGTCACATCTCTCCAGTTTTAAAATCCCCAGAAGTCAGTTTTAAAATTCTTGCTTTAACTTTTAAAGCTGGTCACTTAGGTCTTCAGAGCAGAGATCAGTACTGGTGCCACTCATTTTAAAACACATGGAGATCAGGTCTTTGGAGTTATAGTTCCAAATCTCTGGAATTAATTGCCCTAATTGCCATTTTTCATTGGAAAAGGTGATGAGAAAAGGCTTCATAAAAAAAGCTAAAGGCAGAATAGGGGTGTAATTTTTATTAGAACTTGGTTAATTTTTTTCCTGACCTTGTGTTGTTCACAAATCTGTTTTATTATTTAGCTTCTATTTAATTGTTTTTCTTTTGGTTTGACCAGTTGAAACCCTGTTATTGAATCTCAAATTCACATACACGTAAATACAACTCAGATCATTTCAATTTATTGATATAACTTACAACAGTCATGTTATTTTATTTTATTTGTAAGGTGGAGAGAACCCCCCAAAAGTCCCCTATAATGGGGTAAAACACAAAGAAACCTTTAGCTGAACAAATCTCAGGGCTGGAGTGAAGGGACCGGGTAAAGATCAGAATAGAGAAACAACATATCCCACAGGTCCTGTGTTATTCCCATTGGTGACTTTTAGGAGGAGAAAAAAATGGAAGGAAAGAAAAATAATCTTTCTAAGGCATGACTCAGCCCATGGCCTCCAGAAATAGTCTTTCTATATCAGTGCCCATCACTCAAACGGCTGTGAGCTTTGTGAGTTTTGTGGTCGCAGTCGCTTCCCCGCTCCACGCTGTGTCTCTGTCACAGCTCCTCAGCAGGGCAGTGCAGCCCCTGCTCATTTTGGACCATTTTAAATTCTTGCCATTTTGGGGAGAGTTAAAATTAGCTCACCGGCACCCAGCAGCCCTTCATTCAGAAGTTATTACACCCTGAAGCAGCTCTGCTCACCAAGTCGACAGGAAAGACAGAAAGTCCTTTTGTACAACGCAGATGCCGGGGAATAAAGATGACATAGAGGATTTGTCAAAGACCTGCTTGGAATAAAAATGTCATAAAAATCTGATACATACGTGGATTTGTGTGTTTTGTAAGTCAGAGCTGCTCTCAGACTCTGATAAGGTATTTGCCTTTCTAGATTTAGAAGCACAAACTCTTACAGCAGCTGAATGCGTCTTGAGCTCAGTGAGGGCGATGTGAAGATGATCCGTGAGGGTGACACTCTGCTGATATGAACCGGCACATAGAAGCTTAGATCTCAGTTATGATCACTTCTTATGCAAAATGAGGCTTGAATCAGGCTTATTTGTGATCTGCACAAACTCTGATCCATTTGTCCAAACAATTTGCAGATCTAGAGAAGACTGATAACTTTCTGGCAGTCATGGCCACTAGGAAAGAATTAGTAATGCCTGACTGATTTACAAAGGATTGCTGAAGGCTGCTTACTATCACTATGAGAAACTGATCACTGCTGTAGCCCCCTGTAGTTTATATGGAAGACACCTACATGTCTTTAAACACTTGCAAACTACCTGATAAGGAGTTGAGAAGTTGTAAAGAGTGAGATTAAAAGAAACAGTGCGTTTGCTTTCAGAGGCTTTTAAAAAGAACTCCTTTTAAAACATGTTGTTTGGTTGAAGCTGTGAGGTGCAGCTTTCACTTTGAAAGCAAACAATCTCCATTTCTGCTTTCAGTCACACTCTTCGCAGTTTCACAGCTGCTTAGTGAGTATGTGAGTGTTTGATGAAAACTCCAGGAGCCAATGTGTAGTGTGCTTTTGGTACAGGACGTTTTGTAGCCAATTTCAAGTCGAGTCAAGTGGCTTTATTGACATTTCAACCATGTGCAGTGGTACAGTACACAGTACACAAACCATTCACTCATCACAGGCAGACGAACACACACACTTCACAATTTAAGTCACTCTGAATGTCCTCCTTTTTATATCTAAGCTACACTAACACATGAGATAATGATGAATCTATATTTTATCAGCCTCAAACAGGCACACTTTCTAATAGCCAGCAGAGGGTGATTTCAGTAATTGCAAAAAGAAGTGCTTTCTATAGCACTCTATAAGAAAATGGCTCTGCTGCTGACCTCAGTAAATGCTCAGTGACAGGTCTCAGTCACAGTGAAGGTAATGTCTGTCTGTGTCTGTGTTAGCCTCTCGATGGACTGGCAACTTTTTGCTATAACAGTTTAAAACAGCTGCAGAGCTCCTGTGACACCGAGTTACGTGGATGGATGACCTTTATGTAAATTACGGTCTTGGAGTTGTGTGTAGTGTATTTTACTGTATATATGTCACGGTCCTGGGTCGGTGACCCAGTGTTTTGAGTTTCTTGTGTCTCTGAGTTTTTGTATTATGATCTTAGTTCTCTTTGTTGCCCCAGTTTATTCTTTAGCTTAGTGTCTTAGTTTGGCTTTATTGTATTCTCTTTAGTTTTCTGAGTATTTAGTTAGCCGCCCTCTGTGTCTCCCTGTTATTGTTCTGTGTTTCTTAGTTGCTCTGTCTCTCCTAGTCAAGTCTGCGTCTGTTACATTTCCTGTTTTACTTTGAAGGTCTGTGTCCTACGTGAATGTATTGAGTTTCGCTTCACTTCTGTCTTACGTCTGATTTCTCCCAGCTGTGCTCCCCTTCTGTGTCTCATTCCCCTCGTTATTTCCCAGTGTATTTAAGCCCTGTGTTTCTCTGTGTCAGTGTTGCGCTCTCCCTCCTGCTGTGTGTGATTCTGCCTGTGTCTCCTGGTGTACATTATAATTAGCTTTTCCCAGTTTAGTTTTGTATTGTCTGTGATCTGTTTTCCAGCAATAAATCTGTGCTTTTGAGTTCAAGTTCTGTCCCTGTGAGTTTGCGTTTGGGTCCAGTTCCTGCCTGCTACACAGCCAAAACATGACAATATAACGTCTGGACTTCTTTAAGTTGCTTGAAGACGTTTCACCTCTCATCCGAGAAGCTTCTTCAGTTCTAAGGTCAAATGGTGGAGAGTCCCAGATATAAACCTAGTGGGAGTAACCCCCCACAGAGGGACAAAAGGACCCCCTGATGATCCTCTAATCCACTGAGCCAAGGTGTGAAACTGGGTGTGGGTCCCAATCAGCCAGAGTTTCGGGTGTGTTCATTGTGAAACCTGGCCCCACCTTATCATGCGAATTCCTGAGGTCAGATGGCCCAGGATGTGAGTGGGTGTTAAGGCGTCTGGGAAGGGATCTCAAAACTGGATTATAGATGGCAGAGAGTTGGTGTCGTAAACCCCCGCCTCTGTTCAAAGATGGTCGCTCACAGTGGACATAGATGGCTTCTTTCACTCCTCTTTCAAACCATCTGTCCTCTCTGTCCAAAATGTGAACATTGGCATCCTCGAAAGAGTGTCCTTTATCCTTAAGATGCAGATGGACAGCTGAGTCTTGTCCTGTGGAGGTGGCTCTTCTGTGTTGTGCCATGCGCTTGTGAAGTGGCTGTTTGGTCTCTCCAATGTAGAGGTCTGGGCATTCCTCGCTGCACTGTACAGCATACACCACATTGTTAAGTCTGTGTTTTGGCGTTTTGTCTTTCGGGTGAACCAGTTTCTGTCTGAGCGTGTTGCTGGGTCTGAAATACACTGGGATGTCTGTTAGACCTCTGCCTCACCACTACATATTTCAAGTACAACGAAGGCTTTTACAGACAAA